>NC_135237.1:96205880-96811714 GCF_051348905.1 Ranitomeya variabilis
GTAGTCTCCCCCAGTGCCCTGTACAATGAGAGCAGCGTCCGGCCTGCTTAAATATTAAGCCGGCAGCAGAGCAGTGTCACTATCACTGTATGATATGCGCGCCTCATCAGAGCTGTTTCCAGTTTTCTATTTTGCACTATTCATTTCACTGTCTGATTTACTTCTTGTTCAGCAATACGTCTGAGGAAGGTCTTATTGTTAGCGCAAAACATTTTGTTTATTTGGATTGCGGTTCTAATGAAGCTACAGTTGTGCTCAAACGTTTACATAACCCAGCAGAATTTTTGCTTTCTTGGTGTTTTTTCAGAGAATATGAATGATAACACCAAAACTTTTTCTCCACTCATGGTTAGTGGTTGGGTGAAGCCATTTACTGCCAAACTACTGTGTTTTATCTTTTTAAATCATAATGACAACCCAAAACATCCAAATGACCCCGATCAAAAGTTCACATACTCTGGTGATTTTGGCCTGATAACATGCACAGAAGTTGACACAAATTAGTTTGAAAGGCTACTAAAGGTAAAGGTTTTGTCTCACAGTGGCACTTTGGTCGCTACGACGGCACGATCCGTGACGCTCCAGCGTCGCTCCATTATCGCTCCAGCGTCGTAGACTGCGGTCACACTTCGCAATGCACGGCGCTGGAGCGATGGTTACTGTGCGCACATCGTATACAATATCGTGCACACCTTTGTTACACGATGCGATCATGCCACCACAGCGGGACACTTGACGACGAAAGAAAGTTTCAAACGATCTGCTACGACATACGATTCCCAGCGGGGTCCCTGATCGCAGTAGCGTGTCAGACACAGCGAGATCGTAAGTATACCGCTGGAACGTCACGGATCGTGCCGTCGTAGCGACCAAAGTGCCACTGTGAGACGGTACCCTAACATCCGGTTTGCCTTTTATGCACACACATTGATTACTTTGCTTGTAATCAGTGTGTGTGCATAAAAGCTGAGTGAGTTTCTGGGATCCAGACAGACTCTTGCATCTTTCATCCAGCCACTGACGTTTCTGGATTGTGAGTCATGGGGAAAGCAAAAGAATTGTCAACGGATCTGTGGGAAAAAGGTACCCGAAGTGCATAAAACAGGAAAGGGACACAAAAAGATATCCAAGGAATTGATAATGCCAGTCAGCAGCGTTCAAACTGTGATTAACAAATGGAAAATCAGGGGCTCTGTAAACCAAAAGAGAAGACCAAAAAAAGAGAAAACACAGTAGTTTGACGCTCCTGCCGGGGATTCAGAAGCCTGTGGTGACGTCACGTCTACAAAGTAGATTGAAAAAAGTAAGTTGAATCGGTTTGGAATAACGCTGCTATACTTTGAAATTTTGCGTGACATGCTGTGAAATATTCGTATGTTTCATATTTTGGAGTGGTGTACAATATTTTTAATGAAGAAATAAATAGAGACTGGTTTAACGTCAATCCTGCTGGATTCAACTTACTTTTTTCTGTGGATCGTTTGCTCAAACCTTTCCATGCAGGAACAGATGAGGAGTAGCCTACATTCAGGTGAGCTGACTATATGTGTGTTTTTTACAAAGTAGATTGATACGCTCTGTCGACAGGGTGGGACTTCTGAAGCCATTCCATTTGACAGCTGGATTCCCGCTGCCTAACTGGGGGGAGTCACTGTCGATTACAATGACCTTGGAAGTCCTGCTACGTCGCGTCATCAGAGCCAGCTAAATCCTCTGCAGGATTTTTTTCTAATACTTCCTCATTGTTGACCCTTTATTTGAGAATCCCTAGTGCATGCTGGAATACTTAAAGCATAATGAGGGGGCAGAAGCTGCGGTCACTGCCGCAGGCTTTGTCCCCTCCCTAAAACAAAGTGTTATCAATGACCTCTGTTTCTGGAGCTGGGCTAGTCCCTCCTCTACTAAGAATGTGTCAGTTTATCATTTCTGGTGGATGCTCAGTAGATTCCTGTAACTGTGCACTGTTCTTCTCAGTACACAGTGACAATGCGCTCTTTCCCCGGCTCTGATCAGCAGTGAAGTCACTTGTGGGGGCGGCGCTAGTTTCTGCTCCTTCATTCTTTACTTACTCTATGCAATGACAGTGCTCTCTATTGCTATCTCATGACTGCTGAGTAGAACCAGTGAAAAAGCGCACTCCAGAACATACGCACCCTCATACCTCCACTTGTGTGAGACAGTGCAGCACTCTGCTTGTCTAAATAGGAGTCTCTGTTTCTTAGAGTTACCCGTCTTTGATCCCGCTCAAATACATTCCCCTGATGATTATTTGGGATCGAGGTTGAAACGTGCTGGAGGGATTAAGGGTCTTTTCAAGGTAGTGGCAGACCAACACTTGGGTATTTCCCTTATAAGCAGGGCCGGCGTTAGTGGCAGACAGACCAGGCAGCTGCCTAGGGCCCCTGCTCCCCCAGGTGCCCACAGCCAGTCGCCTGCCACCAGAGACGACTCCCCCCACCAGCACCGACTGCCGCCGCTGCATTGAACAATACGAGTTCAAAGCAATGATGGAGGAGAGAGCATCAGCGGACGCTCCTTCTCCCATCATTCCCCTCTGCCTCTGACACTGTGTGTGCGCGATGACATCATTGCATACCTGCTGTGTGCCAGGCAGACTGCAGCTGCTGAAACCGGAGCCATTTCGGGAACACTGAGGAACACAAGGAGAGGTGAGGATTGTGTGTTTTTTTAATATATCAATGAGTGATTGCTGGACTGTGGGGCCATTCTCGGGATGGGGGGTCGGCTACATTATATTCTATGGGGGGCTGTATTAGATTCTATGGGGGAGGGCTGTATTATATTCTATGGGAGGATGTAATATTCTATGGGGGAGAGCTATATTAGATTCTATGGGGTAGGGCTGTATTAGATTATATGGTGGAGGGCTGCATTAGATTCTGTGGGGGAGAGCTGTATTATATTCTATGGGGAAAGCTGCATTATATTCTATGGAGGAGGGCTGTATCAGATTCTATGGGGGGCTGTATTACATTCTATGGGAGGGCTGTATTATTTTCTATGTGGGGCTGTATCAGATTCTATGGGGAAGGGCTGTATTATATTCTATGGGGAGCTGTATTATATTCTATGGGGGAGGGCTGTATTAGATTCTATGGGGGAGGGCTGTATTAGATTCTATGGAGGAGGGCTGTATTAGATTCTATGGGAAGGGCTGTATTATATTCTATGGGGGCCTACATTATATTCTATGGGGGGCTGTATTATATTCTATGGGGGAGTGTTATGATCCTTAGTGGTTGAGGATCACAAATTACTCCAGCTAAGTAACAAACATAGGACAAGCTCTAGGGAGGTGGCAAACTGGACAGACCGCAAATCTGAACCTATCCAAACACACTAGAAGTAGCCGGTGAACGTGCCTAAAAATCCTAGACGCCTCGAGCCAGCCTGAGGAACTAACTACCCCTAGAGAGAAAGAAAGACCTCTCTTGCCTCCAGAGAAATAATCCCCAAAGATATAGAAGCCCCCAACAAATAATAACGGTGAGGTAAGAGGAAGGCACATACACAGGGGTGAAAGCAGATTCAGCAAATGAGGCCCACTAATACTAGATAGCAGAAAATAGAAAAGGGAATCTATGCGGTCAGTAAAAAACCCTTACAAAATATCCACTCTGAGATTTCAAGAACCCCCACACCAACTAACGGTGTGGGGGGAGAAACTCAGTCCCCTAGAGCAACCAGCAAGCGAGGAAATCACATTTTAGCAAGCTGGACAAGAAACATAATGAATGCTGATAATCAAAAATGAACAAACAAAAACTTAGCTTGTCTTGGAGAGACTGGGAGCAAGGTAGTCACAAGGAATCTGAAGAGCACTGAATACATTGATAGCAGGCAAGGAACTGAGTCTCCAGGTGAGCTAAATAGGAAACCAACCAAGGATAACGAACCAGCTGATGCTGCCAACCTGCAGAAAGACAACACTACACAGTACCGCTTGTGACCACTAGAGGGAGCCCAAAAATAGAGTTCACAACAGGGGAGGATTGCATCATACTTTTTGATGTGGCTACATTATATTCTATGGGGAGGTGGGCTGTATTATATTCCATGGGGGGCTTCAATATATTCTATGGGGGGCTGTATTATACTCTCTGGGGGGCTACATTATATTCTATGGGGGCTGTAATATATTCTATGGGGAGGTTGGCTGTATTATATTCTCGGGGGGGCTACATTATATTCTATGGGGGCTCTATTATATTATCTGGGGGCTACATTATATTCTATGGGGGACTGTATTATATTATATGAGTGAGGATTGCATCATACTCTTTGATGGGGCTACATTATATTCTATGGGGAGGTGGGCTGTATTATATTCTATGGGTGGTTACATTATATTCTATGGGTGGGTGTATTAGATTTTATGAGGGAGGATTGCATCATACTCTTTGATGGGGCTACATTATATTCTTTGGGAAGGTGGGCTGTATTATATTTTATGGAAGGGGCTACATTATGTTCTATGTATTAAATTTATTCTATGTATTACATTTATTACTGTATATTCTATGAGGGGTGATTGCATCATACTCTATGAGGGGGCTACATTGTATTTTAAGGGGGGCTGCATTATATTTTATGAGGCCTAGATTATATTGTATGGGGGGCTTCATTATACTCTGTGAGGGGGCTACATTATATTCTATGGGGGGCTATATTATATTCTATGTGGGGGCTGTATACGATTCTATGGGGGAAGGCTGCATTATATTCTATGGAGGAGGGCTGTATTAGATTCTATGGGGGAGGGCAGTATTAGATTCTATGGGGGCCTACATTATATTCTATGGGGGGATATTATATTCTATGGGGGAGGATTGCATCATACTCTTTGATGTGGCAACATTATATTCTATGGGGAGGTGGGCTGTATTATATTCCATGGAGGGGTACAATATATTGTATGGGGGCTGTATTATACTCTCTGGGGGCTACATTATATTTTATTGGGGCTGTATTACATTCTATGGGGAAGTTGGCTGTATTATATTCTTTGGGGGCTACATTATATTCTATGGGGGGCTGTATTATATTCTATGGGGGCTGTATTATATTCTATGGGGAGGTTGGCTGTATTATATTCTCTAGGGGGCTACATTATATTTTATGGGGGACTGTATTATATTATATGAGTGAGGATTGCATCATACTCTTTGATGGGGCTACATTATATTCTATGGGGAGGTGAGCTCTATTATATTCTATTGAGGGAGCTACATTATGTTCTATGTGTTAAATTTATTATATTTAATGAGGGGTGATTGCATCATACTCTATGAGGGGGCTACATTGTATTTTATGGGGGGCTGCATTATATTTTATGGGGGCTAAATTATATTGTATGGGGGGCTTCATTATACTCTGTGAAGGGGCTACATTATATTCTATGGGGGGGCTGCATTATACTATATGAGGAGGGCTACATTGTATTCTATGGAGGGCTACATTATATTCTATGGGAGGCTGCATTATACTATGAGGGGGCTGCATTATATTCTATTGGGGGTTAAATTATATTGTATGGCGGGGCTGCATTATACTCAGGGGGCTACATTATATTCTGTGGGGTGGCTGCATTATACTCTGTGGGGTAGCAGCATTATACCATATGTGGGCTGCATTATACTGTATCGAGGACTATGGGGAATACATTATACTATATGTAGAACTATGGGGTGAATTATACTATGGGAAGTGAATTTTACTACATGGATGACTATGGTGGTGCATTATACTATGTGGAGCACTATGAGGAGTGTGTCATACTGTAAGGAGGAGTGTATTTTAATATATGGAGGACTATGAGGAGTGTATTTTACTATATTGAGCACTATGAGGAGTGTATTATACTATATGGAAGACTAAGCAGTGCATTTTAATATATGGAGGACTGATGAGTGTATTATACTATATGGAGGACTATGAAAAGTGTATTATACTATATGGAGGACTATGGGTAGTGAATAATACTATATGGAGGACTGAGGAGTGTATTTTAATATATGGAGGACTATAAGGAGTGCATTATATGTACTATATGGAGGACTATGGGGAGTGTATTATACTATATGGAGGACTTGAGGGACTGTATTATACTATATGGAGGACTATGGGGAACATTATATTATGTAGAGTACTATGGGGTGTGCATTTTACAATATGGAGGACTGTGGTGCACATTATACTATGTGGAGGACTATGGGGTGTATTATACTAAACAAGCAAAATGCTGCATATTCATCAAGTGATTGGATTGTTTATGCGGGAACAAAAATCATTGTTCACAGCAGCACAGATGTGCTGATGATAACATGATACTGTATGTGGACAGATAGATCTAATAGTGATTGTTCTGTTCCCATTCTTTCTCAGTTGGTGTAAAGAGGCTGGGAAACAAGCGTTGAACAACTTCAGTATTGTCGATCACACTCGTTTAGCGGCCTGAACTCTGCACACGTAAATCCTACAGAAATGCTTCTGTGTGATGTGCAATATGTCAGCATTTGGGGCCCCATTTTAAACTTTTGCCTAGGGCCCCACTTTGCCTAAAACCGGCACTGATTATAAGGATAGAATCTATCACATGGGGCATGTTATATTTGGTACTAATACATAGATATTGGTTTTGTTGCCTAAGGCTATTACGTATAGGTTTCCTTCATTTGTCTTATTGATCCTACTCAGGCTTTGTTCCCATTTTATGATGACTCTAATAAAAGTTAGGTTTTCACATAATTCTTCCCCAGCTTTATTATATACCATTTTGTACTACACAATATTTTTTATCACTTTTTTTCCAATTTTTGGGTGGCAGAATGTAAAAAAAAAAGTGATTCATATAATTTTTGTATTTTCATTTTTTATCAAAGCCAAATATTGTGCGGTAAAAAGTGATAAAATAAACATTTTTACAGTATTCACTGTACGGAATAAATAAATGAACAATTTTACAGATTGCGTTGTGGACATGACGATGCCAATTATGTGTAGTTTTTTATGTTTATTTTTGTTTTTTGTTTTAGTTGCGAAAAAAATTTCTTTTTTTGTCGTACTTAAAAAAAAAAAGAATGAAAGAATGTTTACATTTTTACAAATTGTATTACTTTTTAAATTTTTTTTTACTTAGTCTCGGTATTGGGCTTCGACTTTCAGGCATTTGATCACTATTCTAGTACGCTGCAATACCTCTGCATTGCACGGTATTAGACTTCTCAGTCTCGGATATGGCAGTTCCTTAGAGATCAATGTGGCTGGGTGACCCCGCAGCCGTGGGGTCATCATGTCTAGCACTCCCAATGCATTATTGTAATGGCAGGGTTCCAATGGGGATAAAGAGTTAGCACCTTTCCACAAATATGTATCTTGATGCAGCTGTCAGTATTTATAGTGGCATAGCCAACTGCTATTACCGATTGCGGCCGTTACAGCAGGGAGTAAGCTGTGACATACAGCTGACACCCACTGATGATTTTGCTGTGCATGTGAACCAGCAATATCATTGCACCGAGCATGTACACTGGTTTGCAACAACGCGCTTCTTGCTGCACCGTTCATGTACATGTCAGCTTTCCATGCTCATCTGAGTTCGGGCTCCATAGGCTTTTTGTTGAGCCTATAGTCAGCTGCATGCGCTGTTCATGCAGAGCTGAGTGTTCCTGCATGGTATTTTGAGCAATTTGTGGGGGGTCTCAGGATCTAAAGCAGTTTTGAAAGACTACTGTGATTTGAAATATAAAAGAGTAGATACTATGTATCGTAATTACTTAAGTGACCAGGTCTGGAGGTTTTTTTTTAAAAGGCACAAACACCTCAAAGGCAAATTTTCCCTTCAAATCATTGGGAAGGTTATTCAATGAGTGCAGGTTTTTTTATATGGTTCTTGTAGCAGAATCTAATGCAAATGCCAAGTAAAAAAAAAACAACAACTGTTAATTTACCCTTGTATTGGTATAAAATGTCTAGGGTTAGTTTTAGCCTTAACAGGATCATATCAGTCCAAGGACTACTGGGATCTCCTCAGTTGGCTACTTGTACAAAGCACAGTCTCGGCTCTGTCTCCGGAGTGCTGATTAGCATTAGGCTTTATGGTCTTTGTGCACAATATGCTTTTCCTGACTTCCGCTCCTGGAACAGTTAAAGCCAAACATTCTCATCAGTCTGAAGGAGGCAATAACATGTGACAGACTTATGAGCAGTTTATTGCTCTAGTTTAACTGGACAGAAAGCAGTATAGAATACATCAGTTATTTTCTTAGAGTGAAGCAGGTGTCATTCTTATGCTGGGAGCTATTTCTAACAGGTTACTTTTGCAGACATAATACAGCCAAGCACCATGGCATAGCATTGACTGATCCATGTACAAGACCACCTCAAAGTTCTTGGGTTTTTTATTTCTGCTAAAACAGACAGTGTTGTCTGCTGTTATAATCTACATGTAATATCCTCAGCCATCCCTTCTAGACTGTGAGCCCCTGCAGGCAGGGTCCTGTCTACTCCTGTACCAGTAGGTAACTTGTATTCTTCAATATTATTGTACCTATTATTATTGTATTTTTAGTATGTATACCCCTTTCACATGTAAAGCGCCATGGAATAAATGGTGCTATAATAATATATAACAATAATATAGATAGTTAATAAACTTATAAAATAAATTCAAAGTATAATTGTACTGAATAACATTGGCATAACTAGAGTCCGATGCCCCAATATATACTGTATATATATATATATATATATATGTCCCTCATCCTGGCCCATCCTGGTATTCATACAGTATATGCCCCATCTTGGTATATATGTCCCTTATACTGGGCCCCATCCTGATATATATATCCATCATCCTGGTGTGTATGTATATATATATATATATCCCCCATCCTGGTAAATATATCCTCCATCCTGGTATATATCCCCCATCCTGGTATATATGTCCCTCATCCTGTTATACAGTTAGGTCCATATATATTTGGACAGAGACAACATTTTTCTCATTTTGGTTATAGACATTACCACAATTTAATTTTAAACAAAACAATTCAGATGCAGTTGAAGTTCAGACTTTTAGCTTTCATTTGAGGGTATCCATATTAAAATTGGATGAAGAGTTTAGGAGTTTCAGCTCCTTAACCTGTGCCACCCTGTTTTTTAAAGGGACCAAAAGTAATTGGACAATTGACTCCAAGGCTATTTCATGGACAGGTGTGGGCAATCCCTTCATTATGTCATTCTCAACTAAGCAGATAAAAGGCCTGGAGTTGATTTGAGGTGTGGTGCTTGCATTTGGAAGGTTTTCCTATGAAGTAAACATGCGGTCAAAAGTGCTCTCCATGAAGGTGAAACAAGCCATTCTTAAGCTGTGAAAACAGAGAAAAAACCCATCCGAGAAATTGCTACAATATTAGGAGTGGCAAAATGTACAGTTTGGTACATCCTGAGAAAGAAAGAAAGCACTGGTGAACTCATCAATGCAAAAAGACCTGGGCGCCCACGGAAGACAACAGTGGTGGGTGATCGCAGAATAATCTCCATGGTGAAGAGAAACCCCTTCACAACAGCCAACCAAGTGACCAACACTCTCCCGGAGGTCGGCGTATCAATATCCAAATCTACCATAAAGAGAAGACTGCATGAGAGTAAATACAGAGGGTTCACTGCACGGTGCAAGCCACTCATAAGCATCAAGAATAAAAAGGCTAGACTGGACTTTGCTAAAAAACATCTAAAAAAGCCAGCACAGTTCTGGAAGAACATTCTTTGGACAGATGAAACCAAGATCAACCTCTACAAGAATGATGGAAAGAGAAAAGTATGGCGAAGGCGTGGTCCAGCTCATGATCCAAAGCATACCACATCATCTTTAAAACACGGCGGAGGCAGTGTGATGGCTTGGGCATGCATGGCTGCCAGTGGCACTGGGTCACTAGTGTTTATTGATGATGTGACACAGGACAGAAGCAGCCAAATGAATTCTGAGGTATTCAGAGCCATACTGTGTGCTCAGATCCAGCCAAATGCAGCAAAACTGATTGGTCGTCGTTTCATACTTCAGATGGACAATGACCCAAAACATGAAGCCAAAGCAACCCAGGAGTTTATTAAAGCAAAGAAGTGGAATATTCTTGAAAGGCCAAGTCAGTCACCTGATCTCAACCCAATTGAGCATGCATTTCACTTGTTAAAGACTAAACTTCAGACAGAAAGGCCCACAAACAAACAGCAACTGAAAACCACCGCAGTGAAGGCCTGGCAGAGCATCAAAAAGGAGGAAACAGCGTCTGGTGATGTCCATGAGTTCAAGACTTCAGGCAGTCATTGCCAACAAAGGGTTTTCAACCAAGTACTAGAAATGAACATTTTATTTAAAATTATTGAATCTGTCCAATTACTTTTGGTCCCTTTAAAAACAGGGTGGCACATGTTAAGGAGCTGAAACTCCTAAACCCTTCATCCAATTTTAATGTGGATACCCTCAAATGAAAGCTGAATGTCTGAACTTCAACTGCATCTGAATTGTTTTGTTTAAAATTCATTGTGGTAATGTCTATAACCAAAATGAGAAAAATGTTGTCTCTGTCCAAATATATATGGACCTAACTGTATGTCCCCCGTCCAACCACTGTTATAAAAAAATACACAATTATACTCACATTCATTCCACTCTCCTGCCATGTGCATCCTCTTCTGAAGCCAGCAGCTGACTTCAGAATGCAAGGGACCAAAACACATTACGTCATTGCCATACGCCCCCAGTCATGTGCAAATGTAAGCTGCAGGTTTCTGATTGGTCAGGAGCATGTATTGCCGTGCACGGACCTGACAGGTCTCTGTGCCGCAATACAATTCAGCTAAATGTGCGTCTGAGGACACACGTCCAGTTGAAGTTTGCGCTGGCGCCGGTGGGCCCCCACTTGCAAGGGCCAGGTCGTGGTCGTGACCTCTGCGACGGCGGTCGTTACGCCCATGCTGAAAAGACAAAATAGACACTTTTATATTGCATATTTATATTACATATATACTTAATGTAAGATATCATTAAACAATGTTCACATAGGGCAAATTTAATTTGGTAAATTCTGTAGGAAATCTATTTTGAAATCTACAACACCTGTGTACTGATTGTGACATGGATTTCATCTTGCATTCACCTTTATTTCAGATTTGCAGTTCTTTAGTGAGCCTCAATATCCAAACACATCTTTTCAACGTGTGAATACTGTTTTGAAAACCGTATTAAAGGGTGTTTCCCATCATAAAAGATGGATATAATTTGAAAGTCTTTGTAAAAACAACAACTTTCCAATTTTCATTTAATAAAAATGTGAGACAGTTCTCAAGATATCTTTCCTATAGCATTTTATTGTTCATAGCTCATTGCCTACGGGACCGCAGGGGTGTCTGAATATGCACAGTGCTTACAAGCTCTTTTCTATTGATTTTGTAAGCACTGCACTGAAGCTGGCCAGCTTCAGTGACAGGACACTTCTCCCATGCTGCCAAGGCAAGGCTGCATCGCATAGCTGCATCGGAAAGCACTCACTTTGGGCCTGTACGGCTACCGTCGTTCTAACCTGTCAAACAAACAGGAGCATATAACTTGTATTGCAATGTAGCTTGATACATGTTTTCTGTGGAATTCATTAGGAAATGAATAACAGCAAATCTGCCACTTCTGACCATAACCTAAGGTTCTGCAGTTATACATTTAGTCTGTAAATTTTGTTTTGTGTACTATTGAAGGGAGACCATGTCCCGTACTTTACAGACAGACTCGTAGAGTTCAAATCAGAGTCATTTTGGGTAAGCTCATATGAATTATTTTTGTATATTTAATTTATTAAGTGCTCTATTTGTTGCATATTTATTCTAATGAATATAAAATGAATCTGTCGTCTGATTCATGCTGCCCGAACAACTGTCCTGGTGGCGTAGCAGCAGTGATGTGTGTTTTATTCTGAAACAATGCAGCTTTTCAGAGATTCATACATTGAAATGCCGGTAGCGGTTATGTGTCTTGCAAGACTAGTCAAAGGATGGTCCCTAGCATTTTCTCCCTTCTCTGACCCCTTAGATTTTTCAGATCCCTCCATATGTGTTTGGGGAGACCTGTCAGTCTAGGGAAGTGGGGAGGTGAGATTCCACCAGGCTCCTGCCTCTGACTAGTCAGACTCATAGCCCCCGGCCATAGTTTGAAAGTTCGTTTTACATACATGCCAGAACCCACTCCTACAACTTCTGCTTCGGTCACTAAGAAGTGTTGTTCTTACAATTAGAACCAGGCTACACGCGATTCAGACAAGAGCATTAACATCGCTGGGACCTGTGGTGCCATTCAGCGATGGTTTCAGTGTGTTTTCTAGCAGAGTAGCTAATTAACAGTTGTAATAAGCTCTCTGGAGCGGCCACAGTCTGTTTAAACCCCCAGAAGTTTGCTGGGAGTTTTCAGTTATCAGTGTATTCTGTCCCTGGGCTGGTGAGTCTCTGCTGCCTGGCTTAGCTTTTTCTACCCCTTGCTGACTTTGAACCAACTTAACTCTCCCTTTGTCTAATAATTCTGACTCAGTCATCCTAATTTTGTCCTCAGCTTTACCCTGACTGTCCCTGTTTTCTCATTTAGTCCAGTATTTGCCCATTTTGGTTTCTTCCTGGTTAGACGACCCTGTTCTTTCAGATCAGTGAGCTCTGTGTTAAGTTCATAAGTCCAGATTCCGGAATAAGAATTTAAGGGTGAAAGTCAGGTTTCTTCTGGGACTTGCTAAGCAGAGTGGCTAGTTTATGTGCACACGTTGCAGATTGAATGCATTTTTGCAATGTTTTTTCGCCGCGAAATTGCGGTGAAAACGCATACACAACACAGCCCATTGAAATCAATAGGATTCCGCAATGCTGTGCTAATGCTGTGTATTTTTCCGCGGCGGAATCGCATCGCGGAAAAATACGCAGCATGCTCATTCTTTGTGCGGAATCGCGGCGAATCCGCAAACATAGGAATGCATTGATCCGCTTACTTCCCGCATGGGGCTATGCCCACCATGCGGGAAGTAAGCGGATCATGTGCGGATGGTACACGGGTGTGGAGAAGAGGAGTCTCTCCTCTAGGTCCTGGGTACCATATCCCTGCTAAAAAAAAGAATTAAAATACAAAATAGTTATATACTCACCTTCCGGCAGCCCCCGAATCCAGCCCAGGCCTTAGCGATGCTCCTGGCAGCTCCCGTTCCCAGTAATGCCTTGCGACAATGACCTGTGATGACGTGCGGTCTCGCGTGATGCTACATCATCTGGGGTCATTGTCGTGAGGCATCACTGGGAACGGGAGCTGCTGGGAGCATCGCGAGGAGCAAGAAGGCTGCAGGGGCCGCAGGAAGGTATGAATATCACAATTTTTTTATTTTTTTCATTATTTTTAACATTATATCTTTTTATCTTTTTTTCAATAGTAAAAAGTCGGTCACACTTGTCAAACACTATGTTAGACAAGTGTGACCAACCTGTCAATCATTTTTCCAAGCGATGCTACAGAACGCTTGGAAAACGCTAGCATTTTGCAAGCTGTTTATGCTTGCAAAACGCTAGTGTTTAGCGGGAATATGCATGCCAATTCCAGATGCGTTATGCCCACGGCAGGGAGTTGCAGAATTGCCGCGGAAATTTCCACGGAAATTCTACAACGTGTGCACATAGCCTAAATAGCTGCAAAGCTACAACACACAGCTCAACAAACTATACACCATTTCAGAATAAAGCATGCACAGATGTAATAAGGCATCCAGTGACTGATTCATGCTGCCAGAATCTATTGTCAGGTTTCCTTTAAAGGGGTTGTCCGCTACTATGACAACTCCTTCTCAATCTGAATGTTTGCCCTCTTTAAAATAAAAACACTTATAGTCACCTCCCATGCCGATGCCGTTCCAGTGGTGTCAGCACTTGCATTCCCAGGGCTCACGTGAGGTTGTTATGTCTAGAGATGAGCTGTCACGATCCAATTTTGGATTTGTGGCAGATCTGATTTACCTCAGTTTAAGACTTTTCTTCCTTTGTGGTCATCGGGGGTTACTGCAGTTTCTCCCCCCCCGGTGGCCGCTGGTGTTATTGCATTGCTGCTGGGTCAGCTGATGTTTGTGGTGACCACTCCCTCCATCCTTTAAGGAGTCACCTGGTTCATCAGCTGACTGTCGGTGTTAGTTCATTCTAAAGCGACCAAGCTGGGAGAAGGAGCTTGCTGGGAACTGTTGTTTTACTGCTGTGTCCAGTGAATCTGGTGTTACTTCCTGCTGTTCTGTGCCTTGCAGCAGTAAGCTAAGTGTTGTTTACCTTTACCTTGTCTGTATTTCCTTACCCCGTGTTGTATTAGTGCAGCGGTGGGACCAGTGCTCTCACCTGCCAGATCCCTACTTAGGGATAGGTGCAGGGCAAGTGAGGGACTAGGTATCCTGGTCGGCGACGGGTTGAAAGAACCCTTAGAGGGACGGTAGCAAGATCAGGGCACATCTGCAGGCCAGTGCAGGAGGTGCCCATTCCCCCAGTCCCTACCGACAGGGCCCACCATTGTAATTGTGTCCCCGGTGTTCCCTTGTGTGTTGTGCTGTTCGTTACAGACCTACGGTTGGGTTGTTTTTACCGGGTCAGTCACTCCGTGACATGAGCGAATTTGTTCGGGATCCCTCTTATTTGGCAAGCTATAGTGCTTACCGAATAAGCTGCAGAGGGAACCCGGCTTCCTGGATCGCACTGGCTGAACAGCTGATCGGCGTCGCAGCTGCGTGTGTCGCGGCTGTGTCACAGCATATTCTTGGAGAGCCCAACAAACAGGCTCTCCATGCATGTGCTGTGACTGTCACACTGCCGCGGCACATGAAGCTGCAGCGCCAATCAGCTGTTCAGACGGCGCGATCCAGGAAGCCGGGTTTCCTCTGCAGCTTATTCAGTAAGCGCTATAGCTTGCCAAATAAGAGGGAACCCGAACAAATTCACTCAACTCTAGTTATGTCAGGGGAGCTCTGGGCACAATCAGAACTGGCGTCACTCTCCCCGCCTTTGAAAGTATAAGTAATGAACAGGTAGGGAGCAACCAGCCGCAGTCCTGACTTCTTGATTACTTATACGTCTGAAGGTGGGGACAGTGACGCCAGTGCTGATTGGGTGCAGGCATCACATGACATAGCAACCGTATGTGAGCCCCAGGAACGTGAGTGCCAACACTGCTGGAACGACGCCTGCACAAGAGGTGAGTATACAGTATGTGTTTTTACTTTGACGAGGGCAAGCATTCAGATGGAGAAGAGGTTGTACTAGTAGCAGATAATCTCTTTAATATAACTATGTTCTGATTTATATGGTTGTACTGAAAAGGCTGACACTACTATTTTACTACATATATAATTTTTATGGTTGGCACACTGGTATCTAAATGTTAGTGCCACACGAATCAACTGATTTGACCTTAGGCACGATTGCATGTTTTTTCCCATTATGCCTTTCAGCTATCACATTGCATGGTATAGCAAAGCCAATCAGGAAAAAGTATCATAGTCTGTATGAAAGTATAGGCAGGGAATGCAGCCGTCATTTAGGCTGATTTAGGATAATGAGTACATTAGAGCTCACAGCTTAGTAATAGCGATAGGAAGAGAAAGTCCTAAAAAGTTGGACAAATACTCCAGATGGTAATGTGTTGTATATCTACAGCAGTGAAGAAGATGAAATTAGTGATCTATGAATGATACAGAGATTCAGTTAATACGGGAGGTGAAAGCAACAGTGACAGACTCTGTGTGGTTGATCAGTGACATGGTGTAGCTTGCTTCTGTCTTGCAGCATTTGAATTGCAATTACACTGTTTTTATTCTTTCATAAAGCACTAGAAAGCAGAAGCAAGACCGTACAATAGTTTTTGCATAAAAAAATGTGAAATCAGTGTCAGAGTGCTTCCTTGTCACAATCAACTTTGCTGATTTTTTGCATTTCTTGTGCAACCCTTTTTTTGAAGATGGAAATAATAGGTTTCAAAAAATATAAAAGACAATTTCCTAAAATCCAGATACTTAATTGTGATGGTCTACCTCACAAAGTGTGCATGTCACAAAAAAATTTGTTGTTCCTCACATTTGTTTTACTAGGCAAATTTTACATTTGTACACGCAGTACAAATACTGCATCCCATTACAGGTGCTGGTTGTTTGATCGTGTACCTACCAAGTATTTCTGATTTAGTCTTTTTGGGGAAAGGAGTTGATTTTTGATGTTGGTGTTTTACTGTGCATGTCTGTTTTTGCACACCTGCATTTCTAATCCAATTTGACAGCCATACATGCCACACACCTATGCTACGGCCCACATTTTGTTTCTGTAAGTATACCTACCCAGCATTACTTGTTACATACTTTTTAGTAAGAGTTGAATATTTAAGGTTGAAAAGATTGTCAAACATTAAATATATTGTACAAAATTTTGGTAAAAGTGGCAGTAGCAATGAATGGGTTAGTGTAAAAGGAAAGAAAACATACCACAGCTAATAATGTGGGAGTCACCGGCAGCAGCACAAGCACCACCACTGCATGCAACAGCCATATGGGCAGTAGTGCTATCATACGTACGTCACAATATGTCTCTTTTGCTTCCAGCAAGTGGTTAGTGAGGAGGAAGAGGAGGCAATTGGATACAGTCCTAGTGACCTCAGAGTGTTATACACATCTTTTCAGGGCAATTAGAGTACCTGGGATTTGCGACAAATTTATTTGCCGTGAATCTGATCTTTGGGAAAAATTAATCTAACCTGACAAATTTAAATTTCAGAAGACTAGATTATCTTTAATTATAATAGATAATCTGGAGTGCAACTGTGGAAAAATGGAGTTGGAGATAAGAGTTTTGCTTACTGATTCCACAGCCCTTTAGTTGAAAGGTGTATATATTGTATGTAAATATATGTATATATGTAAATCTCATTAATATACAATAAGCACAAATATTCTTTTCTTATGGGATAAATTAAGATCATTAAACCTTGAAAATATTTAAATGTTTGTTGTTAATCTAATATTTTGTATGTTTTATACATTTTTATATTTATATCTCTCTATTTCATTTAATTTTTATTCACATGTTTTTGTTCATATATACATCTACCATTATACCTCTCAATGGATTTCCTTTTTTCAGAATAAAGAAAAAATGTTTGTAAAACTACTTAAAATACAAATGGAATTTGATAGGACAGATATGTGTTCCTGCTAGACTGTTCAGGCCTCAGTTTAAGTTTCCAGACATTTCATCTACTTTTCATCAGGAAAACAGAGTTCATGGGTTTCTAAATTAAGTGGCAGTAAAAGTGTGACAATCGTAAATTAAAGTGGCAAAAATAATGTGTGTGTTATGACACATGATCAAGTGAGCAGCATTCTGTTCCCTCTTAATTTCTAGGTTACAGCTACCTATTTGTTACCAATTTTACTATTCAGATTTAATTATGATTCCAGACTGTAAAAGCAGATTCAAAACTATAGGTGTATGAGATACAACCACGTTTTCTAAAGCTTGTAAAAGTCAATTATTCTAGGCAGCGTAGTAGTGTTACAGCAAGCAGTTAATCAAAAACTCATCAGTAGTGATGAGTGAATATATTCGTTACTCGAGATTTCTCGAGCACGCTCGGGTGTCCTCCGAGTATTTTTTAGTGCTCGGAGATTTAGTTTTTCTTGCCGCAGCTGAATGATTTACAGCTATTAGCCAGCATAAGTACATGTGGGGATTCCCTAGCAACCAGGCAACCCCCACATGTACTTATGCTGGCTATCAGTTGTAAATCATTCAGCTGCGGCAAGAAAAACTAAATATCCGAGCACTAAAAAATACTTGGAGGACCCCGAGCATGCTCGAGAAATCTCGAGTAAAGAGTATATTCGCTCATCACTACTCATCAGGTTTTCTATAAAAACAATGACTTTTTAAAGGTACATGTGTAGATATCTCAGAAAATGATCAGAAACTATTTATGAATCAGCCTATTTTGTGCTCTATGACAAAGAAATTTCATTTTATTTATTTAGGATTTTTTCACCATGATATTCCAAAAGCCAAAACTTTTTTAAATAGGACCTTTTACGAGTTCAAAAGTTGCCAGTTTTTGCTCATATTGTATTCTTGCTGCTCCGCTGAGTATTGCCATATTTTTCGTAGTATAAAATGGTCTTTTTCTCCCACAAATTAGAGTGAAAAAATGGGGGTATGTCTAATAGTATGAATGTAGCTTACCAAGGCAGAAAGGCGGCGATGGAGCGGGGTCACAGGAGGCAGGCTTGCCATGGGAGGAGTGTGCTGATGCTGAGGCCCCTGGACTGAGAGGAGGGGGTGTCCCGGCGGTGCGAGGCATAATCCACCGATCTCTCGGCGGAGGGCGCCAGTGTTGGTGCATGCGCGGTTTTAGATCTCAGCTCAATGATGAGACGTGGTCTCAATCTGCGCGTACCGTGCATGCACCACCCATCGCCGGGAGATCAATGTGCACAGCGAGGACTCAGCTCCGGTTTTTCACTGCCAGGACCCCCACTCCTGCCTCCATTTTCATGCAGTGGCAACCCTCCTCCTGCCTCCTTTGATTCCGATTCACCGCCGCCACACCCCCCCCCCTTCTCAGTAAGCTCAATTCGGACTATAAAACGAACCCCCATTTTCACATTAAAATTTTTTTTTTTTACTATTTTCCTCCTCTAAATTTGAGTTGTCATATTGTCTGGTGCGTCTTATAGTCTGAAAAATGACACTTTTTTTTTTCTTTTTTAAAAATCCTCTATACTGTTCCAGATATATTAGCCTTTGTTTTTAGTGCATCAAATATGCTAATTTTTATTGTCTTTACAAGAGGGTGTTGCTCACAAGGTAATTATGCAGAGAAAACATAAAGAAACCTCAGAGAATCCCAAAAGCAACATCCCCTTTATAAACGCAATAAAAATTATCACTAGATTAAAAGGGCCATATTGGATTTTAAAACGTGTAATAGTCAGGGGAGCAGCGGGTTTAAAATTATGAGCAAAAACGTTCCACTTTTGACCTGGTGACAGATCCTCTTAAAATGGCCTTATTTTCATGTACATACAGTATAATGTACTGTATAATTTTTATTATTAAATTAAAAATGTAATTCTTTTCTCCTCCCAACTTTAACTTCTGAAGTTTCTTTACTAAATTATCATTACAAATAAAACGTGTAATGCAATAAAATCAGATTTGAATCTACCAGTTTTTGTAATTTTTTTTTTTTTATCAAAATTGTAACAAGATGATAGTAGAGAATTAACATTGGAAATTGGAGCATCATGTGAATAGAGTTCTCAACATAAAGAGGTACAATCCCTATTTGTTATGGCACTTTCACATTGGGTTCTTCCATGCGCTTAGTGGTCCAGTTGGGGGCTTACTGTATGTCCGATCGCCCCTACAAAACAGGATTTGGATGTATGTGCAGACAGGGCCATTTACTATAACGGTGCCGACAAAGTCAACGTGTGCTTTGTTGTGCATCATTTTTGGGTGTAAATGCCTACTGGATGCCGACACTCACACATGTAGTAGAAAATTGCTAAATTGTTGAGTTTTGCTTTCATTCCTCTCCATAAAAAAATAAATTGTAATAAAAAAAATAAATAAATAAATACATCATATGCTACTACTAAATGGTACTATTGAAGAATACTAAAATGTAAAAAATGTCCAAAATAAGCTTTCTTAGTTCAATGCTGAGTGTCTGCCATATTCTCTATAAGGTCCATGTCTCTCTTCATTGACAACACTTTATTTACAAAGGGCAGACGTGGCAAACTTGCCATCCAAATACTAACAAAATACCTTCGAACAATTCCAAACCCAACATTGCTAGATTTAGGAAGCTGTCCATGTTATTCCAAGCAGGGCCGCCATCAGGGCATTACTGCTCTTATTGCTGTATGGGGCCCGGGTGAATAGCTTTTAAGAGCGTGGACCCGGTCTGGACTCCCCCTCTTGTGCTTCTGCTCACTGGGCCCTAAGGCATCGTGTGCTAGTGCGCCGCCAACGACGACATACATCTCGGTGCAGAGAGACTTGGAGCTCTTACGGCCATCTACATGACCATGCAGCTCCTAGGGAGTCCCTCCGCCTCCTCTGTAAAGCGCTGCTGATGGAGCACACACGATGATGTCATCATGTAAGAGCGCCAGGATGCTAGTTCAGAAGTGGAGCAGCAGGGGATCATATGAGAGGTATGTATATGATTTTAATAGAATTAATTAAATTGTCTTGGAGGACTGCAAGTGATGAAATGGGAGTGGGAGGAAAGCAAATGATGATTTGGGAGTGGGGTCTGGGGAGAGAAAATGATGAATTTGGAGTTGGGGGGAGAGCAAACAACTAATTAGAAGTGGAGTTTGGGAGAGCAAAGGCTGGATTGGGGGTGGGGGTGGGGAGAACAAACGATGAATTGAGAGTGAGGGGTGGGGAGAACAAATGACAAATTGAGAGTGAGGGGAGCAAATGCTGAATTGGGAGCAAATGACTGAATTGGGTGTGGGGGTGTTGAGAGCAAATGCTGAATTGAGAGTGGGGTGGGGAGAGAAAATGCTGAAATGAGAGTGGGGGTGGGGAGAGCAAATGATGAATTGGTAGTGGAAGGGAGAGCAAATGAATTGGGAGTTGGGGAGAGCAAATGATGCATTTGGAATGGGGGTAGGGAGGTCAAATGACAAATTGGGAGTGGTGGGAGAGCAAATGATGAATTTGGAGTGGGAGGGAGCAAATTAGGAATGGGAGGTGGGGAGAGAAAATGATGAATTGGGAGTGGAGGAGAGGAAATGATGAAGTGTGGGTGGGGAGAGCAAATTATGAACTGGGAGTGGGGGGTGTTAGGGCTAGCGGAACGCACCGAGTAATGAGAGATAGATACGAGGTGCGTTTGCAGCCCGGGGTCCACCGTGCAGAGATACCTGCTGCTAAGTAATGGCAGATGGACACTGAGCTCACACGTGGGTTAACCTCACCCCGTGTGAAATTTAAGCAACCTCTGTTGCCTCACAGAGTAACGCTGTACACAGAAAACTATTACCCTAACTAAGGTTGTGCTTGCTCTGGAACTCTTCTGTGCTAGCCGCACACATGAAGGAACCAGATGCTAAGCCAAGGCTAATTGCCCCCACTGACACTAGCTCCCTGCCTGAGTGTACAGCCCCAGAGCTAAACAGACTCTCCACATATGACTGAGTGGTAGAGTATCCACTGGCAACAGCCAAACACAATTGATACTAGAGCATGGCCATGCGGCCATGCAAACCTTTTATAGCTGTAGCTTCTTCAAGACCTTCCTAGTGGACCAATAGGAGCTGCAACAGGACCTGCGCATGTGACCCCCGACCTACAAAGAGAGTTCTTCCCTTGGGCATGCTCAGAAGGAGTAAAGCAGGACTTAGTCCCAGAAGCGTCTGCTTGCCGCTGACCAGTACTGGCTACAATGGCTGAGCCTGGAAGGGTAGCAGTAACCAAGCGCACAGTATCTGCCTGAGTCAGATGCTGGGACCGACGTCTCTGCTGAGTAGGCTCCTCTGCGGCTGGAGAAGAATGGGAGACAGCAGCGGAGGTGGCTCGAGATTCCCCCTGCGCAGCGACGGGAACCCGAGACCTAACAGGGGGAGAGCAAATTACGAATTGAGTAGATGGAGAGCAAATGACGAATTGGGAGTGGAGGGAGTGCAAAATGACAAATTTGGATAGGGGTTGGGGAGAGCAAATGATGGAGGGGGGAGAGCAAATGTTGAATTGATGGTGGGGGGCGGTGGAGAGAAAATGATGACTTGAGGGTGGAGGGGAAGAGCAAATTATAATTAAGTGAAGGTGGTGGGGAAGCAAATGATGAATTGGGGCTAGAGGGCAAGAAATGATAATGAATTGGGGGTGGGGGAGAGTAAATGATAATGAATAGAAGGTGGGGAGAGAGAGAGGACATGACATAATGAATTAGGGCAGAGGGGTGCATGTAAATCACATGAGGTACAGAGTGGGGGCGCTGAGGATGACTGATGGTGACTGGTAATGAATTGGGGGAAAGCGTACAGGTGCTAATTGATTTAGATATTGGTTAGTTAGTAGGGGCACTGTGGTGGATTACAATTTATATTTGGAATGGCGGGTTACATAATAACTAATGATATAGTAATGGTGGGTGCACGTCTGTATTCAGATGTGTAGTGTAGAAGTTGGAGAATGTTCTCTGGAAGCAGTGCTCTAGATAACTGTGGGTTATTTTATGTAGAGACGAGTCCTGGCTGGAAGAGGTGATGGCTGTCTGCACTCAATGAAGGAGAAAACCCGAAGATGAAGGACTTCCACTAGAGATGTCACCGGGGAGTCTGTGTTAGCTGTACACTGACACAATACACTATATACTGTGTAAGGAGAGAGGAAATAAATCCAAAAAGATAACTTTATGTCTTTATATAAAATTGCCTTATTAAAGTGCAAATATCAGGAGGCAATGGTGACAACACAGTCACCCAAATGATATCTTAAAAAACAAGTAACACACAAAGACACCCGGAGAAGGCAGCTGCTGACCCAAAGCAAATAGATGTTTAGTATAACCGTTTACATTAAGGGTCAATTATTACCAACAGGGTTAGATGGCCAATGGCTCAATGGCCCATCTGCAAAATAACCCAAAGCCATAAAATAGTATCACAATATAACATATCAGTTAGTATAACATTAGTATGAACACAAAACGAGGCTTTGATAAGGCAGAAAGGTAATAGATAAATACATCACCCTAAAGGTCTTGTGCCAGGCAGCTGCAGAGTCCCGGTGTCCGCCCCGACGCTGAGCAGCGGCCATTTTCCCGGAGGCTGCGATGCGGTGGCCTCCGGGAAAATGGCCGCTGGGGGCGGCGCATGCTCAGATTCAGATCTCGTCTCCCGAGATCTCGGGAGACGAGATCTGAATCTGAGCAGCGGCCATTTTCTCGGAGGTCACCGCATCACAGCAATGGGGCTGCCGGTGCCTCCGGGCCTGGAGGAGATGCCGGAGGAGCCCCGACACTGCAAGAAGATGCGCCGCCGCCGCCCCACAGCACCCACGGCACGAAGATGCGCCGCCGCCCCACAGCACAGAGCACCCACGGCACGAAGAGGAGCTGCCGCTCCCAGCACAGAGACCCCCACGCTGCTGCAATGAGGTAATAGGGGGATATACTCCACTCACACTTTACTGTGAGACGCCCCCCTCTCTTCATCATCAGGACCACTCCCCCCCCACCATATGCACATTTTATCTATACCCGGCGTATAAGACGACCCCCGACTTTTAAGAAGATTTTGAGGGGTTAAAAAGTCGTCTTATACGGTATATTATACTATGAGGGGGCTGCATTATACTGTGTGGGGGCCGCTTTATACTGTGAGGGGGACTGCAGTATGCTCTATGAGGGGACTAAATTATACTCTATGAGGGGGCTGCAGTATACTCTGAGGGGGATGCATTATACCCTATGAGGGTGGCTGCATTATACACTGAGAGAGCTGCACTATACTCTATCAACGACCCTGGGGAGTGCATTCTACTATATGTACTATAAGGGACCTGCATTATACTGTATTGAGGACTATCTGTGCCCATCATTCTTCCTCAGCTAGAGTAAAGAGGCTGGGAAACAAGAGTCAAATGTCTTCAATATTGTAGATCGTGCACATTTAGCGGCCTGAACTCAGCGCATGTAAATGCAACAGAAATATTTCTGTGTGATGGTGCAATATGTGAGCATTTGGGGCACCACTTTAAACTTTTGCCCAGGGCCCCACTTTGTCTAAAACTGGCTCTGATAGCGGCATCCCTACATGGAGTGGGAAAGAGAACCATGCAGGGGCCCTGGCAATAGCACTACATAGAGCTATTATGATAAATTAGTCCATGTCACTTCGTTTAAAGCACTTGCCAGAAAAAATTACATTGAATAAACCTGAGCATGGCCAGTAATTTCTTTAGTACAGTTTTGGTTTCAGACTCTGCCTAAGGCTACGTTCACATTGCAATATTTTGGTCAGTATTTCACATCAGTATTTGTAGGCCAAAACTAGGAGAGGAATAATCAAAAGAAAAGTATAAGGGTACGTTCCCACGGTCAGTAATCGGCAGCGCTTTGGACGCAGCACATGTCCGCTGCATCCAAAGCGCTGTCGGCTTTTGAACGCAGGTGATTCCGCACTCGCGTCTCAGCAAGATAAACACATATGCTGCAGTCTGGAAAGATGTGCCACATGTCTGTCTCTGCAGGTAAGCAGCGGGCATCGGTGCACGCATAGTGGAGATGGGATTTCTTGAAATCCCATCCAGTATGCTGTAACATCTGGCCGCTGCGGGTTGGACGCTGCAGATGTATGCAGCGTCCAACTCGCAGGGTTTACTGACCGTGGAACATACCCTAATAGAAACACGTGTTCCCTTTCTACATTTTTGACCCACTCCTGATTCTGACTTACAAATACTGTTGTGTGAACATAGCCTAATAATAGTAATCTAGATAATTTTCTATTCTACAACTGATAAATAGTGCACTGTTTATTCAGTTCATGACTGAGCCATTTTTTCCAGTTTCTGACCAGGTACATTTTGGGGTTTTATTATACATGTGTTTTAACAGTTCTAAAAAAAATTCCTCCTTGGATATTCAAATAATTTTTGCCCCTTTTTTGCTATACATTGGTCCTAATTTTTATTTCAATTTTATATTCCTTCCAGGTAGAACATTTTAAATTACATTCCACTTTCAGAAGAAATTATTTTTACATACTGGACATATTTTTTTACAGAGGCGGGGCTAAAAGCAGTGATTCAGTCTAGCAGTATCTCTCTTTTTTTTGTCTTATTTTTTTATTTGCTTTTTTTATTTATATTTTTAATTTTATTTTACACACTATGCTCCTCATAAGACTTTTAAAGACCTTGGAGGGCTGGTATAATACATTATTTTTTTGTATTGTTAATTTCCCCTGTAACTGGTGCTGGTAAATTAGCACCAGTGACCAATTAAAGGGGAAATTCAGCCTCACACTTGCATAGTAGAGCTGACCAGGTCTCCTAGGACTCATTAGGTCATCTTCACTCCTTAGGGTACTGTCACACTCTGCAACTTTCCAACGATCACGACCAGCGATACGACCTGGCCGTGATCGTTGGTAAGTCGTTGTGTGGTCGCTGGGGAGCTGTCACACAGACAGCTCTCCAGCGACCAACGATGCCGAAGGCCTCAGGTAACCAGGGTAAACATCGGGTTGCTAAGCGCAGGGCCGCGCTTAGTAACCTGATGTTTACCCTGGTTACCATCGTAAAAGTAAAAAAAAAAACAAACAGTACATACTCACATTCCGGTGTCCGTCAGGTCCCTTGCCGTCTGCTTCCCGCTCTGACTGAGTGCCGCCGTAAAGTGAAAGCAGATCACAGCGGTGACGTCACCGCTGTGCTCTGCTCTTACATTCCGGCCGGCAGTCAGTCAGAGCGGGAAGCAGACTGCGAGGGACCTGACGGACACCGGAATGTGAGTATGTACTGTTTTTTTTTTTTTTACTTTTACGATGGTAACCAGGGTAAACATCGGGTTACTAAGCGCGGCCCTGCGCTTAGTAACCCGATGTTTACCCTGGTTACAAGCGAACGCATCGTTGGATCGGTGTCACACACACCGATCCAACGATGACAGCGGGAGATCCAGCGACGAAAGAAAGTTCCAAACGATCTGCTACGACGTACGATTCTCAGCAGGGTCCCTGATCGCTGCTGCGTGTCAGACACGGATCGTACCGTCATAGCGACAAAAGTGCCACTGTGAGACAGTACCCTTACACTCAGTGATCACATGGTTACTGGGTCCTAACGAGGAAGCATAGTCACTGGTTTCTAATCTGTATAGGCAATTGCTGATTCAGTGCTTAGTATACAGCAATGGAGTAGGCAAATATGGTAATAAACCATGTTTATCTTTTCTGCGGGGAGTCTGGCTGTGCCTGAACAAGAGTAAAATATACCAATGAAAAGCATGATAAATAGTGAAACCTTGGAATTGATTAACCAACTGGCCACATGCACCACACAAACTACAAGCCATCCCTACCTGTCCCGCCATAATACTTTGTTAAAGAAGCTCAAGTTTTTATCTTAATATCTTGCAATCATCATATTATTATATAGCAATGTGTACTTACAATTGCTCATTTTGCCTTTTCTACCTAGTTAGGTAATTCTTTTTTCAACTCTATGTAGAAACAGTATGTCTCTTGTCCCTGCATGAGGCACCCCCTCTTCAGCTCCTGACCCAGCTGCTCCACTCCTCCCCCTTGCCAGAGACTTTTACATTGATGACTCATGCAGGGAAATGAGAAAATGAGACTTCCTATTTCTACATAGAGCTTAGAAGAATTCATCACGTGATATCATAGACCTAATGGAAAACAGAAGAATTTGCTGGGTTGAAAGGCAAAATGAACAGTTGTAAATACACAGAGCAATATAATATGATGACTGCAATATATTAAGAGAATAAAAATGTTGATATTCTTTAAGCAATAGATGGCAGAAAAATATACATTGCTGGATGCTGGAAAAGTAAGTCTATGAAGCGTATATAGTAACTTATGGTATACGTACAGGTAAACAACATTTCTATAGTGATCACCTTGGTAGCTGTTAACAGTAGTAATAACAGGCCTAAAAAGGACTAAAACCTTTCACAAGGGGTGACTATGATATAACGCTTTGCAAACGTTATGAAAATATTAGATATGTTATACATTTGACTTCCTGATTTAAAATACGACCCCAAGACCCGTGAGAAAACATCAATATACAGTTTGACATGTCCTAATATGTAAACTGTACTAGGAGGCTCTGTGAAAACAAGGGCCTGGGACAATTTTACATAAACATAATTACTTTCAGAAGCCAGATATTACTGTCTATCAGTTCCATGAAAAAGCAGCAAACTGAAATGGCTTCTTGAGAGTTTGATGTTTTCTTTGTGCCATTGTATGACATGATTGCCAAGTCTAACACCTTGAGTGCGCTGTATGCCGGTGTCTCATACACATGCACACACATTGTCTCATCTCACTTACGGTCTGAGACATTCCACTGAAAAGCCTTGAATTCCACCAATCTCCTTAGTAGATGCTTAGAAGACTTGGCAGCCACTGAGCAGATTTCCTCATCATTTATAATGAGGTGTTGCAATTGAAATCCAATGATCACATACAAGGACATATTCTCTAGTAGGCAATTGTGCAGACATGTTTCCTAACATCATCTTTTATATCCCATTAAGACACTTTATAAAGTGTTTTAAGACTTAGGGTACCGTCACACAGTACCATTTTGATCGCTACGACGGCACGATCCGTGACGTCGCAGCGATCGTATGAATATCGCTCCAGCGTCGTAGACTGCGGTCACACGTTGCAATCACGGCGCTGGAGCGATGCCGAAGTCCCCGGTAACCAGGGTAAACATCGGGTAACTAAGCGCAGGGCCGCGCTTAGTAATCCGATGTTTACCCTGGTTACCAGCGTAAACGTAAAAAAACAAACCGTACATACTCACCCGTCGGTGTCCTTCAGGTCCCTTGCCGTCTGCTTCCTGCTCTGAGTGCAGCCGTACAGTGAGCAGAGCGCAGCACCGCTGCGCTCTGCTCTCACTTTCCGGCCGGCACTAGTCAGAGCAGGAAGCAGACGGCAAGGGACCTGAAGGACACCGACGGGTGAGTATGTACGGTTTGTTTTTTTAACGTTTACGCTGGTAACCAGGGTAAACATCGGGTTACTAAGCGCGGCCCTGCGCTTAGTTACCCGATGTTTACCCTGGTTACAAGCGAAGACATCGCTGGATCGCTGTCACACACAACGATCCAGCGATGTCAGCGGGTGATCAAGCGACAAAAGAAAGTTCCAAACGATGTGCTACGACGTACGATTCTCAGCAGGGTGTCTGATCGCAGTAGCGTGTCAGACACAGCGATATCGTAACGATATCGCTAGAACGTCACGAATCGTAACGTCGTAGCGATGGAAATTTCAATGTGTGACGGTACCCTTAGCAGCAATTCTAATCAAACCTTAATAAAGTTGCTATTGTTTAATTCACCTTGAACATGTTTGTCATTTTTTTAATATTTATATAAGATGTACTCCAAAAACACAGATGAAGCAAAGCTGAGATTTTTTTTGTACTCCCCATTGTTACGTGAACGTTCAACTAAAACAATAAGAACGCAAAACCATTAGGAGCTATTACTTT
Organism: Ranitomeya variabilis; assembly: GCF_051348905.1. Taxonomy (NCBI): domain Eukaryota; kingdom Metazoa; phylum Chordata; class Amphibia; order Anura; family Dendrobatidae; genus Ranitomeya; species Ranitomeya variabilis. The sequence goes on from NC_135237.1 coordinate 96,234,213, forward strand.
ACATACATCACAATGGAAGAGAAGACCACAAGATCCCAATATCTAATTTATAGTTGATTTAATTTGCCACCATGGTGCCATATTTTGGCCTTGAACAGTCACAAAGTCACACTTGAGTGGCAAATAAGATGGAGTATTGATTATACAGTATATTCAGATCCTTTGCTCTGCTTTTCAAACTCAACTGCTATTGTTATATGAATGTGTAAAAGAATTAGAATTTAACGTCTACAGATGCTTGACTTACCCTCTATCTTGGGAAAAAAAACCTTTCTATCTATTTGATGCCAATTTTAACAAATACAAATAAAATATGAATTATACAAAATTTAAAGTTTACAATTATAAAAATATTTGAAAAACAAAATCATATTATATCCCCATATACCGGTACATATTTTTTTTTTAAAGTAGACACTTGCTGTGATTTCAGATCTAGAAAACAAGTCACATTTTTGACAAATATCTTAATTAGGGGTGTACAAGGGCTGACTGGGTGGTGGTGTACCCCTTTAAATAAATAGAGATTACAACTGTCCGTTGTGACAAAGATTTGTCTGATGTCCCTACTCAGGAAAGATGGATAGAAGACAGAAGAACATTAGAAACAGTTAAGATAATTTTACTCACAGTAAGACAACTCTCATTCGTCTCAGTTTGAACCCTTGAGCCTGTGCTTTGCGGTCAGCTTCTATGTTTGCTGAGCCACAGCAGATATATCTTTTCTCTGAGTGTTTTTTTTCCGTTATACTAGCTTCAGTATTTTTAGGGTAACGGGTGTTTTCATTTACTAATTTGTCTTCCCTATCACCTTTCGGGAGCAGCTTTATATACTTTCCCATTGCTGGTATTTCCTGCTGGTGATAGTCTCATTTGGATGTCCAGCCATATTACTGTAGTTTAAGTCAGTCAGTGAAATACCAGCTAGGGTTTATCACTCTGTTTATGTTCTTTACCCTGCATCTAACTTCTGTGTCTTTTTGGGAAGTAGTCAGCATATTTTCTAACAGTACGTACTTAATCGTTTATTTTATAGTTCGTGATTTGTTTTCCTCACTCTGGAACCTCTTTCTATTTCAGCAAACTTTACCTTCTGTAGGTAATTTGCACTCTGCTCTGCCCTCCGATTCTTTAGGAGGAATTTGAAGCACTCGACAGCCTTTCAGGCAGCCTAGGTTTGAGTTGCCATCATCTAGGGCTATCCCAGCTTATGCAGGAACCACTAGGGACTGCGTGGTCAGGCTCTCTAATCTGTACAGGAACCGACAGAGTCAGTTGCAGTTTTTAGAGAGTGAGTTGCTACTGTCTTTTCTTTTTACAAACTTTGTAATATTTTTTAAACCACTTATATAAAACAGAACATAAACATGTTTGGTATTTACACACTCGTAATGACCTGGAGAATCATAATGGTAGGTCAGTTTTAACATTTAGTGAACATTGTAAAAAGAAAAAAAACAAAAAAAACACACAAGTGCAGAATTTCACTTTTGTTTCAATTTCACCACACTTTGAATTTTTTTTGTTTTCCAGTATACTATATGGTAAAATCAATGGTGTCGTTCCAAAGTACAAGCCCTCATATGGCCATATTGAAGGAAAAATAAAAAAGTCATGGCTCTGGGAAGAAGGGGAGCAAAAATCGAAAACGGAAAAACCCAAGGTGGTGAAGGGGTTAATATGGTAGATCTACACAAAATCTACGTCTTAGCCTTGATATTTGTCAAGTGTTTAAAGGTAGGATGTACAATATAATACACCTCTTTGGAACTGACAGGGGTAGGGATGAAGTCAATAATTATTTTAGATATTTTACAAAGATACTTTTCTGACTATATACCCAAAACTTTTCAAAAGTTTAGTTTTTTTTAGTATTATATAATAATTAGTTTAAAAATCATCTGCTGTAGTTTAATGTGATATTTTACTTTTTCTTTAGTGTAGGCACCAAATGAGAGCAGGGAAAAAAAAAAGATTTAAAAGGTTGTATTAATAGAATACTGCAGACATATCAGGGGAAAATACATTAAAAGAGCATTAAAAGCCTAGAGCTAGCCCGTTACATTTTATTCGAGAGGATATTGAGAGCCAGTGAAGAGATTTGCAGAGCAGTGCAGCAGATGTGGAGAGGTATGTTAAGTAGGTTAAACTAAACTAGGGAATAACGTATAACAGACAGGAGATACTGTAGCTGCAGTTGATACATCCTGCATGGTTACTACTGTTAGGCTGGTATCACTCACATCTGCATCATTATTTCTGTTTTCTGTTCCATTTTATAAGACCACCTCCAAAAATATGCAAAAAAAGTGTGATATGAAGAATAAATGGATAGAACATTCTAAAATTTCAGAAAAATGCAAGAAATAATAAAACAAATGGGAGTTTTCAAAGCAGAAAACGTAACTTAATTATTTTTTTTTACAAATCTCATTTCTATTTAAATGGGGTTTTCAGTACCAAAATCCATTTGTAAAAAAAAAAATCCCTCCCAAAGAGTTTTTTTTATTTTTTTTCTAGGCTGCTCATCTACGGTATCTCCAATCCACCAGTGCTAGCGGTGGCGTCATGAAGGTGACCGCAGTTCATCGGTCGACTCACACTGAACTGACCATGGGAACAGCTGGTTGTGACCTGTGGTAACCTCCATGATGTTACCGCTTGTCACTGAAGCTGTGTCTCAAGCTCAGCTCAGTGTCTCCTAGGTTCACGGCTGGACGGTCGCATCATGCCACCGCTCAGCCATGTAATCTAGACGAAGCAGAGTTGGGCTCTTTGTGGGACAAATGGATTGTCGTCGGACAGGTGAGGAATATGGTGTTTTATTACTTTTAATTTTACAGTAATAAATGGGAAAAAAGGGTGGGGAGTGTTTATTTCTATTAAATGACTTTTTACTGTGTCTTTTTTACATTTGACTATGAGTTTAGTAATGGAGGTGTGTTATAGGCGCCTCTCCACTACTGACCCCTGAGCTTGATGTCCGCAACCATAAAACAGCTGACCGCTTTCCACTGCAGCAGGGCAAGTAGGAAGAGTGAGGATAATCGCTAGACTTGGAATATCTTATGGATGTGCCATTGTTGAGGTCTGATGTTCTTAGCCTGGGAGAGGTGCCAATATCCCTGGCCCCTTTCTAGGCTTTTATTAGCCTAGGAACCTTTTGGCATATTGTCCCCTTTCCCAGATTACTATCATCAGCCTTTAGTGGCCGGCTGTCCCTCTGCTGGTTAGGAAAATTACGGCGGAGCTCACGCCATTTTTTTAATTATTTATTTAATACGAGATATACACAACGTGAACTGAACCACTTATCTCAGGCATCGGTACGTGTCACACTAATGCAGCACATGGCCCGCTAACGGATGACACAAGTATATAACACACGGACATGGATAGCACCGGCAATGTTTTTTCCAGGAGCGGAAATATCAGGTCTTGTGAAGTGGGCCTAAAATTGTTCATGAAAGTACAGGAAGTATGAGTCTAAAATGGCGCTAATAACCAGTGTGAAAATGTCAAGATTACTAAGTTTGTTATTTAATAAAGTTTGTATTATGAGGAAAACAAATTGCAAAATTAAAAAAAATGTATAAAAAACAGATTTAAACAATAGGTAATTTTCTTACCATAGATTCCTTTTTAATTTTCTTTTAACATTGTCTTGCAGTATCGTGCTTTTGATGTGTAGAGCCGGCGTCCCTGCATCCCTGGCAGGGACGCCGTCTAACTCACTACTGCAGCCCTCTCTCACTTCCTCCATCTTCATTGGAGGCGGCAGTACAGGGTATGCGCATGGCATGAAGATCCCAGGACACTGTGCTTAGGGAGCGCGTGCTTCCTCCTTCTTAAAGGGGCCACGCACGCCGTCCTAAAGTGTTCCCAGCCAATAGCTGGGGGACACTTACTATTTAAGGCTCTGTCTCCAGCATGGAGGTTCCTGAGCAACATAGTTAGTCTGCCCTTAGCACGCTTGCTATTTGTCAGGTTCCAGAGTATCCGCTTATCCGTCTGCTCCCAGTACCTGTTTGCCCGTACTTGCTTGCATCTGTATTTCAGCCGTACCTGCCAGTGCTCATCTCTGCACCAGCCTGTCCAGCCAGTGCTCATCTGTATACCAGCAGGCCCACACTGCACCTGCCAGTGCTAATCTGTAAACCAGCCGGTCCATGCTGCACCTGCCAGTGTTCAACTGTATACCAGTCCACTCTGCACCTGCCTGTGCTCAACTGTATACTAGCCGGTTAATTCCGCACTTGTTCAGTGCCTTTTCTGTATACAGGCAATAGCTATGAGTTATCCTTATGTTCCTGCTGTGCCTGCCTGCAGCAGCTGTACTCTCTAAGTGGGTTGTTCCAGCTCCCTGTCCCCTGGGGGTCAGCTGTGGTAGTCCGAGGTCTGTCCTAGAGTAGCACCCGGTGTTCATCGGGAGCCAAGCATAACCCCAACAACAGGGGCTCTAATGAAAAGTCAGGCGCTCACATAGTCACATTGATCAAGGCTCTCCTCAGACCGTGGCAAAGTGGTTCCACCACCCCCAACTACTAGGAAAAAATGGAGGGCACCAAACACAATATATCAAATAGTAGAGGGCAATCAACCCAAGGTATGTCAAAATATGAACTGAAGAAAACAAAGAGAAAAGAGACATCACCAACTGGGGAACATCCTGTACATTAATATCACATATCAAAGATCAAATAGAAAAATATTTTATTTATTTGAGTCCAAAACACACAGAAACATCAATAAAACCATTTAAAAGCAATGTAACAACATACCCCAAAGAGAGGTAGAGCCCCCCTGGACCCACACATACACAGCTAGTAATAATACCGTATCAAGAAGATGATAATAAATAGCAAAGATGAACAAATGCTAGAGAGCAGACCCCCATATAGTGAGCTTATAACAACTACATTTGAAGGCACACAATACATAAGTATATAGATCAGTCACTGTTAGTATATACACAGTATAACTATATCATAGCAGCAGGGCTAGATAAAACCCCCATACCATGTCTCTAAATGATAGAAATAACAAAAACGGTTAAATGCACTGGTACAAAACAGCAACAATTCCTAGTATAAAACTAGACAATAGGAAGACCAGCCAGATTTTCCTCCCTATGATAACCATGTAATGACATGCCCAAAGAAAATCATTGTAGATGAAGTCAAAAGCTAAAAAAGAGACAAATCTACCAACCCCATGGACAGATTACCCATGTTAGGAGAAACCGCCAATAAAGCCTGCCTCACAGCAATGTATGTGATGAAGAGGAAAAGGGGCCGGGGGGGTCAAAGACCCAACGCGTGTCGCCACAGAAGTGGCTTCATCAGGGGTAAAAGTGAAAGTGAAAGACTAAAAAAATGCTTTATATACATAATACAAAAGTGGCATAAATATACACAGCTGGTAATGCACATGGCGTGCATATAATCAAGAAACGCCATACCTGAAAGGAGCATGAAGGCAAGACACCGGGTATACAAAGATGGACGGCACAAACTGAAGTGCGCACGTACATGCAGCGAAACACCCGGAAATAGAGGAAGTACAACTGGGTAACATGCAATGGCGCTTTCAAACATCAACGCCGGGTATACCAATATGGACGGCACAAGTTGGAATGCGCACGCGCAAGCAGCGAGAGCCAGGAAATGAAGGAGGTACGGCCGGATATTATGCGATGGCGCTTTAGAATACCAGCACCGGGTATACCAAGATAGACGGCACAAGCTAGAATGCGCACGCGCAAGCAGCAAGACCCCGGAAATGAGGGGAGTGCAAGCAGATGATATACAATGATGCTTTAGAGAATTCCACGCATGCGCAGCGAGATACTAGCGGACGCTGACCAAATAATAAAATATAGAAAATATAGACAATAAACACAATGCGCACGCGCCTGGACAATGGTAAGAATAGTAAACAAATAAATAAAGTAAAACAAAACTTCATTGTGCTCGTACCACGGGCAGTGGAATCCCTTGCAGCAAGAAAGGCTGCGCTTACTGCCAAAGAATGAATAAATAAATAAAGTGTCTTCACCCACTAAAAGTCTGCAGATGATACTTATGGTACACAGTTTATAATACCCATCCTACACACCCGATTTTAGACTCTAAGAGAAAAATAATAAAATAGAAAAAATAATAAAATAGAATAAACTACTTGATGCATAGTGAATTTATTGTGAACAACTTAACAATTGCACCGTAGATTATGTAGCTCAATACCTCGAGGATATACTGGACAATACCAATAAATTGAAGCCCAAATAATCAAGTCAATAAATTAAAGCCCAAATAATCAAGAAAAAAATAAAAATAAATAAAAAATGATGAAGTAGAGCACAAAAGTGCTGCCAAGTGGAAGACTTTTCATGATGATATTTAACAAATAATATAACAAAAACATGAAGATAAAACATATAGTTTTATCTTCATGTTTTTGTTATATTATTTGTTAAATATCATCATGAAAAGTCTTCCACTTGGCAGCACTTTTGTGCTCTACTTCATCATTATTTTTTTTTTTGATTATTTGGGCTTTAATTTATTGACCTAAAAGAAAAAACCTATCTTAAGAGAATATGTATTGTGTACAGAAAGAAATTATGCAACTTGTCCTGTGGGAACAATCCGGCTGGTCATACATAAAAGAAACTTCAGTAACTAGTCAGGGAAATCATCACATGAATAGATAAAGGGTCCTAATACACTATAGTTGCTTATAATATCCAGTAAAAAGAAAATCCTCATTGAGGCCTTTGGGTGAAAGACTTTGTAAGGTGAAGATCCACTTGGTTTCACAACGGAGCAGACAATTGTGTATATCGCCCCCCCTAATGTTCATCTTGACAGATTCTAGTCCCATGAAAGTGGTTCCACCACCCCCGTTACATAATGTTTGAGTTTAAAAATTGAAAGTCTTGCAAAAAAAAAAAAATCAAATGAAACAGAATGTATTAACACTTGCTTTTATAACAATAACAGGAGAGGAAACAGATCGAAGAGAAAATAGATTTTTCTCTGGATGATTAGACAAAATGACACCAGACACATGGCAAGCTTGGTATAAATTGTTTATTGTACATTGCACATACTGTACCTTAATAGCCTTTCACTGGATTCAGTCTTTTTCACCTACACAGAGAATTCATAGACTTCTTGGAGACTGAGCTTAGAAGTGACAAGGCCCTTGGGATCAGGTTCTGGGCAAGTAGGAGAAAAGAGGACCAGTCACCAATCTGGGTTTGTTCTTCTTGGTAAATATAAGTGTGGGCAGCCCCAGACTGGTGATTTTATTAAATATGTCAGTGCCATTACTGCTCATAAGTATCCGTAATGTCGCCTGCACAGTCTCAATTTTCTGCCAAAGTTGGACCCAAACTTCCTGGTGATCAAGTTCCCACAATCTTCTCAGACTCCCCTGGTAGTGAAAGAGCAAGATCTCACTATTTGCACTAATCGCTGCCAAAAACTTTCTTACACTGTTACCGAACAGTAACCGCTGTAATAATGTTATCATTCGGTAATAGTGCATGGCAGAGCTGGATTACTGGAGTGAGATCTGGACAACCCCTTTAATAAAATCACCAGTCCTGACACCCTTGTGGGTCAATCTGTTGGCCAGTACCAGCTCCTGTAGTATTGATTGTGCAGCCACGTACAGGTCACAAGACCATTCAAGCCTGTGATTGGCTGCAGCAGTCAGGTGATTACAACAACGCATGATCAGAGAAACATCCATTGGCGTACTGTTGTAGTCACCTGATGGCTGCAGCCAATCACTAGCTTTAGTGGTCCTGTGACAACCGAAAGACTACAATCATTGCCTCTGTAGCAGCCTTTCCTGGATCAACAAGAGTGACATGAGGTGGAAAAGTCTCCACTTGTTATTTTGTGACTATTACTCATGGCTAAAAATATATAAATAATGATAGACAATCCCTTTAAGTAAGGCTGAGCTGGTGAATTTATATTGCCCGTCATTATCTCTTTATCAGGGAAATCAGGGGGGAGGGCACACTCAGTACAGGACATGACAGAGGAGCAGCGGGGCTCACAGAGGGGCAGTGCTGCTCACAGATGAGGTGCTCACAGAAGGGCGGTGGCACTCACAGAGGGGGAGTGCTGCTCACAGATGAGTAGAGGTGCTCACAGAAGGGTAGTGCTGCTCACAGTGGCGCTCAGAGAAGCAGCGGCGCTCACAGAGGAGACGAGGTGCTCACAGAGGAGCTCAGAGGAGCAGAGACACTAACAGAGGAGCAGCAGCGCTGACAAAAAGGGCAGCGCTTATCACATAGGGTCAGAGGCACTCACAGGAGGAGCAGCTCAAAAAGAAGTGGTGCTCACAGAGGAGCAGAGGCGCTCACAGAAGGGCAGCGGCGCTCACAGAAGGGCAGCGGCGCTCAATGAAGTGCTCAGCAAAAGGGCAGTAGTGCTCACTGAGGAGCAGAGATGTTCACAGGAGGGGCAGCACTTATCATATATGGGCAGAGGTGCTCACAGAGGGGCAGAGTTGCTCACAGAGGGGCAGTGCTTGTCAAAAAGCAGCATAGACGCTCACATAGGAGTACACAGAAGGGCAGCGGCACTCACAGAGGTGCTCAAAAAGGGGCAGCGGCACTCATAGAGAAGTTCGGCAGGAGGGCAGCGGTGTTCACAGAGGAGCTCACAGGAGGGGCAGCACATATCACATATGGGCAGAGGCGCTCACAAAAGAGAAGCACTTATCGCATATAGGCAGAGGCGTTCACAAAGGGGCAAGACTTATCACATATAGGCAGCAGTGCATGCAGAGGAGCTCAGCATAAGTGCAGCGGCACTCACAGAGGAGCTCAGGATAGTGCAGCGGCACTCACAGAGGAGCTCAGCAAAAAGGCAGTGGCGCTCACAGAGGAGAAAAGGCACTCAAAGTAGGGGTAGCGCTTATCACATACGGGCAGAGGCACTCACAGAGGGGCAGCGCTTATCACATACAGAGGTGCTCACAGAGGAGCAGCGCTTATTACATATGGGCAGCGGTGCTCACATAGGAGCAGCGCTTATCATATATGGGCAGAGGTGATCACAGAGGGGCAGCGCTTATGACATATGGGCAGAGGTGCTCACAGAGGAGCAGTGCTTATTAATCTGTCCTGAATGCTGCTGCCAGGATCATAATCCTCACCATCCGTTACACCGATGCCTCTACCTTGTGCCAGTCATTACACTGGCTACCCATCCACTCCAGAATCCAGTACAAAACTACTACCCTCATCCACAAAGCACTCCATGGCTCAGCACCACCCTACATCTTCTTTCTGGTCTCAGTCTACCACCCTACCCGTGCCCTCCGCTCCGCTAATGACCTCAGGTTAGCATCCCCAATAATCAGAACCTCCCACTCCCGTCTCCAAGACTTTACACGTGCTGCACCGATTCTTTGGAATGCACTACCTAGGTTAATACGATTAATCCCCAATCCCCACAGTTTTAAGCGTGCCCTAAAAACTCATTTGTTCAGACTGGCCTACCGCCTCAATGCATTAACCTAACTATCCCTGTGTGGCCTATTAAAAAACACAAAAAAACAAAATCAGGTTCCTCGTATCATGTTCTCATACTTTATGCAGTTAATAGCACTCTGTGTCTGTACTGCTACATACTTAGGCTGTTAACTGGTTCATGCAGCTTTACATGAACACCCGAGCCTTACACTATGGCTGGTCCAAATAACTAAAGCAATTGTTACCATCCACCTCTCGTGTCTCCCCTTTTCCTCATAGTTTGTAAGCTTGCGAGCAGGGCCCTCATTCCTCCTGGTATCTATTTTGAACTGTGATTTCAGTTATGCTGTAATGTCTATTGTCTGTACAAGTCTCCTCTAAAATTTGTAAAGCGCTGCGGAATATGTTGGCGCTATATAAATAAAAATTATTATTATATGGGCAGAGGTGCTCACAGAGGGGCAGTGCCTGTCACATATGGGCACAGGTGCTCACAGACGGGCAGCACTTATCACATATGGACAGAGGTGCCCACAGAGGAGCAGTGCTTATCACATATGGGCAGAGGTGCTCACAGAGGGGCAGCATTTATCACATATGGGCAGAGGTGCTCACAGAGGGGCAGCGCTTATCACATATGGACAGATGCGCTCACAGATAGGCAGAATTTATCACATATGGATAGGTGCTCACAGAGGGGCAGCATTTATCACATATGGGCAGAAGCGCTCACATATGGAAAGAGGCGCTCACAGAGGGGCAGCACTTATCACATATGGACATGTGCTCACATAGGAGCAGCGCTTATCACATGTGGGCAGAAGTGCTCACAGAGAAGCAGTGCTTATCATATATTGGCAGAGGTTCTCACAGAGGGGCAGTGCCTGTCACATATGGGCAGAGGCGCTCACAGAGGGGCAGCGCTTATCACATATGGACAGATGCGCTCACAGAGGGGCAGCATTTATCACATATGGGCAGAGGGGCTCACAGAGGGGCAGCATTTATCACATATGGGCAGAGGGGCTCACAGAGGGACAGCGCTTATTACTAGTGATGAGCGAATATACACTTTACTCGAGATTTCCCGAGCATGCTCGGGGGTCCTCCGAGTATTTTTTAGTGCTCGAAGATTTAGTTTTCATCACCTCAGCTGAATGATTTACATCTCTTAGCCAGCTTGATTACATGTGGGGATTCCCTAGCAACCAGGCAACCCCCACATGTACTTATGCTGGCTAACAGATGTAAATCATTCATCTGCGGTGATGAAAACTAAATCTCCGAGCACTAAAAAATACTCGGAGGACCCCCGAGCGTGCTCGGGAAATCTTGAGTAACGAGTATATTCGCTCATCACTACTTATTACATATGAGCAGAGATGCTCACAGAGGGGCAGCATTTATCACATATTGGCAGAGGTGCCCACAGAGGAGCAGCACTTATCACATATGGACAGAGGAGCTCACAGAGGGGCAGCACTTATCACATATAGACAGAGGTGCTCACAGAGGGGCAGCATTTATCACATATTGGCAGAGGCGCTCACAGAGGGGCAGCACTTATCACATATTGGCAGTGGCGCTCACAGAGGGGCAGCATTTATCATCACATATTGGCAGAGGTGCTCACAGAGGGGCAGCACTTATCACATATGGACAGAGGTGCTCACAGAGGGGCAGCACTTATCACATATTGGCAGAGGTGCTCACAGAGGGGCAGCATTTATCACATATGGGCAGAGGTGCTCACAGAGGGGCAGCACTTATCACATATTGGCAGAGGAGAGAGGGGCAGCACTTATCACATATTGGCAGAGGAGCTCACAGAGGGGCAGCATTTATCACATATGGACAGAGGTGCTCACAGAGGGGCAGCATTTATCACATATGGGCAGAGGTGCTCACAGAGGGGCAGCACTTATCACATATTGGCAGAGGAGCTCACAGAGGGGCAGCACTTATCACATATGGGAAGAGGCGCTCACAGAGGGGCAGCATTTATCACATATTGGCAGAGGTGCTCACAGAGGGGCAGCACTTATCACATATGGACAGTGGCGCTCACAGAGGGGCAGCATTTATCACATATTGGCAGAGGAGCTCACAGAGGGGCAGCACTTATCACATATGGACAGTGGCGCTCACAGAGGGGCAGCATTTATCACATATTGGCAGAGGAGCTCACAGAGGGGCAGCACTTATCACATATGGACAGTGGCGCTCACAGAGTGGCAGCATTTATCACATATTGGCAGAGGTGCTCACAGAGGGGCAGCATTTATCACATATGGGCAGAGGTGCTCACAGAGGGGCAGCACTTATCACATATTGGCAGAGGTGCTCACAGAGGGGCAGCCCTTATCACATATTGGCAGAGGTGCTCACAGAGGGGCAGCCCTTATCACATATTGGCAGTGGTGCTCACAGAGGGGCAGCCCTTATCACATATTGGCAGAGGTGCTCACAGAGGGGCAGCACTTATCACATATTGGCAGAGGTGCTCACAGAGGGGCAGCCCTTATCACATATTGGCAGTGGTGCTCACAGAGGGGCAGCCCTTATCACATATTGGCAGAGGTGCTCACAGAGGGGCAGCCCTTATCACATATTGGCAGTGGTGCTCACAGAGGGGCAGCACTTATGACATATGTACAGAGGGGCTCACAGAGGGGCAGCATTTATCACATATTGGCAGAGGTGCTCACAGAGGGGCAGCATTTATCACATATGGGCAGTGGTGCTCACAGAGGGGCAGCCCTTATCACATATTGGCAGAGGTGCTCACAGAGGGGCAGCCCTTATCACATATTGGCAGTGGTGCTCACAGAGGGGCAGCACTTATCACATATTGGCAGAGGTGCTCACAGAGGGGCAGCACTTATCACATATTGGCAGAGGTGCTCACAGAGGGGCAGCCCTTATCACATATTGGCAGTGGTGCTCACAGAGGGGCAGCCCTTATCACATATTGGCAGAGGTGCTCACAGAGGGGCAGCCCTTATCACATATTGGCAGTGGTGCTCACAGAGGGGCAGCACTTATGACATATGTACAGAGGGGCTCACAGAGGGGCAGCATTTATCACATATTGGCAGAGGTGCTCACAGAGGGGCAGCATTTATCACATATGGGCAGTGGTGCTCACAGAGGGGCAGCCCTTATCACATATTGGCAGTGGTGCTCACAGAGGGGCAGCCCTTATCACATATTGGCAGTGGTGCTCACAGAGTGGCAGCACTTATGACATATGTACAGAGGGGCTCACAGAGGGGCAGCATTTATCACATATTGGCAGAGGTGCTCACAGAGGGGCAGCATTTATCACATATGGGCAGTGGTGCTCACAGAGGGGCAGCATTTATCACATATTGGCGGAGGAGCTCACAGAGGGGCAGCATTTATCACATATTGGCAGAGGTGCTCACAGAGGGGCAGCCCTTATCACATATTGGCAGTGGTGCTCACAGAGGGGCAGCACTTATCACATATTGGCAGAGGTGCTCAGAGGGGCAGCATTTATCACATATTGGCAGAGGAGCTCACAGAGGGGCAGCCCTTATCACATATTGGCAGTGGTGCTCACAGAGGGGCAGCCCTTATCACATATTGGCAGAGGTGCTCACAGAGGGGCAGCATTTATCACATATTGGCAGAGGTGCTCACAGAGGGGCAGCCCTTATCACATATTGGCAGTGGTGCTCACAGAGGGGCAGCCCTTATCACATATTGGCAGAGGTGCTCACAGAGGGGCAGCCCTTATCACATATTGGCAGTGGTGCTCACAGAGGGGCAGCACTTATGACATATGTACAGAGGGGCTCACAGAGGGGCAGCATTTATCACATATTGGCAGAGGTGCTCACAGAGGGGCAGCATTTATCACATATGGGCAGTGGTGCTCACAGAGGGGCAGCCCTTATCACATATTGGCAGTGGTGCTCACAGAGGGGCAGCCCTTATCACATATTGGCAGTGGTGCTCACAGAGTGGCAGCACTTATGACATATGTACAGAGGGGCTCACAGAGGGGCAGCATTTATCACATATTGGCAGAGGTGCTCACAGAGGGGCAGCATTTATCACATATGGGCAGTGGTGCTCACAGAGGGGCAGCATTTATCACATATTGGCGGAGGAGCTCACAGAGGGGCAGCATTTATCACATATTGGCAGAGGTGCTCACAGAGGGGCAGCCCTTATCACATATTGGCAGTGGTGCTCACAGAGGGGCAGCACTTATCACATATTGGCAGAGGTGCTCACAGAGGGGCAGCATTTATCACATATTGGCAGAGGAGCTCACAGAGGGGCAGCCCTTATCACATATTGGCAGTGGTGCTCACAGAGTGGCAGCACTTATGACATATGTACAGAGGGGCTCACAGAGGGGCAGCATTTATCACATATTGGCAGAGGTGCTCACAGAGGGGCAGCATTTATCACATATGGGCAGTGGTGCTCACAGAGGGGCAGCATTTATCACATATTGGCGGAGGAGCTCACAGAGGGGCAGCCCTTATCACATATTGGCAGTGGTGCTCACAGAGGGGCAGCCCTTATCACATATTGGCAGTGGTGCTCACAGAGTGGCAGCACTTATGACATATGTACAGAGGGGCTCACAGAGGGGCAGCATTTATCACATATTGGCAGAGGTGCTCACAGAGGGGCAGCATTTATCACATATGGGCAGTGGTGCTCACAGAGGGGCAGCATTTATCACATATTGGCGGAGGAGCTCACAGAGGGGCAGCCCTTATCACATATTGGCAGTGGTGCTCACAGAGGGGCAGCCCTTATCACATATTGGCAGTGGTGCTCACAGAGGGGCAGCCCTTATCACATATTGGCAGTGGTGCTCACAGAGGGGCAGCCCTTATCACATATTGGCAGAGGAGCTCACAGAGGGGCAGCCCTTATCACATATTGGCAGAGGTGCTCACAGAGGGCAGCACTTATCACATATGGGCAGAGGCGCTCACAGAGGGGCAGCATTTATCACATATTGGCAGTGGTGCTCACAGAGGGGCAGCATTTATCACATATGGGCAGTGGTGCTCACAGAGGGGCAGCATTTATCACATATGGGCAGAGGTGCTCACAGAGGGGCAGCATTTATCACATATGGGCAGAGGTGCTCACAGAGGGGCAGCATTTATCACATATTGGCAGAGGAGCTCACAGAGGGGCAGCATTTATCACATATTGGCAGAGGAGCTCACAGAGGGGCAGCATTTATCACATATTGGCGGAGGAGCTCACAGAGGGGCAGCGCTCAGGCATCACTGACGCTGCAGGGGGGAAACAATAGGTGAGTGCAGGTTTGTTTCCCAGTTTCCATGGCAGTGAGCGCCGGGCTCCTCCCCCTGGTGACGTCAGCTGATCACAGCCGCCTCTGTCCCAGGAATTCCAGTCAGCTGACACATCATGGGAACCGGAAGTGACGTAGTCTGACGAGAGCGAGAACGAAAACAAGCAGAGAAGCTGACACGCGGAAACGCCGGGGCTCTGCTGTCTCTCGCACACCCGCTGGCGTGTCTTCCGTTCTCCTCTCCGGGGTCCGCACTGAAGACCAGCAAGTCATCCACCGGCATCTCTGTATAGGTATGACCCGCTCCTCGGGTTTAATAGCTCTTTAGCGCAGTGTTATCTGGGATTAGGGGCGGGTGGCGGCCTGTGTGGTTGCGCGGTAGATGTTCCGACGTCCCTGTCCGTTACACAGAGGTCACCGCTCGTCCAGGCCTCTCTGGCGTAGTTAGGACAGTTCGGGGGGCGTGGTTATCACTGCGTCGCTCCGACCGACATGTGTGAAGGGGCGGGGCGCCCACTGCAGGCGTGCGTGAAGGTGAAGGGCCTGCTGTCAGGTGCCCCGTGACGTCATGCGCCGCCCCCTCGCGGTGAGGAGGTCTGCTGACAAGGCCACTGCATGCTTTCCTTAAAGGAGCAGTGCACTTACAGCACACGTCTGCTATCTGTACTGCTAGCTGTTTCCATAGTGATGCGGCTGCAGGTCTTGCAGGGAGCCATGTCTCCGGCCTCCTTGTTTCCAGTCATCTGATTGCTGGGGAGGAGGGAGGACGCTTCAGTTCTGTCTTCTTATCTTACTAGGCAGGCTGAGGCTGCAGCTGAGGAGCTGCTGATTGTGAAAGTGATGGTGTCATTAGGGAATTCTGGTGAGCAGTATTCCTATCCACACCCAGGATGTCAGAAATGACCGTTAAGCTTTTAAATTGTCACGCTATAATTAACCCTGGTGCTGTCCCTTTCTAGCGCCCCCTAGTGTGGCTGCTCCCTTGGTCCATCTGTGCTCTTCTATGCGCCTCTTGGCTCAGGCCCTGTGCAGATGGCGGCGGTGGCCTCTGACATGTTCATGTCTTGTCATATGTCTGATGGATGGCGTACAGTCACCGCCATCACCCGCAGCCCCGATGAGTGCGGTATGTTACACTGGATAGCGGAGCACAGATGATCACTCTGTTTTGTACCTTCCATAGATGAAGTAACTTGTGTGCTCACTACTTTATGTAGCTTCAGTCTTTTTACTGACCACACATATCAGACAGTAGCGTCGCCTGTTGGGTGAAAATGTAGTAGGTGTCGGCTGTCCACTATGGCTGACCACCTGCTGCATCAGCCGCGATTGGCATTGGTACCGACGATGGCTTTTTAACCCCTTAGCAATAGTGACTATGGCACGTAGAGGGTCACCAGAGTGTGGGGTCTCCCTCTTCACCCGTATTGACAATTTGAGATACCTATTCAAGCGCGCTTTAAAAACCCATCTCTTCAAACAAGCCTACCACATCAACTACTCCGTAAACCAACTTTGCCCTGTTCCCTCCTTCCAAATATTATTCTAAATCTGCACCTTACTACTCATCTGTCTCCACACCCTCCATGCACACGATTAACTGCACTTGATACTTGACTATTGCACTTAAACACACGGGCTGATGACCGGATCATGCAGCTTTTTATGAAAATCCCTATTTATTATTGCCAGACCTGAAATAAGCACTTTTCACCTATTGTGTCCCCCCATTTCCTTGTAGATTGTAAGCTCGCGAGCAGTGACCTCACTCCTAATGTCACTGTTTACATTGTCTTAACTTGTATTGAATTTGTCTGTATATGTCCCCGCTTAATTGTAAAGTGCTGCGGAATATGTTGGCGCTATATAAATAAAAATTATTATTAATGATTGTGGTCCTGATGTTTTACCTTGGCAATTCATTCCCAAATATCAGCCTTAGTCTGCCAGCAATGGTGTCCTGTTCAGAAGTTAACAACATTTAGGTGGTAAAAACCCCCCACACATTTTCTGTCTTGTCGTGCCACTTTTTTATTAATTCCTGAAAGGTTAAGGCTATGTGCACACATAGAATGATCCACTGCGGATTTTCTCGCAGCGGATTTGATAAATCTGCAGGGCAAAAACGCTGTGTTTTTGCTGCGGATTTACCGCGGTTTTTCTGTGGATTTCACTGCGGTTTTACAACTGCGGTTTTCTATAGGAGCAGGTGTAAAACCGCTGCAGAATTCGCAGAAATAATGCAGCCCCCACACAGTATAAGGGTATGTGCACACGTTGCGGATTCTGCTGCGGATTTGGAAAATCTGCAGTGCAAATCCACTGCGGTTTTCACTGCGGATTTTATCGCGGTTTCTTCTGCGGTTTCTTCTGCGGATTCCTCTGCGGGTTTTCAACTGCACTTTCCTATTGGTGCATGTTGAAAACCGCTGCGGAATCCGCAGAAAGAATTGACATGCTGCGGAATGTAAACCGCTGCGTTTCCGCTTGTTTTTTTCCACAGCATGTGCCCAGCGTGTTTGGTTTCCCATAAGTTTACATTGTAATGTAAACTCATGGGAAACTGCTGCGGACAAGCTGCGGATCCGCAGCGTTTTCCACATCGTGTGCACATAGCCTTACAAACTACTTGACAGCAGTTTTGAGTATGTTAAGGGGGTGCTGTTTTTTTAAATTGGTCTCACTTTTGAGGGTTTTCTACTATATAGGTTCCCTAAAGTCACTTCTGAACTGAATGAGTCTCTAAAACAAAGTTTTGTACATTTTCTTGAAAAATTGCTGCTACAATTTTAAACTTTTTAACATTCCCTCAACATACAAAGATATTTTGTAAATAGTTGTGATGTAGAGCAATGTTATTTATTAACTATTTTATGTGGTGTGACTGGATTAAAGGGATAATCATTAGCGATTAGCAAACGTGCTCCGATAAGGTGTTATTCAACCATGGTCATGTGCTAACCAGTGACTTCTGCATGCTCGAAGAACATGTTCCAGCGCCTGCATGTGTCACTGCTGTTCGACAGACACGGGGACTCCAATGTATTTATTTAACACACCAAAGTCACTCATTCATTCTCGGATAACACCTTATCTGATCACGTTCGCTCAGCACTAATAAACAGTCAAGTTTAAAAACAAAAGTTTTATTTTTAAATTTGTCAAGTGTCACAAAAAACGATCTTAAACTCACTGGGATATGTTGAAACTTTCCAGTGTTATTACCACATAGTGATATTGGTCCGATTTGAAAAATTTGGCCCAGTCACTAAGGGGTTACATTTTTCACTCACTGGAGAGTTTGGATTCTTTGGGATTAGTTGCTTGTTTTTTGTTTTTTTTCCTTTCTCATTGTTAGTTGCTGTCATTAAAGGGAACCTGTCATTTCCTTTTGTAGCATGTAAAATATCCCCAGTGCATTGTTAGTGATGTAATGTGCATCACTAATATGTTTTTCCACATTAAAATCGCCGCTGTAATCTTTCTAAAAAGGCACGTTACTTATCTTACATGCTCGTTTAGTCATAGGGGTGTGCTTCACTGCATTCTGTCAGGCTTGTACCCGGGGTTGTGCCAATGTGACTGTATATCCCGCTAAGTATGTATTGTTTTGCAGCTTCAGTGCGCACACGTGGGCAGTCCTCATCACAGCGCATGCACGGATCGCTGATGGACAATGCACAAGCGCGGCTCACCCAAAAACACTGCGAAAGCGCTGTAAAACAATAAACACTGCACAAGTGCAGGATATACAGTGGCGTTGACGCAACCTTGGGAACAATTAAAATTGTGTGGGCGGGGACGAGCCTGACTGAATGCAATTAAGCCCACCCCTATAACTAAACACGCAGGTAAGCTATAAATCCTACAACAAATCTTGGAGTAAAAAGTCCCAAAACAATTACTTAAAAAGAGTAACAAGTTTTATTCACATAACTATTAGATCACATACAGACTTACATAACAAGGTCCAGACAGAGTTAATGTACAGAGGACATAGCACTCTACTTGCAACACGGGTTCAATGAGCAAGTCACTTAAAAATGTATATACTGTTACAATCCTCAAAAAAAGTGCATAGTAAGGCCGGCCTCACACTCAGCGTATAAAAATACGGTCCGTTTTTTTACGGCCGTAATACGCAGAAATGTTCCAAAAATAGTGATCCGTATGTCATCCGTAGGCAGGGTGTGTCAGCGTATTTTGCGCATGTCATCCTCCGTATGTAATCCGTATGGCATCCGTACTGCGATATTTTCTCGCAGGCTTGCAAAACCGACATCTGATGGATTTATGCGCTCAAATGTTCGTTAAAAAAAAAAAATATATATATATATATATATATATATATATATATATATATATATATATATATATATATATATATATATATATATATATATATAATTGAGACACATATATATATTCTGTATTTATATTTAATTCAGCGCGATATATGTGAAAAGCCGGTAATTCAATTGCCGGCTTTTCATTTCTCCTTCACAAACCCGACAGGATATGAGACATGGTTTACATACAGTAAACCATCTCATATCCCCTTTTTTTTTTTTTGCATATTCCACACTACTAATGTTAGTAGTGTGTATGTGCAAAATTTGGGTGCTGTAGCTGCTAAAATAAAGGGTTAAATGGCAGAAAAAATTGGCGTGGGCTCCCGCGCAATTTTCTCCGCCAGAGTGGTAAAGCCAGTGACTGAGGGCAGATATTAATAGCCAGGAGAGAGGGTCCATGGTTATTGGCCCCCCTGGCTACAAACATCTGCCCCCAGCCACCCCAGAAAAGGCACATCTGGAAGATGCGCCTATTCTGGCACTTGGCCACTCTCTTCCCACTCCCGTGTAGCGGTGGGATATGGGGTAATGAAGGGTTAATGCCACCTTGCTATTGTAAGGTGACATTAAGCCAGATTAATAATGGAGAGGCGTAAATTATGACACCTATACATTATTAATCCAATTGTATGAAAGGGTTAAAAAACACACACATTATTAAAAATTATTTTAATGAAATAAACACACAGGTTGTTTTAATGTTTTATTGCTCTCTCAAACCACCTGAAGACCCTCGCTTGGCAAAATAATAAACCAACAATATACATACCTTCTGATGAACTGTCACGTCCCACGAAGTAAATCCATCAGAAGGGGTTAAATCAATTTACAGGCAGGAGCTGTGCTAAAGCACTCGCTCGTACCTGTAAACCCCGGGTGCTGAAAGGAAAGCTGGGTGATCTGTACTTACATTGAGTCACGGTGAGGCGCCCTCTGCAGGATGAACTCTCATGAACTCGAGCGTGGGAACTTTTCCAAGGCTGCAGTTCATGAGAACATCCAGCAGAGGGCGCCTCACCGCGACTCAATGTAAGTACAGATCACCCAGCTTTCCTTTCAGCACCCGGGGTTTACAGGTACGAGCGAGTGCTTTAGCACAGCTCCTGCCTGTAAATTGATTTAACCCCTTCAGATGGATTTACTTCGTGGGACATGACAGTTCATCAGAAGGCATGTATATTGTTGGTTTATTATTTTGCCAAGCGAGGGTCTTCAGGTGGATTGAGAGAGCAATAAAATATTAAAACAACCTGTGTGTTTATTTCATTAAAATAATTTTTAATAATGTGTGTGTGTGTGTGTGTTTTTTAACCCTTTCATACAATTGGATTAATAATGGATAGGTGTAATAATTGACGCCTCTCCATTATTAATCTGGCTTAATGTCACCTTACAATAGCAAGGTGGCATTAACCCTTCATTACCCCATATCCCACCACTACACGGGAGTGGGAAGAGAGTGGCCAAGTGCCAGAATAGGCGCATCTTCCAGATGTGCCTTTTCTGGGGTGGCTGGGGGCAGATGTTTGTAGCCGGGGGGGGGGGGGGGGCAATAACCATGGACCCTCTCCTGGCTATTAATATCTGCCCTCAGTCACTGGCTTTACCACTCTGGCGGAGAAAATTGCGCGGGAGCCCACGCCAATTTTTTCCGCCATTTAACCCTTTATTTTAGCAGCCACAGCACCCAAATTTTGCACATACACACTACTAACAGTAGTGTGGAATATGCAAAAAAAAAGGGGATAGGAGATGGTTTACTGTATGTAAACCATGTCTCATATCATGTCGGGTTTGGGAAGGAGAAATGAAAAGCCGGCAATTGAATTACCGGCTTTTCACTAACACCGCTGCGTATTTCTCGCAAGTCACACTGCTGGTCCGTGTGTAATCCGTATTTTTCTCGCCCCCATAGACTTTCATTGGCGATTTGTTTGCGCAATACGGTGACAAACGCAGCATGCTGCGATTTTCTACGGCCGTACAAGACCGTATATTACGGATGCGTAATATACAGCAGATAGGAGCTGGGCCATAGAGATTCATTGGGCCGTGTGTAATGCGAATTTTACGGATGTAGTTTATGCGCTCATACGTCCGTAAAACTCGCTAGTGTGAGGCCGGCCTAAAAGTGCAAGAGTATATAGTGTTAAAGCCTCCAGATAGATAATTCGCTATATGGCCCATAATATATCCATGGCCAGAATGGGGTAAAGTAATAGAGACATGCTAATCTTACCCATTAGGTATATGCCAGTGTGTGTCCAGCAGCCCCGACGCGCGTTTCGCGTTGGGCTTCCTTGGGGGGCTGTTCCTACTATTTTTTGAATGACATGCATCAGTGGAACCTGTTCTTACGCAGGTAAGATATACCTAGATAAAGTGTTTTTTTTGTTTTTTTTAATGGGAAAAACGTGTCAATGATGTCCACTGCATCACTAACAATGCGCTGGGGACACTTCACATGATACAAAGGACATGACAGGTTCTTTTTAAAGTGTTTTATGTAAAATATTGGATGTGCATTCTGTCACTAGAAGCTCGGACCAGGCTTTGCAATCTATTCTGCCTTTACTGATCGCTGGGGGGCAGGTCTGTGTGGCTGCCGGAGGGAGCTGAGCTCTGTATTCCACCTTTTCAAGCAGTTGTGTATATTATGGTTAGAGGAATGGGAGCAGATTTAAACAATAATTTTTTTATTAGGAATTTTAACATATTACATTTATAATACGAGTCAATATTTTCATACAAAACCTTTGATTTAAGGAAGGTACATGGCAGAAGGAGGGCAATGGAGGGGAGCCCAAGTGGGGATGTGTGTTAGGTTTACAATTACTAGGTTTCACATGGAGAGTCGGGGACAGCCGAGCGGTTTAGATAGAATGGAGGCATGGCGAATGGGTGTGGTGATGGTATTCTGCCAAGGGAAGCTAAACTACCAAACTTATGGACTTGTCCGTGAGTAAGGCTATGCACACACGTTGCGGATTGTTGTGCGGATTTTTCCGCATCATTTTTGCTAAATCCGCAAGTGAAACGCACTGCGGATTACCTGCGGAATTACTGCGGATTTTGTGCGGATTCCCCTATGGTTTTACACCTGCGGATTCCTATTGAGGAGCAGGTGTAAACTGCTGCGGAATCCGCACAAAGAATTGACATGCTGCGGAAAATACAACGCTGCATTTCCGCGCAGTTTTTACTGCAGCATGTGCACTGCAGATTTTGTTTTCCATACGTTTACATGGTACTGTGCAACGCATGGAAAACTGCTGAAAAAGTGGGCAATCTGCTGTGGATCCGCAGCAAAATCCGCAACGTGTGCACATATCCTCGGGCTACTTTCACACATCAGGCTTTTGCAGTCAGGCTGAATCCGGCCACTTTTTTTAAAAAAAAAAAAACGGATTAGTTGCATATTGTGAAAAACTGATGCGACGGATCTGTTTTTTTTTTGCTGGATCCGAGTAGCTGATATCCAGGCACTAGGTGGTCTGGGGAGGGAAGAGGAGAGAGATGCAGCTTCGGGGCATGCTCAATGTAAAAAAAACAGAATCTGTCGCCGGATTCACTCATTTGACGAATCCTGCACCATAGGCTTCCATTATAGCAAAAGCCGCATAGCGCTGGATCCGTCGCTGGCTGTTTTTTAGACGGACACAAAAAACGTTCCTCTGTGCATTCTCTCCGGCCGCCGGACCGACTAATTTTTGACGAATGAAACGTGAGGCCATCCAGCGCTAATTCAAGTCTGATGAACAAAACGGATCTGGTGCCATATTTTGCCGGATCCATTTTTTTCAAAATTCGCCAGATTGGGCCTGACGGCAAAAACCTGATGTGTGAAAGTAGCCTAAGGTTGTACATTTTTCATTAATTGTGTACTGTGAAAGGCGTCTTTTGACTTCCAAAAAGGCAAGACTTAGTTTCTCCCAGACCAAAGCTATAGTTTGTTTTAGCTGCTAAAAATAAAAGCGAGATGAGTCTATAATACTTGGAGATACTAGGGATTTGCATATTCAATATGACTTCCAATGAATTCTTTTTAAGATTGATATTGATGACCGTGAGAATTAGAAAGTATTCGCTGATCGGGAGTTAACGAACTATGGGGCATAACCACCATACGTGGTACATATCTCTGATAGAATTGCAGCATCTGAAGCAATTGGGGGAGTAGCGAGGAACTACTTTGGCCACTCTGGCAGGGGTCAGGTACCATCTGGTCAGCACCTTCAGGCCATGTGCACACTTTGTGGATTTTACTGCGGATCCGTGGCGTTTTTGACGCTGCGGATCTGCAGCAGTTTTCCATGCGGTTTACAGTACCATGTAAACCTAAGGAAAACCAAGTCCGCTGTGCACATGCTGCGGAAAAAACCACAAGGAAACGCAGCGTTGTTTTTTCCGCAGCATGTCAATTCTTTGTGTGGATCTGCAGCGTTTCTGCACCCATTGACTTGCATTGAGTCGGGCACATCCGCAGAAAAACCGCAGAAGTATATGTTAAAATTTGCCAATGTGTAGGGTAATTTATGAGACGGGAGCAGATTTGATCTCCGATCCATTCACCCCCTCAGGACCAGTGTGGGAACCAGCAGTGAGATGCTTTCTATACTGTGAATGGGGGATAACTCACAATTTTGAGACAACCTCTTTTAAATCATGAATTGTCAGCCAAGATGTAAACTTAACAGATCAACCAGAGGAAGTAGTGTAGTTTTTATTGCATCCTCCTCACAAACCAAAAGGTTCCCGACTTTGAAAGTCCGACGTACGCAAAATGTCCACTTTATTAGAGGCGCCCGCCGTTTCACAATTGGAGCTTCTTTGTATGACAATTGTAACCCCCGGAGCACTGCAGAAAATCAAGCAAGTCACGTTTGTGAATCCATTTTGATGTGAATTTATTCGAGAATGGGAAAATCTAGCAATCGATGCTAGACTAGCTGGGCACAGTGTTTCAGAGCTCTGCAAACCTCGTGGGGTATTCTGGTGCAGTGGTGTCACGTATACAGAGATTGAGGTGATCAAGGTAAAACGTAGAGCAGAAGGATGTCCTGTGCACGTAAACACCTTGTTGATCAAGGGGGCAAAGGAGGATCTCAAGAATTGCTCTGAAGAGCAGGAGGTGCACAGTCAAGTACTTTGTAATCGAGTACGACGACATTAGTGGTGCAACTAACTTACTGGAACGCAGAGCACTGTCCACCGAGGATGTTGGAGAAGGTAATGATCCGTCATGCCTTGTCAAGATAAACCACCTCTAGAGTCTGGTATCGGCTCTCTCGCAGGGTAGAGCAAGAGCTCCTGTGCATGAGGGAGTCTGGAGGGTTGGCTGTCGCCCAAAAGATCGGCTGAACCGTTGTTTGTCCGACAGCTAGCTTTTTAGGTATGGGGCTCCTAAGACTCCAGTGGGGGAAAAAGTGTAAAAATGTGATTACTGGGAAGACCTTGTCGATGGGGATGGGAGAGTATGGCCTTCTCTAGTAACCTGCTTTTATACTAAGCCCCTAATTATTGCCCTGCTGCACATTAGGAATTGTTTTGTAGATTAGGGCCTGTGAGATCTGTATATGATGATTGTTGATGCAAGTTTTTTATTGTAGCAGAATTGCTAGATGAATGAATTGCTCTGCGCATATGAGATAAGATGGCAAATGCTAGGAAACTCTTTCCATTTTAGGTTCAAGAAGCTTCTCTTGCAGACATCATATGACTTAAAACCGTTCAGGGAGAGCAGAAAAGGTGAATTTCTCCAGCTGAATCTTCCACAACGCAGTTGTCCAGGGCTATTATATAGTTTTTTTTGCTATGAGCCTAAAAGGCAGTTAGTTGGTAACAGAGGTAACTAACTGCCTGCTGTACCCGGCGCCGTCTCAAGACAGTCACTTACAGCTCTTGCTGGAGCTTCAACTGCTCCATGTCAACAAAGCGCCTCTTTTTCTTCCTGGTGCACTATTGATGGGGTGTGACAGCCGGTGTCATGCTGATTGACAGCCGGCTCCCTGTAATTAGGCAGTAGGGAGCAGACTGTCAATCAGCATGACGCAGGCAGTCACACCCCATCAACAGAGCAGATGTGATGCTGCTGCACTGTCGACGTGTAGTCAGCGCAACTCGCTGATTCGCCTACAGAAGCAATCTGTGACCGCTATGTGCCGGAAGAGATCGGCATTTGCCTGTTAGTTCTTATTCCCTTAGTAAAAAAAAAATATATAGTCCTGGACAACCCCTTTAACTAAAATCAGGAATTGCATATCCAAGGTTAAATAAGTTCTCCGGGCATGTAATACCAACACCTACCTTTTTAGGATAGGTCATCAATAGTGCATAAGGCAGGGGTCCGATGGGCATGAAAGCTCTGGCCATAATCACCGCTCTACCTCCCTATACCACCTTATGTAAATGTAGATGTTTACATGCTGACAAATAATTCTGTTCTGCTTGAATATATGCAGAAGACGAGCGCTTCCTATGTCAGTACTAACCGCACGTCATTGTAACATGGCAGATTTGTTTAGAGGCGCACACCCTTACAAGTGTTTACCTCTGCGTATATATAATTCTTTGTTCTCCAATTACAGGTTAACAATGTCCACTCCACAAGACCTCCTGTCTCCAAATAGCACCCTGCAGACGTCTAACTTCGCACACGTGATCTTCCAGAATGTGGCAAAGAGTTACCTTCCTAGCGCTCCTCTGGAGTGTCACTACACCCTGACTCAGTATATCCATCCCCATCCCAAAGACTGGGTTGGAATATTTAAGGTAGGTCTGTGTGATTTCTTGTGGGCTGTAAAATATCCACCTCCTTATAAAATCAGTACTGATTCACAGAATGTAATAGTAAAAAAAAATGTTGCCCCTTCATGACATGCGCCCTATATATACAGCGCTGCGGGGGCTGCATTCCCGCAAAGTGCCGCCGCAATTTCCGGTCACTGTGCTGCATCACGTGGTGGCAGTGTTAAGATGGCCATCCCTGCACGTCGCCCTGGTTGTCTGTTTGCCCCCCCCCCCCCCCCATGTCGGCGATCGCTGTGATTGGCTGGTCAGAATTGATCAGCCAATCACAGCCATGTCACAATAAAGTTTAGAGAGAAAAAAAGGTGACAGCACCAATCACAGCAGCCAAAATGGATGCGGTGATCGCGACGTCACCTCTCCTGATTACACCCTTTGGCGCTGTTTGGTCAGTAACTATTGTTCAGCCAATCAGCACCAAAAGGGTTAATCTAAAATTGCGATCACCACTCTGCACGCCATCTTTACCTCAGAGTTGGCATGCAGAGTGGTTGTATATCTCCTCTGTTACTCGAGAGAAAGAAAGATCATTGGTGGCCAGTGCGATCCTCCTGCGACCTGTTCTTCTGCCATCTGTCTCCTGTTCTGTGTTGGCTGCTGTGACTGATTTGTGGATGTCGCAGTATAAGTGACGTCCCATTTTATTTATTTATTTTTTTAAACAAAAACAATAGTAGTTAGTACAGTGTAGCTTTATAGGTAGGGAGTAGAGATGGGCGAATCCGAACAGTAAAGTTAGAGTTCACTAGGAAGTCCGTGTTACTACTCAGGTTCCCGAATACTGGGTGTTTCTCGCGCTGCTCTGATGGGAGGTAAAATCATTACCCCCGGTCAGACAGCCGTGGTTCCCATGCTGTCAAATGACAGCGTGAGCCCGCAGCTGTGATCGTAGATAAAGTTAGTCTTCGGTCACTGGTGTCGGCTGATGGGACTACTACTCCCATCACCCTACACCTCCTGCCGCTAATAACGACAGTAGATGGCGGCTGATGGGAGTATTCATCAGCCAGCACCTGTGCTCTAAATAAATAATTTAAAAAAAACTGCGTGAGTTCCCCTGTGTTTTTGAATAACCAGCCAGGCAAGACTCCGCTGCAGGCTGCAATCTTCAGCTTTCATCTTTAGCAAGGTTGGTTATAAAAAAAAAAAAATAGAGGGGTCCCCATGTTTTTTTTTTTTTTAAAGATATTTATAAACAAAAAAAACGGCGTGAGGTCCCCCCATTTTTTAACAACTAGCCAAGCTAAAGCGGACAGCTGGGGGCTGGTATTCCATGTCACGTTTGGAGAACACCTGATGTGCTTAAACAGTTGAAAGTCCCCACAAGTGACACCATTTTGGAAAACTAGCCTCCTTAGGGATCTTATCTACATGTGTGTTGAGCGCCATGAATCTTCA
The DNA here is from genome assembly GCF_051348905.1 of Ranitomeya variabilis. Lineage (NCBI taxonomy): Eukaryota > Metazoa > Chordata > Amphibia > Anura > Dendrobatidae > Ranitomeya > Ranitomeya variabilis. The sequence goes on from NC_135237.1 coordinate 96,261,586, forward strand.
GGTGCTTCACAGAATTTTATAACGTTGAGCCGTGAAAATAAAAAAATCGCATTATTCACACAGAAGAAATCTATATAAGCCGTGCAGACAAACGTGTGTACTGCCATAAATCTCAAAGCTAATGGCGGTGCAATGCGTTACAAATGGCTTGTGACAGGACCAGGCAACAAAAAAGACCTTGTACAACGAAATCAACAACAGCAGAAGACCAATCACCTGTTGGAGAAAAAATTAGAAAAGAATAGGCAAACATCTGAAGAATAATAAAGGTTTTTTTATGCCATCCGCGATCTAGGCATTTCAAAGAGTCCCACAACCAATCCCTCAAGGGTTTGTCTTTTTGTGGTATCGAAGTTGTTCGCAGGAATTGTCGTGGAGGGAATTATATCAATCAGATGTCGCGGGCAGAATCAGCGTGGATATTTTTACTTAATAGTCTAGCCCCAAATGGTTTAAATCTTGACTTGGAACTATATGCCTTTTTAATGGTTCAACCAAGCCTCATGATTTTATGCACCTTTGATTATTTCATTTAGTGCGATTGGATTTGAAGTACGGTATCTATTCATAAGGACATTTTAGAAATAAAAAAATATAAAAAAATAAATAAAATAAAAAAACTTTCTAGGTGTTATGAGTACGTATGTATATGTGTATATATACACTGTGTTCCAAATTATTATGCAAATTGGATTTGTGTCATAAAGATTTGGTACTTGTTTTGTTTTTCAAATAAACTCGTGGATGGTATTGTCTCAGGTCTCAATGGATCACTGAAATCAATCTTAACCCCTTCCCAACCGTTGACTCAGCGTATGCGTCATGAAAACCTGTGCCAATCCGACCTGTGACGCAGCATATGCGTCATGGTCGGATCGCGCTCCTGCAGGCCAGGTGAAAGGGTTAACTGTAATTTCACCTGACATGCAGGGACAGGGGGAGTGGTACTTGAGCCCAGGGGGGGTGGCTTTGCCCCCCCTGTTGCTACGATCGCTCTGATTGGCTGTTGAAAGTGACGTTTCACTTTCAATCAGAGCGATAGTAATATTTCACCAATGAAAATTGGTGAAATATTACAATCCAGCCATGGCCGATGCTGCAATAGCATCAGCCATGGCTGGAGATCGCGATCTGCCCCCCAACACCAATCTCGTCCCCACGGTCCTCCGTCCTGGCATTTGCTGTCCTCCGCTCCCCCCGCAGTCCGATCTCCCAAACCCCCCCCCCCCCCCCCCTCATACTTACCGACCTCCGATGTCCCTCCCGGTGTCCATCCGTCTGCTCCATGGGCGCCGCCATCTTCCAAAATGGCGGGCACATGCGCAGTGCGCCCGCCGAATCTGCTGGCCGGCAGATTCGTTGTCTTGTACATTTTGATCGCTGTGATAGGTTCTATCAGCGATCAAAATGAAAAAAAAAATAATAAACCCCCCCCCCTTTATCACCCCCATAGGTAGGGACAATAACAAAATAAAGAACAAATATCTACTTTTATTTTTCCACTAGGGTTAGGGTTAGAACTAGGGTTAGGGTTATTGTTAGAACTAGGGTTAGGGTTATTGTTAGAATTAGGGTTAGGGCTAGGGTTATTGTTAGAACTAGGGTTAAGGTTATTGTTAGAACTAGGGTTAGGGCTAGGGTTAGGCTACTTTCACACTAGCGCTGTGTGACGACCGTCGCAATGCGTCGTTTTGGAGATAAAACGCATTCTGCAAAGTTGCCCGCAGGATGCGTTTTTTTCTCCATAGAATTGAATTAGCGACACATTGCGACGTATGGCCACACGTTGCATCCGTCGTGCTACGGATGCGCCGTGTTTTGGCGGCCCGTCGGCAAAAAAAAAAAAGTTACATGTAACATTTTTTTGTGCGTCATGTCCGCCATTTTCGACCGCGCATGCGTGGCCGAAACTCCGCCCCCTCCTCCCCGGACATTACAATGGGGCAGCGGATGCGTTGAAAAACTGCATCCGCTGCCCCGTTGTGCATTTATTTCACAACTTGCCTCGGTACATCGGTCCGACGCATGGCGACGGCCCCGTACCGACGCTAGTGTGAAAGTAGCCTTAGGGTTAGGGCTAGGGTTAGGGATAGTATTAGGGTTAGAATTAGGCTATGTGCACACTGTGCGGATTGGCCGCTGCAGATTCGTAGCCGTTTTCCATCACGTTTACAGTACCACGTAAACCTATGGAAAACCAAATCCGCTGTGCCCATGGTGCGGAAAATACCACGTGGAAACGCTGCGTTGTATTTTCTGCACTCAATCCTTTGTGCGGATTCCGCAGCGTTTTACACCTGTTACTCAATAGGAATCCGCAGGTGAAATCCGCACAAAAAACACTGGAAATCCGTGGTAAATCCGCAGGTAAAACACAGTGCGCTTTACCTGCGGAGTTTTCAAAAACTGTGCGGAAAAATCCTCACACGAATCCGCAACGTGGGCACATAGCCTTAGGATTAGGGTTGGAGTTGGAATTAGGGTTAGGGTTGGAAATAGGGTTAAGATTAGGGTTCGGGGTGTGTTGGGGTTAGGGTTAGGCTTGTGGTTAGGGGTAGGGGTGTGTTGCGGCTAGTGTTGGAGTTAGAATTGAGGGGTTTCCACTGTTTAGGCACATCAGGGGTCTCCAAACGCGACATTGCGCCACCATTGATTTTCAGCCAATCTTGCTTTCAAAAAGTCAAATGGTGCTCCCTCCCTTCCGAGCCCCAACGTGCACCCAAACAGTGGTTTACCCAAACATATGGGATATCGCCGTACTCAGGAAAAATTGCACAACAACTTTGGCGGTCTAATTTCTCCTGTTACCCTTGGGAAAATAAAAAAATGAGGGGCTAAAAACTTATTTTTGAGGAAAGAAAAATGATTTTTTATTTTCACAGCTCTGCGTTGTAAACTTCTGTGAAGCACTTGGGGGTTCAAAGTGCTCACCACACATCTAGATAAGTTCCTTAGGGGGGTCTAGTTTCCAAAATGGGGTCACTTGCGGGGGGTTTCTACTGTTTAGGCACATCAGGGGCTATGCAAACGCAACGTGACGCCCGCAGACCATTCCATCAAAGTCTGCATTTCAAACGTCACTACTTCCCTTCCGAGCCCTGACGTGTGCCCAAACAGTGGTTTACCCCCACATATGGGGTATCGGCGTACTCAGGACAAACTGGGCAACAAATATTGGGGTCCAATTTCTCCTGTTACCCTTGTGAAAATAAAAAATTGCTTTCAAAAACATAATTTTTGAGGAAAGAAAAATGATTTTTTATTTTCACAGCTCTGTGTTGTAAGCTTCTGTGAAGCACTTGGAAGTTCAAAGTGCTCACCACACATCTAGATTAGTTCCATGGGAGGTCTAGTTTCAAAAATGGGGTCACTTGTCGGGGAGCTCCAATGTTTAGGCACACAGGGGCTCTCCAAACGCGACATGGTGTCCTCTAACGATTGGAGCTAATTTTTCATTCAAAAAGTCAAATGGCGCTCCTTCCCTTCCGAGCCCTGCCGTGTGCCCAAACAGTGGTTTACCCCCACATGTGAGGTATCAGTGTACTCTGGAGAAATTGCCCAATACATTTTAGGATCCCTTTTATCCTGTTGCCCATGTGGAAATGAATAAATTGAGGCTAAAATATTTTTTTGGTGAAAAAAACTAAATACTGTACTTTTTTATTTTTACGGATCAATTTGTGAAGCACCTGGGGGTTCAAAGTGCTCACTATGCATCTAGATAAGCTCCTTGGGGGGTTTAGTTTCCAAAATGGGGTCACTTGTGGGGGAGCTCCAATGTTTAGGCACACAGGGGCTCTCCAAACATGACATGGTGTCCGCTAAAGATTGGAGCCAATTTTTCATTGAAAAATTCAAATGGGGCTCTTTCCCTTCTGAGCCCTGTCGTGCTCCCAAACAGTGGTTCCCCCCACATATGGGGTATCGGCGTACTCAGGACAAATTGTACAATAACTTTTGGGGTCCAGTTTCTCCTTTTACCCTTGGGAACATAAAAAAATTGTTGCTAAAAGATCATTTTTGTGACTAAAAAGTTAAATGTTCATTTTTTTCCTTCCATGTTGCTTCTGCTGCTGTGAAGCACCTGAAGGGTTAATAAGGTGCTCAAAGCTACATTCAAGAAGTTTGAGGGGAGCAATTTTTAGAATGGTGTCACGTTTGGGTATTTTCAGCCATATAGACCCCTCAAGCTGACTTCAAATGTGAGGTGGTCCCTAAAAAAAAAAAAAAATGGTTTTGTAAATTTCGTTGTAAAAATGAGAAATCGCTGGTCAAATTTTAACCCTTATAACTTCCTAGCAAAAATAAATTTTGTTTCCAAAATTATGCTGATGTAAAGTAGACGTGGGAAATGTTAGTTATTAACTATGTTGTGTCACATAACTCTCTGGTTTAACAGAATAAAAATTCAAAATTTGAAAGTTGTAAAATTTTCGCCAAATTTCCTTTTTTTTCACAAACGCAAAAATTATCGACCTAAATCTACAACTAACATGAAGCCCAATATGTCACGAAAAAACAATCTCAGAATCGACAGGATCCATTGAAGCGTTCCTGAGTTATTACCTCATAAAGGGACACTGGTCAGAATTGCAAAAAACTGCAAGGTCATTAACCCCTTAAGCCCGTATGACGTACTATCCCGTCGAGGTGGGGTGGGCCTTAATTCCCGGTGACGGGATAGTACGTCATACGCGATCGGCCGCTCTCACGGGGGGAGCGCGGCCGATCGCGGCCGGGTGTCGGCTGCATATCGCAGCTGACATCCGGCACTATGTGCCAGGAGCGGTCACGGACCGCCCCCGGCACATTAACCCCCGGCACACCGCGATCAAACATGATCGCGGTGTACCGGCGGTACAGGGAAGCATCGCGCAGGGAGGGGGCTCCCTGCGGGCTTCCCTGAGACGATCGGTACAAGGTGATGTACTCACCTCGTACCGAACGTCTTCTCCCTGCAGGCCCCGGATCCAAAATGGCCGAGGGGCTGTATCCGGGTCCTGCAGGGAGCACTTCCGGGTCGGAGCAGGCTGCAGATGAAAGCTGCAGCCTGCTCCGATGAAAGTATGATCGCGGATCTGATAGAGTGCTGTGCACACTATCAGATCTGCGATCTGTGATGTCCCCCCCTGGGACAAAGTAAAAAAGTAAAAAAAAAAATTTCCACATGTGTAAAAAAAAAAAAATAAATAAATTCCTAAATAAATAATAATAAAAAAAAAAATATTATTCCCATAAATACATTTCTTTATCTAAAAAAAACAAACAAAAACAATAAAAGTACACATATTTAGTATCGCCGCGTCCGTAACGACCCAACCTATAAAACTGGCCCACTAGTTAACCCCTTCAGTAAACACCGTAAGAAAAAAAAAAAAAAAAACGAGGCAAAAAACAACGCTTTATTACCATACCGCCGAACAAAAAGTGGAATAACACGCGATCAAAAAGACGGATATAAATAACCATGGTACCACTGAAAACGTCATATTGTCCCGCAAAAAACGAGCCGCCATACAGCATCATCAGCAAAAAAATTAAAAAGTTATAGTCCTCAGAATAAAGCGATGCCAAAATAATTATTTTTTCTATAAAATAGTTTTTATCGTATAAAAGCGTCAAAACATAAAAAAATGATATAAATGAGGTATCGCTGTAATCGTACTGACCCGAAGAATAAAACTGCTTTATCAATTTTACCAAACGCGGAACGGTATAAACGCCTCCCCCAAAAGAAATTCATGAATAGCTGGTTTTTGGTCTTTCTGCCTCACAAAAATCGGAATAAAAAGCGATCAAAAACTGTCACGTGTCCGAAAATGTTACCAATAAAAACGTCAACTCGTCCCGCAAAAAACAAGACCTCACATGACTCTGTGGACCAAAATGTGGAAAAATTATAGGTCTCAAAATGTGGAGACGCAAAAACTTTTTTGCTATAAAAAGCGTCTTTTAGTCTGGTTTCACACTTGCGTTTTTATCTGCATGCGTTTTTTAAAAAAACCGCATGTGTGAAAAAATGCATGTAAACGCGGTAAAACGCATGCGTTTTTATAGAAAAACACAAGAAAACAAGAAAAAAACAAAAAACCCTAACCCTACCCCTAACCCTACCCCTAACCTGAAATACGTGGCACTGAAATACGTGGCACTGAAATATACGTTTATATACGTATATACGTATATAAGTGCCACGATATTTCAGTGGCCACGTATATAAGTGCCACGTATTTAAGTGCCACGTATTTAAGTGCCACGTATTTAAGTGCCACGTATTTAAGTGCCACGTATTTAAGTGCCACGTATTTAAGTGCCACGTATTTAAGTGCCACGTATTTAAGTGCCACGTATTTAAGTGCCACGTATTTAAGTGCCACGTATTTAAGTGCCACGTATTTCAGTGCCACGTATTTCAGTGCCACGTATTTCAGTGCCACGTATTTCAGTGCCACGTATTTCAGTGCCACGTATTTCAGTGCCACGTATTTCAGTGCCACGTATTTCAGTGCCACGTATTTCAGTGCCACGTATTTCAGTGCCACGTATTTCAGTGCCACGTATTTCAGTGCCACGTATTTCAGTGCCACGTATTTCAGTGCCACGTATTTCAGTGCCACGTATTTCAGTGCCACGTATTTCAGTGCCACGTATTTCAGTGCCACGTATTTCAGTGCCACGTATTTCAGTGCCACGTATTTCAGTGCCACGTATTTCAGTGCCACGTATTTCAGTGCCACGTATTTCAGTGCCACGTATTTCAGTGCCACGTATTTCAGTGCCACGTATTTCAGTGCCACGTATTTCAGTGCCACGTATTTCAGTGCCACGTATTTCAGTGCCACGTATTTACGTGCCACGTATTTCAGTGCCACGTATTTACGTGCCACGTATTTACGTGCCACGTATTTTTCAGTGCCTGAAATACGTGGCACTGAAATTCGTGGCACTGAAATTCGTGGCACTGAAATTCGTGGCACTGAAATATCGTGGCACTGAAATATCGTGGCACTGAAATATCGTGGCACTGAAGTATTTACGTGCCACGTATTTTTCAGTGCCTGAAATACGTGGCACTGAAATACGTGGCACTGAAATACGTGGCACTGAAATACGTGGCACTGAAATACGTGGCACTGAAATACGTGGCACTGAAATACGTGGCACTGAAATACGTGGCACTGAAATACGTGGCACTGAAATACGTGGCACTGAAATACGTGGCACTGAAATACGTGGCACTTAAATACGTGGCTCTTAAATACGTGGCACTTATATACGTGGCACTTATGACTGTCAGAAAATGTTCAGTAAACGGTTAGGGGTGAGGTTAGGGGTAGGGTTTCAGGTAGAATTGGGGAGCTTCCACTGTTCAGGCACATCAGGGGCTCTCCAAACGCGACATGGCGTCCAATCTCAATTCCAGCCAATTCTGCGTTGAAAAAGTAAAACAGTGCTCCTTCCCTTCCGAGCTCTCCCGTGCGTCCAAAAAGGGGTTTACCCCAACATATGGGGTATCAGCGTACTAGGGACAAATTGAACAACAACTTCTGGGGTCCAAGTTCTCTTGTTATCCTTGGGAAAATAAAAATTTGGGGGGCTAAAAATCATTTTTGTGGGAAAAAAAATATGTTTTATTTTCACGGCTCTGCGTTGTAAACTGTAGTGAAACACTTGGGGGTTCAAAGTTCTCACAACACATCTAGATAAGTTCCTTGGGAGGTCTAGTTTCCAATATGGGGTCACTTGTGGGGGGTTTGTACTGTTTGGGTACATCAGGGGCTCTGCAAATGCAACGTGACGCCTGCAGACCAATCCATTTAAGTCTGCACTCCAAATGGCGCTCCTTCCCTTCCGAGCTCTGTCATGCGCCCAAACAGTGGTTCCCCCCCACATAGGGGGTATCAGCGTACTCAGGACAAATTGGACAACAACTTTTAGGGTCCAATTTATCCTGATACCCTTGTGAAAATACAAAACTGGGGGCTAAATTTCATTTTTGTGAAAAAAAAAAAAAATAATATTTTCACGGCTCTGCGTTATAAACTGTAGTGAAACACTTGGGGGTTCAAAGTTCTCACAACACATCTAGATAAGTTCCTTGGGGGGTCTAGTTTCCAATATGGGGTCACTTGTGGGGGGTTTGTACTGTTTGGGTACATCAGGGGCTCTGCAAATGCAACGTGACGCCTGCAGACCAATCCATTTAAGTCTGCATTCCAAATGGCGCTCCTTCACTTCCGAGCTCTGTCATGCGCCCAAACAGTGGTTCCCCCCCACATAGGGGGTATCAGCGTACTCAGGACAAATTGGACAACAACTTTTAGGGTCCAATTTATCCTGATACCCTTGTGAAAATACAAAACTTGGGGGCTAAAAAATCATTTTTGTGAAAAAAAAAAATATTTTTATTTTCACGGCTCTGCGTTATAAACTGTAGTGAAACACTTGGGGGTTCAAAGCTCTCAAAACACATCTAGATAAGTTCCTTAGGGGGTCTACTTTCCAAAATGGTGTCACTTGTGGGGGGGTTTAATGTTTAGGCACATCAGGGGCTCTCCAAACGCAACATGGCATCCCATCTTAATTCCAGTCAATTTTGCATTGAAAAGTAAAATAGCGCTTCTTCCCTTCTGAGCTCTGCTATGCACCCAAACAATGGTTTACACCCACATATGGGGTATCGTCGTACTCAGGACAAATTGCACAACAACTTTTGTGGTCTAATTTCTTCTCTTACCCTTGGGGAAATAAAAAAATGGGGGTGAAAAGATCATTTTTGTGAAAAAATATGATTTTTTATTTTTACGGCTCTGCATTATAAACTTCTGTGAAGCACTTGTTGGGTCAAAGTGCTCAACACACATCTAGATAAGTTCCTTAAGGGGTCTACTTTCCAAAATGGTGTCACTCGTGGGGGGTTTCAATGTTTAGGCACATTAGGGGCTCTCCAAACGCAACATGGCGTCCCATCTCAATTCCAGTCAATTTTGCATTGAAAAGTCAAATGGCGCTCCTTCCCTTCTGAGCTCTGCCCTGCGCCCAAACAATGGTTTACACCCACATATGGGGTATCAGTGTACTCAGGACAAATTGCACAACAATTTTTGGGGTCCAATTTCTTCTCTTACCCTTGGGAAAATAAAAAATTGGGGGTGAAAAGATCATTTTTGTGAAAAAATATGATTTTTTATTTTTACGGCTCTGCATTATAAACTTCTGTAAAGCACTTGTTGGGTCAAAATGCTCACCACACATCTAGATAAGTTCCTTAGGGGGTCTACTTTCCAAAATGGTGTCACTTGTTAGGGGTTTCAATGTTTAGGCACATCAAGGGCTCTCTAAATGCAACATGGCGTCCCATCTCAATTCCAGTCAATTTTGCATTGAAAAGTCAAATGGCGCTCCTTCCCTTCCGAGCTCTGCCCTGCGCCCAAACAATGGTTTACACCCACATATGGGGTATCAGCGTACTCAGGACAAATTGTACAACAACTTTTGGGGTCTATTTTCTCCTGTTACCCTTGGTAAAATAAAACAAATTGGAGCTGAAATAAATTTTGTGTTAAAAAAAGTTAAATGTTCATTTTTATTTAAACATTCCAAAAATTCCTGTGAAACACCTGAAGGGTTAATAAACTTCTTGAAAGTGGTTTTGAGTACCTTGAGGGGTGCAGTTTTTAGAATGGTGTCACACTTGGGTATTTTCTATCATATAGACCCGTCAAAATGACTTCAAATGAGATGTGGTCCCTAAAAAAAAATGGTGTTGTAAAAATGAGAAATTGCTGGTCAACTTTTAACCCTTATAACTCCGTCACAAAAAAAAATTTTGGTTCCAAAATTGTGCTGATGTAAAGTAGACATGTGGAAAATGTTATTTATTAAGTATTTTGTGTGACATATGTCTGTGATTTAAGGGCATAAAAATTCAAAGTTGGAAAATTGCGAAATTTTCCAAATTTTCGCCAAATATTCGTTTTTTTCACAAATAAACGCAAGTTATATCGAACAAATTTTACCACTAACATGAAGTACAATATGTCACGAGAAAACAATGTCAGAATCGCCAAGATCCGTTGAAGCGTTCCAGAGTTATAACCTCATAAAGGGACAGTGGTCAGAATTGTAAAAATTGGCCTGGTCATTAACGTGCAAACCACCCTCGGGGCTTAAGGGGTTAAGGCCAAAATAGGCTGGGTCATGAAGGGGTTAAACACATGTGATAATTGGTTTTCCTGGTGATTCTAATTAAAGGAAAACTACTTAAAAATGATGTTCCACATTATTAACCCCTTCATGACCTTGGTATTTTCCATTTTTCCGTGTTCCTTTTTCGCTCCCCTCCTTCCCAGAGCCATAACTTTTTTTTATTTTTCTGTTAATATGGCCATATTAACAAGTTGTACTTTTGAACGACATCATTGGTTTTACCACGTCGTGTACTAGAAATCGGGAAAAAAATTCCAAGTGCGGTGAAATTGCAAAAAAAGTGCCATACCACACTTGTTTTTTGCTTGGCTTTTTTGTTAGGTTCACTAAATGCTAAAACTGACCTGCCATTATGATTCTCCAGGTCATTACGAGTTCATAGACACCTAACATGACTAGGTTATTTTTTTATCTAAGTAATGCAAAAAATTTCCAAACTTTGCTAAAAAAAAAAAAAAAAAATTGCGCCATTTTCCGATACCCGTAGCGTCTCCATTTTTCATGATCTGGGGTCAGGTGAGGGCTTATTTTTTGCGTGCCGATCTGGCGTTTTTAATGATACCGTTTCGGTTTCAGATACGTTCTTTTGATCGCCCGTTAATGCATTTTAATGCAATGTCGCGGCGACCAAAAAAACGTAATTCTGGCGTTTTGAATTTTTTTTCTCGCTACGTCGTTTAGCGATTTAGGTTAATCCTTTTTTTTTATTGATCGGGCGATTCTGAACGCGGCGATACCAAATATGTGTAGGTTTGATTTTTTTTTATTTTTTTATTATTGATTAATTTTGAATGGGGCAAAAGGGGGGTGATTTAAACTTTTGTATTTTTTTTTTATTTTTTTCACATTTTCTCTTTTACTTTTTTTTTTTATTTTTTTTTATTTTTTTTTTTTTACTTTTGCCATGCTTCAATAGCCTCCATGGGAGGCTAGAAGCTGGCACAACGCGATCGGCTCTGCTACATAGCAGCGATCATCAGATCGCTGCTATGCAGCAGAAATGCAGGTGTGCTGTGAGCGCCGACCACAGGGTGGCGCTCACAGCTACCGGGGATCAATAACCATAGAGGTCTCAAGGACCTCTATGGTTACACTGCAGAAGCATCGCTGACCCCTGATCATGTGACGGGGGTCAGCGATGCGCTCATTACCGGCCGGAAGCGCCGGTTAAATGCCGCTGTCGGCGTTTGACAGTGGCATTTAACTAGTTAATAGCGACGGGTGAATCGCGATTTCACCCGCCGCTATTGCGGGCACATGTCAGCTGTTCAAAACAGCTGACATGTCCCGGCTTTGATGCAGGCTCACCACCGGAGCCCTGCATCAAAGCGGGGTTCTGACCTCGGACGTACTATCCCGTCCGAGGTCAGAAAGGGCTTAAGCAGGTCACAGTTTTCAAGTAACATGGGAAAGAAAAAGGATCTCTCTGCTGCTGAAAAGCATCAAATAGTGCAATGCCTTGGTGAAGGGGTGAAAACATTAGAAATTTCCCGAAAACTTAAGCGTGATCATCGTACTGTTAAGAGATTTGTGGCTGTATCTGAGCACAAATGTGTTTGTGCTGATAAAGGCATAATGAGGAAGATTTCTGCTAGGCAAGTTCATCGGATTAAGAGAGCAGCTGCTAAAAAGCCATTACAAAGCAGCAAACAGATATTTGAAGCTGCTGGTGCATCTGGAGTCCCTCTGGTGTAGGCTCCTTCAAAGGCTTGCTTTGGGGCATAAACCTACTATTCGGCCACCCCTAAACAGTGTTCACAAGCAGAAATGGTTGTATTGGGCCCACACATACATGACGACTAATTTCCAAACAGTCTTGTTTACTGATAAGTGTTGAGCAACCCTGGATGGTCCAGATGGATGGAGTAGTGGATGTCCACCATGTTCCAACAAGGCTGCAACGTCAGCAAGGAGGTGGAGGAGTCATGTTTTGGGCTGGAATCATGGAGAAACAGCTGGTGGGGCCCTTTAAGGTTCCTGAAGGTGTGAAAATGACCTCTGCAAAGTATATAGAGTTTCTGACTGACAACTTTCCTCCATGGTATAAAAAGCAGAAATGTGCCTTCAGGAGCAAAATCATCTTCATGCATGACAATGCACCATCTCATGCTGCAAAGAATACCTCTGTCATTGGCTGATATGGGCATAAAAGGAGATAAACTCATGGTGTGGCCACCATCTTCCCCTGACCTCAACCCTATAGAGAACCTTTGGAGTATCATAAAGCAAAAGATCTATGAAGGTGGGAGGCAGTTCACATCAAAACAGCAGCTCTGGGAGGCTATTCCAACTTCATGCAGAAACTCTCCAAAAACTCAAGTTCAATGGATGCAGGAATTGTGAAGGTGATATCAAAGAAGGGTTCCTATGTTAACATGTAACTTGGCCTGTTAGGATGTTTTGGCGTTAAATAGCTTTTTTGTTCAGTGACTGTGACCTCCTAATGCTGCAAATTACACAAATGAGCATTTTCAGTTCTTTAAAACATATCAAATGTTTAGAAATTCTACTATGCCTAATAATTTGGAACAGTGCATTTTCAGTTTTTATTCATTTTGGAGATTATACTGTTATCATTGGGAGGTTTCTTCAATAAAATTCGATGTATAATCTAACGAGTGATGACTTTTAGTAGACTGACTGTCATTTGCACCGACCATTTAGGAAAATCCGATAAAAATGTAATTCACATAATAATGTGGAACATAGTGTATATGTATGTAATATATGTATGTGTGTGTGTGTGTGTGTGTGTGTATATATATATATATATATATATATATATATATATATATATATATATATATATATATATATATATATATATATATATATATATATTTATTATGAAAAAGTATTTTTTACTCTTCATAACAGATTAAGGTCCCTGATCTGTACACTTAAGGCAGGTTAGGGAATATTAAGTATGTGGTTTTAGTGTCTATTCACTTATTTATTTATTAATAAAAAAAATAAATGTTAGTGTAGTAAACATGTTTTTATTGATGAGGTCTTTTTAATACTCATAATAAAGTTTGATTTTCATAGAAATAAAGATACATTTTTTTTTTTTTTTAGCCAACATTAGTGGATCAGATAAAGGATTTTTTTTTTTTTTTTTTTTTACACATGCTGGGTGGCGACTATTGGTGTGCCAAACTATAAAGTAGTGTCTCATGCTAACGCAGATACCTTGATGAAGGGGAACCGTGTATTCCCCGAAACGCGTGGGTAACTCTCTTTGCCATTCTTGGACTCCATAGTGCTGTGATGTCACAGGCCGGGCTGGGTGAGGGCTTATTTTTTGTGCATAGAGCTGACCTTTTTATTGATACCATTTTGGTATGTGGTTTTTTGATCGCCCGTTATTGCATTTTATTGCAATATAGCGGCTACTAAAGAAACTTAATTTTGGTGTTATAATTTTTTCTCGTTACGCTGTTTAGCGATCTTGTTAGATTGGGTGATTCTGAACGCGGTGATGCCAAATATGTGTATATTTGATTTGCTTTTTACTGTTTTGTTTTTGCATGAGGCGAAAGGGGGGGTGATTTGAACTTTTGTATTTTTTGTATTAATATTTTTAAGAACAAATTTTTTAAAAAACATTTTTCATGCTTCAATAGTCTCTGTGGGAGACTAGAAACTGCGGTACTTCGATCGCCTCAGCTACACACATGCGATGGTCAGATCGCCTGTGTACAGCAGAAATGCTCACTTGCTATGAGTACCGACCACAGGGTGGCGATCATTGAAATCCGGCAATGACAACTATAAAGGTCTGCTTCAGTCCTCTGGTTGTCATGCCGACCCATCGGTGACCCGCCATCATGTGACCGGGGTTATCGATGGGTGGGATTAGCTACGCTCTTCCTGTAAGTGCAAGCTAAATTCCGCTGTGAGACATTGACAGCGGCGTTTAACTAGTTAACAGCTGCGGGTGTATCTCGATTCCACCCGTGGCTGTTACGGGCACATGTCAACTGTATAGACCAGCTGTCATGTGCCCAGAAAGGTGCAGGCTCCGCGCCGGAGCCCACACTAAACTGGGGGAGTTTGACGTGGGCATACTATTACGCCCAACATCGTAAAGGTGGTTAAAGGGAATCCCAGTAGGATCAGCCGTCGTAAGCTGTTTGTGGGCATGTAGGTCATAGAAAGTTGAATGAAATTTTACCTTGATATCTGCAATCTGATGTCTTATTCCAGAGGAATTCTATTTTTTTTCTTATATGTTATGACCTGTTAAGATCTATGGACCGGACACTGATCTCCCTGAGAATCTGCCTCCAGAGCTTATTTTAAATAATAGTCGACATTACCAGTGGGAGACAAGTAACTAACACAGAACAGTAGAACTGAACTTTGTTTTTAACAAACACACTTTCTGCAGCTCTCACAGTTCTGCTGTATTGCAGCCCTGTCTGCCTCTGAGATTGAAGCTGAGAGGAACCTGCAGATGTGTCAGGTATAATCAAACACCACTCTGAGATCAGGATAGCAAAGAACAGCCATCATACATCACACAAATAACATCCCCCTTTTATTAAAAATAAGCTCTGGAGATAGATCAGTGTCTGGCCCATAGTCCTGAAGAGCTCAGTTACTTCTAAGACAAAATGTGGATTTCTCTGAAATAAGGCATATATTATTCAGCCTCCCAAGATTTGCATGCTGATATAGAAGACATGCTGTAATTATCGCCCGTGTTAAAAGGGAATCTTCAGACGCCAGCAGGTATTTCAACTGGATGTGTCTCTGATGAAGCACATTCAGCTGAAATTTATTGTTGTGCAGAGAGCAGTCTGTACTGCCGTACACAACAGCAGCTGATGTCGGCGTACTATGGTGCATGGCAGTGACGTTATGCTGCCGGTCGCTTGCACGCTGACGTTATTTGCGGTCTTCTGTCCCGGCTATTGAAGAGTATGCCACATGATGTAGGAGTGGTGGAAGGTGAGAAGAATAGTTTTTTACTGGAAGGGACCAAAGATGAAAGGGAGACGACATACCAGGAAGGGGCCCAGAATGGTGCACATTATATCAACGACTAGAGACATTATACCTGGAAAAGGCCTAGAATGGAGGACATACCAGGATGATGGACATTATACCAGGAAAGGTAGACCTTTTAGGAGGAAGGGGCGCAGGATCGAGGACATTCCTGGATTGGGGGACATTATAACAGGATAAGACCCATGATGGAGGACATTATACCAGGAAGGGGCGCAGGATGGGGGAAATTAGAACTAAAAGGGATGTAGGGTGGGGATATTATTAAAGGAAGGGCCCAGGTTTGGGGATAATTTTACATGGGGTGTTACAGGATCTGGAGCGCTAGAAGATCCCATACATCTGAAAAACATACAGGTGGGGGACCTGGCCTAAATTTAGCATCAGAGCCCATTGAAGTCTAGTTACACCACAGTTAGGAGGGTTGATCCTACTGACAGATTGCATTTAACTCTGACGCTTGAGATTCAGAATAGGCTGTTTTGTAGAAATCACTATTCAGCAGTCACAACATTATCATTACAGTCAAGATTCCAATGAATGGTAACACCCATATGTAGGTATCACCGGAACCATTATTGGCAGTAGACACCGCTCACGATGCCTATGCCCTCTGTGCAGATCAGAGCATGCTCAGAGCATTCTATAGAAGTCAGAGTCTGAACCGGTCTATTGTCTTTGGTCCATGTGGCTGTAGAGTATCTGTGAATGGTGTTAACAGAAGCTTAGCATCTAGAGAAAGACACATTAGAAGAATAGTACGGTATTGAGTAAAAAATAAAATCTAGATACAGTCCCTAAGGAATGCGATGGTATAGCACATGCTTCTAACTTTTGACTTTTGTAGCTGTATCTATCTTAGAAAAGCAAATCCCAGTTGCGGTGTAGCTCAGCCTGTAGGTTTAGTTGCTGTAATATTTTGGCCTTATTAAACGTTATAGGTTTGGAGATCTGATTCTTGAGTAGGATTTCCCATGCCAGACCGGCAGCTTGGTTTATTGTAATTCTTTTTTTTTTTCACTGGTATCGAAGGAGTTATTTAGCAGGGTTGCCAAAGAAAGGACGTATGTGTTCATTTAGCTGGGAGATAGCCAGAGGGGAGCAGTAAATTACAGGAAGAAAGGCTACTGTTAGCTTGTACTGTAACGCAAATGAATTGCATGGCTGGAAATATCTTGTAATTGGTATTACACAGCTCGGCATGTCGTTTTTTTTTTTTTTTTTTTTTAAATAATTAAAATGGTTAAGACATTGAAAACGTCGCCCCATCTCAGAGAGGCTTGCTGTTTCTATACCATTACTTTGAAGGAATTCCTGAAAGCTACTCCAAGTCTAGCAAAACTGATCTTTTATTAAATGAAATGAGTAGTTTTGGCCCACCCTTCTTTGCCCTGTTTCAGAAGAGGATTTTTTGTGGTCCATGTCCTGGCTATGCCCTTAAAGTTAATGTTCAGGTAGTAAAAGATTATCATCTATTGAAAGAATAGGTGTAACAGGTTTACCACAACAGAGAGGAGCCACAAGACCGCAGTGTCTGATTTCTCCTACTCCTGCACTGTTTAGAAGCACTTCACCTTCATATTAAATGGTGCAGGTTTCTTTTAGCAGTGCAGGGGTTAATCTGCTCAGTTCAAAGCTCTTGGAAGCTTTCCTGCATTAAGGCTCTCAGCTGTTCACTGTTAGCCAAACCCCTTTCCTATATAGTCTGGGCTTTGGCAAGCACTCATTGCCAGAGCTAGCATCATGCTGCATGGTTAGAAGATGGTGGTTTGTTGTTGTTTGAGAAGGCTTTTGGATTTATCTGAGACACTTGCTAGCTTTTGGTTGTATGTTAATTCCCTTCCTTCTCCTACATTGGTTTTACTCCATCCTCCACTCCCCGGTGTTTCTCTGTTGTTTGTATTAGTATATTTGTATGATTGATATTTTCCTTTATCACTGTTTGTATTACCTTGTTAGTCTGGTTGGTGTATAATGATACACTACTACTCCCCTCTTACCTGGGTGGGAGCAGAGTACAGACTGAGGGCAGATTCAGCATCTAAGGTACATGGCCCCGGCGTCTTCACCATCAGAAGTAATCCGCGGAACAGGGTGAGCTAAGGTACCCCTAGCGTTAGGGACAGGGAAGGAACCCCTGGTCCCCAAGACACCTGACAACAAAGTGGGGCACTTTTATGTTTGTTACAAAATGGAGCTGCAGGTAAGATGCCTTTTCCCTTCCCCCCCATGACAGCACACCTGAGAGAGGGATCTGCCCAGCCAGGACAGAAAACCTACTGAAAATAAAAGGGCGGTACCTCTCCCTCGCTTCAGTTGGATTTCCTGTCCTGATGGGAGCCCTAGTGCTGAAATCACGGCTGCTGGTCCTCACAGTCTACCTTTTTTAAACACTACCGACTGAATCTATCCTCCTCGACTGACCTTACTTTTGGTAGAAGGGTGCTGCATTAGGTGGTCCCTCTCTAAGGTGTTCCTTTCTCCAAAAATCTCTCAGGTGTGCTGTCATTGGGGGAGGGAAGACAACAAGGTTACTTATCGGTAGCTGTTTTTTTCCGGAGCCCATGACAGCACCTGTGTCCCCCTCTTTTTTCATCCTTTGGTGAAGAAGAGGGGATGGGGGCGGGACGGGAAGAAAAACTTTAGACTCAAACAAAGAAGACCCAGGAAAACATACTCAGAAGGGAGGTAAGAACATTTCTAAAACAATCCACAGCGAGGAGATTGGAACAAAACAAAATCCTCTAAACTGCATGCTCGCAAACGCCAGAAGCCTGACAAACAAGATGGAAGAACTAGAAGCAGAAATATCTACAGGTAACTTTGACATAGTGGGAATAACCGAGACACGGTTAGATGAAAGCTATGACTGGGCAGTTAACTTACAGGGTTACAGGCTGTTTAGAAAGGATCGTAAAAATCGGAGAGGAGGAGGGGTTTGTCTCTATGTAAAGTCTTGTCTAAAGTCCACTTTAAGGGAGGATATTAGCGAAGGGAATGAGGATGTCGAGTCCATATGGGTCGAAATTCATGGAGGGAAAAATGGTAACAAAATTCTCATTGGGGTCTGTTACAAACCCCCAAATATAACAGAAATCATGGAAAGTCTACTTCTAAAGCAGATAGATGAAGCTGCAACCCATAATGAGGTCCTGGTTATGGGGGACTTTAACTACCCGGATATTAACTGGGAAACAGAAACCTGTGAAACCCATAAAGGCAACAGGTTTCTGCTAATAACCAAGAAAAATTATCTTTCACAATTGGTGCAGAATCCAACCAGAGGAGCAGCACTTTTAGACCTAATACTATCTAATAGACCTGACAGAATAACAAATCTGCAGGTGGTCGGGCATCTAGGAAATAGCGACCACAATATTGTACAGTTTCACCTGTCTTTCACTAGGGGGACTTGTCAGGGAGTCACAAAAACACTGAACTTTAGGAAGGCAAAGTTTGACCAGCTTAGAGATGCCCTTAATCTGGTAGACTGGGACAATATCCTCAGAAATAAGAATACAGATAATAAATGGAAAATGTTTAAGAACATCCTAAATAGGCACTGTAAGCGGTTTATACCTTGTGGGAATAAAAGGACTAGAAATAGGAAAAACTCAATGTGGCAAAACAAAGAAGTAAGACAGGCAATTAACAGTAAAAAGAAAGCATTTGCACTACTAAAGCAGGATGGCACCATTGAAGCTCTAAAAAACTATAGGGAGAAAAATACTTTATCTAAAAAACTAATTAAAGCTGCCAAAAAGGAAACAGAGAAGCACATTGCTAAGGAGAGTAAAACTAATCCCAAACTGTTCTTCAACTATATCAATAGTAAAAGAATAAAAACTGAAAATGTAGGCCCCTTAAAAAATAGTGAGGAAAGAATGGTTGTAGATGACGAGGAAAAGGCTAACATATTAAACACCTTCTTCTCCACGGTATTCACGGTGGAAAATGAAATGCTAGGTGAAATCCCAAGAAACAATGAAAACCCTATATTAAGGGTCACCAATCTAACCCAAGAAGAGGTGCGAAACCGGCTAAATAAGATTAAAATAGATAAATCTCCGGGTCCGGATGGCATACACCCACGAGTACTAAGAGAACTAAGTAATGTAATAGATAAACCATTATTTCTTATTTTTAGGGACTCTATAGCGACGGGGGTCTGTTCCGCAGGACTGGCGCATAGCAAATGTGGTACCAATATTCAAAAAGGGCTCTAAAAGTGAACCTGGAAATTATAGGCCAGTAAGTCTAACCTCTACTGTTGGTAAAATATTTGAAGGGTTTCTGAAGGATGTTATTCTGGATTATCTCAATGAGAATAACTGTTTAACTCCATACCAGCATGGGTTTATGAGAAATCGCTCCTGTCAAACCAATCTAATCAGTTTTTATGAAGAGGTAAGCTATAGGCTGGACCTCGGTGAGTCATTGGACGTGGTATATCTCGATTTTTCCAAAGCGTTTGATACCGTGCCGCACAAGAGGTTGGTACACAAAATGAGAATGCTTGGTCTGGGGGAAAATGTGTGTAAATGGGTTAGTAACTGGCTTAGTGATAGAAAGCAGAGGGTGGTTATAAATGGTATAGTCTCTAACTGGGTCGCTGTGACCAGTGGGGTACCGCAGGGGTCGGTATTGGGACCTGTTCTCTTCAACATATTCATTAATGATCTGGTAGAAGGTTTACACAGTAAAATAATGATATTTGCAGATGATACAAAACTATGTAAAGCAGTTAATACAAGAGAAGATAGTATTCTGCTACAGATGGATCTGGATAAGTTGGAAACTTGGGCTGAAAGGTGGCAGATGAGGTTTAACAATGATAAATGTAAGGTTATACACATGAAAAGAAGGAATCAATATCACCATTACACACTGAACGGAAAACCACTGGGTAAATCTGACAGGGAGAAGGACTTGGGGATCCTAGTTAATGATAAACTTACCCGGAGCAGCCAGTGCCAGGCAGCAGCTGCCAAGGCAAACAGGATCATGGGGTGCATTAAAAGAGGTCTGGATACACATGATGAGAGCATTATACTGCCTCTGTACAAATCCCTAGTTAGACCGCACATGGAGTACTGTGTCCAGTTTTGGGCACCGGTGCTCAGGAAGGATATAATGGAACTAGAGAGAGTACAAAGGAGGGCAACAAAATTAATAAAGGGGATGGGAGAACTACAATACCCAGATAGATTCGCGAAATTAGGATTATTTAGTCTAGAAAAAAGACGACTGAGGGGCGATCTAATAACCATGTATAATTATATAAGGGAACAATACAAATATCTCGCTGAGGATCTGTTTATACCAAGGAAGGTGACGGGCACAAGGGGGCATTCTTTGCGTCTGGAGGAGAGAAGGTTTTTCCACCAACATAGAAGAGGATTCTTTACTGTTAGGGCAGTGAGAATCTGGAATTGCTTGCCTGAGGAGGTGGTGATGGCGAACTCAGTCGAGGGGTTCAAGAGAGGCCTGGATGTCTTCCTGGGGCAGAACAATATTGTATCATACAATTATTAGGTTCTGTAGAAGGACGTAGATCTGGGGATTTATTATGATGGAATATAGGCTGAACTGGATGGACAAATGTCTTTTTTCGGCCTTACTAACTATGTTACTATGTTACTATGTGTGCACTTTAGCTGGGTGTTTTTTGTTTTATTAATATGATGTGGTGGTAGTTTGCCATGTGAACTAACCAGGGGGGCCTCTCATGCTCTGAAAACCAACTGAAGCAAGGGAGAGGTACCGTCCTTTTATTTTCAGTAGGTTTCCTGGCTGGGCGGATCCCTCTCTCAGGTGTGCTGTCATGGGCTCCGGAAAAAATGGCTACCAGTAAGTAACCTTGGTGTTTTGCGCTGCTCCGGTCAGACGCCTTTTGCGCTGCTCCGGTCAGACTGAGGCTGCTAGTAAAAGCTGAGTGCAGTTCTCCAGAGGGAATGAATGGAACAGCGGTTGAGCATGTGCCCTAGGGCTGTGGAGTCTGTCTATTTTGGTGGACTGACTCCTAAAAATTGGGTACAGTAGTTAAATGCAGAATGCGCTGCAAATTTTTTTTTCACGGGAATTTGTGAAACTTATAAAATGCCCTGTAAATGTGTGTTTTCACCTGACAACCACTTGCCATATGTGACTATAAGCGAAATGCTGTATATTACGTCTGCATTTGAACCCTACAACATCCACATACTGGCGACTTGTAATGTTGTTACCTCCCTGTCATTCAAGTATTTAGACTTCCATAATTTGTTTAGGATCGATGTTTATAAGCCATTAAAGCTATTAAACATTTGTTTTTCATTTTGTCTGGTCATTCTTCTTCTGTAAGTCAGTGACGATTCATCACAAAAACTTGCCTCCAGTTTCCTGTTGTGGATTATTACTAGATCAGTCTCCCTGAATATCCCATTTACCTATAATACAAGGCAGAAGAGTGACATTATTCAGTGTTCAGTGGACATAAACTGTCTCTATTCAAGCAAAATGCTGCAAGCAAATAATGGCAAAGACTGGATGAAATGGTATAATCTTCTACCCTGTTTCCCTGAAAATAAGACACCGTCTTATATTAATTTTTGCTCCGAAAGTTGCACCATGTCTTATTTTCGGGGGGTGTCTTATTTTCTCAAGAAAAAGAATTGACAAATTTTTTTTGAACAAAAAAATTAACATTTATTAACATATCAGCGTATGCTGAACAGTAGTCATCACAAAACAGTAGAATCAAATAAACTGTGAATCGTATCAAGAATTTCTTGTTACTACCATATAATTACAGTATTTCCATATACAACATGTAAAACAACGAACAATGGTTCATTTACTGATCTCAATATTTAATAACACAAAACCAGATTTATTCAATGACAACCATGTCATCATCTTCTGGAACATCATCATAACAATCCAAACACTGAAGTTCCTGTGGAATTTCTTGTGACTCCATTTCTTTCAGAATCATTGGCCCATATCTCTCATGTCTAACAATAGCACTGTCCTTAAATGAGCACTTCTTGTCAAGGTAGCCTGCTCGTAGTGCATTTGCAATGCAAGTGTCAGTGATTTTCTCCCATGAATTCTTCACCCAAGTCACAATCTCTGGCAGTTTAGGTTTCACAAAGTTTCCATGTTGGTTTCTCTCCATTCTATTTTCAATGTAGTCGTTGTCATTGTCCTTGAATGGCTTGTTAATGCGATATCAAGAGACTGGAGATAAGCAGTCATTCCTGCAGGAATCATTATTTGATCTATTTTTCTCTTATGAAGGAAGTTCATGTCTTTGGCACGGTGTGTGCTGGCTGCATCCCAGATCAACATTCCTCTTTGGCTCCCTCGCATAACAAGCGGCAGCATTAAATCGACCCACTTCCTTATAACTGCTTGTGTGGCCCAGGCTTTTTCAGTTTCAAGAATATAAATGCCTGAAACGCGTTCAATCTTGTCTTTCTTGCCCTTTGAAATGAGTAATGGTGGGACTTTTGTGCCATCCAGACGCATCGCCAAAATACAGGTAACACGTGCACTTTCAAAAGCAGTTGAGGGAACGTACACTGAGGAGGCACCTCGTTGTTCAATTGTTGTTTGAGATGCTTGGCCCATAAACACTGCAGTGTCATCCATGGCAATCATGTTGGAAAGATTGTATTTAGAGAAGTCAGCGTCATCAACAAAGGTCTTGAATGCACATGCGCGTTTAATAATTTCAGCATCTTCCAGCCTAAAGAGTGTTGTGGATCTTCTCAAAGACTGTTCACTTCGTTGAAGGAAGTTATCCAGCCAGTGTTGTGATGCCTTGAATTCTTCTGGGGCAATTTCAAACTGTGGTGCCATTGCAAGGGCAAATTCTTGAATCTGAGCCCTAGTCAGAACCAATGTCTTTGCTCTCCTGTCAGCAACCCACTCACAGATCAGGTCTTCCAGCTCGGAATATAATGGTTGCCGACCAGATCCAACCTTGACCTTTTCAGCATTTCCGCTGTCCACTTGTTGACTGAGGTTACCGTAATCTGCTCGCCATTTTTGGACCAATCGGACACTCAACATTTTCTCTTTGCAGAATTCAGTAAGATTTTTGCCCCAAGATTCTTCCACAATTCCTTTTTTGTACTCGACGGAATAGCTTTCTTTTAGCGCTCATGTCTAGGGGTAAAAATATACCGTATCACCATTGTTTATGGTATTTTTTACAGTACGATACTTTACGGTAGACTGTTCAGCATAAAAGCAGACAACAAATCAAAGTAACACACTACGGTACGGTACTGTAATTGTCTGACTCCCACACAGGGCCACAAAACATAAGGGCTCTAAAATGGCTCCCACACACTTTCTGGACACTGTACCCCTACCGTAACAATCACCCACAGCAGTTCCTTTACCGTAGCAGCCCCATCATTTTGCAGCCCCAAATATTCCCATCATCCCATTGTAGCCCTCATCATCCCTTTACAGTCCCCAATACAGCACCCTCATCATTCCATTACAGCCCCCATCATTCTACAGTACAGTATTGCAGCCTCCCATCATCCCACATCATCCCACTGCAGCCTCCCATTATCAGTATCCCACTGCAGCCTCCCATATGTGTAACACACACACACACACACACACACACACACACACACACACACACACACACACACGGACACACACACTTTCTTACTGGTTTCCTCCGTGGTGCTGCTTTCAGTGCTTTGGTGGTGCAGGAGCCCTGGGCCAATCAGAGCGCAGGAGCCCTGGGCCAATCACAGCCCAGGAACAATCAGAGGCTATGGATGACGTCAGCTGGCCCATGGTTCCTGCGCTGTGATTGGCGCAGGGCTCATGGGCAGAGATCGGCACACAGCTCCGAGGCTGTGATTAACTCCTGCGAACAGCGCGGCTGCAGTGGCGGGCACTGGACAGTGGGGACAGCGGGATCGAGACACAACTGCATGCCCCATGCACAGAACAAGGTATGCCTTATTTTCGGGGGGAGGGGGGTTTCCTTATATTAGCAGGCACAGTGCTCCCCTAGCATGCCTTACTTTCGGGGGGCGCCCTATTTTCGGGGAAACGGGGTAGGTGCAAGTATCCTGAGTGTTGGTGGCAGCATTTTTATTATGCCCAGTATGTGTGATATACAATATGGATGAAGTACCGTAGCTGTCTTCTCCACCCTTCAGCCGATCGTCAGCCGTTTATGGGTTTCATTGTTCAATCTTCCTTCAGACAAGCCTCAGGTGTCCGAAGAAACTGCTGAGAACTACAGCCAGTTAGTGGCTACTGGTTGGCTGCAGTGCTTACATGTCAGAAAAATGTCACGCAAGCCCTGGGAGACTTGGCGCAGTCATCACTGGAACAGTGCCAGTGTGTAAAAGATAGCTATTTTTTATGTTCTTCTTCCTTGAACCATTTTATCTTTGCACTTTCTTTTTTTTCATCCCTTTCTTCCGATACCCATAATTTTTTTTTTTTTTTTCTGTCATACCATGTTGTTGTTGTTGTTTTTTTTTTTTTTTTTATAAATAGCCTTGTTTTGGAGATGTTCAGTGGTGGTAAATTAACAAAGCATTACAATTCTGACATTTCAATTTATTTTTTTACTTACCATATATGCTCGAGTATAAGCCAAGTTTTTCAGCACACTTTTTTTTTGGTGTGCTGAAAACGTCCCCCTCGGCTTATACTCGAGTCATTGTCTCAGAAGACGGCGGGGGATGGGGAGCGGCGGAGCAGCGGGTCACAGGCGTTAGGAGGCTGTGGCTATGTCCTGTGCCCGCTGCTAAAGAGAAATGATTATTCGCTGCGCTGGCAGTGAATATTCATTTCTCTTTTATTGTGCACAGTGTCAGCCGCAGCCATCGGCTTCCAGCAGCGGCTGGGCTATCACGGGTGCGCGCTACTTAAGAATTATGAATGTTCACCTCTCTCCACTCCCATAGGCGTGGAGAGAGGTTAATATTCCATTAATGAGCGAGTCATGTGATCGCTCGGCTGCACGAGCCGCTGGCACCAGAACAAGATGCTGTGAGGGCATTGAGGGACCGTAAGTAGGATGGTTTATCTATTTATTTGTTATGCTTTTCTCATGGGGGGGGGGGCCATGCATAACAGGATAGGGTTGAGGAGCCTTAAAGACCAGGATTGGGATTAGGAGCCATGCAGACCAGGATAGGCATGAGGAGGCCATGCATACCAGGATATGGATGAAGAGCCATGCACACCAGGATAGGGATGAGGAGCCATGCATATAAGGATAGGGATGAGGAGACCACGCACACCAGGATGGGGAAGAGGGAGCCACGCACACCAGGCTTATAGTCGAGTCAATACGTTTTCCCAGTTCTTCGTGGCCAAATTAGGTGCCTCGACTTTTACATGAGTATATTCGATATCTATTTATTTTTGCCTTTCCAAAGACCTTTATCTTGAAATTGTTTGATCACTTGTACCATATACTAAAATACTTTTAGCCTAGGCTGTACAACATGAGCCCCTACACAGCATCCCCCTATGTACAGTACGAGTCCCCACACAGCATCCCACTCTGTGCAGTATGAGTCTACACACCTTGCCTCCCCCTATGTACAGTAGGAGGCCACACACCTTGCCTCCCCCTATGTACAGTAGGCCACACACCTTGCCTCCCCCTATGTACAGTAGGAGGCCACACACCTTGCCTCCCCTATGTACAGTAGGAGGCCACACACCTTGCCTCCCCCTATGTACAGTAGGAGGCCACACACCTTGCCTCCCCCTATGTACAGTAGGAGGCCACACACCTTGCCTCACCCCATGTACAGTAGGAGGCGCCACATACCTTCATAAAAAAAGAAATGCACATACATACCTTGCACCTGTTACGCTGTTGCTCTGCTCTGGTCATTGCTGTGCACTGACGCTCTGCACAGCAGTCACGATGTAGTTACGTCATCGCGTCTGCGGTCTCAGTCGCACACACTGAATGGTAGAACAAAGACCCGTCGTTCCAATAGCACACCACATTTTATTTGTGGGTGAGGGGTGGAATGAACACCCGAAAGCTAAACCACACAATTTTAAACTGTTTAAATGGTTAAACTACAGCAATGGGGTTAGGTTAGGTGACTGCTGTTAGGGTAGATACTGCCTTTCCAGCATTTCCCGCCCCACCACTGCAATATTAGTATTGCGGTTTATTGTACAAGAAATCACTGGTTCAAAACATTAATTACAGAAATTGAATCCCACCCTCTCCCCTTTTCCCAGAACCTAAATATCTAAAATGAAAAATAAGATATTTTGAAGTTCACATGCGTAAGCAACCATACTAATAAAATATCACAATATTTGTCCCATATGGTATATGCTGAAGTGAAAGAAAAAAAATGGCAGAATCCATGTTTAGTCACTTTGTCTACCAAAAAACATGGAACAAAAAAACATGAAAAAATATGGACCCCAATGTGGTAAAAAAAATCTATAATTTGTACCAGAAAGAAAAACAAAACAAGTCCTCCATGACCTACTGTATATTTCGAACTGTATGATGCACCCCAAGTTTAAACAGCAGAAAACTGGAATAACATTTTTATCATTAATTAATACTTCTCTTGCGGTGTGAAGTGGAGGGGTCGTTATCTCACATTTTAATGCATTAGGGTAGCATAGGAATATAATAGATCTATTATTAGTGTTTCTTCGCAGTGTATATTACAAACACAGCTCTGCTACATATGCTCATGTGGACACACACACAGCTCTGCTACATATGCCCATGTGGACGCACACACAGCTCTGCTAAATACGCTCATGTGGACGCACACACAGCTCTGCTACATACGCCCATGTGGACGCACACACAGCTCTGCTAAATACGCTCATGTGGACGCACACACAGCTCTGCTAAATACGCCCATGTGGACGCACACACAGTTCTGCTAAATACGCTCATGTGGACGCACACACAGCTTTGCTAAATACGCTCATGTGGACGCGCACACACAGCTCTGCTACATATGCTCATTTGGACGCACACACCTCTGCTACATACGCTCATATGGACGTACACACACAGCTCTGCTACATATGCTCAGGTGGACGCACACACCGCTCTGCTAGATATGCTCATGTGGACGCACACAGCTCTGCCACATATGCACATGTGGACATATACGGTATCTGTTAATCAGTACACTGAGGAGGCTGTCCTCATCATACTGCCAAATTGGCTTTGTGTCACTATTCCCTGAGACTCCTAACATTTTGTAGTTTTCGATCAGTAGAGCTGTGTCTGCTGTTTCCCTTGGCGAGGTGTCCATCTTATCAATGCTAATTTGGGGTACATATGGCATCTAGCACATATGGAGGGAGCTCCGCTCCTGAGCAGTCTTCACACACATTATCGCCAGCTCAGCAGTCTGTGTTTTTTTTTTTTTTTCTCTGTACAATGAAGTCTGAGAAACAGATCAATTTGGATGGACATCC
Organism: Ranitomeya variabilis; assembly: GCF_051348905.1. NCBI lineage: Eukaryota > Metazoa > Chordata > Amphibia > Anura > Dendrobatidae > Ranitomeya > Ranitomeya variabilis. Next base: position 96,289,270 of record NC_135237.1, read on the forward strand.
ATTAACTGATCCATTTTTAAGCAGTGCGCATTCTCAGAGCTGGAGACACGTCTAGTAAAAACAGATCTGTTATAAACTGAACAAAAGCGAATGCAAAATGGAAATTAAACAATGTTTTTACTACATCATTTTTTTATTTATTATTTTTTTTTTTTATGGATTTCTGACAAGCGGATAACTGAACATGTGACCAGAGCCTTACTGATCCACATGACACTTGCAGCTATGCCATAAGTGACACACTTGGCTTTTACTACCAGTGCTATTGCAGCCTGGACTTTATAGGCTTTAGACTACCAAAGAGTTATAGCTTAGCAATAATTAAATTTTATTGGATTGTGCATATTTCTGTGTATGTAATTTCCTTTTTTATTTATTTTTTTTTTTTTAGGTTGGCTGGAGCACTGCACGAGACTATTATACTTTCTTGTGGTCACCATTGCCTGAAAATTATGTTCCGGATTCAACTCGTAACTGTGTGCTGACTTTCCAAGGTAGGTCTGCAACAAACGACTCTCCTGCCTGTGTCTTTAATGGCACAGAGGCAATGCCTATTCTCGAGGGCACTGTCAGTCTATTAATTGCTTCCTAGCACTTCTTGGCGGGTGTCACTTTTATGGTTTAACTCCGAGCTGTTCTGTAATGAGGCCCTAAATGGCCCCTCACTTTCAGAGTTGATCTCCATTGATAAATAATGGATAAATACACAATCTGCAAATCCCTGCATGTAAAATCTGACTGACGTATAGTCAATGTATAACTCAGACTAGTGCTCACTCCAATGTTATACTATGAAGCACGGCCGATTAGTGTATATTTTTTTTCATGCTGAGTCGGCATAAGAAAAAAAAAAATCGCTGCATGCTGCAATTGGCAGCGTATGTCGGTCGGCACCCATACAAGTCTATGGGTGCGTGCAAAACATCAGACTGCACTTGTATGTCATCTGAGTGTAATGCGATTACTGCGGAGGCTGGCAGTGGAGGAGATGAAGAAGTTACTTTCTCCATCTCCTCCTCACATATACCGTGATTCTCTCATACAAGAGGATGGGAGCACAGCGCACTGACGCTCGGATCACGCTCGCAGCAAAGTTTGAGCCGCGTGTCATTAGTATCTCGCATTAGATGCTATATGTGTATATATTCTACTGTGACCTCAGCCTTGGGGGTCTTTCCCTTCTTGCTGTAGACACTGCCATGCATTAGAGCTAAGTAATGAGTGTGTGTCTCTCTGCTCCTGCTCTCCTGTCTGTCAGATGGCAAGCAGAACGTACGGAGAGGCAGGCAAGCTATTGGCTAATGACATAATGCATGCTGGGAAGTGAGAGCAAATCTGTTCCCGCTCCTATAGTGCTAGCAAATTACTTGTAAGGCCGGCCTCACACTCAGCGTATAAAAATACGGTCCGTTTTTTACGGCTGTAATACGCAGAAAAGTTCCCAAAATAGTGATCCGTATGTCATCCGTAGGCAGGGTGTGTCAGCGTATTTTGCGCATGGCATCCTCCGTATGTAATCCGTATGGCATCCGTACTGCGAGTTTTTCTCGCAGGCTTGCAAAACCGACATCTAATGGATTTATGTGCTCAAATGTTCGGAAAAACATATATACAGTGTATATATATATATATATATATATATATATATATATATATATATATATATATATATATATATATATATATATATATATATATATATATATATATATTCTTTATTTAAATTTAATTCTGCGAGATATATGTGAAAAGCCGGTATTTCAATTGCCGGCTTTTCATTTCTCCTTCCCAAACCCGACAGGGTATGAGACATGGTTTACATACAGTAAACCATCTCATATCCCCTTTTTTTTGCATATTCCACACTACTAATGTCAGTAGTGTGTATGTGCAAAATTTGGGCGCTGTAGCTGCTAAAATAAAGGGTTAAATGGCGGAAAAAATTGGCGTGGGCTCCCGCACAATTTTCTCCGCCAGAGTGGTAAAGCCAGTGACTGAGGGCAGATATTAATAGCCTAGAGAGGGTCCATTATTAATCCAATTGTATGAAAGGGTTAAAACACACACACACACACACACACACACACACACACACACACACACACACACACACTATTAAAAAGTATTTTAATGAAATAAACACACAGGTTGTTTTAATATTTTATTGCTCTCTCAATCCACCGGAAGACCCTCGCTTGGCAAAATAATAAACCCACAATATACATACCTTCTGATGAACTGTCACGTCCCACAAAGTAAATCCATCTGAAGGGGTTAACTCATTTTACAGGCAGGAGCTGCGCTAAAGCACTCGCTCGTGTCTGTAATCCCCGGCGAATGAAGGAAAGCTGAGTGATCTGTACTTACATTGAGTCGCGGTGAGGCGCCCTCTGGTGGATGAACTCATATGAACTCGAGCGTGGGAACTTTTCCAAGGCTCCAGTTCATGAGAACATCCACCAGAGGGCGCCTCACCGCAACTCAATGTAAGTACAGATCACCCAGCTTCCCTTTCATCACCCGGGGATTACAGACACGAGCGAGTGCTTTAGCATTGCTCCTGGCTGTAAAATAATTAACCCCTTCAGATGGATTACCTCGTTGGACGTGACAGGTCATCAGAGGGTATGTATATTGTGGGTTTATTATTTTGCCAAGCGAGGGTCTTCCGGTGGATTGAGAGAGCAATAAAATATTAAAACAACCTGTGTGTTTATTTCATTAAAATACTTTTTAACCCCTTCCCGACCTTTGACGCCACGTAGGCGTCATGAAAGTCGGTGCCAATCCGACCTGTGACGCCTATGTGGCGTCATGGAATGATCGCGTCCCTGCAGAGCGGGTGAAAGGGTTAACTCCGATTTCACCCGATCTGCAGGGACAGGGGGAGTGGTACTTCAGCCCGGGGGGGTGGCTTCACCCCCCCCGTGGCTACGATCGCTCTGATTGGCAGTTTCACTTTCAACAGCCAATCAGAGCGATTTGTAATATTTCACCTATAAAAATGGTGAAATATTACAATCCAGCCATGGCCGATGCTGCAATAGCATCTGCCATGGCTGGAGACCCCGGTCTGACCCCCCCCACTGCCACCGATCGCCCCCCCAGTTGTCCTTTCTGCCCCGTCCTCCTCTCCGCTCCCCTCCGTCCTCCTGCCCGCTCCCCCCGTACTCCGATGGCTTCCCCCCGTCCTCCGATCCACCCCCCATACTCAGATCTCTCCCCCTCATACTTACCGGGCCTCCCGATGCCCGTCCGTCTTCTTCATGGGCACCGCCATCTTCCAAAATGGCGGGCGCATGCGCAGTACGCCCGCCGAATCTGCCGGCCGGCAGATGAGTTCCAGGTATATTTTGATCACTGTAATATAACCTATCACAGTGATCAAAATAAAAAAAAATAGTAAATGACCCCCCCCTTTATCACCCCCATAGGTAGGGACAATAATAAAATAAAGAAAATATTTTTTTTACTTTTTTCACTAGGGTTAGGGTTAGAACTAGGGTTAAAACTAGGGGTAGGGTTAGGGTTATGGCATGTGCACACAGTGCGGATTTGGCCGCGGATCTGCAGCGGATTGGCCGCGGATCCGCAGCGGATTGGCCGCGGATCCGCAGCGGATTGGCCGCGGATCCGCAGCGGATTGGCCGCGGATCCGCAGCGGATTGGCCGCGGATCCGCAGCGGATTGGCCGCGGATCCGCAGCGGATAGGCCGCGGATCCGCAGCGGATTGGCCGCTGCGAATTCGTAGCAGTTTTCCATCAGGTTTACAGTACCATGTAAACCTATGGAAAACCAAATACGCTGTGCCCATGGTGCGGAAAATTCCGTGCGGAAACACTGCATTGTATTTTCCGCAGCATGTCATTTCTTTGTGCGGATTCCGCAGCGTTTTACACCTGTTCTTCAATAGGAATCCGCAGGTGAAATCCGCACAAAAAAACACTGGAAATCCGCTGTAAGTCCGCAGGTAAAACGCAGTGCCTTTTACCTGCAGATTTTTCAAAAATCGTGCAGAAAAATCTCACACGAATCCGCAACGTGGGCACATAGCCTTAGGGTTAGGGTTGGAATTAGATTTAGGGTTGGAATTAGGGCTAGGGTTGGAAATAGGGTTAAGATTAGGCTTGTGGTTAGGGTTACGGATAGAGTTAGGGGTGTATTGGGGTTACAGTTGTGGTTAGGGTTGGGATTAGGGTTAAGGTTGGGATTAGGGTTAGGATTAGGGTTACGGGTGTGTTGGGGTTAGGGTTGTGGTTAGGGGTGTGTTGGGGTTAGGGTTGTGATTAGGGTTATGGCTACAGTTGGATTAGGGTTAGGGGTGTGTTGGGGTTAGTGATGAAGTTAGAATTGAGGGGTTTCCACTGTTTAGGCACATCAGGGGTCTCCAAACGCAACATGGCGCCACCATTGATTCCAGCCAATCTTGCGTTCAAAAAGTCAAATGGTGCTCCCTCCCTTTCAAGCCCCGACGTGTGCCCAAACAGTGGTTTATCCCCACATATGGGGTACCAGCGTACTCAGGACAAACTGGGCAACAAATGTTGGGGTCCAATTTCTCCTGTTACCCTTGCAAAAATAAAAAATTACTTGCTAAAACATAATTTTTGAGGAAAGAACAATTATTTTTTATTTTCACGGCTCTGCGTTATAAACTTCTGTGAAGCACTTGGGGCTTGAATGTGCTCACCACACATCTAGATAAGTTCCTTGAGGGGTCTAGTTTCCAAAATGGGGTCACTTGTGGGGTGTTTCTACTGTTTAGGCACATCAGGGGCTCTGCAAATGCAACGTGACGCCCGCAGACCATTCCATCAAAGTCTGCATTTCAAATGTCACTACTTCCCTTCCGAGCCCTGACGTGCGCCCAAACAGTGGTTTACCCCCACATATGGGGTATCAGCGTACTCACAACAAACTGGGCAACAAATACTGGGGTCCAATTTCTCCTGTTACCCTTGTGAAAATAAAAAATTGCTTGCTAAAACATCTTTTTTGAGGAAAGAAAAATGATTTTTTATTTTCACGGCTCTGCGTTGTAAACTTCTGTGAAGCACTTGGGGGTTCAAAGTGCTCACCACATATGTAGATAAGTTCCCTTGGGGTCTAGTTTCCAAAATGGGGTCACTTGTGGGGAGTTCCTACTGTTTAGGCACATCAGGGGCTCTGCAACCGCAACCTGACGCCTGCAGAGCATTCCATCAAAGTCTGCATTTCAAAATGTCACTACTTCCTTTCCGAACCCCGACATGTGCCAAAACAGTGGTTTACCCCCACATATGGGGTATCAGCGTACTCAGGAGAAACTGGACAACAACTTTTGGGGTCCAATTTCTCCTGTTACCCTTGGGAAAATAAAAAATTGTGGGCTAAAAAATCATTTTTGAGAAAAGAAAAATTATTTTTTATTTTCATGGCTCTGCGTTATAAACTTCTGTGAAGCACGTGGGGGTTTTAAGTGCTCACTGTGCATCTAGATAAGTTCCTTGGGGGGTCTAGTTTCCAAAATGGGGTCACTTGTAGGGGAGCTCCAATGTTTAGGCACACAGGGGCTCTCCAAACGCGACATGGTGTCCGCTAACGATTGGAGCTAATTTTCCATTCAAAAAGTCAAATGGCGCGCCTCCCCTTCCGAGCCTTGCCGTGCACCCAAACAGTGGTTTACCCCCACATATGAGGTATCGGCATACTCAGGAGAAATTGCCCAACAAATTTTAGGATCCATTTTATCCTGTTGCCCATGTGAAAATTAAAAAATTGAGGCTAAAAGAAATTTTGTGTGAAAAAAAAGTACTTTTTCATTTTTACGGATCAATTTGTGAAGCACCTGGGGGTTTAAAGTGCTCACTATGCTTCTAGATAAGTTCCTTGGGGGGGTCTAGTTTCCAAAATGGGGTCACTTGTGGCGGAGCTCCAATGTTTAGGCACACGGGGGCTCTCCAAACATGACATGGTGTCCGCTAAAGATTGGAGCCAATTTTTCATTCAAAAAGTCAAATGGCGCTCTTTCCCTTCTGAGCCCTGCCGTGCGCCCAAACAGTGGTTTACCCCCACATATGAGGTATCAGCGTACTCAGGACAAATTGGACAACAACGTTTATGGTCCAGTTTCTCCTTTTACCCTTGGGAAAATAAAAAAATTGTTGCTAAAAGATCATTTTTGTGACTAAAAAGTTAAATGTTCATTTTTTACTTCCATGTTGCTTCTGCTGCTGTGAAACACCTGAAGGGTTAATAAACTTCTTGAATGTGGTTTTGAGCACCTTGAGGGGTGCTGTTTTTAGAATGGTGTCACTTTTGGGTATTTTCAGCCATATAGAACCCTCAAAATGACTTCAAATGTGAGGTGGTCCCTAAAAAAAAATGGTTTTGTAAATTTTGTTGTAAAAATGAGAAATCACTGGTCAAATTTTAACCCTTATAACTTCCTAGCAAAAAAAAAATTTGTTTCCAAAATTGTGCTGATGTAAAGTAGACATGTGGGAAACGTTATTTATTAACTATTTTGTGTCACATAACTCTCTGGTTTAACAGAATAAAAATTCAAAATGTGAAAATTGCGAAATTTTCAAAATTTTCGCCAAATTTCCATTTTTTTCACAAATAAACGCAGAAATTATCGACCTAAATTTACCACTAACATGAAGCCCAATATGTCACGAAAAAACAGTCTCAGAATCGCTAGGATCCGTTGAAGCGTTCCTCAGTTATTACCTCATAAAGGGACACTGGTCAGAATTGCAAAAAACGTCAAGGTCATTAAGGCCAAAATAGGCTGGGTCATGAAGGGGTTAATAATGTGTGTGTGTGTGTGTGTGTGTGTGTGTGTTTTAACCCTTTCATACAATTGGATTAATAATGGATAGGTGACATAATTGACGCCTCTCCATTATTAACCCGGCTTAATGCCACCTTACAATAGCAAGGTGGCATTAACCCTTCATTACCCCATATCCCACCACTACACGGGAGTGGGAAGAGAGTGGCATCTTCCAGATGTGCCTTTTCTGGGGTGGCTGGGGGCAGATGTTTGTAGCCAGGGGGGGGCCAATAACCATGGACCCTCTCCTGGCTATTAATATCTGCCCTCAGTCACTGGCTTTACCACTCTGGCGGAGAAAATTGCGCGGGAGCCCACGCCAATTTTTTCCACCATTTAACCCTTTATTTTAGCAGCTACAGCACCCAAATTTTGCACATACACACTACTAACAGTAGTGTGGAATATGCAAAAAAAAAGGGGATATGAGATGGTTTACTGTATGTAAACCATGTCTCCTATCCTGTCGGGTTTGGGAAGGAGAAATGAAAAGCCGGCAATTGAATTACCGGCTTTTCACTAACACCGTGGCGTATTTCTCGCAAGTCACACTGCTGGTCCATGTGGAATCCGTATTTTTCTCGCCCCCATAGACTTTCATAGGCGATTTTTTTGCGCAATACGGTGACAAACGCAGCATGCTGCGATTTTCTACGGCCGTACAAGACCGTATATTACGGATGCGTAATATACGGCAGATAGGAGCTGGGACATAGGGAATCATTGGGCCGTGTGTAATGCGAATTTTACGGACGTAGTTTATGCATTCATACGTCCGTAAAACTCGCTAGTGTGAGGCCGGCCTAAAGAGAAAACACCCACTGAAAAAAAAAAAAAAAATTGGATGACCAGTTGCAGAGCATGAGAATCAGGCCACTTTCATGAAGATATTAGACAACGTGTACAAAAAGCAGTTTCGTGGAAAATGGGGGCAACTTCTCACAGGTTTTGTGTGCACTTACACGTTAGCACTTTAGCAAGATCCAATGAAAATAATTTTAACCCCTTTCTGCCATTAGACGTACTATTCCGTCCATGTGGGGTGGGCCCTAATTCCCAAGGACGGAATAGTACGTCCAGCACGATCGGCCGCGCTCACGGGGGGAGCGCGGCCGGGTGTCAGCTGCCTATCGCAGCTGACATCCGGCACTATGTGCCAGGAGCGGTCATGGACCGCCCCCGGCACATTAACCCCCGGCACACTGCGATCAAACATGATCGTGGTGTGCCGGTGGTACAGGGAAGCATTGCGCAGGGAGGGGGCTCCCTGCGGGCTTCCCTGAGACCCCCGGAGCAACGCGATGTGATCGCGTTGCTGCGAGGGTCTCCTTCCTCCTATCCCTGCAGGCCCCGGATCCAAAATGGCCGCGGGGCTGCATCCGGGTCTTGCAGGGATTACTTCCGGGTGCCGTGCAGGTGCTTGTAAGCCTGCACGGCTGTAAGTGAGATCGGTGATCTGACAGAGTGCTGTGCACACTGTCAGATCACCGATCTGTAATGTCCCCCCCTGGGACAAAGTAAAAAAAAAAAAATTCCCACATGTGTAAAAAAAAAAAAAAGAAAAAAAATTCCTAAATAAAGAAAAAAAATATATATATTATTCCCATAAATACATTCCTTTAAATAAAAAAAATCAAACAATAAAAGTACACATATTTAGTATCGCCGCGTCCGTAACGACCCCACCTATAAAACTATATCACTAGTTAACCCCTTCAGTGAACACCGTAAAAAAAAAAAAAGAGGCTAAAAACAACACTTTATTCTCATTCCGCCAAACAAAAAGTAGAATAACACGCGATCAAAAAGACAGATATAAATAACCATGGTACCGCTGCAAACATCATCTTGTCCCGCAAAAAACGAGCCGCCATAAAGCATCATCAGCGAAAAAATAAGTTATAGTCCTCAGAATAAAGCGATGCCAAAATAATTATTTTTTTCTATAAAATAGTTTTTATCGTATAAAAGCGCCAAAACATAAAAAATGATAGAAATGAGGTATCGCTGTAATCGTACTGACCCGAAGAATAAAACTGCTTTATCAATTTTACCAAACGCGGAACAGTATAAACGCCTCCCCCAAAAGAAATTCATGAATAGCTGGTTTTTGGTCATTCTGCCTCACAAAAATCGGAATAAAAAGCGATCACAAAATCTCCCGAGCATGTTACCAATAAAAACGTCAACTCGTTCCGCAAAAAACAAGACCTCACATGACTCTGTGGACTCAAATATGGAAAAATTATAGCTCTCAAAATGTGGTAACGCAAAAAATATTTTTTGCAATAAAAAGCTTCTTTCAGTGTTTGACAGCTGCCAATCATAAAAATCCGCTAAAAAACCCGCTATAAAAGTAAATCAAACCCCCCTTCATCACCCCCTTAGTTAGGGAAAAATAAAAAAAAATTTAAAAATGTATTTATTTCCATTTTACCATTAGGGCTAGAGCTAGGGTTAGGGCTAGGGTTAGGATTGGGGCTAGGGTTAGGGTTGGGGCTAGGGTTAGGGTTGGGGCTAGGGTTGGGGCTAAGGTTAGGTTGGGGCTAGGGTTAGGGCTAGGGTTAGGGTTAAGGTTACAGTTAGGGTTGGGGCTAAAGTTAGGGTTGGGGCTAAAGTTAGGGTTTGGATTACATCTACGGTTGAGAATAGGGTTGGGATTAGGGTTAGGGGTGTGTCTGGGTTAGAGGTGTGGTTAGGGTTACCGTTGGGATTAGGGTTAGGGGTGTGTTTGGATTAGGGTTTCAGTTATAATTGGGGGGTTTCCACTGTTTAGGCACATCAGGGGCTCTCCAAACGCGACATGGCGTCCGATCTCAATTTCAGCCAATTCTGCGTTGAAAAAGTAAAACAGTGCTCCTTCCCTTCCGAGCTCTCCCGTGCGCCCAAACAGGGGTGTACCCCAACATATGGGGTATCAGCGTACTCGGAACACATTGGAGAACAACTTTTGGGGTCCAATTTCTCCTGTTACCCTCGGGAAAATACAAAACTGGGGGTTAAAAAATAATTTTTGTGGGAAAAAAATGTTTGTTTTATTTTTACGGCTCTGCATTATAAACTTCTGTGAAGCAGTTGGTGGGTCAAAGTGCTCACTACACCTCTAGATAAGTTCCTTAGGGGGTCTACTTTCCAAAATGGTGTCACTTGTGGGGGGGTTTCAGTGTTTAGGCACATCAGTGGCTCTCCAAACGCAACATGGCGTCCCATCTCAATTCCTGTCAATTTTGCAGTGAAAAGTCAAACGGTGCTCCTTCCCTTCCGAGCTCTCCCATGCGCCCAAACAGTGGTTTACCCCCACATATGAGGTATCAGCGTACTCAGGACAAATTGTACAACAACTTTTGGGGTCCAATTTCTTCTCTTACCCTTGGGAAAATAAAAAATTGGGGGCGAAAAGATAATTTTTGTGAAAAAATGATTTTTTATTTTTACGGTTCTGCATTATAAACTTCTGTGAAGCACTTGGTGAGTCAAAGTGCTCACCACACCTCTAGATAAGCTCCTTAGGGGGTCTACTTTCCAAAATGGTGTCACTTGTGGGGGGTTTCAATGTTTAGGCATATCAGGGGCTCTCCAAACGCAACATGGCGTCCCATCTCAATTCCAGTCAATTTTGCATTGAAAAGTCAAATGGCGCTCCTTCGCTTCCGAGCTCTGTCATGCGCCCAAACAGTGGTTTACCCCCACATATGGGGTATCGGCGTACTCAGGACAAATTGTACAACATCTTTTGGGGTCCATTTTCTCCTGTTACCCTTGGTAAAATAAAACAAATTGGAGCTGAAGTAAATTTTGTGTGAAAAAAAAGTTAAATGCTCATTTTTATTTAAACATTCCAAAAATTCCTGTGAAACACCTTAAGGGTTAATAAACTTCTTGAATGTGGTTTTGAGCACCTTGAGGGGTGTAGTATTTAGAATGGTGTCACACTTGGGTATTTTTTATCATATAGACCCCTCAAAATGACTTCAAATGAGATGTGGTCCCTAAAAGAAAATGGTGTTGTGAAAATGAGAAATTGTTGGTCAAATTTTAACCCTTATAACTCCCTAACCAAAAAAAATTTTGGTTCCAAAATTGTGCTGATGTAAAGTAGACATGTGGGAAATGTTACTTAAGTATTTTGTGTGACATATCACTGTGATTTAATTGCATAAAAATTCAAAGTTGGAAAATTGCAAAATTTTCAAAATTTTCGCCAAATTTCCGTTTTTTTTCACAAATAAACGCAGTTAATATCAAAGAAATTTTACCACTATCATGAAGTACAATATGTCACGAGAAAACAGTGTCAGAATCACCGGGATCCGTTGAAGTGTTCCAGAGTTATAACCTCATAAAGGGACAGTGGTCAGAATTTTAAAAATTGGCCCGGTCCATAACGTGCAAACCACAATTGGGGGTGAAGGGGTTAACAGGAAAGCCTTACATTTGATGGACCTCTACCCCTTTTGCAGACACGGGTGTATGGTTTTTTTTTCCTGTAAAAAGGCTGTAAGTACAAAAAGGAGGAAAAACTGCGTTTTGACATAAAAAAATATTTATTGTACATACAGTAAAAAAAAATATTTAAGTAAAGGGCGATAAAGACAAACAAAACAATACCTGGGCATTAAAGCAGTATGTGTCTGTCTATTCATCCAAATGTAATCATCCAAGTAGTAAATTACCAATATGCATGGCAGAAAAACGCTCAAACCTATAGCACTAGTGCACTGCAGAGTTACCACACATGAGTCCCCAACGTGCGTTTTTGAGTATTTGTGTTGCTTCCTCTGGGAGTCTGGTACACCAGACTGAACAACAGGACCTTAAAGGGGTTGTCCGGTCCAAATCGATAAGTCTGCTATCACTGTGTGTGACTGCAGACTTATGACTCCCCCCAGCACACGCGCCGTGCGCTGTGGGATTCGCCAGTTTCTGACCCGTAACCGGAGGATATGTATTAGTTATTCATACTCCCAGCCAGTGGGCTCCACACACTTGTCCCAGCTCAGAAACCAGCATATCCCTTTCGCACACCGAGTGATTGCAGACATATCGATTTGGACCAGACAATCCCTTTAGATGTCGAGACGATTATGTGATCGGAAACGGTGCAATAAGATTGGGGTTGGTGGATTCCACATTACTTTTATATTCTACCACAATTGTAATCCCAGGTCTCAAGATACGAGGTATTGATGTAATTCATGGTGGTATTAGGGGTGGTAATATTAAAAATAAATAATACTTGCCCAAAGGGAAACCAAATGGATTGTCTCTCTGGGCACAATAGCTCCAGATGGATTAAATGAAACACCCAGTTTTGCATCGATTCTCTAGACCATTGTCATCCACTTCTTATTGTTTTGTTTTTTTATTGTCTGCATTTGGATTATGTGCCATTAATATGTATACAGAAATAAGCATATGCATGCTACTTTGATTGTTGCTAATTTACATATACTGCTTTCGTGCCCATGTATTTTTTTTCTGTCTGTCTTTTTGCTTATTAAAATATATTTTACTAAATGATTAATACATAAGCACTTTAGCCTAAAAAACCATTTTCCTCCATTTTGTAATTCTTAGCACTTGGAGTTGCTATATGCCTACTGTGTCAACTTTTGTGCTTTGGTCAATGGCTAAATTCACTTTGTAACAATGTACCTAGATTTATTTGGTTTAACAATAGAAAGGCTGTGTAGCTCTTGTGCCTCGCTGCCATCGCTGGCTTCCCAGGGCAGTATTTCCTTACATGAGGAAGCCATGATGGAACCTACAGCCCTTACCCTGATTTCCCATCATTTCTCGGCCCGTGCGGATGCCGGTCTGGCCCCACATACTCCCGTTGTGTGCACTAATGGACTTCATTGCCAACGAGAATGTTAACACCCAGTTGTCAATTTATGCAGATATCTTCAGGAGGAAAATCACAGCAGCAGCACAACAAAACGCAAAATAAATTGGCTCCGAAACCATTTAATGGGGACTGTAGGTATTTCCTAAAACAAACACTCAGGAGCTCTGACAGGTCCATGTTACGTTTTATTATAAAACTGACCTGTTTTATTTAGCTATTTTACATTAGTAGTTTAGTGTGTAGAAGCCCAGTATAACCAGCACAAATGTTTCCTTTCCACCCTCCCCGTGATGTTTTCTGCCTTTTGTCTGTTTGCTGTCGTTTCTTGGCTTGGGGTGCCGGGGGCTCCCCTGTAATTCACCTGTTTGCTGAGCAGCGCAGTAACGTCCTGTGTTACTTTCCAATAGCAGCTGGGTGCTTCCACCTGTATAAACTAGCAGAGGCCATAAACTAGGGATACACAGCACACTGCATTTTGTCACCTGCATAAAAAGCTGGATTTTATGAAGTTTCTGTAAAATGTCCATTTGAGACTTGAACGAGCCAAGTTCTGAATGCATGGTTTTACTATCGAGCCCTAAAACGGTAGCAGCCCGTACATCTACAAAGTGCAGCTGACCTGTGATGCCGAACAGCTTGCAGACTTCCTAGTTTCTCGTAACTTGATGCACAGGAAAAAGTTTATATTTGTCTCATATGGGTGAGACAGATGAAATGCGCATTGTAAAGATTTAATAAATTCTTATTCCCTTTCAGAAAATCCTGCTCACCGGGTACAGTTTGTTATAAAAAGGAAAAAAACAAGACGTACTTCACTCATCCTCCTTGTGTGCAGCGCTGAGTGTCCACCACTGGTGTCAGTGATTGGCTGCAGCACTGACATCACATGGACAGCGCAGCAGCCTGCCACTGAGGGCAGCAGCCTGCCACTGAGGGCAGCAGCCTGCCACTGAGGGCAGCAGTCCTGCCCATGTAATTGGAACACCCTGCACAGAGCAACTAAGCTCACCCGATGGGCTGTCGATGCGACATCAGGGGTGCAGCCAATAAATGATGCCGGGAGCAGTGGCACAGACTCAGCAGGGGACCCGTCGACAAAAAGTAAAACTTTTTTTTTTTCTAACCAAAAACTGAAAAGTGGGACGTACAATATTATTCGGCCCCTTTACTTTCAGTGCAGCAAACTCACTCCATTGTGGATCGCTGAATGATCCAATATTGTCCTAAATGCCTAATGATGATAAATATAATCCACCTGTGTGTAATCAGGTCTCCGTATAAATGCACCTGCTCCGTGATAGTCTCAGGGTTCTGTTTGAAGCACAGAGAGCATCATGAAGACCAAGGAACATAACAGGCAGGTCCGTGATACTGTTGTGGAGAAGTTTAAAGCTGGATTTGGATACAAAATGATTTCCAAAACTTTAAATATCCCAACGAGAACTGTGCAAGCGATCATATTGAAATGGAAGGAGTATCATACCACTGCAAATCTACCAAGACCCGGCCGTCCCTCTAAACTTTAATCTCAAACAAGGAGAAGACTGATGAGAGATGCAGCCAAGAGGCCCATGATCACTCTGGATGAACTGCAGAGATCTACAGCTGAGGTGGGACAGTCTCTCAATAGGACAACAATCAGTCGTACACTGCACAAATCTGGTCTTTGAGAAATGGCTTTCTTCTTGCCACTCTTTCATAAAGATATCCATAAAAAGTGGTGTTTAAAGTTTGCAACAAGCCACCTGGGAGACACACCAAACATGTGAAAGAAGGTGTTCTGGTCAGATGAAACCAAAATCGAACTTTTTGGCAACAATGCCAAACAATATGTTTGGCGTAAAGGCAACACAGCTCATCACCCTGAACACACCATCCCCACTGTCAAACATGGTGGTGGCAGCATCATGGTTTGGGCCTGCTTTTCTTCAGCAGGGACAGTGAAGATGGCTAAAATTGATGGAAGATGGATGGAGCCAAATACAGGACCATTCTTGAAGAAAACCTGTTGGACTCTGCAAAAGACCTGAGACTGGGACAGAGATTTGTCTTCCAACAAGACAATGATCCCTAACATAAAGCAAAATCTACAATGGAATGATTCAAAAATAAACGTATCCAGGTGTTAGAATGGCCAAGTCACAGTCCAGACTTCAATCCAATCGAGAACCTGTGGAAAGAGCTGAAAACTGCTGTTCACAAACGATCTCCCTCAAACCTCACTGAGCTCGAGCTGTTTGCCAAGGAAGAATGGGCAAGAATTTCAGTCTCTCGATGTACAAAACTGATAGACACATACCCCAAGCGACTTGCAGCTGTAATCGCAGCAAAAGGTGGCGCAACAAAGTATAGAGTTAAAGGGGCAGAATAATATTGCACGCCCCACTTTTCAGTTTTTGAATTTCCACAAAAATTTTAAATAACCAATAAATTTCGTTCAACTTCACAATTGTGTTCTACTTGTTGTTGATTCTTCACCAAAAATTAACATTTGGTATCTTTATGTTTGAAGCATGATATGTGGGAAAAGGTTGAAAAGTTCCAGGGGGCTAAATACTTTCGGAAGGCACTGTATGTGCAACTGTGCTTTTGTGTCAAAGAAAAAATAAATTGGTATGATTTTACACTTGGTATATAAAGCAGAAACCTACCAACTCCAGAAAAATAAATATTACTATACTTCTGTTGTACATTTCATGTATTAAATATATGCAGTGGGAGGTTTATTACAGTAGAGTGCAAGAATTCTGATGCATATTGTGCCAAAAAGTGTTTTTCATGATTTGCACCATATTTATTATGCTTTAGCCACTTTCTGCATCTTTTCTAAAGGAGGAGAGTTGGATTTACTGGATTAGAAAGCAGTTTAGCAGAGAAGGTGCATGGCTTAATTTACTACGTAATGTACCAAACCTTTTGCGACAAGCATTTATGAAGGAGTGGGAGTGTGGAGCAAGATAAGTCACTAGTTTGGCTTACTGACTTGACCGCTCTGGTTAGAATTTAGTTATGCTATAGGCTTTATAGGAATTGCTGCTTTAATGGGACCTGTCCGGTTAGCTAAGGCTTCAAAGCTGCCACCAAAATTATTCAGAGCTCTATACCTGTGTTTTATTCAAAGCTCTCGAGCAGCAAAATACTTTTTTTTTTCTCGTCGCTCATGATGTGCTTTATTAGCCATGACAAAGGGGCATCTATTTCCCCAGACTAGCCTCTACCCTGGGTGCTATGATCATCCCACGCTTCATGATTGACACCTTCACCCTGCTTATACATAGCTTCACCAAGTCCTGCACTGAAACCATGACTGAGCACCGTGAAGAAGATGGAGATTGCAGTATCCAAGGTCAGGACAGTTGTCCTGCAGGACTAGTCCTGGCTAGTGTTTTTGCCGCACATAGCTCCAGAGTTTTCTCACACAAAACACATGGTTAGGGCCTTGTATCGTATTGGTGGCAGTTTGGGGCCACAAGGGTCCCTGAGAGGTCTCATCTAGGTCCGGAGACTGGTCCCGCCCCACTGATCTCTCAAAACATTATCTTATGTGTGCTCCTCAGAAAGCAAGAGCGCTCTACTCCTGCCTCCATGTGCAGAGAGAACATTGTATGGGCTGGAAGTCTGTGAGCTTACACCCAGATTGGAGCGTGGTCTGACTGACTTGTTATGGAGCCTGTAAGCAGCGCTGTGTGCGCTCAGCCAGGAATAGAGCCTCCTGCTTTGTGAGCAGCACACATCACACAAGTGTTTTCAGTGGTTGGTAGTGGTGATGATGAGAGAACGTCTTATCCGAGCATGCTCTGGTGTTATCAGAGTGCTCTGGTATCTGGGCGTGCTCGTATATTATGTTTGAGTCCCTGCGGCTGCACGATTTGTGGCTGAGACAGCCTGAACACATGGAGTTTGTCTGATTGTTAGGGAATCCCCAAATGTGTTCAGGCTGTTCAACAGCCAGAGAAACTCGACCATAATATACGAGCACGCCCAGATGCTTAGATAAGATGTTATCCATGCACGTTCGCTCATCACTAGTTGGTAGGGGGTCCTAGGATGTAGAACCTCTGATTTATAGGGCGTTTCAGTGCCCATTACAAAACCTATCATTAAAGGGAACCTGTCACCCCCAAAATCGATGGTGAGGTAAGCTCACCGTCATCAGGGGCTTATCTACAGCATTCTGTAATGCTGTAGATAAGCCCCCAATGTTACCTGAAAGAGGAGAAAAAGACATTAGATTATACTCACCCAGGGGCGGTCCCGCTCCGATGGGCGTTGCAAGTCCGCTCCGGGGCCTCACATCTTCATTCCATGACGTCCTCTTCTGGTCTTCACGCCGCGGCTCCGGCACAGGTGTACTTTGTCTGCCCTGTTGAGGGCAGAGCAAAGTACTGCAGTGCACAGGCGCCGGAAAGGTCAAAGAGGCCTGGCGCCTGCGCACTGCAGTAATTTTGCTCTGCCTTCAACAGGGCAGACAAAGTACACCTGTCCCGGAGCCACGGCATGAAGACCAGAAGAGGACGTCATGGAATGAAGATAGGAGGCGCCGGAGCGGACCTGAGACGCCCATCGGACCGGACCGCCCCTGGGCGAGTATAATCTAACCTCTTTTTCTCCTCTTTCAGGTAACATCAGGGGCTTATCTACAGCATAACAGAATGCTGTAGATAAGCCCCTGATGATAAGCCTACCTCACCATCGATTTTGGGGGTGACATGTTCCCTTTAAGCTATAAACATAAGGCTCTGTTGCCATCACATTTAGAGCCTAAGGCCTCTTTCACACTTCCGTCTTTGAGCTTCCTTCGAGATACGTCTTCTTTTTGAGAATGCAGGATCCTGCCTTTTCCCATAGACTTGTATTCGTGTCGGATTGTGACGGATGGCCATCCATTTCATCTGTCGTGCACTGGATCCGTTGGAAAATAGCGGTCCATCGTGGAGAGAAAACGTTCATAGGAACGTTTTTTCTGCACGTCGGAAAATCGGTCAGCGAAGGGTCCTGTGCTGTCCGTCGTCGGCTATAATGGAAGCCTATGGGCGCAGGATCCATCGTTGACCATCACACACAGGAATCCAGCGACGTGTCCCGTTTTTCCTGAGCATGCCCGGGAGGATTTTCAAGATCTCTCTCTCTCTCCGGGAGGATTTTCAAGTTCTCTCTCTCTCTGTCCCGTTTTTCGTGAGCATGCCCGGGAGGATTTTCAAGATCTCTCTCTCTCTCTCTCTCTCTCTCTCTCTCTCTCTCTCTCTCTCTCTCTCTCTCTCTCTCTCTCTCTCTCTCTCTCTCTCTCTCTCTCTCTCTCCGGGAGGATTTTCAAGTTCTCTCTCTCTCTCTCTCTCTCTCTCTCTCTCTCTCTCTCTCTCTCTCTCTCTCTCTCTCTCTTCACTATTTTTGGGACGTCTCTCTCTCTCTCTCTCTCTCTTCACTATTTTTGGGACGTCTCTCTCTCTGTCTCGTTTTTTTTTTATTTTTGGGACGTCTGTCGATACGTCATTTTACTGCACAACGACGCACAGCAGAAGACCTATGTCTGGAGGATCTGATGGAAGGCTGCGATGTATCTCATTGTCTAGGCATAAAGAGGGTTACATCACTAATAAACTTGTATTGTAAAAAGTATACAGCACAGTAGAAAGGTTTTTTTACTCTATACTTTTATATGAAACAGCCAAATTGTATCTCCTGATTTGCACTGATGAAGGGACAAATACTCCAAAACATGTCTGCAAATTGAGTCTATATTTTGGCTTTTTTATACCAAGTCATGTGGCAAGGCTCGTTAAAGGGAATCTGTCACCCCCTGGACGTATATGACTTATTAATATGGGCGTACAGGTAATAGAAATGTTACACTAGTCCTACCTGTATGCCTCCATATTAACGGTCTTGTTGTTGAGAAATGTCATATTCTGTCTTTATGCCAGGCTCCGGGGCGTGTGGTGCATGGAAGGAATCCAGGCCCCCTATCTTCATTACAGTACTCACCCCAACCCCCCCCCCTTCCCATGAGCTTCAGTTATGGCCCCAAAATCCCACACCTGCACCCTGCACTCCCTTCACAATGCGTACCTCTGGCGTACTCGCCAATAAGGTGCTCTTGCCACTTCCTGCTTGCATTGTCATCACTAGGAACCATGTGTACATGGCGATGACTATGCAGGGAGGAAATGGGGAGAGCACCTCATCAGCGCGCACACCGGAGGTCACTGGAGCGTAAGTTGCATTGATTCGCCAGCACCTGCACAGATGATCCCTGAATGCAGCACCCACAGAAGGGAGGATGAGGTATGGATTTCTGAGGGAGTGCAGGGCGCAGGATTCCGAGGCCATATCTGACGTGCAATGGAGGGGGTAAGTATTACAAGGAAGACAAGGGGCAGGAATTTCTTCCAGGCATCGCACGCCCCGGAGCCTGGAATAAATCATTAACATAAAGACAGAATATGACATTTCTCAGGAACAAGACCACTAATATGATAACAGGTAGGACTAGTGTAACATTTGTTACCATTATTATTATTATTATAGCGCCATTTATTCCATGGCGCTTTACATGTGTATGCCATATTAATAGGTCATATACGTCCCGGGGTCGATATTGACTTTTCGGATTGCTGCATCCAATAGGTGGCACTAGAGTTCCTGTTCTCTTCATTTATGCAGAGGTCATTTACAGGCAGCTGACCAAGTCTCCTACACATTTTAGCCTATGTTACCAGTCCTTTCTGCCGTCTCTGTGAAGCCTCCTGAATGAAATGAGGGCCCAGCTGCATTTCTGAATAAAGTCTGCCTTGAGCTGACAAGGTGCACCAGTCATTCTGGAAGCACATGGCCAACGATAGTGATTCTGTGAATGTGGTGTTTTCTGAAATCCTGCAGGCGTAATGCTCACATTCCCAAACCTGATCCACTGTTGATAGAAAAACTGCAGTTTCCCTGTTTGAATAGCTGCAGCGTAAGTGTCCGGCTCCGCGGGTGTACGCAGGACGCTTGTGATGTAAAAACGTCCAAGTACGCAGAAAGCAAAATGTGCTAAAGAGCTTTACCACCATCCAGAATAAACATTTGTTTTACTACAATCCAAAGTACCTGGCTCCGCAAACAGTGATGTTATTTCAACTTGTAGCAATCCATCTTTGTGCCGGCTGCTCTGGGCCTCGCTCATACTCTCTGCACACAGCCTCCTTCCGGATGCTCTTATTAAATCTTTAGAAGACTCTTTTATATATGTATTTTTATTTTTGCAGACTGTCAGGTAATGTTGCTTACTCGGAAATTGCTTTCTAACTAAAATAAAGTTGTAAATTCTCAGATGTGGAAAGTTATTTAGAAAGTGTTCCTCAGTCTGTTCTGTGTTTTATGCACTAAGTGTATTTTAAAGAGGTTCTCTGATTTTACCATATGACCATACATTGTACTGAGGTCATCTAACTGCCACAGAATCAGTCAGTCTGATACTCTGGTACTGGGGTTCTCAACATGAAGCTCGAGAGCTACATGTGGCTCGTGGGCCCCTGGTTGTGGCTCGTGGCTTTCTGCCTGCTTGGTGCATTAGCCCCAGGTGTAGCAAACAGCTATTAAGAGTAGTTAATACACAAAATCGGATATATAGACCCATTTATATAAATCAAGATACTACTAAATCTTCGGGGTACCTTAACTTTATCATCTCCAAACCATTACCACTAATTAGTTCTGGCATTTTCTCTAGGCCAAACTGACATCGTTATGACATCGTCATCGTTATGACATCGTCATAAACTGACATGTTTATGCTGGGTTGTACAGTAGCCAGTTAAGCTTGCTTCTGGTTGTCAGGAATCAGAGCTGTGTGAAAGCTCCAAGTAGGGCTGTAGTGAAGCAGCAGTGTCTGTTATAAAGGAGATATTCTTCTGCAGCCCCAGGCCCCTTCCCAGACAGCTTTCTTCCTGTACGTTCAGTGGTCCCGTCAGGGCCTATGTCTGAATCCCCCACCAAATGAAATACTGGTGAATGCACCGACGGGGCCATTGACTATAACGATGCAGATGGAGCCACCATGTGTTCGTTTGTGCACCATTATCGGGTGTATGCGCCTACTGCAGGTGGACACCCAGACGTAGACTGCAGCTCTGTGTCTGCCTCCAGTAGGCATATACAGTCGAAAACAGTGTGCTACAGCGCCCATGGTAACTCCGTCTGCACTTTTAGATCAATGGCGCCCCGTTGGTGTATACACCCGAATCCCATTTTGAGGGGATGGTGTTCGGACTTGAGTGACGGAACCACTGAATGTGAATGCAGTGTAGAAGGGGTCTCACACGCGATTAAAACATTTGTCCAGCCACTGAATTAAAAAAAGAAAAGCGTTTGCAATGTTATAAACTTATTCAATATTCCGGCAAACTTGCCACAATGGTGACTAACATTAGTCTGAGTCTGGAAATCATAATTTATTACATTCGACCTCCTTAAAACACCACTCAGCGTTTTTTTTTTAATTTAACCACTGGAGTGGTATCACTAATACATGTTCCCTGACCCTAGTATAATAATAATATACGGTACTTACCAGCCGGTGTCTTCTGCTCCTCCCAGTGCCGCTCTGGTCCCACTCCGCCATCTTGTGACCACCACTCCTGACTGACCGGGAGTCAGATGTAACAGTCACAAGTTTTCAGTGCGAGTCTGAGGGCCCCGTTCTGGTCTTGATCTGTCATAGACTTACATTGGGAAGTGATCTCCAGCTCACCCAGCACACACTGGAGCGATCCGACAGGTCACAAACAGCCAAAGATGACCGGAATGGCGTTGAACAGATGAAGACTGTGGCCTTTGAGTTTGATACTAGGAGCAGGTAACTTACATTTAGTGATAACACTCCGACAGAGAAATTATTTAAAAAAAAGTGGTGCTTTAACGTTACTATGTATGTAAAAAAAAGCCTTTAAAAAGTTTGCTGATTGTCCATCTTTGGATTGTGTATTTAGGATACTATCTTCCTAACGATGATGGAGAATTTTACCAATTCTGCTATGTGACCCATAAAGGAGAGATACGTGGAGCAAGCACACCCTTCCAATTTCGTGCGTCATCACCTGTAGATGAGCTGTTAACAATGGAAGATGAAGGTCACTCAGACATGTTGGTGGTAACCACTAAGGCTGGTCTACTGGAGGTACGTTTAAGATATATACTGATTTATGCCAAATCTTAGTTTTGCAATTGTGTGTTGATAAAATTAGGCATTTTACAGCCTTTGGGACATCATTTTCCAAATGGCAATTTTGATCCACTTGATATTTATTAACCAGATTTCTCTCATGAACATCTTTGTAATGTTTGGTAGTAAAGCGATTGTGATATGCTGCTACATTCACATCTGGCAGATCAGAGTAAATGGTCATTGTAGATTGAATCTTTAGTAATAGATCAACAGAAATAAGATTCTTTCTTCACATATGAGCCCCACTTCCTAAACTCATTGTTCACCCTGAAAAACTGCTGAACACGAGGCGGCTGTAATCTGACTCCTCAGTGAGCTGACTGATTTAGGTCTGTCACTGAGCGAGGAATGGCAGTGACACAGACCTTTCTGCAGCTTTTTAGAATTGTTTATCTCAATCCAGTGCTGGTGTCGCATCTACACTACTGAGTGCTGCTATACGATGTCCCTGTGATGCTTTTGCTTTTGAACATGTTCTACACGGCGATACAAAAGCAGGAAACCCTCCTGTCTCTATGTGCTGTGTTTAGGAGACATCACTGCAGCTAGTTTCCTCTTACTAGGTCAGAGACCACTCAAAATTAGGGATATAACCTATAAAGAGGTAAACTGGTGAAAAGTGCAGGATACAAGTCGTATAATGAGCAGAAAGTGTGTACTCCTCTGTCACTGGCTGGTACATCTGGACTCTGGAGCTGTGCCTGCACCATCACCAGCAGATGCTGGCTGCATTACACAGGCAGCATCTGCCTTTAGCAGATTAGAGCTGAGCTACAATTGCTGCTTTTATCTCCCTGTATGCCGCTGTCAATTTCTCAGGGTGCATTTAAGGTCGGCATTGAGGGCAGCGTGCCATTCCACTCACCGATCACCTCCACTTCGCAACATGATTGCGGGTAGACAGGGGTCTGCTGAAAGCCCCTGTGCCTATCATGCCAGCGCTCCTGTGAAGCACAACCACAGGTCACCATGTCAGTGCACATAGAATTTAATTCCTGTTATTCAGTATATTATATGATAAAGTGAACAATGTCATTCAAAAGTGCAACTTACTCTGTAAAACACAAGCCCTCATACAGCTATCTTGACATAAAAATATAGCTATGGCTCTCGGAAGTTGAAGAGCAAAAAAAAAAAATTAGAAATGCACAAAATAAAAAAAATAAATAAAAAAAAAATGAAAATCTCCCAGTCAAAGTTCAAAAATAGCCAGAAAGCCTTGTTTCCTTATGTCATAAATGTGAAACAAAAGATAATTCCTAATCCATTTACAGTTGGAATTGTTCAGCTGTCCCCACCGGCAGGCGCCTTCATCCAGTCATTGCTTCCGGGACATTTCTATACTATAGTGATGGGAGAACTTGGCCTTGTGACAGAGCCGTACACGAAACGGAAGTCTTACTAGATCCATGTCTATAGCGAGCAGAACCTCTTGGCCGTGTGTAACATCTGGGTATAGGAGGTTTCCAAGATGGACCACTTCCGACACCTCTTACTCCCTACCTTCACCCCATCATTGCACAAGGTCTCTGAAATGGCACCTAGAACTAGCAGGGGGCTTAGTAGAGACTGAATCTAAAACCAAAAGACTCAGGCTACATTTTCTATTTTATTACATTTCTATAATTGCCGTTCATGGAACAAAATAGAAACTGGTCGTCTGGGATATTCATTTACGCTAAGTCTGGTTTCACCATAAGGGGAGCATGTATTCTATTCTTCCTTCTTGTGTTTCATACATTGCTTGTCATGTGTGTAGATCTTGTGTAAGGCTCCGTTCACATCTGCGCTGGAGACTCACATTTTGTCAGAAAAAAAACCAGCTTGGCATACTGTACTATTTTTCCTGTAAATGTTATATTATGTTATATATCAGAACTGTAGAAGATAAGACCTGGACTGGCTATCACAAGCCATACAGTGACCCACTGAGAGGTTCACCGTGACGTGGCAGTGGGCTTCATACAGTCTGATCAGAATGTTACGCTGAGAACCTCATGTTCAGTTTTGTGAACTTTTGCCTAGTAACATTAGGCCATTGTATGATTTTTTGATGTGGGGTCTGTCTTTTTTTTTTTTTTTTTTTTTTTTTAAATTCTCTACAGTTTCAGCATATAGCATTAGTGTCCCCTCTTTCTTTTTACTTGGATCGGCACTGCACCCATTGACCCAGGCCTTTCTAAATTAGCAGGAGACTGCAAGAGGGGTCCTGCCTATTTTTGTTTCTAGCTTACAGTCTGAGAGCATGTGCAAGGTGAGTTGTTCACATCCATTCACTTGGTGTTGGTAGTGTGTGGCGGCCATTGTTGCTGTGCTTATGGGATGGTACGGTCTGGAGTTATGGGAACTCAAGCTTGCAGCATGGGTGCTGTGAGGCACTAGGTCGCCCGCTCTGGTGGTGCACGGTTGTCGCGACGGTGGTTTACACACGGCGCTGCACCTTTAAGCTAGGGATCCACTGAGAAGTTCACCGTGACGTGGCAGTGGGCTTCATACAGTCTGATCAGAATGTTACACTGAGAACCTCATGTTCAGTTTTGCTCATTTTTGCCTACCGGCATTTGATCAGTGTATGATTTATAAATGTATGGTCTTTGTCTGTTTTTTTTTCGCAGTTCTGTTATATTATGTTACAATGCTCAGCTGTACATGGGAAAGAGGGCTGTGCCGACCTGATGGGTGCCTCTCTCGTGTTACTTTCCTGTAGTAATTATTGCTTTTCAAAATTTCAGCTTAAAATAGAGAAGACTATGAAAGAAAAAGAGGAGTTGCTGAAGATAACCGCTGTGCTGGAGAAGGAGACAACCCAGCTAAGGCAAGAGGTGGAAGGACTGGAAAGTGCCCTGTCACGTGAGCGGGAGTGCTCGGACCAGCTGATCGCAGAGCGAGATGTAAGTCTTAATAAGTTATCCTACTTGATTATTTAGACTTTTTTGACACGTGCCCATACAAAATCTCCTCTGCTAGAGTCCCCCGTCTTGTGAATTGTGTTCCTGGTGTTGGATTTTCATCTTAACATTCTACTACTGATATAATTCTGATTGTGTACTTGGTCCTGCATCTGTCTGCCTGAGTGGTATCTCGCCGTCACAATCATGGCATTAGTGTGCTGAAAGAAGGGCAAACCGCGAGCACAGGGTGCCCCTTATTCAGTCAGGCTGGGAGCTGCCTACTTTTCAGAGGTGCCACACATGAGATATTGGGGCACTATTCAGGGTGTGCTAAAGCCACTATGAGCATCTTATTCATGCTAGTAGATTCCCTGAGTAACATACAGTTTCTTTCTGGTAAATTGGCTGAAATATCTTAGCGACTCTGTCAGGACAGAATAACTCTTCAAACCCAAGTGCAGGTGCTCAGTGCACCCTAGGGGTGGCCAAACATTGAAGTGCTAAGTGCACATTCCCACTTACATGTTTTCCATCTCCCCCTCTTCTTCTTTGTCAGCTCTGGCTTTATAGAGCCAGAAACGGGCGGAGATAGAAAACCAGCAGGTGGGAAGGTGCACTTAAATGATTGGCCACACCAAGGGTTCACCGAGCGCCTCAACTTTGTTTACACAGTTCTGTTCTGGCAGACTCTCATTACATCACATGCAAGTCAGCGTATAAAAAGTAACCATGCTGCAAATTTGTTAAATAAAACACTATTGGTGTCTCCTTTTTGCTACTGTTTCCCAATAAAGTAGTTGAACTGTTTCTGCTGGTGGTCATGTAGAGGACTCACCATGGGATGATGGTGACTTTTTGTAGATCTTGACCATATTTCAGGGTAAAGGCTTCGTAACTCAAGCCTCTGGTTTGTACATCAGTGTAACTTAAAGGCAAATTGAGAAGAAACTTACGTGGATAACCAAATGCCTAACAACCATCTGCGGTGCCGATGCAACATACGACCATTGTGTACATCCATCAACTATCCTGGTGGAAGGCATGCTCCTCTGTGTCTAGTGGCTGCACACATGTATTTCTCATGTCACAAGGATGTGGAGTGGCTCATAGTTGGAAGCAGCGACAGGTAGTTGTACTAGTGGTGTACAGCTGCGCCATCTTTAAGACCCCCTTATACTCGGCTGTTTTAAGCATCTCACTAGTATGAACAAAACTTAATAATTACGCAAACTGAGGAGACATGGACCTATCAGACGTTTATAGCATGTGTTATTGTGGTTCTTGGTGTTGGTTCAGTTTGATGATGTGGTCGCTGGACCTCACTTTGGCCAGGCAGCACTCTGCATGCCTGCTGCTGGGGTCCTGATGATCATCTGATAGTCGTGGTTCCCCTGATCTATTCTAAGTTCCTCCCCTGATAAATCCTCATGATACAGGAAGAAATGCTTTGAGAAATTATTTGGGTACTGTGTAACATTATTTGGAAGTCCTACTCTTAAGTATTTGGTCACACAGGTAAGCGTGGGAGCTAATGTATAGACTTGTATTAACCTTGTAGATCCCTTACTTGCTCCTGGACATCATACATCTGTTCCTGAAAGTTTGGGTGATATCAAAACATTTATTATGAGCAGCATTTTTTACATTGTTAGGCTGGTTTCACATTTGCGGTTGTGTCCGCAGCGTTTGTACCGCATATATCTGCATGCATTGTGTATTCCTATATTTAACATTAGGGACACATGCGTTTTTGTTTGTTCGCGTTTGACAACGCATGCGTCGTATCGTCGTTTGCGGCTTGGCGCGGAAATGCAACATGTAGTAATTTTTAGAGGCGTCAATTTGCCACCTGGAAACGCATGCGGTCGATTGCGCAAGGATTGCGACAAAAAAATGCATTGCTGTCTATATGAACGCATGCGTTTACAAGCACATGCGTTTGCTTGCGTTCATGAACGCATGCGTTCAACAAGAAAAAAAAAATAGCTAGACTCTGATAAGCCACCCCCCACATACAAGGTGATAAAGGGAAGGAGTGGACATTTGCAGGTCACAACCCAGCCTTGGTTTGTAGAGGAAAAACATAGGAGACACGGTCAACACAACCAAAACTAAATTTTATTAATGAGAAATATTATCATTGTAGAATATTACTGGTACAGATCGAATTACAACAGGACATTTACACAACATTGTCCTGCCATGACACACGTCCAATATCTGAATAAAAAAAAGGCAGCAAATTGGTCCCGCATGTGACCAACTGCTGCAGTTGACCGCAGCGGGTGATGCTGGAAATCGGGCAGTGGGTGTGCAACTGGTTCATCCAGTTCAATGTTGGGTTGCTCCTTAGCCATTATATAATTGTGCAGAACCACACAGGCTTTGACCACCTCGTCGACTGATTCCACTTTTAGATTTATGGCTGATGCAAGAATGCGCCATTTAGAGGCCAGAATGCCAAAGGTACACTCTACTGTTCTTCGGGCCCTGGTCAGTCTGTAGTTAAAGATCCTTCTAGTGTGGTTCAAGTATCCGAGTTCTTGAAAGTCTGGAAATCGTTGCCACGGCCAAAAGCTCGAATGTCCACGATGATGAAGCGACAGTTCGCATCAGCTATTGCCATGAGCACAACAGAAAAATATTTTTTGTAATTGAAGTACTCCGATCCTGTTCTGGCAGGTTTGATAATGCGGATGTGCTTTCCATCCACCGCTCCTAAACAGTTGGGGAAATCACACACTCTCCAGAATTTTTCCGCAATTTCAAGCCACATGTCGACGGTGGGTAGGGGTATAAACTCATCACGGAGTACATTCCACAAAGCCCGACAGGTGTCCGCAACTATTACGGACAGGGTGGATATTCCAAGCCGGTATTGGAAGTGGAGGGATGATAAACTCTCTCCGGTTGCCAGAAATCTGTAAGAAAAGGAAACCCCCCAAAAATTACAAACTATTCTATTTATGGTGTGGTTACGCTAAAGAAAGGAAAATACCCAAAACATACATGTCAGAAAACACAAAATTTGGACTGTCATTGGTTTAGATTTGGAACGTACCTTAATGTAACCAGCAGACGTTCCTCGGGTGGAATCGCTCTACGGAGCTGGGTGTCCTGTCTCCGTATGGTTCCTTGGACACGAGACCGCAAATCCCAGAACGAGTCTTGCGACATCCTTGTATATTCATGGAATTTCTCCGGGTTGGCATTAAGCTCGCCATACAGCGTGTGATAGGCTCCACGGCTCTCACGTAGTTCGATAATGGAGTGTCTCCAAAAACGCCTACGTTGTCTCCTCCTCCATCTTTCGTGATTTCTGTCTTGCTCCCAAGCAAAAGCACAGCAAGAAACCGCTTGATGCTTAAATCCAGGTTGAAATAAAAGCTCTCCATGCGAAGATCCATCATGACACAGGATACAGGAGCAAAATCTGAAGATTACAGCTGTTCAGGGGTCTATATAAAGAAATCCCATAATACACGCCCTCTGTAGTCCCATTGGCGGTGTCTGGTTATCTTGATTTTTCTCTTGTGAAATTTCTCATCATGCGCACCAAAAACGCAAACGCAGGAAAAAACGCATATAAACGCGGCTTTTTTTAATCGCGTGCGTTACCGTATGCTTCTAAAAAACGCCGCGTTTGTACGCGTTTATTCCACCACTTGCGGATGCGGATTAAATGCTGCGGATTTAAACACAAATGTGAAACTAGCCTAAGTCTGTTTCAGCCCCTTCTGGTTACACGGGTTTAGTTACCTCTAACCACTTCTGTATCTTCTAAAAGGCATTTAATGTGTTTTTTAAATTCTATTATACTTTAAAGTTTGCTACATACATGGTCCAAAGACCCCACCCCTCCCCCCAAAAAATAAAAATGTGAATCCCTGTTATGAAAAGTGAAGGAACTGTGACCGGAAATGGGTGAGGAATCCTAACCTGAGGGATATATATATATATATATATATATATATATATATATATATATATATATATATATATATATATATATATATATATATATATATATATATATATAATATATACACACACACACACATAGTGGGGCAAAAAAGTATTTAGTCAGTCAGCAATAGTGCAAGTTCCACCACTTAAAAAGATGAGAGGCGTCTGTAATTTAAATCATAGGTAGACCTCAACTATGGGAGACAAACTGAGACAAAAAAATCCAGAAAATCACATTGTCTGTTTTTTTATCATTTTATTTGCATATTATGGTGGAAAATAAGTATTTGGTCAGAAACAAAATTTCATCTCAATACTTTGTAATATATCCTTTGTTGGCAATGACAGAGGTCAAACGTTTTCTGTAAGTCTTCACAAGGTTGCCACACACTGTTGTTGGTATGTTGGCCCATTCCTCCATGCAGATCTCCTCTAGAGCAGTGATGTTTTTGGCTTTTCGCTTGGCAACACGGACTTTCAACTCCCTCCAAAGGTTTTCTATAGGGTTGAGATCTGGAGACTGGCTAGGCCACTCCAGGACCTTGAAATGCTTCTTACGAAGCCACTCCTTCGTTGCCCTGGCGGTGTGCTTTGGATCATTGTCATGTTGAAAGACCCAGCCACGTTTCATCTTCAATGCCCTTGCTGATGGAAGGAGGTTTGCACTCAAAATCTCACGATACATGGCCCCATTCATTCTTTCATGTACCCGGATCAGTCGTCCTGGCCCCTTTGCAGAGAAACAGCCCCAAAGCATGATGTTTCCACCACCATGCTTTACAGTAGGTATGGTGTTTGATGGATGCAACTCAGTATTCCTTTTCCTCCAAACACGACAAGTTGTGTTTCTACCAAACAGTTCCAGTTTGGTTTCATCAGACCATAGGACATTCTCCCAAAACTCCTCTGGATCATCCAAATGCTCTCTAGCAAACTTCAGACGGGCCCGGACATGTACTGGCTTAAGCAGTGGGACACGTCTGGCACTGCAGGATCTGAGTCCATGGTGGCGTAGTGTGTTACTTATGGTAGGCCTTGTTACATTGGTCCCAGCTCTCTGCAGTTCATTCACTAGGTCCCCCCGCGTGGTTCTGGGATTTTTGCTCACCGTTTCTGTGATCATTCTGACCCCACGGGGTGGGATTTTGCGTGGAGCCCCAGATCGAGGGAGATTATCAGTGGTCTTGAATGTCTTCAATTTTCTAATTATTGCTCCCACTGTTGATTTCTTCACTCCAAGCTGGTTGGCTATTGCAGATTCAGTCTTCCCAGCCTGGTGCAGGGCTACAATTTTGTTTCTGGTGTCCTTTGACAGCTCTTTGGTCTTCACCATAGTGGAGTTTGGAGTCAGACTGTTTGAGGGTGTGCACAGGTGTCTTTTTATACTGATAACAAGTTTAAACAGGAGCCATTACTATAGGTAATGAGTGGAGGAAAGAGGAGACTCTTAAAGAAGAAGTTACAGGTCTGTGAGAGCCAGAAATCTTGATTGTTTGTTTCTGACCAAATACTTATTTTCCACCATAATATGCAAATAAAATGATAAAAAAAACAGACAATGTGATTTTCTGGATTTTTATTTATCCATTTGTCTCCCATAGTTGAGGTCTAACTATGATGTAAATTAGAGACGCCTCTCATCTTTTTAAGTGGTGGAACTTGCACTATTGCTGACTGACTAAATACTTTTTTGCCCCACTGTGTGTGTATATATATATATATATATATATATATATATATATATATATATATATATATATATATATATATATATATATATATATATATATATATATATATATATATATATATATATTACTAAAGTGCCTGTTCAAAACGTGACCTCTTTGCATATGCAGCTCTGGCAAAAATTAAGAGACCACTGCACAGTTTTTATAAAAATCAGCTTCTCTACATGTCTGACAGCCATTCCATTCCAGTGTCGGTTGAATTCCAACCACAGTACACCTCATTCTACTAAATGTGCTTCTGATTAGGTGATCACCTGAACCAAATCTTATTTAATGCAATAGGACAAGCTGGATGGCAAAACAAGTGCTAGTAATATCCCAAAAGTAATAGGAATGAAAAAAATAACTTTTAACCATGCCAAAAGAGATGAAAAGAAAAGTCTTGAGGGAGGAAAAGGGCTCAATTCTGGCTTTACAAGCAGAGGGACACAGGGAGCGTCATGTTGCCTCCATTTTTTAAATTTCTAAGACTGCAGTCCATTACAACAAGGTCAAGCAGCAGATATTGGGGACAACAAAGCTACAGAGGGCGAAAACAACTCTCCACTGACCGGGATGACCATCATCTTCTTCGAATGTCACTCAGCAACCGCAGGATGACATCAAGTGACCTACAAAAGGAATGGCACCTGGGGTGAAGTGCACGGCAAGAACAGTTCGTAACAGGCTCCTAGAGGGCTCAAGTCATGTAAAGCTAGAAAAAAACCTGTCATCAATGAGAAACAAAGGAGAGCCAGGCTGAAGTTTGACAAAGACCATTAAGGAATGGACCATAGAGGACTGGAGAAAGGTAATCTCTGAGTCTAATTTTCAGCTTTGCCCAGCACCTGGTCGTCTAATGGTTAAACGGAGACCTAGAGAGGCGTATAAGCCACAGTGTCTTGCACCAACTGTGACATTTGGGGGAGGATCGGTGGTGATCTGGGGATGCTTCAGCAAGACTGGAATTGGGCAGGTTGTTCTTTGTGAAGGTTGTATGAATCAAGCCACATACAAGGTTATCCTGGAAAAACAGTTGGTTCCTTTTCTAAACTTTTTAGAAAATAAATACAAAATTTATTTCTTGGAAATTCAGAGACATATTGTCAGTAGTTTGTGGAATAAAAGAACAATTTACATTTTACTCAAAAATATACCTATAAAGAGAAAAATCAGACAAACTGAAAATTTTGCAGTGATCTCTTTAATTTTTGATAGAGCTGTATGTGCGTGCATAGCCTCATAATTGTATCAATATCTTGATTTGAGGACTTCACTAATCCAGGAAGTACCTTCATAATTTTCAATCCTTTTTACTTTATACAAGCTAATATTTTGTCTCGGAGAATTTATAAAATGGTCTTAATGTGGCAGGAACCAGTCACAAGCAGCCTGACATACTAATAGGCTCCATATTACAATAAACAATATTTTCAGACAAAACTCTGTAAGGCTATGTGCACACGATCAGGATTTTTTGCGTTTTTTCGGGCCGTTTTCCACAGGGAAAAACGCTTAAAAACGCATATATAAGCATCCCATCATTTTTAATGCATTCTGCAATTCTTGTGCACATGATGATTTTTTTTCCGCAAAAAAACGCATCGCGGTAAAAAGCACAGCATGTTCATTTATTTTGCGGATTTTTCGCTTGTTTGCTGCTATGTAAGGGTGAGTGTCCACGGTAAGTAAACGTTGCAAACACGCAGCGTCCAGATGTTCCAGCATAGTGGAGGGGATTTTTTGAAATCCTGTGTCCACTATGCGTGGAAACCCGCACGCGGCGGGCCTGCGACTCCGGACATGCTGCGCGTCTTTTCAGATCGCAGCATGTCCGTGCGTCGCCGCAGGTAATATCACAGGGCCCTATGGCGTGGGGTGCGATGATCCCGGATGTGTACAGTACACATCCGGCATCATCGCGTCCCAGAAAGGGGGCGGGGCTTAGCGCCGAGCGGCTTTGCCGTTCCGGCGATACCGCCGGCCATCCTGATCGTGGACATGCAGCCTAATGCATTGGGAAGCTCCGGGAAAAAACCGCACGAAAACCGCAAAAAAACGCATGTGGATTTCTTGCAGAAAATGTCCGGTTTTGTTCAGGAAATTTCTGCAAGAAATACAGGTGCTTCTCACAAAATTAGAATATCATCAAAAAGTTAATTTATTTCAGTTCTTCAGTACAAAAAGTGAAAATCCTATATTATATAGAGTTATTACAAACAGAGTGATCTATTTCAAATGTTTATTTCTCTTAATGTTGATGATTATGGCTTACAGCCAATGAAAATCCAAAAGTCATTATCTCAGTAAATCAGAATACTTTATAACACCAGCTTGAACAATGATTTTAAAATCCGAAATGTTGGCCTCCTGAAATGTATGTTCAGTAAATGCACTCAATACTTGGTCGGGGCTGCTTTTGCATTAATTACTGCATCATTGTGGCGTGGCATGGAGGCAATCAGCCTGTGGCACAGCTGAGGTGTTATGGAAGCCCACGTTGCTTTGATAGCAGCCTTCAGCTCATCTGCATTGTTGGGTCTGATGTCTCTCATCTTCCACTTGACAATGTCCCATAGATTCTCTATGGGGTTAAGGTCAGGCGAGTTTGCTGGCCAATCAAGCACATTGATACTGTTGTAAACCAGGTGTTGGTACTTTTGGCAGTGTGGACAGGTGCCAAGTCCTGCTGGAGAATGAAATTTCCATCTCCAAAAAGCTTGTCAGCAGAGGGAAGCATGAAGTGCTCTAAAATTTCCTGGTAGACAGCTGCGCTGACTTTGGTCTTGATAAAACACAGTGGACCTACACAAGCAGATGACACAAACCATCACTGATTGTGGAAACTTCATACTAGACCTCAAGCACCTTGGATTGTGGCCTCTCCACTCTTCCTCCAGACTCTGGGACCCTGATTTCCAAATGAAATGGAAAATTTACTTTAATCTGAAAACAACACCTTGGACCACTGAGCAACAGTCCAGTTCTTTTTCTCCTTGGCCAGGGTGGATTTGATTTAAATCACGATGATTTAAATCACTGGTCAGTAAGGCTTGATTTAAATCAGTGATTTAAATCAAAGTTTCTACCTAAACTAGTTCTTGCTACTTTAACATGCATGTAGATGAAGATTTTTAGAATCACTTTTTATATTACTTTTTTCTCCCCAGTTTAATGGGTTAATCATTCATATTTGGACACCACTGTTCTGTTACTTAGGAAGGAGAAAAATAATCCAGACCTTATTAACAATTTAAATAGATTTATTCAACTGAAACAATAACAACATTACAGCATAAGTTATTTGCTTAAACAAACATCCATGTTTGTTAACTAATTTGGCTAAACAAAATATATATATATTTTAAGAAACTTAGACTGTCAGCCCAGCCAACACATGAAAAACTTAAATACTACTGTCCCTGCTGTCCTCTGTAGCTCACTTGTCATCTTCATCTTCTTCTTTGTTCCTATTCATAATCTGGAAAAGAAAAACAAGCTTTCCTGCTTTATTGGGTCCCAACCGATTTCTCAATTTAGAATGAATGAGTCCAAAGGAAGAGAATATTCTTTCAACGCCTGCAGAAGAAGCTACTGCTGTTAAAAGTGAAATCATTACTTGAACAGTCTCTAAATCCAAGCGCTTAAGTGACTTCCACCAGTTTACTGGTGTGACCTTCCTTAAAATATCTTCAGCAAACATATATTTCTTGAATGGTTCCCCCTTAGCTCTGAAGTTTACTATAATTGGCATTAAAGATGGATGATTGCTGGATACCCATGTCATAGCTAACTCCTCTTCCTCAGCACTTAGGTTTTGACCCTGATATTGGATATTGACAATATTTGCCAAAAAATGAGCTGGAGTCAGTGCTTGTCCCATTCGTTTGTTTACTGCTTGTAATTTAATTCTGTCCATGTGTAGTTCTGTTTTTAAGTGTTCACTCAGTTCCTTCCAAATTTCAACAGCATCCGCAATAAAACAGCTATTTTTCTGTATTTTGTTTAAAGCCTGAGAGATGGGTTTCAGGAAGCTCAGCATATGTTCAACATTTCTCTTAAGCCCAATGTTGAGGATTTTGGCCATGACAGTGCCATCTATTTTATCTCGATTTTCTTCACAAAGTGTCATCAGAATAGGCCAGTTTTTGATATACTGCTCAAAACAGTCCACCACAGAGTTCCATCTAACATCTTGTGGGAGCGTTAGCTTGGTTCCACCCATCCTTTTCAGAGCTGCTGCAGCAAAATGATTATTACGGAAGTATTTAGCAATTTCAACAACATTAGCCTTTATTTCTGGAACACTTAAGTCTTTGGCTAAGAGGTGCAGCAAATGAGCACTGCAACCATATGTTATTAGCAGCTTTGTATTCCCTTCCTGCTCTTCTAAATCTCTTCTCATCTTGGATACATTTGCAGCATTGTCAGTGACCAAACTGCGTACTAGACATTTTAATTTTTGTTCACATGTCGTTATAGCTTTTACTGCCACTTCTTGTAAGTATTCTGCTGTGTGTGCATTTCCTGACGTATCAGTTGTTTGTGCAAGGAAGACTTTACCTTCTTCTGTTGTTATACAAGCACATACAATAGGATCACTGTGGACATTACTCCACCCATCAATACTTAGGTTAACAATTTTACCCTCCAGAGCTGTTGCACATTGCTCCATTTCTCTGTCATACACTTGATCCAGCAGTTTCCCTGCAACATCAGCTCT
Source organism: Ranitomeya variabilis (assembly GCF_051348905.1). Classification (NCBI taxonomy): domain Eukaryota; kingdom Metazoa; phylum Chordata; class Amphibia; order Anura; family Dendrobatidae; genus Ranitomeya; species Ranitomeya variabilis. The sequence continues at coordinate 96,324,451 of NC_135237.1, forward strand.
GCTGGGTGGACTGTATCCTGGTCTCAGTGACTGAACCATATTAATGAAATGTGGGTTCTCAGTCAGACGGAAAGAAGAGTTCGTTGCATAAATAAACTGGGCAATTTTTTCATCAATCAACTCTTTTTCTAATCTGCTAGTTCTTATCACAAACCTATCTATGGTGGTTCCAGGAGGTAAAGTTTTTTTCTTCCTTTTGGGTGATGGTGATATGTGGCTGTGGGTGTCTGATGATGATGCTGCTGCTGCTAATGAAGCACTATCCTGGATGGATAACTCTGAAACTGTAGAACAGGATGATGGTGATCTTGGAGGTGGATAGTTTCCAGAATCCATGAATTCCCCTAAACAAAAAAAGTCAATGCTGTTATTTTATTGTTTATACAATTTCTGCTTATTGTTATAAGTTGTAAAGCGCTGCGGAATATGTTGGCGCTATATAAATAAAAATTATTATTATTATTATTGTACACAACACATCACTGCCCCTGCCCCAAAAGGAATATTTGTTTTTCTTCATAACTGTACCAAATAACAGTAACATGCAGTAATAATAAGAAATATAATTTTTCTCACACATGACCGTTTAGTCTTTAGAAATAGGATTCAATAAAAATGTTTACCAACCTGAAGATCCTGCCTGTTCAGAAGTGTTTCTTTGGTCATCTTCATCACCGCACTTCTCATGATGTTGCCTCATTCGCTCCACCAGGCCTTGCATCTCTTTGTTGCATCGTTTGCATTTTGCACGCATGCCTGCCTTACCGATAGGCGAAGGAGCTTCATTAAAATATTCCCAAACTGGGTCTCTTTTACGGCCTGCTGCCATTATAAGGAAAGAATGTAATAAACCTCAGATCGTATCGTACACACAAACAGATCCAGACTTGTCTGTCTGTGGCTATGCTGCAGTATTGTGCTCAAAGTTTCACTTTCATTTTCTTGTCTGCTTGCCCTTCCTCTTCCTCACACTTAGATTTACATTCTTCTTGGGTTGTGCAGATCTATTCCACTCCAAACAATCAGAAACATATTGTCTAACTTCTTGGACTTGGCACTGAAGGGGTTGATTCTGTATTCATAGGTTTGTAGAACAATAGCATTAAGGTCTTTTTCTCAACTCTGTTCATGTTGTAACATTTTTGCCGTGAAGAAGAGGCTGGGACCTCTGCGGAGTCAAATTCAGTTTTGAGAACTGCGTAAGTAAAGCGATCGTCTGTGATAATATAGGAGAGAAACTGCCCACTAATCCTACAGAAACCTCTGGAAGAGCATGGCATTGTGAATGTTACACATATACAGCCTTGATTCTACTGAGTTAAACAACTCAGCTTTATCTCATGATGGAAGAACCTTTGGATGGTAAAATATTTTCCTCAAAAAGCAGTTTATTGAAAAAAATCCGATTTAAATCAAAAAAATCCGATTTTTTAAAAAAAAAAAAAAACATTGATTTTTATCCACCCTGTCCTTGGCCCAGGTAAGACGCTTCTGGCGTTGTCTATTGGTCATGAGTGGCTTGACACAAGGGATGTGACACTTGTAGCCCATGTCCTGGATACGTCTGTGTGTGGTAACTCTTGAAGCAATGACTCCAGCAGCAGTCCACTCCTTATGAATTTCCTCCAAATTTTTGAATGGCCTTTTCTTAACAATACTTTCAAGGCTGCGGCTATCCCGGTTGCTTGTGCACCTGTTTCTACCACACTTTTTTTCCGTCCACGCAACTCTCCATTAATATGCTTGGATACAGCACTCTGTGAACAGCCAGCTTCTTTAGCAATGACCTTTTGTGACTTACCGTCCTTGTGGAGTGTGACAATGACTGCCTTCTGGACATCTGTCAAGTCTTCCCCATGATTGTGGAGCTTACTGAAACAGACTAAGGGACCTTTTAAACGCTTAGGAAGCCTTTGCAGGTGTTTTTGTTAATTCTAATTTACTGAAATGCATTTTTTGTTCTTGATTTCTTTGTGTTTCTTAAAGCCAGAAAGTTGCCATTTGAAATGACTTTAGTTTTGTGCCATGTCTGTGATCTGCTTTTTTTTTCTACAAAATCAACTGAATTAACATCCTCCAAGGCCGGTGATTCCATAATTTTTGCCAGGGGTTGTACACACACATAAGGAAAGACCTGTCAGTCAAGGCCAGATGGGCCGGGAAAATCCAGTGGGGAGCCGCCCAGTGGACTCTTTCCCTTGTGCCCCCAGTTCATCCGAACAAGGTAACCTCTAGCTATAGTATGTTGCCTGAGGTTAGGGCGGTAGGATTCTAGCTGATCTCTTATTTATTTAATAAATTATTTTTGTGCCGGAAAGAATCTGAAAAATCTGTGTTTTTTTCCCATCTTAATCACAAATGTATTTCTTACTTCTTGCTTATATTGCGCCCAATATAGTAGTGTGCAGAGGCTGTAATCACTCCCATCGTTTTGTCACAAATCTCCAGGAACCTTTATTTTCTGTGTAATGGTCTGAGCAGATTTTTCCTTTTTTAGGTTCATTGTTCCTGTACTATGTGGCAACAGCTGCCGCATGCAAACAAGGGCATTTGTTAGGGAAATGGTCATTGAAGTGAGTGCGCTTTGCTTGTAGGTCACCCTCCTGTGTGGATGCCCTGATAATGCGGAGTCTGCAGGGATCAGTGACCTATTGGAGTCATCCTCCCGGCCCGTACACCGTACCCCGGCTCTGTGCTCCCCGGCCGTTCTCTGGGGTGTGCCGCTTTTCTTTGAAGCTGGAGCTGAATGAGATGATGACAAGCTCTGCAGTATGAGGTGCAGGCGCTGTGTGTTTACAGAGTGCAGGTTAATTCTATTAACCTCCAGCCACTTTGGCTCTTATGTTGTAAAACGATCAGAAAGCTTCAGGATTCTGGTACCAGGCTTGGATCACAACCATTTCCAGATGTAGTCCCAAGGGGAAAGGCCTGCGAGCAGGATGGCTTCCAAGCATTGCATTGACGCTCTGCAGCCGGGAGTTCTAGGGTCGCTGCCACAGTCTAGGTCCTAGGATGAACAGACAGTCTGAGGCTGGAGAAAATGCTGGGAGTTGTAGTTACACAACAGATGGTGAGCCACAGGTTGTAGCCCACAGGCACAGTGAGCAGGGATATTGGGTGGTTATCAAGGGTAGAGGTGGTCTGACTGCAGGTTATTTGCTAACATTGCGACACATCAAACTGCACTGGATTATGTTTTTTCCTGTAATTACTTTTATTTATTTTTGTTAAGGTGGGCATGACCTATAGTAAATCCTTCCAGTGGTCATAATTAATTTAAGGGAATTTGTTGTCATATTTTTGCTATTCCATCTTAGAACGCCATGATGTAGGGGCAGAGACCCTGATTCTAGCGATGTGCCACTGAGCTTCTTGCTGCAGTTTTAATAAACTCCCTGTTTTCTTTGCGCAGCCTCCAATATAGAGCATCGTGACTATGGAAGAGTACATGGTGGTAGGTTTATGTGTCTTTGTGATAATCTCCTGCTGATAAATCAGGTATTTTATCAAAACTACTGGAAGCAGCCCAGTAAGTGACATTCCACTGGAATCAGGGTCTCTGCCCCTATATGGCAAAAAGCTGGTGACACCGTTTCCTTTAAAGGGGTAGTTCAGTCAGCTAAAAAGGCAGACTGTTTGTGTCAGCATCATAAAAACAGCATGCAGTCTTATTTAGAAGTTTGTCTTTGACTCCGTTCTGTCCAATGTTAACGTGACTGATAGTGTAAGTCTTACGCCATGACTGCTCTGTGACTTTTTGTCCTATTGATTGATTATTAGCTACAGCTGCAGTCCAAAGCAATACATGGATGGTGTGCAGGTGGGTGGGCTACAGCGGTCACTTCATGGGTGCAACCCCCAGTGGTACTACAGAATGTTAGCATGTAGCCTCAAGAAGACGTCTCCTTCCCCTGCTCCCTTACATGACGTCCTCACTGGTTTTTCTTTTTCCTGTGATGCCAACACAGACAGTGCCATTTCTTTTTAGTTAAGACAACTCCTCTGGCTTCCTCCTTTGCAGTGCTTTGCCGGCCATTACTGCCGCTGACTTCAGTTGTTGCTTGTTTGTGGGTCTTTCTGCCTGAAGTTTTGTGTTAAAGGGAACCTGGCGAGTCTGTCAGAACCACCAGCAATTGCCTCTACCCATCTATACACCCTGTATTACATTGGACACATAAACAGATCTTCAGAAAAGTAGTTATGTAAATGAAACCATAATTGATGGAGCGTTCGTTTCTCCAGACTGGACGGCCCACCTAACGTGTTATCATGCCCCTGTGGGCTTACAAGAGCCGGCGTCCTCGCCATCTGTACACATGCCTCGCGCGTGCATGCGTCCCTGTGCACTCCCATCATTGCACCTCTGAACCGTCTATATCCGTCCCGACTCAACAGAAGCCCACTGAAGACATATTACATTGGGGGGGGGCAGCTGCTTATTTTATCTAGTAAGACAGCCCCCTTCTGTGTCACAAAGGAAGTAATGGTCTGAAATTAAGAGTAGTAACGGTCATTAATGGGAATAATACCCTGCGCTGATGTGATAGATGAACTCTGACTATGAGTCCGTTCTTACAGCTGTAAAGTGACTTGCACAATAATGTTGTGTACATTGTGCATGAAACGGTAGCGTGATCAGTGCTGCTGTGTGCGCCGGTAATGACCTGTGACACTGTCCGCGGGATATAAAGCTGTTATTATACCTGCTGGAAGCAATCGAGGCAGGAATCCTCATCCGTGATGGTGCCATCCCGCCTGGCGGCCGCAGACTGATGGCTTACCTATGCCTGGCAGCGCGCCACCCAGTTGTCATTTCTACCTACGTTTTACAATGGGATAGCGTGCAATAAAAAAATTAACGCGTCCGCTCCGGACCCTCTTAAATCTAATTTATGGCACGGCTGACGTCAGCGCTGATAAGGCCGGCTACATATAATGGCTTTTCCTTTCCTATTGCGCTGTTCATATTTAACTATGGGCAAAGGTAAATTTGCACTGGTGGAACTGGAAACGCCATTTGCTTCCACCTTTATTGGCGTAAAAGGTGTTTTGGGCTATAAATGGGTAAATCCTGTTAACAATTAAATGACATAAACGGAAGTCTGCTCCAGCACATTTACCGTAGCGTCTGAAAAACAGGTCCATAAGTAACCGCACTCATACTTACCGTCAATTCAAGTTCTATTCATTACCCCATTACTTAATTTGCTCTGAAATATAGAACAATGAGTCCAAAGGTAAAATTACCCTAATTTTTAAAGGTTTTCTTTTTATTATTTTTCTTGGTATTTTAAAACTGGGGCTCTTGCTAGTATAGACAGCCTATGGTTTAGTTATTCCACGCTGCAGACCTTATTTCCTCCATGGTGGACACTCTTTATGAAATGAATTGTGTGTATGAAATCCTGGCAGTGCTCCTTAGATCCTTGGATTTGCAGTAAGCCATGCTTGGAAGTAGAGATCAGGTTTTATTAGGAGGGGGAAGTGTAAATCACTTGGCCGGTTTGTAATGCTCTGTTGCCCTCTAGTGGCAGTACTGTGAATGATTATACAAACATGGGTCAAGTTCAACAGATTTTATCAAGTTATGGGGAATAATAATTTTTAATGTAGTCTGGGAACCAATGAGGGGAAGAGTGATATGCATCCTAAATGGAAAGATCTACCTCGTTTCTTTATCCGGTCAGTGAACAAGTGATGCATCTCCATTTTTTTTTGTGATTCTTTTTTTTTTTTTTTTCCCCTCTTTATTTTGACATTCTTCACATACAGATTTTTTTTGTTTCCACTTGTAAAAGTGTCTTTAGACTGTTCTGCATTATTATCCTTTGAGTGACTCCCTTGTGTAAAGACCAAAAAATTGAGCACTAAACAAATGTTGAAATCTTATGGCAGATAAAAAAAAAAATCTTAATATTAACCCCTTCCCGACCCATGACGCCACGTAGGCGTCATGAAAACCTGTGCCAATCCGACCCATGACGCCTATGTGGCGTCATGGAATGATCACGTCCCTGCAGAGCGGGTGAAAGGGTTAACTCCAATTAAACCCGATCTGCAGGGACAGGGGAGTGGTACTTCAGCCCAGGGGGGGTGGCTTCACCCCCCCGTGGCTACGATCGCTCTGATTGGCTGTTTCACTTTCAACAGCCAATCAGAGCGATTTGTAATATTTCACCTAAAAAACTGGTGAAATATTACAATCCAGCCATGGCCGATGCTGCAATATCATCGGCCATGGCTGGAAACACTGATGTGACCCCCCCCACCACCACCACCGATCGCCCCCCCCAAGCCACCGATCTGTGGTCCGCTCCCCTCCGTCTTGTGCTCCGCTCCCCCGTCCTCCTGTCCGCTCCCCCCGTGCTCCTATGCCACCCCCTGTGCTCCGACGCCCCCCCGTGCCCCGATCTCCACCCCCTTATACTTACCGAGGCTCCCGGTGTCCATCCGTCTTCTCCATGGGCGCCGCCATCTTCCAAAATGGCGGGCGCATGCGCAGTGCGCCCGCCGAATCTGCCGGCTGGCAGATTCGTTCCAGGTATAGTTTGATCACTGTGATAGGTTATATCACAGTGATCAAAATAAAAAAAATAGTAAATGACCCCCCCCCCCCCTTTATCACCCCCATAGGTAGGGACAATAATAAAAAAAAGAAAATATATTTTTTTCTTTTTCCACTAGGGTTAGGGTTAGAACTAGGGTTAGAACTAGGGGTAGGGTTAGGGGTAGGGGTAGGGTTAGGGGTAGGGTTAGGGCATGTGCACACAGTGCGGATTTGGCTGCGGATCCGCAGCGGATTGGCCGCTGCGAATTCGTAGCAGTTTTCCATCAGGTTTACCGTACCATGTACACCTATGGAAAACCAAATCCGCTGTGCCCATGGTGCGGAAAATTCCGTGCGGAAACTCTGCGTTGTATTTTCCGCAGCATGTCAATTCTTTGTGCGGATTCCGCAGCGTTTTACACCTGTTCCTCAGTAGGAATCCGCAGGTGAAATCCGCACAAAAAAACACTGGAAATCTGCTGTAAATCCGCAGGTAAAACGCAGTGCCTTTTACCTGCAGATTTTTCAAAAATCGTGCGGAAAAATCTCACACGAATCCGCAACGTGGGCACATAGCCTTAGGGTTGGAATTAGAGTTAGGGTTGGAATTAGGGCTAGGGTTGGAAATAGGGTTAAGATTAGGCTTGTGGTTAGGGTTACGGATAGGGTTAGGAGTGTGTTGGGGTTACAGTTGTGGTTAGGGTTAGGGTTGTGATTAGGGTTAGGGTTGGGATTAGGGTTACGGGTGTGTTGGGGTTAGGGTTGTGGTTAGGGGTGTGTTGGGGTTAGTGTTGTGATTAGGGTTATGGCTACAGTTGGGATTAGGGTTAGGGGTGTGTTGGGGTTAGTGTTTAAGTTAGAATTGAGGGGTTTCCACTGTTTGGGCACCTCAGGGGTCTCCAAACGCAACATGGCACCACCATTGATTCCAGCCAATCTTGCGTTCAAAAAGTCAAATGGTGCTCCCTCCCTTCCAAGCCCCGACGTGCGCCCAAACAGTGGTTTACCCCCACATATGGGGTACCAGCGTACTCAGGACAAACTGGGCAACAACTGTTGGGGTCCAGTTTCCCCTGTTACCCTTGCAAAAATAAAAAATTACTTGCTAAAACATAATTTTTGAGGAAAGAACAATTATTTTTTATTTTCACGGCTCTGCGTTATAAACTTCTGTGAAGCACTTGGGGGTTGAAAGTGCTCACCACACATCTAGATAAGTTCCTTGGGGGGTCTAGTTTCCAAAATGGGGTCACTTGTGGGGTGTTTCTACTGTTTAGGCACATCAGGGGCTCTGCAAATGCAACGTGACGCCCGCAGACCATTCCATCAAAGTCTGCATTTCAAATGTCACTACTTCCCTTCCGAGCCCTGACGTGCGCCCAAACAGTGGTTTACCCCCACATATGGGGTACCAGCATACTCACAACAAACTGGGCAACAAATATTGGGGTCCAATTTCTCCTGTTCTTGTGAAAATAAAATATTGCTTGCTAAAACATCTTTTTTGAGGAAAGAAAAATGATTTTTTTATTTTCACGGCTCTGCGTTGTAAACTTCTGTGAAGCACTTGGGGGTTGAACGTGCTCACCACACATCTAGATAAGTTCCTTGGGAGGTCTAGTTTCCAAAATGGGGTCACTTGTGGGGGAGCTCCAATGTTTAGGCACACAGGGGCTCTCCAAACGCGACATGGTGTCCGCTAATGATTGGAGCTAATTTTCCATTCAAAAAGCCAAATGGCGTGCCTTCCCTTCCGAGCCCTACCGTGCGCCCAAACAGTGGTTTACTCCCACATATGGGGTATGATCGTACTCAGGACAAACTGGACAACAACATTTGGTGTCCAATTTCTCCTATTACCCTTGGGAAAATAAAATATTCCGGGCCAAAAATCATTTTTGAGGAAAGAAAAATTATTTTTTATTTTCACGGCTCTGCGTTATAAACTTCTGTGAAGCACCTGGGGGTTTTAAGTGCTCACTCTGCATCTAGATAAGTTCCTTGGGGGCTCTAGTTTCCAAAATGGGGTCACTTGTAGGGGAGCTCCAATGTTTAGGCACACAGGGGCTCTCCAAACGTGACATGGTGTCCGCTAGCGATGGAGATAATTTTTCATTAAAAAAGTCAAATGGCGCTCCTTCCCTTCCGAGGCTTACCATGTGCCCAAATGGTGGTTTACCCCCACATGTGAGGTATCGGTGTACTCAGGAGAAATTGTCCAACAAATTTTAGGATCCATTTTATCCTGTTGCCCATGTGAAAATGAAAAAATTGAGGCTAAAATAATTTTTTTGTGAAAAAAAAAAAGTACTTTTTCATTTTTACGGATCAATTTGTGAAGCACCTGGGGGTTTAAAGTGCTCACTATGCTTCTAGATAAATTCCTTGGGGGGTCTAGTTTCCAAAATGGGGTCACTTGTGGGGGAGCTCCAATGTTTAGGCACACGGGGGCTCTCCAAACGCGACATGGTGTACACTAAAGATTGGAGCCAATTTTTCATTCAAAAAGTCAACTGGCGCTCCTTCCCTTCCGAGCCCTGCCGTGCGCCCAAACAGTGGTTTACCCCCACATATGAGGTATCAGCGTACTCAGGACAAATTGGACAACAACGTTCGTGGTCCAGTTTCTCCTTTTACCCTTGGGAAAATAAAAAAATTGTTGCTAAAAGATCATTTTTGTGACTAAAAAGTTAAATGTTCATTTTTTACTCCCATGTTGCTTCTGCTGCTGTGAAACACCTGAAGGGTTAATAAACTTCTTGAATGTGGTTTTGAGCACCTTGAGGGGTGCAGTTTTTAGAATGGTGTCACTTTTGGGTATTTTCAGCCATATAGAACCCTCAAAATGACTTCAAATGTGAGGTGGTCCCTAAAAAAAAATGGTTTTGTAGATTTTGTTGTAAAAATGAGAAATCACTGGTCAAATTTTAACCCTTATAACTTCCTAGCAAAAAAAAAAAAATTTGTTTCCAAAATTGTGCTGATGTAAAGTAGACATGTGGGAAACGTTATTTATTTTGTGTCACATAACTCTTTGGTTTAACAGAATAAAAATTCAAAATGTGAAAATTGTGAAATTTTCAACATTTTCGCCAAATTTCCGTTTTTTTCACAAATAAACTCAAAAATTATCGAACTAAATTTACCTCTAACATGAAGCCCAATATGTCACGAAAAAACAATCTCAGAATCGCTAGGATCCGTTGAAGCGTTCCTGAGTTATTACCTCATAAAGGGACACTGGTCAGAATTGCAAAAAACGGCAAGGTCATTAAGGCCAAAATTGGCTGGGTCATGAAGGAGTTAAGGGGAGCAGTGGGAATAAAATTAAAAAATAAAAAAAAGAGCAAAAACTGGCCATTGTTGACTTGTGGATTTAACAAGGGTGTTTAAAATGCCAGTGTTTTGTCATGTAAAAAAAATAGAATACAATTTCAGAACTTTTTCTACCCTTTTAATGTTACCTGTAAACTGTATAAGTCAAGTCAGAAGCAAAACTCAAATTGTTTTGAGGGTGGAAATAAAAAATAATACGCTAAAGTAATGTGGGTGCATAAGAATTAGCCAATCACGTTTACACTCATGTACAATAGTAGTCAGAGCACCGCTGCCATCATTCAATGATTGTAATTAACCCCATATAAAGGGTAGCTGTTCTAGCACGAGTTTCCTGACGTTTTCTTAGTTACATTTTATTGCAAAAGCCGTGGTCTGTAAACTGCTTACAACACAGCAAAGGGATCTCATTGTTGATAGTTATTAGTCAGGAGAAGGGTACAAATACACATTTTTCTGCAAAGTATTTGATATACAATGGAACACAATCCCTTAAAAATTGATGCAAAGACTAGAAGAAAATTGGTCTTGCTAGGCTGCCAGCAGGCCAACAGAAGCATTAAAGGAGCTGCAAGAATTCCTGGCCAGTACTAGTTGTTTGCTGTATGTGATAACAATCTCCCATATTCTTCATATGCCTGACCTGTCTGCTAAGGTGTCAGGACGGAAGACTTTTCGTACAGAGAAAAATATTCAAGCCCAGTTGTGCTTTGCCAAAACCTAATATTAAGTCTGGCAGAGGCATGTGAGAAAGCATGGTTTTAATTCCAAAAGGTATGTTTGGCACAAAGTCAACACTCTTATCAGCAAAAGAGCACCATATCCACAGTGAAGCATGGTGGAGGCAGCATTAGGCATTTGTGCTGCTATTGGCAGCTGTAGGTGCCATTTTCCGAGACCTGTAGCATCTCCATTTTTTGTGATCTGTGGCTGTGTGGGGGCTTAATTTTTTTTTTCTATTGATGTTATTTTTGTGCCGATACAATCTTTTAATCGCCCGTTATTGCATTTTAATGCAATGTTGCGGTGACCAAAAAACCCCCAGAATTCTGGCATTTAGATTTTTTTTTTCTCGTTACACCGTTTCCAGATCAGATTAATTCATTTTATATATTGATCAGGCACTTCTGAACGCGGCGATATCAAATGTTTTTTTTTGTTTCTTTTTAAAATTTTGAATGGGGGGTGCTTTTTAACATACGTTATATATATATATATATATATATATATATAATACCCGAAAAATTGGAACAGCACAACTCCTATACTTAGCTTCAGGTGCAATGCCCATAGACCACCCGTCCACCGGTCGTCTCCAATCAATATTCTGAAAGAGCAGGCAGCACTCCAGTTTTCAAGAAAATATGCAGGACTTTAATGAACCCACATGTCTCAGCAACGTTTCGGCTCAACTGAGCCTTTCTCAAGGCTTGAGAAAGGCTCAGTTGAGCCGAAACGTTGCTGAGACATGTGGGTTCATTAAAGTCCTGCATATTTTCTTGAAAACTGGAGTGCTGCCTGCTTTTTCAGAATATAAATATATATATATATATATATATATATATATATATATATATATATATATATATATATATATATATATTATAATATATATTTAAAAAAAAAAAAAACATTTTGTTTTATGTCAATAGTCTCCATAGAAGGTGTGGCAGAAGTGCTCACTTGCTATGAGTGCGGCCCATCCAGCAATGCCAACCACAGGAGTCCTGGCAACCCTGGCTGATGCTGGCCATTGCCTTTCTGATATCCCTGGGTGGAGGGATGGGATGCCCGGTTACTCCTGATAGGGACATACACGAGCCTTTCAGCTGATAATCAAGGTGTTGAGGAAACATGTTGGGGAGGCACACAGGGTCAGTCCAGGGCTGGCTAGTGGTCAGGGCTCTCTGTGGACTGCCCTTGTAAAGGCGGGAGTCTCGGATGCCAGGATCAGCCTAATAACGGACTGACCGGGATAATACCGGGACCCCCTCTGGAGACCGCAGAAAAAGGAATACAGTATGTGGTGAGACTGTTCCTTTTATTCTGCAATGCCCATTGTATATGTGGCCTATAGCCAGTTCCTGTATCTGCATGCTATGTTCAGTAAATGTTAGGCTAGCCCTTTTTTGACCAAAGTCATGGATATGTTCTCTCAAACAGGGATTTGCACTCTCTGCTTGTGTGCATGAGTTTTCATATGTGTGACTCGTGTCATAAACATATCTTCCCGATCAGGGAGTTGAACGATCTGTTATATATTAATTGTATTGTGTGTTGGTATCGCTATTTCGCACATCATTTTACAGAGGTGTTGAACCTCTATTTAGGAACTGACTAGTAAAAGTTAAGTTTTAAAACCGCACTCGTGCAAATTTTTCCTTGTTTATATAGCGCCATCATATTCCACAGCATCGTCCTCACTGTTCCCGTTGGGGCTCACAATCTTAATCTCCTATTAGTGTGGCTTTGTGGTGTAGGAGGAAACCCAGGCAAACTTGGAGAAAGTATACAGACTCCCAGGACCCCAGCGCTGCAAGGAAACCATGTTAACCCCTGAGCTACTGTGCTCTCATCTGTCTGCTATCTTGTACGATAGATTCATTTTACAATAATTTAGCCCCCCATTGTGTATACTTCTGTTTTACACTTACCAAATCTATTTTACACTTGTGTTTATCTTGATCATCAAATGATTAGGTTGATACTCATTGTTTGATGTGCTAGGTCACCCTACAAAAAACTACAACTTTAAAAAAAAGTGTATAAAACAAAAAGAAAAAAATTTACCCACCTCCCCAAAAAACCCCACTCACCTTCCCCTCTCCAGTTCACCCCAATGTAGTAGTATTTTACAAGCATCAGGCCAGAATGACTGTCCGACAATCATTGTTGGATTAGTAGAGAATCAAAGAGGTGAGGGATAAGGATGTGCATTGGTTTTATGGCTTTGTAGTTTTATTTTTTACACTTTTTTTTTTTTTTTTCAGTATTGAGTTAAACATCCCATTTATCAGGAAATCGCTTGTTGTATAAATTAGGTTTTATGGAAATTGAAATATTATTGATATAATAAACCTTGAATTCTCACACTGGCCCCTAAGCCTAAGGGTACCGTTACACTAAACTACTTACCAACGATCACGACCAGCGATATGACCTGGCCGTGATCGTTGGTAAGTCGTTGTGTGGTCGCTGGGGAGCTGTCACACAGACAGCTCTCTCCAGCGACCAACGATCAGGGGAACGACTTCGGCATCGTTGAAACTGTCTTCAACGATGTCGAAGTCCCCCTGCAGCACCCGGGTAACCAGGGTAAACATCGGGTTACTAAGTGCAGGGCCACGCTTAGTAACCCGATATTTACCCTGGTTACCATTGTAAAAGTAAAAAAAACAAAACAGTACATACTCACATTCTGATGTCTGTCACGTCCCCCGGCGTCCACAGGGTTACGCGCTGCTGCCGAGAGCTTCCTGCACTGAATGTGTCAGCGCCAGCAGTAAAGCAGAGCGCAGCGGTGACGTCACCGTTGTGCTCTGCTTTATGGCCGGCGCTGACACAGTCAGTGCAGGAAGCTCTGAGCAGCAGCGCGTAACCCTGTGGACGCCGGGGGACGTGACAGACATCAGAATGTGAGTATGTACTGTTTTGTTTTTTTTACTTTTACAATGGTAACCAGGGTAAATATCGGGTTACTAAGTGCGGCCCTGCGCTTAGTAACCCGATATTTACCCTGGTTACAAGTGAACACATCGCTGGATCGGCGTCACATACGCCGATCCAGCGATGACAGCGGGTGATCAGCGACGAAATAAAGTTCTGGACTTCTAGCTCCGACCAGCGATATCACAGCGGGATCCAGATCGCTGCTGCGTGTCAAACACAACGAGATCGATATCCAGGACGCTGCAAAGTCACTGCAACGTCACGGATCGTCGTCGTTCTCGCTGCAAAGTCGCTTAGTGTGAAGGTACCTTAACAATAGACCCTCACTTCCTGCTGTGAGCAGCTCACTTTTCCATGGACATAGACCACAGGACGCTTGCTCTGACTCATTAACTTCTACAAGAGAGCTTTCTAAGCATGCTTTTATCTTGCTGAAAGTCATTGTAAAATTGAGAAGGAGAGCTACTGAACTAAGAGGAAGTGGGAAAATTGTAAGATTTCTGATTTTTTATTATAGATATAGAAAATTTAAACCTGATTTTTTTTTTAACTTAAACTGTAGGACAATTACTGTTAAACATTCCACTAAAAGTCAGTAAACCCACCAACAAATTCACTCTCAAGGGTTGATAAAGCTGAAATATTGGACGTTGTGGTCTAGTATTACTTTCTGTCACTCCTACCACAAACAACATGCACAGGTTTCATCTGTTCTCTCGTTTTACACCACACACGGATTATTAGCACTGGTCTGTAACAGTCTGATTATCTCCGGTTTAGAGGGATCACTTGGTGCCAGTGTATCTGAAAATGACATATCAATATTTCATTGTTTGACTTGGGTTTGGATGTTTGTTTTTTTTTTCCCTTGAAGACTTTGGCCAACATTGCCAAAAATATTTTACTACATGGAACATATAAGATCAGGTTGGATTGGAGAGGGGAGAGTTTGGTAAGAGGGAGAGAGATTAGTGGAGAGTTACAATAGTCCAGATGAGACTGAATAAGAGCTGCAGTAAAGGTACCTTCACACTAAGCGACTTTACAACGATAACGATAGCGATCGGTGACGTTGCAGCGTCCTGGCTAGCGATATCGTTGTGTTTGTCAGGCAGCAGCGATCAGGATCCTGCTGTGAGATCGCTGGTCGTTGCTGAAAGTCCAGAACTTTATTTCGTCGCTGGATCTCCCGCTGACATCGCTGAATCGGTGTGTGTGACACCGATCCAGCGATGTCTTCACTGGTAACCAGGGTAAACATTGGGTTACTAAGCGCAGGGCAGCGCTTAGTAACCCGATGTTTACCCTGGTTACCATTGTAAAAGTAAAAAAAAAAAAACACATACTCACATTCCGGTGCCCGGCGTCCGCTTCCCTGCACTCCTCCTGCATCCTGTGTAAGTGCCGGCCGTAAAGCAGAGCGGTGACGTCACCGCTCTGCTCTGTGGGAGATGCCGGAGATGTTCGGCGCTGACACAGGATGCAGGAGGAGTGCAGGGAAGCGGACGCCGGGCACCGGAATGTGAGTATGTACTGTGTTTTTTTTTTTTTTACATTTACGATGGTAACCAGGGTAAACATCGGGTTACTAAGCGCGGCCCTGCGCTCAGTAACCCGATGTTTACCCTGGTTACCCGGGGACTTCGGCATCGTTGGTCGCTGGAGAGCTGTCTGTGTGACAGCTCTCCAGCGACCACACAACGACTAAACAGCGACGCTGCAGCGATCGGCATCGTTGTTTGTATCGCTGCAGCGTCGCTTAGTGTGAAGGTACCTTAAGAGTTTTTGCAGAGTCAAAAGTAAGAAAAGGTCAAATTCTAGAGGTGTTTTTGAGGTACAGGTGACATGAGCGGGCCAGTCATTGGATATAGGGAGCGATTGAGAGAACTGAGTCTATTATAGCCCCAAGACAGCAGGTGTGCTACTGGGGAGTAATAGTGGAGCCGCACACGGAACCGGCAATATTGGGATTAGGTAGGTTAGGAGAGGGAGGAAACACAAGGAGTTCAGTCTTGGACAGATTCGGTTTTAGTTTCTGTTAGAGACCACAGACATTCACTGGTATTCTGTAATAATGCAGGAGGGATATCAGGAGTAGAGGTGTATAATTGGGTGTCATCAGCATGGAAATGGTACTGGAAACCAAATCTGCTGATGGTTTGTCCAATTGGGGTAGTATACAGGTCCTTCTCAGAAAATTAGCATATAGTGTTAAATTTCATTATTTACCATAATGTAATGATTACAATTAAACTTTCATATATTATAGATTCATTATCCACCAACTGAAATTTGTCAGGTCTTTTATTGTTTTAATACTGATGATTTTGGCATACAACTCCTGAAAACCCAAAAAACCTGTCTCAATAAATTAGCATATTTCACCCGTCCAATCAAATAAAAGTGTTTTTTAATAACAAACAAAAAAACCATCAAAAAATAATGTTCAGTTATGCACTCAATACTTGGTCGGGAATCCTTTGGCAGAAATGACTGCTTCAATGCGGCGTGGCATGGAGGCAATCAGCCTGTGACACTGCTGAGATGTTATGGAGGCCCAGGATGCTTCAATAGCGGCCTTAAGCTCATCCAGAGTGTTGGGTCTTGCGTCTCTCAACTTTCTCTTCACAATATCCCACAGATTCTCTATGGGGTTCAGGTCAGGAGAGTTGGCAGGCCAATTGAGCACAGTAATACCATGGTCAGTAAACCATTTACCAGTGGTTTTGGCACTGTGAGCAGGTGCCAGGTCGTGCTGGAAAATGAAATCTTCATCTCCATAAAGCATTTCAGCCGATGGAAGCATGAAGTGCTCCAAAATCTCCTGATAGCTAGCTGCATTGACCCTGCCCTTGATGAAACACAGTGGACCAACACCAGCAGCTGACATGGCACCCCACACCATCACTGACTGTGGGTACTTGACACTGGACTTCAGGCATTTTGGCATTTCCTTCTCCCCAGTCTTCCTCCAGACTCTGGCACCTTGATTTCCGAATGACATGCAAAATTTGCTTTCATCAGAAAAAAGTACTTGGGACCACTTAGCAACAGTCCAGTGCTGCTTCTCTGTAGCCCAGGTCAGGCGCTTCTGCCGCTGTTTATGGTTCAAAAGTGGCTTTACCTGGGGAATGCGGCACCTGTAGCCCATTTCCTGCACACGCCTGTGCACGGTGGCTCTGGATGTTTCCACACCAGACTCAGTCCACTGCTTCCTCAGGTTCCCCAAGGTCTGGAATCGGTCCTTCTCCACAATCTTCCTCAGGGTCCGGTCACCTCTTCTCGTTGTACAGCGTTTTCTGCCACATTGTTTCCTTCCAACAGACTTACCATTGAGGTGCCTTGATACAGCACTCTGGGAACAGCCTATTTGTTGAGAAGTTTCTTTCTGGGTCTTACCCTCTTGCTTGAGGGTGTCAATGATGGCCTTCTTGACATCTGTCAGGTCGCTAGTCTTACCCATGATGGGGGTTTTGAGTAATGAACCAGGCAGGGAGTTTTTAGAAGCCTCAGGTATCTTTTGCATGTGTTTAGAGTTAATTAGTTGATTCAGAAGATTAGGGTAATAGGTCGTTTAGAGAACCTTTTCTTGATATGCTAATTTGAGACAGGTTTTTTGGGTTTTCAGGAGTTGTATGCCAAAATCATCAGTATTAAAACAATAAAAGACCTGACAAATTTCAGTTGGTGGATAATGAATCTATAATATATGAAAGTTTAATTGTAATCATTACATTATGGTAAATAATGAAATTTAACACTATATGCTAATTTTTTGAGAAGGACCTGTATAGGTTGTGTGACAGAGTAACTGGCATTGTAGAGGAAGGGAGGTACGTGTCACTGCGCATGCAGCAGTCAGTGATGTGAAACTGGAATGTTTTTGTGTTTCTAGCACACTAGGTGCTGAGAGGCCCATGTACAGAGTTAAATGGGCCGGTTTTATGTGAGCACCCACGTTGTGGGTGGGAGGGTGCTCACCGCACCCCTTTACCTGCAGGACCTGCAAGTGCTTGAGGACCTGCAGTGAGGTCATGATCACGTGACCGGTACATGTGATATAAAATCTGGACCTGTAGTTCAGTCTGTGTGTGTCTTGGGAGAGGAAGCACTCCCATGTAGCTCTAAGGAGGAGCTGAGGTCAGTGTGTGGTGTCTGCAGGTACCTGCAGAGAGAGGACTCTGTTGAACTTTTTGTTCTGTTTTTCAATTAAGCCAGGAAGGCTCTGTTTTTTTGTTTTCTGAAGCCTGCCTTGGTCTATGTGGACTTTAATAAACCAGCAGGTGTTTTACCACCAAAGTGTTCCTGCGTCTACCTGAGGAAGCAGCTAAGCGTGGCAATTAGTGATGAGCGAATATACTCGTTACTTGAGATTTCCACTCGGGTGACCTCCAAGTATTTTTTAGTGCTCGGAGATTTAGTTTTCCTTGGCGCAGCTGAATGATTTACATCTGTTAGCCAGCTTGATTACATGTGGGGATTCACTAGCAACCAGTCAACTCCCACATGTACTCAGCCTGGCTAGTAGCTGTAAATCATTTGTCACGGGAGACCTAGGTAGGAAAGAGCTGATAACCCGGGCCCCTGCGATTTCCCTCAGACTAGGGAAACCCTGACTGACCCTCTCCCAGAGTTTATACTGATGGTGTGCATGTCTGGGCCTCCACCCTCACCCTATCTCCTGTTTCAACCCTAGGCTGAAACCACCACCCTCCCCACCAGTGAAGAGACCACACTCCAATACCCACAGTTAGCACAGACAAGGATAACGGAAAAATAAGCACCACGCCGCAGTCACTCAGGAATACACTATAAATGCAAAGGGCAAAACAAATACAAATATGGGAAGGAGAAAATAAGACAAAGGGAAATACACCACCAGCAACGATACTCCAACTACTTAGCTCACAACTCCAAACCGAGATAACCACGCACAAGACAGAAGCTATAATCGGCGACGCCCAATGTTCAGGAGAACTATTTAAAGGCAGTGGGCATGGCCCAGCTTCCAATCCGAGCACTAGGTAAATTAACCCCGGACCAGCTAGATAAAATCTAGCCGACGCCAATGAGCGCATAGTGGATAAAAGCGGAATTACTGCTGTCTGTCGGACGACCTGGTCTGAACAGCGTCCGACATGACATCATTCAGCTGAGATGAAGAAAACTAAATCTCCGAGCACTAACAAATACTTGAAGGACCCCCGAGCGTGCTCAGGAAATCTCAAGTAACGAGTATATTTGCTCATCACTAGTGGCAACCCCTCACAGAAGAAAAGGTGTGGGCTCGGACTGAACCCTGAGGAACCCCGACAGTAAAGGGTAGAGGAGCCAGCAAAACAATCAGTGAAGGAGCAGTCAGCGAGGTAGGAGGAGAACCAGGAGAGAACAGGATCCATGAGCCCTATAGAGCGGAGCATAATGAGGAGGAGCTGGTGATCCATAAGGGTGAATGCTGCAGAGAGATCACAAACGTGCCTTCATTGGCAGCTTGTTTAGACTCTAAGGATACCATGAACGGGCCTTTTTCGGAACACTCGTTCTTGATAATTGTGTAGTGTAAATGGACTGTACAGGTATCCATACACGTGAGACCTATGAATGCTTGTGCCCTCCTTTGTTGTTTATGCTGACACTAGCATAGATTTATTGTTGGGGATTAATGGGAATAATTTTTTATTTTTTTCCCAGGGGGAGAAGCACATTTAATTTTGGCCTTATGAAAACACTCGTATTGTATTCTATTACACAGTCATTTAGTCCTTGCCAATTCATTAGAGCTTGCTTTCAGCGGGTGAGATGACATGGGCGGGTGAGATGACATGGGCATACTACCGAGACAATCGGAAAATGCTATATGGTTACTGCAGAGCCATATCATGTATAAGTACTACTGCCGGAGAGGCTCGGATAACCTCTCTGTGAAGGAAGAGTTCATTATTGTTACACCAATATCTGGCATGAGGGTGGTTTACATGGCAGACGTCCATAAACCCAATGTAGGCTTGGAAAAGCAACAAAAAAAAACACATGTACCCTAACTGGTTGATTTTTTTTTTTTTTATTACAATTTGTCTTATGTGGACGATATAGAAATAACGGCTTTGGTTAAATTTTTTAAATGGGTGTTACCTGATTGTGTTTTACTCCGGAAAATGTAAAAGTATCTCTTGATGTGTTTAACAGAGGTAAGACCTCTGGAACATGACTCAGTCTTTCTCCAAGAGCTTAGCATGGTAACTATGGGCAGGTTGTTTTGGATCACACACACTGACAATTGGCCTCAGAACCTCAGAAACTGCAGCCTGAGCAGCTCTGATCACGTATGTATAGGGAATAATCGTAGGGCCAATTCGCAGGAGGCAGAAAATTCTATGTCCTTTCCATTGTACGTGTGTAAATACAACCGCATTCTAAACAAGGGCAAGGATTTTCAGTCACCTACATATTTGCCACCTGGGAACCAAAAAACAAGCAATAATGTAAGATCTTAGACAAACAACAAAACCATAAGGAACAAGGATTTCTAAAATATAGCTTTTAATAGACCAAAAGTTACAAAAATGTTCAAGCTTGTAGGTAGGAATGTTCCAAAAGGTAAAAAAAAGGAATCAACAGGGAAAGATTACAATGTATCCTAAGGAGCCCTAGTAAAGCACTGCGCTGAAACCTGCCTGACAGTGGAGGTTGGCACCCTAAGTTTCTGCGGCTGGCGCTCCCACTCCTCGACGGCTCTCCCGGATATCCCTAAATAGAAAAAAAAAAAGTGTCCCAATACACCCCGTTACCCATGAAAAAAACACCGAAAGACTAGTGAAAAAAATTTCAAAAAAATTGGAAAAATAAATAAACAATGTTTTATATGTCCTCATTAATGACAATCCCAATACTATAGAGGACATAGGCTATATGGATAAGTAAGGGATCTCGTTAATGGCCACTTATCATACCACTATCCATAATGGGACCATAAAATCATACTCAATGTGGCACAGAAAAACATGAGCATATCATGATAGTCATGTTCTTATCTGTTTTATAATTCCATCATAGGGATTCCCATGTAGATTAGAACCTCAATCAGGCATCAATAGTATGAAACATTCCTCGCATCGTCTCACTAGAATGCACACAGCAACATGGGATCTCATTGTCAGCCACTAATCAAACAGCATCCATCATAGGACTTATACGAGGATGTACTCTAAGGGTACCGTCACACAGTGCCATTTTCATCGCTACGACGGTACGATTCGTGACGTTCTAGCGATATCGTTACGATATCGCAGTGTCTGACACGCAGCAGCGATCAGGGATCCTGCTGAGAATCGTACGTCGTAGCAGATCATTTGGAACTTTCTTTCGTCGCTTGATCACCCGCTGACATCGCTGGATCGTTGTGTGTGACACCGATCCAGCGATGTGTTCGCTTGTAACCAGGGTAAACATCGGGTAACTAAGCGCAGGGCCGCGCTTAGTAACCCGATGTTTACCGTGGTTACCAGTGTAAACGTAAAAAAAACAAACAGTACATACTCACATTCCGGTGTCTGTCCTCCGGCGGCCCTGCGCTTAGTAACCCGATGTTTACCCTGGTTACCCGGGGACTTCGGCATCGCTCCAGCGCCGTGATTGCAAAGTGTGACCGCAGTCTACGACGCTGGAGCGATAATCATACGACGCTGCGACGTCACGGATCGTGCCGTCGTAGCGATGAAAATGGTACTGTGTGACGGTACCCTAAGTGGCACAAAAATAGACAAATGAGTAAATCATAATAGTCATATACTCATCTGGCGGCTGAAGTATTTTGCAGTTCAATCAATCACAGAGATGCTCATGTGAATAAGGGCCTCAATCAGGCATCCATTGCTGCACACTTGCACGTTGGGTACATCCTCATATAAGTCCTATTATGGATGTTGTTTGATTAGTGGCTGACAATGAGATCCCATGTTGCTATGTGCATTCTAGTGAGACGATGCGAGGAATGTTTCATACTATTGATGCCTGATTGAGGTTCTAATCTACATGGGAATCCCTATGATGGAATTGTAAAACAGATGAGTACGTGACTATTATGATATGCTCATGTTTTTCTGTGCCACATTGAGTATGTTTTTATGGTCCTATTATGGATAGTGGTATGATAAGTGGCCATTAATGAGATCCCATGTTATGATTCTGCACTATTCTAGTGGGACAATGAGAGTAATTTTTTGAGTATATGACTATTACATCCTGTTTACCCACATTGCTACAATAGTTGTGATACCATCATTCTTTTTCATATACACTGCTCAAAAAAATAAAGGGAACACTAAAATCTTTATTCATTACATAGTGGAATATGTTGAGAACAATAAAACCTAAAAATGATCAACATAAATCACAACTAATATCCCACGGAGGTCTGGAGTTGGAATGATGCTCAAAATCAAAGTGGAAAATGAAGTTACAGGTTTATCCAACTTCAGTGGAAATGCCTCAAGACAGGGAAATGATGCTCAGTATTGTGTGTGGCCTCCACGTGCCTGTAAGACCTCCCTTCAATGCCTGGGCAGGCTCCTGATGAGGCGGCGGATGGTCTCCTGAGGGATCTCCTCCCAGACCTGGATTAAAGCATCCGCCAACTCCTGGACAGTCTGTGGTGCAATGTGATGTTGGTGGATGGTGCGAGACATGATGTCCCAGATGTGTTCAATCGGATTCAGGTCTGGGGAAGGGGCAGGCCAGTCCAGACGCTTCAATGCCTTCATCTTGAAGGAACTGCTGACACACTCCAGCCACATGAGGTCTGTCATTGTCCTGCATTAGAAGGAACCAAGGGCCAACTGCACCAGCTTATGTTCTCACAAGGGGTCTGATGATCTCATCTTGGTACCTAATGGCAGTCAGGCTACCTCTGGCGAGCACATGGAGGGCTGTGTAGCCCTCCAAAGAAATGCCACCCCACACCATTACTGAGCAACTGCCAAACTGGTCATGCTGAAGGATGTTGCAGGCAGCAGCTCGCTCTCCACGGTGTCCCCAGACTTTGTCACGTCTGTCACATGTGCTCAGTGTGAACCTGCTTTCATCTGTGAAGAGCACAGGGCGCCAGTGGCGAATTTGCCCATCCTGGTGTTCTGTGGCAAATGCACGGTGTTGGGCTGTGAGCACAACCTCCATCTGTGGACGTCGGGCACTCAGACCATCCTCATGGAGTCAGTTTCTAATCATTTGTGCAGACAGATGCACATTTGTGGCCTGCTTGAGGTCATTTTGCAGTGCTCTGCACAAAGGCTGAGGTGGCAGTCCTGCTGCTGGGTTGTTGCCCTCCTACGGCCCCCTCCGCGTCTCCTGGTGTACTGGCCTGTCTCCTGGTAGCGCCTCCAGCCTCTGGACACTACGCTGACACACAGTAAACCTTCTTGCCCACTGCTCGCATTGATGTGCCATCGTGGATGAGCTGTACTACCTGAACCACTTGTGTGGGTTGTAGAGTCTGTCTCATGCTACCACGAATGTGAAAGCACAAACAACGTTCAAAGGTGACCAAAACATAAGCCAGAAAGCATTGGTACTGAGATGTGGTCCCCACCTGCAGTACCACTCCTTTATTGAGCGTGTCTTGATAATTGCCAATAATTTCCATCTGTTGTCTATTCCATTTGCACAACAGCATGTGAAATTGATTGTCAAACAGTGTTGCTTCCTAGGTGGACAGTTCGATTTCACAGAAGTTTGATTTACTTGGAGTTATATTCTGTTGTTTAAATGTTCCCTTTATTTTTTGAGCAGTGTATATTATAATAGGCTAAAATTTTACTTATCCATATAGCCTATTTATCTATGCCCTCTATAGTATTGGGATTGTCATTAATGAGGACATATAATATTGTTTATTTTTAAAAAAAAAATTTCACTATTTTTTTTTTCATGGATAACGGGGTGTATTGAGTATTGTGTATTTTTTTTTCCTATTTAGGGATATCAGGGAGAGTCGTCGGAGTGGGGGTGCCAGCCGCAGAAACTTAGGGTGCCAACCTCCACTGACAGGCAGGTTTCAGCTCAGTGCTTTACTAGGGCTTAGGCTGGTTTCAGACTTGCGTACGGGAGTGCTACGGATGGCAGCGTACTTCTTCCCTTCTTCCTCCCTGAAACCACGCCATTGGGTACGCAGGGACGTACGCTGTTTGCGGATGCCTCCACATGCGCCGTTTGGACGCAGTGCTGAACGCAACATGTTGCATTTTGTTGCGGTCGGAGCAGCGTCCAAACGGCGCATGTGGAGGCATCCGCAAACAGCGTACGTCCCTGCGTACCAAATGATAAAGATAGGTACGCAGAACACAAGGAGGCGTAGGCGGAGCGTTTGCGTGGTTTCAGGGAGGAAGAAGGGAGGAAGTACGCTGCCATGTCTGGTTCCTTAGATCCACTTGATACAGTAGAAACAATATATCACTCTTTGTGCTCGGTTCTATACACCATACCCACTTTTCTATGTGGCTCTATTATTTCCTTGTGTATCTGTGTATAAACAATCCTCCTCCTCCCTCTAACTGCCTGAGTATTACGTCTTTGGATTTCCACACTGGAGTCCTTTTTTTTTTTTTATGTACAATTACATCTTTATTTTCCTTACTGAACTGTGCGACTATGGGGGTGTCAGCAGCACTTTCTCTGTAGAGCACTGAGGTCTTTATCCATATTTTCCCTCTCCCCTTTACTTTATTCTATAACACATTCGTTAGGGACCGGAGGGACAGTGACCGACGAGCGGGGGCGCCAAACTCGAAATTATAGGGTGCCAACCCCCACTGCTAGGAAGTCAAATATATATAGGGGCAGCCTGGGCGACCTCTACATACTCTGCTGCCCGAAGTCATCTTATGCTGTGACCCGTGTATCTTTGTACATCCCCACTTCTATAGATCAGTGAAGCTGTCTGATCGATCACAATTTTCATATTCTAATACCTTCCCCTAGCTTCTTCTGCTGGCACACATTTTTTTTTATCCCTTTCCGAATAAGAATCTTCTGCTACTCTGTTCCATTCAGGGCCTTGTAGGGTCAGCAGGGTGAGCAGTCGACAGCCGGGGGCGCCATTGCACAGGTATACAGGGCACCAACCTCCGCTGGTAGGTAGGGCGGTTGAGCAATAAAACGGGTAGGCACCTCCCTGTGGTGTCTCCATTTTGGTATCAGTGTCTCTCTCGTGATGGGGTGTTTTCACACATTATAAGCTTTATGATATATATTTTTTATTGATATGAATTTATATGAAGTTATATTTTATTATTGTTATATAGTATAGAGTCCTAAGGTGATCTGCCTGTGTTATACTTGTACAGTTTATCCTTTGATACTGTGAACACACACCACTTCTGTCCGATCGTGGCGCAGGCGCCCCGGCACTGTCCGATCGTGGCGCAGGCGCCCCATTACTGTCCGATCGTGGCGCAGGTGCCCCGGCACTGTCCGATCGTGGCGCAGGCGCCCCATTACTGTCCGATCGTGGTGCAGGTGCCCCGGCACTGTCTGATCGTGGCGCAGGCGCACCACCACTTTGTTTTGTCTGAATTTTAAAAAAAAAAAAAATGACAATGATTTTTTTTTTGTGTATTCAGCTTGTAACATCAATATAAGAACATTGACATCTGCTCCATTAAAATTGCGGATGTCTGCATCATTTGGATAATATTACTATTTTTTTTAAATTCCCGCTGTAAAGCCTTAGCCGTAATAAGATTTTTCTAAAAATAAAGTGAGTTGGAGAACCTCTTTAAATAGGTGCAGCAAGTTTGGTAAGAAGACTTGTTCCTCAGTGCGTCTCTGTGCGACCCCCGGGTGCTTGTAAAAGTTCTCTTCTTAATTACTGTAGCTCCGAGCATGATTTTGCCATTAATGAGTAAACACAGCCCCTCATTATATTTTATAGTACCTGAATAGTTTGTAGCTAACTTGGATACTGTCCAGTGCCATTTCTGACTCCTGAAAAGATCAAGATAATTCAGACTTTCACTGCCAGCGGCACTTGTATCATGGGGCTCCTTGGCCTTGTGGCCTCTGTCGGGATGACTGTGCCACTCACGTCTTTATGGTGGGCATAGTCTATTTGTAATGAAAGCAAAATGAGTAACTTGTATGTATCACATTGGCTTCATGGGTGAATGAAAGTTCTAGGTTAAACACAGAAGCAATTCAGTAGTGGTCATATTTGCTTATAGCCATAACATTATAACCCACCATTATTGCGCTGCTTCTTTTTTTTTTTCTTTTTTTTTTTTTTTTTAATAACCACTATAACCAGTCTGACCCACTAAGGTATGAGCTGAGCAAGACGTCGGGAGGTGTCTTGTGGTCGCCATAAATTAAAGGAGATAAGTGACAGGTAATATAATATATATATACTGGTATTTCATAGGAAATTGGTCACTAGTTTCTTGCTGCTCTGTCTGTTATGCAGCATAAAACTATCATTCTAATGTGCTGCCATTTTGATTAAAATGACTGTTTTATCTTCTGCAGATCCACCAGTTCTCTGAATCCTGATCTCTGTATAACCCTACCCACACCATTAATTGGGAGCTTTCGGAGTGCACTGTGCATAGGCAGAAAGCTGCCAATCAGTGGTGGAGGCAGAGTTACACAGAGCTCGTTTATATGGAGGACATGGCAGCAGGTTTACTAGTCCTCTAGTGATAATTTCCTGCTGATAAAAGTGTGATTTTATGAAAACTACTGCAAGCAGCCCAGTAAGTGACACATCTCTGTAATCTAGGTTTATGCTTCTACATTATGCAGCTCTCAGACTAGGTGGCAAAAACTTGGTAATCGCTTTAAATTAATCTGAAAGAACAGGAAATATGTGGTTTATTAATCAAGGCTGTAGGTTTCTATGTGTCGGTGTTTATCCAGGGCGGGCTGGAGTAAGATGTGCAGCGTTCCCTCTAGCTAAGCTTCATCCACTTTTCAGACCGTTGTCAGAGCTGACATATAACTGTCAAGTCTCAAAATGTGACCGTTCAGACTGTTTTATGGCCGATTTCTCCTAAGGCTCCTAAGTGATTAGTATTTGACTTGCTGGCCAGTATGAAAATTGCGACTAAAAGTAAAAAAAAACCAAACAACAATCTACTATATAATTGTCTAAGAGTCACTTCCGTCTTTCTGTCTGTCCTTCTGCATTTGTGAAATTACCCAGAAGACTTAGCGGT
Source organism: Ranitomeya variabilis (assembly GCF_051348905.1). Lineage (NCBI taxonomy): Eukaryota > Metazoa > Chordata > Amphibia > Anura > Dendrobatidae > Ranitomeya > Ranitomeya variabilis. The sequence continues at coordinate 96,351,205 of NC_135237.1, forward strand.
CTCGCGAGACCGCTAAGTCATCTGGGTAATTTCGCAATGCATCCAACGGAAGGTGAGTATATAACTATTTTTTATTTTAATTCTGTTTTATAACAGGGATATCATGCCCACATCGCTATATACGTGGGCTGCGCAATGTACAACGTGGGCTGCGCAATGTACAACGTGGGCTGCGCAATGTACCGCGTGGGCTGCGCAATGTACAACGTGGGCTGCGCAATGTACCGCGTGGGCTGCGCAATGTACCGCGTGGGCTGCGCAATGTACCGCGTGGGCTGCGCAATGTACCGCGTGGGCTGCGCAATGTACCGCGTGGGCTGCGCAATGTACCGCGTGGGCTGCGCAATGTACCGCGTGGGCTGCGCAATGTACCGCGTGGGCTGCGCAATGTACCGCGTGGGCTGCGCAATGTACCGCGTGGGCTGCGCAATGTACCGCGTGGGCTGCGCAATGTACCGCGTGGGCTGCGCAATGTACCGCGTGGGCTGCGCAATGTACCGCGTGGGCTGCGCAATGTACCGCGTGGGCTGCGCAATGTACCGCGTGGGCTGCGCAATGTACCGCGTGGGCTGCGCAATGTACCGCGTGGGCTGCGCAATGTACCGCGTGGGCTGCGCAATGTACCGCGTGGGCTGCGCAATGTACCGCGTGGGCTGCGCAATGTACCGCGTGGGCTGCGCAATGTACCGCGTGGGCTGCGCAATGTACCGCGTGGGCTGCGCAATGTACAGCGTGGGCTGCGCAATGTACAGCGTGGGCTGCGCAATGTACAGCGTGGGCTGCGCAATGTACAGCGTGGGCTGCGCAATGTACAGCGTGGGCTGCACAATGTACAGTACGCATACATATTCTAGAATACCCGGTGCGTTAGAATCGGGCCACCATCTAGTGTTTTACATAAAAACATAATTTTTCACTTAGAGTGAACGTTGTGATTACGTAATGTTTAAATTTTGGCCTGTGTAACCTATCTGTACGGATCTTTCCACCTTGTGAATATGAGCAGTTAGTGGCCACCACATACTGTACTGTCGTGAACATGGTTTCCTCACTAACCCCAACAGATCTCCAGTGTGAAACCCCAGAGGATCCTGTTCATCGCCCAGAGATTTTCCTACACTTTATGAATCTTGTTACAAAATGGCAGACACTTCAACAGTGCTCTTTATGGACCTGTCTCAACTTTACTCTTGTCTGTGCATTGTATCAGCCCATGTCTCCAGGTTTTGTGTGCCAGATATATACCAGTGGTGGTCACTCTCAACCCAGCTCGTTGCCTACAGAGTGGTCTTCATCTAATGTCTTCTGTGCTTTAATGTGCCTTGGTCTCTAAATAAGATGTTTTCTTGAATTGTAGGGATTGCTTCAAGCTTCTGACATCCTAAAAGCTGAAGGTGAAGAAGTAAAGAAAGCTTGTAAAGAAATGTCTTCAAAAATCCTTCAGCTTGAAGAAGACCTAATGACCGTGACTCAGAAGGCCATTGAAAAGGAAACTGAATTAGATAGGTAAAGCGGTGTGTTCAATGCTTGTATGTGTGGAAGTGTGAGGGGTCTGGAAGTCAGTCCATACAGTAACCGAATAGAAGGCGCCGAGTGTGTTTGACATCATATCCGATATATGGCATATTGAGTTATCTGAACCGATGCAAAGGAAAAATGGAGAACTTTTCCTCCAATGAGTTTTCTGCTTTTACATTTTCAAAGGCCATATAAAGTGGAATGTCCTTTCACAGGCAATTACTCCACTTCTCCTTTGCCCCAGTTTTGATAACTGTCCGCTAATGTTGTAGGTTGTGCACAATGCAGACGATTGTAGGGTGAGATATGAGCTAATAAGGTGAATAGCAGTATCTGTTATTAGCCTGTATGATCCTAGATGAATGCATGTGCACTGGCACTGACGGGCACAGAGGGAACATGCCAATGACTATTAGGGCATGTGTATTTACTTGCAGAAATTTATGCAATGTTTCTGCTTCTCTTGGCAGCAAAACTGCTGTGAAAAATTGTTTTTGCATATATTTTTTACCTATGCAGTCAATGGGTGAAAAAAACACAGGCAAAAAAGCACAGAATTGACATGCTGGGTACACGGTGTGCAGAATTATTAGGCAAGTTGTATTTTGATCACATGATACTTTTTATACATGTTGTCCTACTCCAAGCTGTTCAGGCTTGAGAGCCAACTACCAATTAAGTAAATCAGGTGATGTGCATCTCTGTAATGAGGAGGGGTGTTGTCTAATGACATCAAAGAGAGATTTGACGGGCTCTCAAAAGTCCAAAATTGTGAGATGCGGCAGTCTTGAAATTGCCAAACTTTTGAAGCGTGATCACCGAACAATCAAGCGTTTCATGGCAAATAGCCAACAGGGCCGCAAGAAGCGTGTTAGGCAAAAAAGGCGCAAAATAACTGCCCATGAATTGAGGAAAATCAAGCGTGAAGCTGCCAAGATGCCATTTGCCACCTGTTTTGCCATATTTCAGAGCTGCAACGTTACTGGAGTAACAAAAAGCACAAGGTGTGCTATACTCAGGGACATGGCCAAGGTAAGGAAGGCTGAAAAACGACCACCTTTGAACAAGAAACATAAGATAAAACGTCAAGACTGGGCCAAGAAATATCTTAAGACTGAGTTTTCAGAGGTTTTATGGACTGATGAAATGATAGTGACTCTTGATGGGCCAGATGGATGGGCCAGAGGCTGGATCAGTAAAGGGCAGAGAGCTCCACTCCCACTCAGACACCAGCAAGGTGGAGGTAGGGTACTGGTATGGGCTGGTATCATCAAAGGTGAACTTGTGGGACCTTTTTGGGTTGTGGATGGAGTGAAGCTCAACTCCCAGACCTACTGCCAGTTTCTGGAAGACAACTTCTTCAAGCAGTGGTACAGGAAGAAGTCGGTATCGTTCAAGAAAAACATGATTTTCATGCAGGACAGTGCTCCATCACATGCCTCACAACTACTCCACAGCGTGGCTGGCCAGTAAAGGTCTCAAAGAAGAAAAAATAATGACCTGGCCCCCTTATTCACCTGATCTGAACCCCATAGAGAACCTGTGGTCCCTCATGAAATGTGAGATCTACAGGGAGGGAAAACAGTCCACCTCTCGGAACAGTGTCTGGGAGGCTGTGGTGGCTGCTGCACGCAATGTTGGTCGTAAACAGATCAAGCAACTGACAGAATCTATGGATGGAAGGCTGCTGAGCGTCATCATAAAGAAAGGTGGCTATATTGGTCACTAATTTTTTGGGGTTTTGTTTTTGCATGTCAGAAATGTTAATTTCTAAATTTTATGCAGTTATATTGGTTTACCTGATGAAAATAAACAAGTGAGATGGGAATATATTTGGTTTTTATTAAGTTGCCTAATAATTCTGCACAATAATAGTTACCTGCACAAACAGATATCCTCCTAAGATAGCCAAATCTAAAAAAAAACCACTCCAACTTCCAAAAATATTAAGCTTTGATATTTGAGTCTTTTAGGTTGATTGAGAACATAGTTGTTGATCAATAATAAAAATAATCCTCTAAAATATAACTTGCCTAATAATTCTGCACACAATGTAATTAAATGCACAGCAAATCCCGAATGGAAAATACTGATCATATGCACAGCACTTGAGGATTCTCATTGACTTTGCTAGCATAAAGATTCCATAGCACTTTTAGCCCAATTCCACTGTGAAAAAACCCGCTGCAAAACGCACCGTGTGCACACAGCCTGCAACCTGTCCTCTAACTGGTGGTCAACTGAAAAACAGCACATATATGTCCACCAGTAGAGAGCATAGACGGCTAGAGAACTGAAAGTGATGAGAAGTAATCAATAGGGCCACTGTAAAAAGAGAGTAACTACAACAGTAGGCGAAAACACAACAAGCAATTGATTTTTTTTTTTTTTTTTATCCGTGGCATCTTTCTTCATGTTCAGTGCATTTTTGGGTAAGCAGTTGCTGTGGTTGTGGTTTTTACTATGGTCATGAAAAAAAAGTTAAATGTAATAAAGCACCACACAAAGCCACTTGAAAATCGTGCTTAAAAAGCCACAAGAAAACTGTATAAGAATGAGTGGTGGTGTGTTTTTTGTTTTTTTTTTTTTCGTTTTTTTGTTGCATGGTTTATGTTATGTATTGTCTGAAAATTCACAAAACCAAATTGGGTTTAATAATTTTTTTTTTTTAGTATTTATTTTTTTTAAACCAGATCTTGCCATGTGTTTCTTGGTGCAGTTTATAGATGTTGGTCATTTTCTGCTTCAGTGGGTTCAGAAATCAAATTTGAAATTTTTTTTCCCCAGCAGAAAGAACTTGAGCTTTGACTGGCCGCCACAAGGGGAAAAAACAGCCGCATGTGCACTGTAGGCGTCGTGTCCCTTTGAAATAGGGAACTTAATCAAAGAGTACTGGATGCACGTTTTCATATGGATTTTGGAGCCAAATCTCCTCTAAAAATTCATATCAAGAACATGTTATGAACATACACTTTAAGCCGTCTATATGGGCATGTAGGTCATAGGAAGCTGAATATAATTATGCTTTGAAGTCCGCCATACTATCGCTAATTTCAGAGAGATCCACATTTTTCTCAACATGTCAATGAGTTAAGATCTATGGGCCGGACATAGATCTCCCTGAGAATCTGCCTCCAAAGCTTACCGTATATTAAATGAAAGGAGGCGTTACCAGTGTGAGACATGTATATCAGGAGAGCAGACTGTCAGTCATTATATGTCTCTCACTGGTAACTCCCTCTTACATGTAATATAATCTCTGGAGGCAGATTACCAGGGAGATCTATGTCCGGACCATAGATCTTATCTCATTTACATATTGAGATTAATAAGTATTACTCTGGAGTAAAACATAAGGTCGCAGATATAAAGGTATCATTCTATTCCACTTTCTATGTCCTGCATGCCCATATAGATGACTCGGGAGGGTTGACCCCATTGACAGATGCTATTTAAATCCATTGTGCTTAGTTGATCGGCCCACTTTTTTTATTTTAGTTTTTAATTAGAATTTAAAAAAAAAAATGTTTCTTTCATTTTCAGCATAAAAGATAAACTCAAGAAAATAAAGTTAGAGAGAGATCAACTGGAATTTCAGCTAAAGAATGAGAAGGATGAGAAGGAGCTGTATAAGGTAAGGAGATCTTATGGCTGCAGTATGGCTGACTGCTGCCATGAGCGATTGACAAGCGCAGGGCATGGGCATATACGATGGCTGAACACATCTGAAGAGCCTATAGAGGCAGTGAAGGAACTGCTCAGTTTCTTGAAGGTTGTGGGAATCTGTTTTAGGAATACTAAATTAAGCAAGCCAAGTGATAAGTCGCTGTCTTCATTAACACTGCCCTTCTCGGCAGAGGACTTTACCTTACTTTAAAAGCAGCCGACATGTAGACATATGTCTGTGCACAGTTATGCAGTTTTATCTTTTACAAATACTCACACTATACCAAATTGTAGCAAAGTCATAGATTTAAAGAAAAAAAAAACACATGCTCAAAAAATTGATAATTATTACTTTTTGTACAGTAAAAAAATTTTTGGAAGTTTTTATTTTCTACTGAAAATGAGTTGTTAAAGGAAAACTGGCCACACTGATACACATACATACCCTGTGATGCATCACACGTAATATTTAACAGATATTTTAGTTATAAAAAAAAGTCTGTGTATTTGCCACCTTGCCTATATTACATTTATGGTTTGGTGCCGTCTGTCTACAAAAACGCCACAGTTAAATTGCAGAAAATATTTTCACCGATAAAGACCTATAAAACAATAGGTCGTGACCTAAAATTAAGAGGTGAAAGGTTTATATTAACAATGAGATCTTCACTCTGCACACACAGTGAGAGGCACATGTGGAACAAGTTACCCTTGGAGACAGCGAGCTTTGGATCCTTTTTGTGTGATTTGAACAATAGTCTTGTTTCTTTTGTCAGAAAAAGCACAAAGTTGGAGAATGTTTTATGCTCTTGGGGTGGAGCTGGCTTCCAGAAAGGAATTTCAGTGGAAAACCTCAACAATAATTATGGGTCGAATTATGTAACCTTGGCTAGAATGTTATTTCTTTTTTTGTTGTTGTTTGCTTGTGGGATTATTTTTCTGCTTGAGAAAATACATATTAGCTTAGCTAGTCTCACAATAATGTAGATGGCACAGGAGAGGCAGACATGCTGGATAACCAGTATAAGATGGTGTGCAAGTTACAATGTAGATGTTTATTTGCCCTTTTTACGTGTCCATAATTTTTTCAAACCAGATGGATGATATAAAGCTCTGGTATACTTTGGCTATGATGACTTTAGCACTAAAATAGCAGCCATTATTTGTGTGGCATGAAAGTACATGGTAATAGGCACTTCGTAGGCTACAGTAAAGCATTAATTTTCCTTAAGTAAAACAGTCTTATGGCATTTATGTTTTTCTTAATATATAATAATTGAAGAATTAAAATACATTTTGGGCATTTTAGAGAACAGAATTGCGCAAATGGAGTAACAATCTGTATTAGAGGAAAATAGACTAATTATGCCATTACAAGCCAGCAATATAGTATATACATAATAAACTTAGAGCAAGTGACGTGTAAAGCTAGGATAGTATACAGACATTTTGTAAATCTGGAAGAAAATGTTTCAGCGCCCATGTGCTATCCATTTTGCTCCTCTATATTTTCTCTTCCATTTTCCTCTTTCATTTTCTCTTTCTCTTCCCTTTTCCTCTCCCTCTTAGTCTCTCCTCTCCCCTTTTTACCATCTTCCCTTATTTTCTTTCTTCTGTTCCTTGCTCACCCCTTTTCTCCCATGCTCACACTTCTCCTTCCCTCCCTCCCTCGCTCTGCTCCTTCCTTCCCTCGCTCTGCTCCTTCCTTCCCTCGCTCTGCTCCTTCCTTCCCTCGCTCTGCTCCTTCCTTCCCTTCGCTCTGCTCCTTCCTTCCCTTCGCTCTGCTCCTTCCTTCCCTTCGCTCTGCTCCTTCCTTCCCTCGCTCTGCTCCTTCCTTCCCTCGCTCTGCTCCTTCCTTCCCTCGCTCTGCTCCTTCCTTCCCTCGCTCTGCTCCTTCCTTCCCTCGCTCTGCTCCTTCCTTCCCTCGCTCTGCTCCTTCCTTCCCTTCGCTCTGCTCCTTCCTTCCCTCGCTCTGCTCCTTCCTTCCCTCGCTCTGCTCCTTCCTTCCCTCGCTCTGCTCCTTCCTTCCCTCGCTCTGCTCCTTCCTTCCCTCGCTCTGCTCCTTCCTTCCCTCGCTCTGCTCCTTCCTTCCCTCGCTCTGCTCCTTCCTTCCCTCGCTCTGCTCCTTCCTTCCCTCGCTCTGCTCCTTCCTTCCCTCGCTCTGCTCCTTCCTTCCCTCGCTCTGCTCCTTCCTTCCCTCGCTCTGCTCCTTCCTTCCCTCGCTCTGCTCCTTCCTTCCCTCGCTCTGCTCCTTCCTTCCCTCGCTCTGCCCTTCCCTCCCTCCCTCGCTCTGCTCCTTCCCTCCCTCGCTCGCTCTGTTCCATCCCTCCCTCGCTCGCTCTGTTCCATCCCTCCCTCGCTCGCTCTGTTCCATCCCTCCCTCGCTCGCTCTGTTCCATCCCTCCCTCGCTCGCTCTGTTCCATCCCTCCCTCGCTCGCTCTGTTCCATCCCTCCCTCGCTCGCTCTGTTCCATCCCTCCCTCGCTTCTGCTCCTCCCCTCCCTCCCTCGCTTCTGCTCCTTCCCTCCTTCCCTCCCTCGCTTCTGGTTCACCCTCCCTCGCTTCTGCTCCCCGCCTCCCTCCCTTCGTCGCTTCTGCTCCCCCCTCCCTCCCTTCGTCGCTTCTGCTCCCCCCCTCCCTCGCTTCTGCTCCTTCCCTCCTTCCCTCCCTCGCTTCTGCTCCTTCCCTCCCTCGCTTCTGGTTCACCCTCCCTCCCTCGCTTCTGCTCCCCGCCTCCCTCCCTTCGTCGCTTCTGCTCCCCCCCCCTCCCTCCCTCGCTTCTGCTCCCCCCCCTCCCTCCCTCGCTTCTGCTCCCCCCCCCTCCCTCCCTCGCTTCTGCTCCCCCCCCTCCCTCCCTCGCTTCTGCTTCTCCCCTCCTTCCCTCCCTCGCTTCTGGTTCACCCTCCCTCCCTCCCTCGCTTCTGCTCCCCCCCTCTCCCTCCCTCGCTTCTGCTTCTCCCCTCCATCCCTCGCTTCTGCTCCTCCCATTTTCGCTCGCCTCATTCACTTTCTTGCTATTTTACTATCTTTTCTTTCTTGTGCTTCAATAGTTTGAGTAATCTTCTTATAATGCAGTCTTATTTTTACAAAAATAAATGTAAAATTGCCCTTTTTATAGGTTCATCTGAAGAATACTGAAATTGAGAACACAAAGTTACTGTCAGAGGTACAGACATTAAGAAATTTAGATTCAGGTAAAGAAGGTCTAATTGCTCACTACAAAGAGGAGCTCGTGGAAATGAAGCTGTGTCTGACTGACAAAGAAAAACTGTGTGCGGAACTACTCCAGAACGCGTCTGAGAAGGTGAGAACTGTGAAGTATAAAGCCTCATGCACATGAGTGCACAGCTAAATTTGGCGTTTTGCTAGAGCCGTGCTAGATTTCTGTGCAGGTTTATTGTACTGTCCATATGCACTTGTCCATGTCGCAATCACTTAGAGCCTAAGGCTTAGTCATTTTTCCTGATTGTAATGAAGAATGGACTGTTCACTTCCCAATATTTCTTACTGCTTGATATGTCATTATTTACTGATATACATTAAGCAACTTCACCTGTCAACTTCCTGCTGGGGTCCATTATCTTTTTTTTATCTTTTGTTTTGTTTTTTTTTTCTCCCTTTCTTCCAAGAGCAATAATTTAAAGCACCACACAAGTGTAGTGTTTTTGTTTTTTTTTGTCTTTTTTTTAATTCATTTAACCAGTCGTCGTCTTCTGCTTTTCCTGGCTCTGATCTGATCCCATTCCACTGCCATCTTGTGACCGCAACTGCTGACTGACCGGATGTCAGAGGTAACGGTCACAAGCTCTCAATGTAAGTCTTTGAGATCTTTGTTCTTGTACTCATAGACAGTTGCTAGAAATTGATGGGCCCAAGTTCAAAATTTGGGCCTGGGTCCCACATATACTAACACCCCCGTCCACCCCCACATGTTGCTCTGCTGTATAGGCCCTTGTAGCGTTCTAAATTCTATGAGGTGATACGTGTTGCCCCCCCATTGTGTAGTAATGTCCCTCATCCTGGCCCCATCCTAGTGTGTGTGTGTGTGTGTGTGATATATATATATATAGATAGATAGATAGATAGATATAGATATATATAAAACACACATATATATATGTCCCTTATCCTGGTATACACATCCCCCATCCTTATATATGTCCCCCATTCTGCTGCTATTCTTTAAAGGGAACCTGTCATGTGGAGTCGGAGCCTGTATAAAATGGACCGACTCCTAAAATATGTAATAAATTGGGCACAGTAGTTCAATGCAGTTTGTGGGGAATATTTTTTTCATAAGAATCTGGGAAAGATATGAAATGTCCTATAAATGTCTGTCCTTTTCCTGATCTAAGGACGAGACTTTTAGCTGAGATGAATCTGTGCTGCAGTTTATGTTCATGATAAGTAGTGAAGCGCCTCTTCTACAGATAAAGGGAAAAAATAACAAATACACAGGGAAGGAATGCCTGCATTCATCTCAACTTCTGGAGTGAACGGGAAAGCTGGATTAAGGTAAGTACTTCTTAAAGCATATCTAAACTTTCAATAAACTGTGCATAAATCAATAGTCCAGTATACGTTGTCTCTGTATGCTTGATGTTTTAGTTTGTTTTTCCTCTTAGCTCATGTTTGGAGAAATTAGCTGCTCTGATGACTTATATACTCTATACATAGAATATAAGAGGAAAAACGGTTTTCTAACATCTCAAATTCGGAAATACATTAACAAGTTCAATGAGGACATATATATTTGTTTGTGTGTTCTGGAATATGATTCAGCACAAACATGCTCCCTCCCTCCTCCCCCCTTCATAGACTGTGAAGAAATATGATGTGAAGCATTTAGTGAGCTGTACCCTGAGACAAGCCTGACATTGAAAGTTCAGAGTATAGCTATCTAGCAACATATTTTACGAACTTTATATGTATCATCTGTCCTATTGATTTATGCAAACATTCTTTTATTTCTATCCTAAATTATACAGTGCATGATTCCCTATTCTTGAAAGAATTACAACATACCTTTTTTTTTTTTTTTACAGGATAAAATTATTTTGAGAGCAAATTTACATAGTTACAAAATGTCTAAGAAGCATCTTATGAAGTCAACTGTCTTTGAGCATTTCACAGTGACTCAAGACGAAAAACATTTTGTGTGTCAGTGTATAAGTGACCCAGGTAAAAACAAATTCGGTGATGCCAAAATCGGTGCATACTCAGGCAGTGATAAAAATGCTCCTTCAAGAGCTTCCAGTCTAAAAAGACATTTACAACCCTGCCACCCAGAAGTTTACAAAGCTGTGATTGAAAACGATCACAGCAGCACCAAGAAACCAGAGACCAGTACTTCCCGCCAGGCAAAGAAGGAGGAAAGAGCGTCTGAAACATCAGTTACAAGATATTTTGTAAGTGACAAAGTTACTGTAACAGTGACAGCAGATGTGTTTAAAACACAGCTCATCGAGCTTGTTGTGAAGGACTGTGTACCATTATCATTATTTGCGGGACCAGCTTATACAGCTCTTAATATAGAAATGGCCCGCAAACTTGGTGTTTCTCTGGAAAGAGAAAGTATTAGAAAATTAGTGATTGAAGAAGCCCTTAACCAAAAGGAACATCTAATAAAAAAACTCTCAAGCGACGCTTTGTGTTTCTTAAAATGGATGCCTGCACACGTCACAGAGTGAACTATTTTGCTATCAACGTTCGATATGTTTGTGACGACAAAATATTGTTACTAAGGCCCTGGCAGTAAAATATACTAAATCTCATCACAGCAGCCAGTTTCTCCTGACCTTAGTGGAAAAGTTCTGCAAGATTATGAACTCCAAAAAGAACAGGTTCTTGCTATTGTAACTGATAATGCTTCAAACACAAGTACAATTAAACTGATGAATGAGAATAATGAAGGTGAACAGTAGCTAGAAGAACATTTCACATTCAGTATGTTGGAGATGGAAGGCCACAGTCCTGTTCCCATAATGGGGGAACAAACAGATAATACTACAGAAGAACTGCAAAATAATTCTTTACAATTAGATGATCTTGTTGAAGCCGCTTCACACCTTTTTCCTATTAATCACATGTGTTGTGCTGTGCACACTCTGCAGCTGGCAATAGGATAGTCTGCAAGAGGGATGCTGGAACTCTGATTAGCAAAGTGAGGAAATTGGCTATTTCTGCTAGAACCCCTAAAATTGATTCCATCTTGAAGAGACGTGCTAGAAAAGGGGCAATTGTGGATCAAGCCTTTCAGTGGGGCAGCACCTATTTAATGATTGAGCGATTGCTTGAGCTGAAACCCTTCCTTGTAGATATGGCCAACCCTCAGGTAACACTACATGAAGGTCAATGGACACAAGTGGCTGAATTGAAGGAATTGCTTCATCACCCATTTACAGTGACTAAAAATTTACAAGCTGAAGATTTACCTCCTGTCATTTTTATAAAGGAGTGGAAGAACTTGTTGTTTTGCCTGTCTCAAAGAGGAGGCTAGATCACAGGTGGCATTGCTGCTTCAATGAAACGGAGAGAGACACTGCTATTAGAAAATAAAAATTTTCTGGCAGCTGTTTATGTGGACCCGAGTCATCGTATATTGCTGGATGATCAACAGCTTACTAAGGAAAAGAAGCTCTGATTGAGGTAGCAGTTAGGATGAGTGGGTTACAGGACGGCCTAGAGCAAGAGGACTCGGGTCCTGCCAGTGCTGCTGCCTTTTCTTCATCCTCATCAGATGAGGAGTTTGATTTTGAAAACTATTTTGACGACACGGAGCAGGCAATGCGGTGCCGCAGGGAAAAAGATTCCACTCCCATAGAAAACAGATTGACCATATTTCAGCAAATTGTTTTCACTGAACTCTTCTACTTCTTTGAGAGCAAATCGTTCATCAAAACTGAATTTGCACAAGGCAATTCCTTTATACCCTGAAATTGTTAGAGATGTCGCAAATATGGTTACTGCTTTGCCACCAACCCAAGTTAGTGTAGAGAGGTTGTTCTCTAGCCTTAAAATAATTAGGTCAGATTAGATTTCATCTATGAAGGAGGATCTGATGGAGGCGATACTATTTCTCAGAGCAAATTCATAGACTGCACAAATTTTCAGTACGTTTTTGTTAAAAACTGTTTTTTTCCACTTACTGCATAGTGTATAATAAATTGTAAATATGCAAAACTTTTTTTTGTTCTAAAGTTGTATTCCAATAAATATATTTTATGTTCTATCTTAGTGGCTTGATTATTGTATTATAGATGTAAATACTTATGTCCCCAAAAATTGAGAAAAGTATTCAAGGAGTGATACCCTTATTGGCGAACCAGAGAAATTACATTTGCAAGCTTTCAGAGATCAAAAGCCTCCTTCACCAGGCTAAATTACAAGCCCAATGAAGGGGCCTTTTGAACTCTGAAAGCTTGCAAATGTAATTTCTCTGGTTCGCCAATAAGGGTATCACTGCTTGAATACTTTTCTCAATTTTCGGGGACATAAGTATTTACATCGATTTTTCTGGCTCACACGGTACCACAATATTATTTTGTATTGTACATTATTGTATCCTAATAATGATTTAAAAGCCTGATGTTACCATTTTACTACAGTAAATTTATCACTTAAACTTAAACATGAGCCATGTATGAGGGAGTCGGATGTTTGGCTTACCGACTCCACAGCCCTGCCTGTCAGCAGGATTGTGCACAGTAACCTGCAGACAGTGTCAAGTTGGCGCTGTTATACTGATTAAAATGATACCTGGGTTGATGAAATCCATCTTGGGTTTGCAATTTTCAAATACTCTTGTGCTTCGACGTGGGGCTGTGGGAGACGGGGGTCTTCATGTGGTGCTCTGCTTAGGTATTTATCTGTATGGGCTTATGACAGGTCGCTAGTCCTTCAGTGACCTGCCTCCTACTTTACATAAAAGATTAAACAACCACAAGACTGATTTCATCAACCAAGGCATCATTTTAATCAGCGTAATGGCGCTGACCTGACACTGTCTGCAGGTTAATCAGCACAATCCTGCTGATGGGTTCACTTTAATGCATAGGATAAAAATGATTCTACTCCCCTTCCCTCCGCCATGCGGTGTCTTCTCCTGAAGCTGGCAGCTGACTTAAGTGTGCAAGTGGCTGGAGCGCATGACATCATTTCCATTGCATGCTGACGTCAGCTGCTGGCCTCTGAATGGCTGGCAGCATGTATTGCCACACACAGACCTCTGCTCTGCAATACACCATCTGAATTTGTGTCCAAGGACGCACATCCAGTTGAAGTTTGCCCTGGTATTGGCGGACCCCTTACCCGCACGGGCCCAGTCCTGATCTCTATGACCGCAATCGGTACGCCCCTGCTCATAGACTAACATTGAGAAGTGACCTCCGGCAAACATTGGAGCGATCCCACCGGTCAAAAATTGGTAAAGATGACCAGAGCGGCGCTGATTAAAGAAGACAACTGTGGCAAGTACTAGGGTCAGGGAACATGCCTTAGTGATACTCCTCCGGAGGGGGATAAAAACAAAGTTGTTTTTTTTTTGTCACCTTGGCTGTATCCTGATTTCTTTCATGCGGGGCAGGTTGTAATTTTGAATGAATGACTATTCATTTTAATGATTAAAGTACTGCAAAACAAACGGGGGAAAAAATCAACTAGAGTGATATGGCAAGAAAAAAAACGAATACGATGTCCCCATATTTTGGGTTTTGTTTTTACGTTGTTAATTATGTTGTAAAAATGATTTTTCGGGTCAGTGCAATCCATTTGTTTGTCACCGTATTCTGAGGCAACTGGAATGTATGAAGGATGTCTTTCTGCAAAGCGAGCCAATGTTTTTTAGTATTACTATTTTGGGGTACAGTCCACATTATTATTATTATTTTTTGTTTATTGCAGTTTAAAAAAAATAATGCAATTGTAGCATTTTATTTTCTTTGCTTTATGAGATTTACATTAGGGGATAAATCACTTTATATTTTGATAAAATCTGGAAAAAGTCTTATAATCTTTTCATTTATTTTTTATAATATTTTTCAATACTTTTTTTATATCAGTCCTCTAAGTGGACTGCGAACACATCACAGCTTGTTCTATACACTACAGTATCGCACTATATGGCTAAAATCTCCTATAAAGCCAGCGAGTGGCTAAGCTTCACTGGATTACCAACATGGCAGCCATGGGGGCGTTTGGCATGACCCTCGCGGCTATGGCAACCCTTCAGCTCCTCGCGGGGTACTGATTAGCACCTAATGATGCACATCCCCAGGGTCGTGCTTCGTAAATACTGATATTAGAGATTGACAGTGGAATTTCAGGGGGTTAACACCAGCAATAGGAGCTTACATTTTCGCTGTTACACAGATGCCGGCTGATAAACACAGCCAGTATCTGATGAATATGATGCTGGTTCAGGTTCTCAGCGAGCTCAATACATTCGCACTCGTAACATGGGTGGAAATTGTCCAGATTTAGAGGAACAAACTGCTTTCTACCAGGAAAGGTGCCACACCTGCGTTGAGCCTGGTATTGCTGTGCCGCTGATGTGAGTGGGGCTAAGCTGAAATGCCGCACAGAAACGAGGAGTGGCGCTGATTCCTGTTAATTCCTCTTACTGGAGTGATGCTCGAAGATGTTTTTATTGGTGCTTTTCATGTGATTGCTCCCAGTGAGAACTTATCAGCTCTATGAATGTGCCAGCTTAAAGCCAGCGACTAACATGCTGTTTACCTGGTTTGTGCATTAAATGTGCAGTTTGTGGTATAGTCTAATTTACTGTACCCCTCCTCTTGGTTGCATCTGGTTAATGTGCATGCTAATCTACATATGCCATTATTGTATATTTTTGCTGTACTTTTGTAATTCTGGTATGCTGAAATACCTTGTATAAAATGCAATATATAAAACTTGTGGTAGCAGAATCTAGTGAAAGTCCTGTCCCTGGTATTGTGTTTTCCGTGAATGTGAGACTCCGTTTCCCGTCTGATGGGTGAGGTTTGTCTTGCTGTATCGTTACTTGATGTATCCCTGCTTTTCATAAAACCACCTTGACTTATTTATTTTTTATTCTTTCCTTCCCAGGAAGACATTGTCTTTTTAAAACAACAGCTTCGTAAGATTGAGGATGACCACCAGGCCAGCCGACAGGAGGCTTCCTTAATGTCCAGAGAGCTTAGTGATGCAGTAAATATACGCGATAAAACTATGGCTGACCTTCATACATCTCGCCTTGAGACTGAGAGCGTGAAGAAGCAACTAGCCACCGTTTTGTCTGAGCTCGGTCTGCGGGATAGGCAATCCTCCTCTAACAGTGTCTCGAGAAAGGATCAGGTAAGATACTTAATAATCTAAATTAGGGAGCAATGTGTTTCCTTCACATGTACCAATATGAATATCTCGGCCTCGAAGAGTCCAGAGTGTAAATGCCTGTGCGCTAACTCGCATGTATTTTCTCTGCAGAACCACATGCTCGGTTCTTGCCTTCTTTAAGATAGCCTATGACTTGGAATAAAGGGACAGACTCCAGACTGCCATAAACGACAGATCCCGCAGCGTACTGCATGCTAGGATGGATAGAATTAGAAATCCATCTATTCTTGAGAATGGAGAGGATTTTTAATCAGCAGTACTGTGCAAAGTTGCTTGCTGAAGAGCAATTTGCAGTTTTAACCATTCAAGAACTTGAGAAATCTCCTTTTAAAGGGTTTGTCCACTACTAGGACAATCCCTTCTTAAACTAAATGTTCTGCCCTATAATATAATAAAGACTATATTTGCCTACCGTGCCGCCTCTGTTCCAGCGGTGTTGCCTTTCGAGGTCCCAGCTCTATCATGCGGTGGAATGACACATGATGCCCGGTGCCCAGTCAGCACTGGCGTCACTGTCTCCACCTTCAGACAAACTGAATATGAAGATCAAGTCCGAGATGATCTGCAGCCCTGGCTTCCTCTTCATGTTCAGTTCGTAGAAATGCGGAGAGCGATGCCATAGCTGATTGTGTGCTGGCGTCACGTGTCACTACACCGAATCACAGCCTTGGGGAGAGCGAGTACTGGCACCGCAGGAACGGCGTGGCACGGGAGGTGAGTATAGGCTTTATTATTTTATCAAGAAGTTTAATGAGGGGTTGTCCTAGTAGTGGACAAACCTTTTAATGTTAACTGGACCAAGATCAAATCCAGAAAATTCCATTACATTGTAAGATTGTATTATACTTTTTTTGTTTGTTTTGTATGTGTTGTGAGCCCGTATTCACTCCCCTTGACTTTTTATCTATTTTATTAGATTACAACCTGTGTTTAACTATTTTTCTAATGTAATTTGTGTTTAATGCATCAGCACTAAATAGTCTAAGTTGGTGAAGTGAGAAAAATATAGGCATAAATTAAATTTATTGGATCAAATAACTAAAAATTGGTATGTGCATATTTATTCACCCCTTTTGTTATGAAACCCCTAAAAATTTCTGGTGCAAGCATTTACCTTCATAAGTCACATGCTTGTGAAAGGAAGTCCACCTGCGTGCAATCTAAGTGTCCCATGGTCTGTCAGTGTATGCACACCTTTTCTGAAAGGCCACTGAGGCTGCAACACCATTAAGCAAGAGGCAATACTAACCAAACACACTGAAGGCCAAGGAGATCTCTAACCAAGTCAGGGACAAAGTTGTTGAGAAGTACAAGTCAGGGTTGGGTAATGAGAAAAAAAAAATATTCCTATCTCTGATTATCCCACGGAGCACCATCAAATCCATTGTCATCAAATGTTTAACCCTGAAGGAGCTGCAATGTTCCAAGCAGAGACTGGAGTATCTGTCCATGCGACCACAATAAGCCATATATTCCATACAACTGGCCTGTATGGAAAAGTGGGCAGAGAAAGCATTTTACTTGCACAAATTGTATATATAACTTACACGTGTGCTAACACTTTTAGGTTTTGCAACAAAATATTGGAATGTATCCTATTAGCACCGATATGTCATTTCTTTCTTAGAACCCTTTATCACTTTACAGTTAATACAGAAATTATATTCCCCAGAACTACAATACTCCTGTTTTAACCCCTTCCCGACCTGTGACACAGCGTATGCATCATGAAAGTTGGTGCCAATCCGACCTGTGACGCATATGCTGTGTCACAGAATGATCGCGTCCCTGCAGGCCGGGTGAAAGGGTTAACTCCAATTTCACCCGATCTGCAGGGACAGAGGGAGTGGTACTTTAGCCCGGGGGGGGGGGGGTGGCTTTGCCCCCACGTGGCTACGATCGCTCTGATTGGCTGTTGAAAGTGCAACAGCCAATCAGAGCAATTTGTAATATTTCACCTATGAAAAGTGGTGAAATATTACAATCCAGCCATGGCCGATGCTGCAATATCATCGGCCATGGCTGGAAAACCTGATCTGCCCCCCCCCCCCTACCACCACCGATCTCCTCCCCAGTCCCCCATTCTGTGGTCCGGTCCCCTCCGTCCTCCTGTCCGCTCCCCCGTCCTCCTGTGCACCGATCCACCCCCCGGGCCCCCCCCCCCTCAACCCCTCATACTTACCGAGCCTCCCGGTGTCCGTCCGTCTCCTCCCTGGGCGCCGCCATCTTCCAAAATGGCGGGCGCATGCGCAGTGCGCCCGCCGAATCTGCTGGCCAGCAGATTCGTTCCATGTACGTTTTGATCACTGTGAAAAAACCTATCACAGTGATCAAAATAAAAAAAATTGTAAATGAACCCCCCCCTTTATCACCCCCATAGGTAGGGACAACAATAAAATAAAGAAAATATATATATTTTTTCCACTAGGTTTAGAACTAGGGTTAGGGTTAGGGGTATTCTGGTCCTCTGTGGATTTTTCCACAGCGCATTTGATAAATCCGCAGTGCAAAACCGCTGCGGACTTATCGCGGATTCAACGTGGTTTTTCTGCGGATTTCACTGCGGTTTTACAACTGCGGTTTTCTATTGGAGCAGTTGTAAAACCGCTGCGGAATCCGCAGAAAGAAGTGACATACTGCGGAATGTAAACCGCTGCGTTTCCGCGCAGTTTTTTCCGCAGCATGTGCACAGCGTTTTTTGTTTCCCATAGGTTTACATTGAACTATAAACTCAAGGGAAACTGCTGCGGACCCGCTGCTGAAACGCTGCGGATTCGCAGCGTTTTCCGCAGCGTGTGCACATAGCCTTAGAATTAGGCTATGTGCACACGGTGCGGATTTGGCTGCGGATCTGCAGCGGATTGGCTGCTGCGGATTCGTAGCAGTTTTCCAACAGGTTTACAGTTCCATGTAAACCTATGGAAAACCAAATCCGCTGTGCCCATGGTGCGGAAAATACCGTGCGGAAACGCTGCGTTGTATTTTCCGCAGCTTGTCAATTCTTTGTGCGGATTCCGCAGCGTTTTACACCTGTTCCTCAATAGGAATCCGCAGGTGAAATCCGCACAAAAACCACTGGAAATCCGTGGTAAATCTGCAGGTAAAACGCAGTGCCTTTTACCTGCGGATTTTTCAAAAATGGTGCGGAAAAATCTCACGAATCCGCAACGTGGGCACATAGCCTTAGGGTTAAGGTTGGAATTAGAGTTAGGGTTGGAATTAGGGCTAGGGTTGGAAATAGGTTTAAGATTAGGCTTGTGGTTAGGGTTATGGTTAGGGGTGTGTTGGGGTTAGGGTTGGGATTAGGGTTAGGGTTGGGATTAGGGTTAGGGGTGTGTTAGGGTTAGGGTTGTGGTTAGGGTTATGGCTAGAGTAGTAGGGATTAGGGTTAGGGGTGTGTTGGGGTTAGTGTTGGAGTTAGAATTGTGGGGTTTCCACTGTTTAGGCACATCAGGGGTCTCCAAACGCAACATGGCGCCACCATTGATTCCAGCCAATCTTGCGTTCAAAAAGTCAAATGGTGCTCCCTCCCTTCCGAGCCCCAACGTGCGCCCAAACAGTGGTTTACCCCCACGTATGGAGTACCAGCATACTCGGGACAAACTGGGCAACAACTATTGGGGTCCTGAAGAGTGAGGTATCGCACTAAACCAGCTCTAGACAACTAAAGGTGTAGAATTTCAAAACAATAGTGAGCACAAACTACTATAGCTCCAACTTCTATTTCCAAAAATGCCAATAATAACAGCGATCCTGTATAAAGGTAGAGGTAAACACTTACTCTTTGCCTATGTCGTGGTCGATAATGCCGGTGGGTATATGTGTCGGCGGGTACTGTTGCTGGAGGTTCCAGATAACCAAAGGGCAAGGGCAGTGCGAGTAGTTGGGGTATTTGGAGAACGCGCAGAGCCAGAAGCGATCCTGGATGCGCGGCTGAAAAAAATTGCCGACAGTGCTCTGCAGCGTGTGATGTCACGAAGCTACGGAGCCTTGCTAGGGCAAAAAGCTAACCAACGCGTTCCGTCCCTCTTCGTCAGGGTACCCTGACCCTGAGCTTCTGGCTCTGCGCGTTCTCCAAATACCCTAACTACTCGCGCTGCCCTTGCCCTTTGGTTATCTGGAACCTCCAGCAACAGTACCCGCCGACACATGTACCCACCGGCATTATCGACCACGACATAGGCAAAGAGTAAGTGTTTACCTTATACAGGATCGCTGTTATTATTGGCATTTTTGGAAATAGAAGTTGGAGCTATAGTAGTTTGTGCTCACTATTGTTTTGAAATTCTACACCTTTAGTTGTCTAGAGCTGGTTTAGCGCGATACCTCACTCTTCAGATTTTCTTTTGTTCACCTTGCAGGTGTGACAGGGGTGGCACGGCACCTGTCCGGTATCAGCAGCTGATGTTCATTATTGTGGTATTATTATTATTATTATAACTATCGGGGTCCAATTTCATCTGTTACCCTTGTGAAAATAAAAAATTGCTTGCTAAAACATCATTTTTGAGGAAATAAAAATGATTTTTTATTTTCACGGCTCTTCGTTGTAAACGTCTGTGAAGCACTTGGGGGTTCAAAGTGCTCACCACATATCTAGATAAGTTCCTTTGGGGGTCTAGTTTCCAAAATGGGGTCACTTGTGGGGGGGTTTACTGTTTAGGCACATCAGGGGCTCTGCAAACGCAACGTGACGCCCGCAGAGCATTCCATCAAAGTCTGCATTTCAAAATGTCACTACTTCACTTCCGAGCCCCGGCATGTGCCCAAACAGTGGTTTACCCCCACATATGGGGTATCAGCGTACTCAGGAGATACTGGACAACAACTTTTGGGGTCAAATTTCTCCTTTTACCCTTGGGAAAATAAAAAATTCCGGGCTAAAAAAATCATTTTTGAGGAAAGAAAAATGATTTTTTATTTTCATGGCTCTGCGTTATAAACTTCTGTGAAGCACCTGGGGGTTTAAAGTGCTCACTATGCATCTAGATAAGTTCCTTGGGGGGTCCAGTTTCCAAAATGGGGTCACTTGTGGGGGGAGCTCCAATGTTTAGGCACACAGGGGCTCTCCAAACGCGACATGGTATCCGCTAACGATGGAGATCATTTTTCATTCAAAAAGTCAAATGGCGCGCCTTCCTTTCCGAGCCTTGCCGTGCACCCAAACAGTGGTTTACCCCCACATATGAGGTATTGGTGTACTCAGGAGAAATTTCCCAACAAATTTTAGGATCCATTTTATCCTGTTGCCCATGTGAAAATGGAGAAATTGAGGCTAAAAGAATTTTTTTGTGAAAAAAAAGTACGTTTTCATTTTTACGGATCAATTTGTGAAGCACCTGGGGGTTTAAAGTGCTCACTATGCATCTAGATAAGTTCCTTGGGGCGTCTAGTTTCCAAATTGGGGTCACTTGTTGGGGAGCTCCAATGTTTAGGCACACGGGGGCTCTGCAAACGTGACATGGTGTCCGCTAAAGATTGGAGCCAAATTTTCATTCAAAAAGTCAAATGGCGCTCCTTCCCTTCCGAGCCCTGCCGTGCGCCCAAACAGTGGTTTACCCCCACATATGAGGTATCAGCGTACTCAGGACAAATTGGACAACAACTTTTGTGGTCCAGTTTTTCCTTTTACCCTTGGGAAAATAAAAAAATTGTTGCTAAAAGATCATTTTTGTGACTAAAAAGTTAAATGTTCATTTTTTCCTTCCATGTTGCTTCTGCTGCTGTGAAACACCTGAAGGGTTAACAAACTTCTTGAATGTGGTTTTGAGCACCTTGAGGGGTGTAGTTTTTAGAATGGTGTCACTTTTGGGTATTTTCAGCCATATAGAACCCTCAAACTGACTTCAAATGTGAGGTGGTCCCTAAAAAAAATGGTTTTGTAAATTTTGTTGTAAAAATGAGAAATCACTGGTCAAATTTTAACCCTTATAACTTCCTAGCAAAAAAAAATTTTGTTTCCAAAATTGTGCTGATGTAAAGTAGAAATGTGGGAAATTTTATTTATTAACTATTTTGTCACATAACTCTCTGATTTAACAGAATAAAAATTCAAAATGTGAAAATTGCAAAATTTTCAAAATTTTCGCCAAATTTCCGTTTTTTTCACAAATAAACGCAGAAATTATCGACCTAAATTTACCACTAACATGAAGCCCAATATGTCACGAAAAAACAATCTCAGAATCGCTAGGATCCGTTGAAGCATTCCTGAGTTATTACCTCATAAAAGGACACTGGTCAGAATTGCAAAAAACGGCAAGGTCATTAAGGCCAAAATAGGCTGGGTCATGAAGGGGTTAATGTAAAATCTCATGTTGATTTTTCTCTTTAGGACACAGAAAGCTGTAGAGTTGAGCAGGAACTTCGTAAGGAGGTTGAAGACCTGAAGCTGAGGCTACAAATGGCTGCAGACCACTATAAAGAAAAATTTAAAGAATGTCAGAAATATCAGAAACAAGTCACAAAACTCACAGACCAGCTTGTATGTACCTATCTCTTGACTAATATTATTGCATAGCCTTTTAAGACCAAGAAAGCATTTATATTTCAGGTGCAGAGTACAAAATGTGTAATTCTTAAAACTGTTCCACCCTTGTCAGTGGAGGTTAGCTTTATTACCAGGAAGTCTCACGTAAAGTGTCCTGATGGACTGGAGCCTGTGATGAACCTGGACTTTTCACAGACTTCCTGTACCTATAGCAAAGTTCACCAAGAAGTAGAGCATTCTTTTAAAGGGTACAGCAAACAGCAAAGACTTGTATTACTGTTTTTTTTCTTTTTATTTATTTATTTTTTTTCTTTTGCTGGATCCACTTTTAGGTTCAGCTAAAAAAAATGTAAGCACCTCAAACTACATTTATGAATCTAATGGTGTTCTTGATTTATGACCTTCAAGAGAACCTGTCAGCAGGATTGTGAGGGGGGTCTTCATGTGGTGCTCTGAGTAGGTATTCATAATGTCCACTAACAGGCCACTGGCCATAACTGGCACTGATAGGAGGGAGTAGTATTGTAATGAGGAGAGGAGGCAAGGATCTCTTCTAGGCACCGCACGCCCCAGAGCCTGGAAGAATTCATTAGCCTAAGGAAAGAATATAACATTTCTCAGCATCAAGACGATTAATATGAGGCATACACGTAAGAGTAGTGTAACATTTCTATTACCTGTATGCCCATATTAATAGGTCATATACGTCCCAGGGGTGGGGGGGTGACAGATTCCCTTAAACCCCCTGCTGACATGCAACTTAGTGCTACGTCATATGGCGTATGCTGGTATTTGAAGTGGCTTAGATGCTTTGCCCCCACCATACCTGGAAGATGCTGGATGTAATGTGCAGCTGGTATCTTGCTGTAACAGCAGTGACCAGAGTTTGCTCTGATTGCTGCTGATAAACCATTTAAATACCACAGGCTAGCTCTGACAGCTGTATTTTTAGGGTTTATCACATTCACCCATCGGCCCATGCAGCACTGTGATTCATTAGGGCAGATGTGTTATGGCAGCCAAAAAGTCTGCCTATGGCCCCCACAGATGCCATCTTTTTTTCCTCCTGGTGGGATTTATAGGAGCACGTAATTTCGTCTATATGTCACAATACAGTGGTACTGCAGTGTATGAAGGAGCAATCAGATGATAACAGGTTCAACTCCTCAAAAACATAAGCCAACTTTTTTACGCCCGTTTAATAATAAAGAAAAATAACGATATATAATTATAAACACATTTGATATTTCCATGTCTGTAAAAGTCCGCACTATCAAAATATAAAATGAATTAACCCAAACACAACATGGCAGAATGAGTGGGAAAAAAATTGACCATGCGCTCAAAATGTCATATCCAACCCTAAACCAATAAGGATGTCCGCTCGCCACCCAAATTCCAATCGCTTGTTTTGCCGTTTCACCGCACTTGTAACTTTTTGCCCGTTTTCCTATACATTGTAGTTATGAATATGAACATTCATTTTACTATACGACTACTCCTGCAAAAAAAAAAAAATGGCCCTCATGTTGAAGAAATAAAAAAAAAATATGGCTTTTGGTAGAAGGGAGGAAAAGAAATGGAAACACTAAAATGAAAAACTGCCCAGTCATGAAGGAGTTAGAAGTTGACCTCCGATTTAGAGAAAAAAAATACAATGAGTTCTTTTGGCTTGGTCAGTTTTTCCATGGGTCGTGTCTGAATTGCAGCTCGGCCTCTGAACTGAATTAGATCTGATCTTGAGGCCCAGATTCCACTCGTGGACATCGTAGCACTGTCCAACCCCTGGCATCAACTTATAATCCATTCATTACTTAACATATTGCAGTTTCTTTTTCCCCCACTTTGTTTCCCTTTCCCAGTGAGCTCTGCCATCTTACTGCCGTTTGTGCCATCTGATTGTTCATTGTTACATGAAATGTTCTGAATACATCTGCCACAGTTTGACTTATTTTTTCCTTCTTCCCTTCTGAACCAGAAATCTGCAGAAGGTCAGCAGAAGTCAGGAGATCAGTATGTGTATTGTGAGGCATCGGCTGCGGATATCCCAAATTTTACTCCGCCAGGTAGGTTAGGCTTGATGCGCACATCACCTTTTCTTTTTTCGTCAGTTTACTATTAGTTTTTCATAAATTTTTTGTCCAAGTGTCCGCTTTTACCACTGATGTGTCATACATTCTTGTATACAAAAAAAAAAAATTGATGGATGTTTCCAAAGCTTCTTTCCAGCGACCATAAAAAAGGGACAGCATTACTATACAACACTGATCGCTGTCCTTGTTTTGTTTTATTGTGTGTGGACCAATTCGCTTGAATGGGTGAGTTATTTCTGCAAATCAAACCAATAGTAGCATGTCTCCATTATTTTTTGCAGGCCATTGGTAAGCAAACTAAAAAAAAAAAAAAATGACCTGTGAATTGCGTCAGCTGGCTATCCTGTCAGTCAGAAAAACTGACGGCTCAGGCTACTTTCACACTAGCCTCGTTTGGAATACGTCGCAATGCGCCGCTGTGGCAAAAAAAACCGCATCCTGCAAACGTGCCCGCAGGATGCGTTTTTTTGCCCATATACTTACATTAGCGGCGCATTGCGACGTATGTCCATACGTCGCAAGCGTCATACACTGGAAGCGTCGGCCCGTCGGCACAAAAAAAGTTCCATGTAACGCTTTTTCTTGCGTCGGGACCACCATTTCTGACCGCGCATGCATGCCCGGAACTCCGCCCCCTCCTCCCCGGACTTCACAATGGGCAGCGGAAGCATTGTAAAACTGCTTCCGCTGCCCACGTCGGGCATTATTTTCACAACGGGCATCGGGCCGAAGCATAGTGACGGCCCCGTGCCGACGCTAGTGTGAAAGTAGCCTCACATGCAACAAACACTGACATCTGAATGACGCCTTAGTCCCAAAGGTTTTGTCTGAAATGGAAAAAAAAAATTATAATTTGCAGTTATTGAAAAAATTGGTGATTCCGTAGGCAGTAGCACATTTTGAACGTTTTTCTCTCCATATCTCTTAATATTGCTTGACAGAGCAGTGCAAAACTGGGCCTAATATGTTGTGCTTTACATAATAATGTGCTCTCGAGTAATCACTCATTTATCTGCCTTCCACAGTGAGTCCATTTTCTTCCCATTCTGTATCTGAATTTGTCATCAAAGAACAAGTGGCTGATATGAACAAGGAAATAGCTGAGAAAACTGAGAAGTATCGAAAGTACAAGCAAATGTTAGCAGTAAGTAGCCAACCATCAGATCTGGCTAGTGATGTAACTTGATGTAAGTGGCTGGTGTTTTTTTTTTTTTTTTTTAAATTGCAATTTCATTGCTTTTGTACTGGGAAACAGGTAAAAAATTCCATCTCACCGTAAAAAGAATGGTGTTAATTAAAAGTACAAATCATTCCATAAAAAAAGTCCTCCATATGGCTGTGTCGGCTGAAAAATCCCCAAAAAATGTATGCCTTTAGGAAGTTGAAGAGAAAAAAACAAAGGAGCAAAAACTAAAAATTGTCTATTCTTTAAAGGGTTATCGAAGATCAAGCTCCAAAATGTTTTGTGTGTTTGGCATGCTAATTTGGCATATTGTGTTAAATCTACTTCACTTCATATGAAAGTGTGAAAAGCTAAAAACGTCAGTGCTTTAAATGATCCTTGTGTGCAGTACGTTTGTGAAGCCTTTTGCTTCCCTTTTCTTCCTACTTTACTGACATGAGGTTATCGTTGTCTGCTACTCTTCATTTACAGTGAATCGGCACCTGCTCTTATACAGTGCTAGTTCTCCATGCCTTCTCCATAGTCTGCTTGCCTGAAACATTGCAGAGGCTGCTGGAATCACAGGGTTTTAGCTACAAAGCTCTCATGGCCCCATTCAGATGACCATAATATGGCCACATTTAGCCGTCCATATTACAGAGCAGAGAGTGTTGCTACTGCAGGTTTATTGACCTAAACTAGCTGCATTAGAACTTCTTATATTTATTATTTTCCTGCTCTTCTAGGAAGAAAAGGCAAGGTGCACTGCATTTGCTGATGATGTCGCGAAGATGGAGCTAAAGTGGAAAGAACAACTGAAAATGAATGAAAGTATCAAACTGCAGCTGGCAGTCCATGAGGATCAGTATAAGGTAAGACCATCCAGGCAGAAACATGGTCATCCCAGATTTAGGCAGACGCCAGTGTGTGATTTGTAAGGCTAAGTACACGTTACATCTGTGCCCGATGTCGTGTGCGTGCGCCCAAGGAGATATGTGCCCAACAGTGGCCACAGTCATGCAGGATGCCAAGGCATCCGTCCAGCATAGGGACTGAATAAACATATATCTTTGTATATGTTTTTTTGCATTAGCCATCTGTTTCTCGTTCTACACAGACAATATGCAAAAGGGCAGACGTTGGGCCTCCATTCACTAGACAGGAGCCCTATCACATCATTGCAGTATATGTCCAGATAAGCTCCTGAAGTATACTGTAGGCTTGCTGCACAGAGTTAATCATTTTCTTTGTGCTGGAAAGTATTTCCGTTTCCAACCCTCTTTTGCAGAATTTCTGAATTGATTATAGGAGCCTTGTATGTGTTTTAACCCAAATGCATAGGCTGCAATTAAAGTATTGCAAGGAACATTTCACCTATTTAAGAGGAATCAAACTGCAAGCTTTGTGCAGGGCGCGCCCTCGCTTTGTGCAGGGCGCGCCCTCGCTTTGTGCAGGGCGCGCCCTCGCTTTGTGCAGGGCGCGCCCTCGCTTTGTGCAGGGCGCGCCCTCGCTTTGTGCAGGGCGCGCCCTCGCTTTGTGCAGGGCGCGCCCTCGCTTTGTGCAGGGCGCGCCCTCGCTTTGTGCAGGGCGCGCCCTCGCTTTGTGCAGGGCGCGCCCTCGCTTTGTGCAGGGTCTTTCTTACCACTGATAGTTCTGCCACAGTATATTATGAGCCGGTTATTTACCTATTACTGGCCCGGCGATAGAAGGCAGCATCTGTGATACACACTGAATGTTCGCAGCATAGCACAAGTATTAGGGAAAGTTAATTTGGTCGATCTGGAAAAGGCAAATCTGTCCGGCTTGTTGTAGCACAATGTAATGTAGCACTGGGGGATATTATGTGCCTTTATGCTTCAGAAAGTCTAAATCTACTTCTGAGGCTGCTCAGTAGAAGGTGAGGAATGTTTCACATGATCACAGCCACCTCCTAAGACCTGTGAAATACCAGCCTTTTCCCAGTAGAGTAAAAGCCCTCCCTGGCTTTTCTGAGTGACTCTGATACCTTTGCACAATCTTTATCCTGTAATTCGGCTTTATGTATCCTGTTGTGTAATGGATAATGTGTCTGGACTCCGATGTAGCAGTGAATAAAGAAATTGTGTGCGCACACGTGTATGTACAAGCCTCCTACATAAGTGACTGAACACGTTTGACGTCCACATTTTCTGTTTTGGTTGAGGCAAAAGTCTTACCCAACAGAGCTGTAATTGATAGTCTGCACCATTGTTCTAATAAAACAATGTACTTATACCAGAAAACAGCCAAAAATATGATGTTATAAGGGTTGTCCCTGATCAGCAGAAGAATGAACCAATGGCTACTCCCCACGATCTTTGTTTCTTTACTTGGCTGCTGTAACATCCTGTCGAGACACGACAGCTGCCACCAATCATTGTCTACAGCGGTCTGACAGGTGAGACCACTTATTGGCTGCAAGAATCACTTGTCAAAGGGATGTCATCACTGCAGCCTGGTAAACCAAAGTTTCGATGTAGCAGAGTGCCAAAGGGTTAAACCCTTAGTGACTGAGCCACTTTTGGTCTTTGTGAACAAGCCCTGTTTTTCAATTCTAACATGTCACTTTATGTGGCTGTAGCTCTGTAATGCATGTATCCCACTGACTATATAACGGTAAATTTGAGATGATACATTTTGAACTTAGTTTTTTTTTTTTTAATGAAACAATCTCTTCATTTTTCTAGACTTTAACCAAGTTGCAATTTTCAAACGTTAAATGCTTATATCCTGAAACCTGATGGTATATATTGGAAAACCCCCAAAGTGATACCAGTTTAAAGGGAATCTGTCACCACTTTTTTGGCATATCATGTAAAAATATCATTCAATTCAGTGCCGACTCTGCATTATACCAGTACTTTTGAATCCCCTTGACTCCTCACCTTTGATCAATAAATACCGTTTATATTCCTCCCGCGGTGTATGTAAATCAGCTCAGTCCGGTCCAATGGGCGGGGCTTATTGTCCATCTCCACCCCTTCTCCTCGGCTTGCTTGTACGTATTCTTTTCTGTGAATAACACAGATCACGTATAGTTTGGGCGCGTGCGCATTCAAATGGCTTCTCGTGTGTGCGCAGTATGCTTTGCCCAACTGTGGGCAAAGCATAAAATCATTATTGCGCATGTGCTGGCATACGCCATGGCTTTCTATGGTCCGTAAGAACACATACGCAATGCTGGTTTTCGGCTTTGCCCACAGTTGGGCAAAGCATACTGCGCACGCCCCAAGACTATACACAAACGCACAAATTCCCCTAAAAGAATGCGTAGAACAAGCCAGGAGGGGGGAGAGAGACGCACAATAAGCCCCGCCCATCGGACCGGACCGAGGATACTTACATACACCGCTGGAGGAATAAAACTGGTATCTATTGATCAAAGGTGGGGAGTCAAGGGGTATCAAAAATACCGTTATAATGCAGAGTTGGCACTGAATTGAATGATATTTTTACATGATATGCCAAAAAAGTGGTGACAGATTCCCTACACTTCACCCAAAACTGCTGGTAGAAAAAATGTATTAAACCTTCCGGTGCTTCACAGGAATTAATACACAAGTGGAATGAATAAATTCCTTTTTTCCACTTAAATATTGCTTTACCTTCAAATTTTCCAATTTGTAATAGTAGAAAATGGACGCCACAATTTATTATGACGTTTCCCTCAAACACGTTAATATCTCACTTCCCTCATAAGTGAACCCATTTGGGAAACTGTACTGCTCAAGGAATTCATCTAGGGGTGACCGGAGTATGTAAACCCACTGGTACCTCATGGAAGTTTATAACAGTGGGCCATAGATAATATGGACATAAAATGTTATTCTTCTACCATTATATGGTTATATTAACCGGAAAATGTTCATTTTCACAAAGGGATGTTAGGGAAAATGGACCCCACAATTTGTTGTGCAATTCCTCCCGAACACAATGATGTCCCATGCATCATCAAAAACTACAGTTTGGCCACACAGCGAGAATTAGAAGGAAGGAGCTGCTTTTGACTTTTGGAAAGCAGATTTTACTGGAGGAGTTTGTGATCGCTGTTTAAAGCCCCAAAGTGTCTCTGGGCTCTGACCACACAAGTGACACCATTTTTATAAACTGCATCCCTTGGTGTATTTCTCTACGGATGCAGTGACTATTTTGACTCCACTGTTCTTTTGCAGAAAACGAAGTATAGAATGGATGTTGTACAGTGAAAATTGCAAATATGCCAGCTTGCTGCCCATTGTGCCCATCTCGTGCTTCTGGAGATGCGCTCCTCGTAAATTTGTTGCTTTTTGCTACTAATGGTGTGAAAACGCTTACTTTTCTGTTGATGGATGATGGACCTGAGTGGGGACTTGTTTTTTGAGAGACGACTTGACATTTTCATTGGTAGCATTATAGAGTACTTAAAGTTTTATAACATATCTTGATTGCTTTTAAGGCTACTTTCACATTTAACCTGTTCTCTGTGCTGAGCACTTACATGAGGCATTTCTGTGTAAATCCCCCAAAATTCCGGATTCAGATAACATCCCCAATGCAACCATTCATTGTAATGAGGCACATGGAGTCACTTTGGACTGCGTCTGGCTAGGTCCTGTTTCTTTTTCTTTTTTTTTTTATTTATGCACAAAAGATTGGTCAATCGTATGTTATACAGCTAGCATCAGTAGTTGCTGTTTAACCACTTAGATGCTGCTGTAAATAGCTAACAGTGGCATTTAAGCGATTTGATTTAGGGGAAGGGCGGTTTGTTACGTTGCCCATTGCTTCTAGGGTTTCTTACATTTGTATTGCACGGGTCCTATTCTTGTGACTCGTTTGTCCGGTTTTCAGAAAAGCACAGTTCTGGTAAATAACATGGTAGAGTATCATCATTTAAGTGCAAGATGGCGATCATCCTCCCATGACTTGCAGGCAAATGTTGCTCTTCAGTGACATCAGAAAAAAAACAATATATTCTGGTCTCCCAGATTGGAGCATCATGGTTTCCTCAGGGTTTGTGACACTGATAGGACAGATTTAGGATGGAATATGAATGAAATATGGCTGCTGGGATACGTTTTAACCTCTGACTTCAGGGTTCTAGTTTATAGCACATCAGCCCTGAGAAGTAAAGTCGCCCAGTGCTGGATAGAGCTTCAAACCTCAAACAGATGACATTTTTATTCTGAAAGTAGAGCAGAAATGAAATGTGTCATGTCCTGAGAAATGTGGCCATTTATATTCTGTATCCGATTACTCTTTGCTTTGTAGTGTGTGGTGGTTTACGATCTTCTTGGTGACCTTCTAATTGTGGTTTTAACCACCTTTCCCCACTAATGGCATAAATGTAGTCAGGGATCACACATGGGTGGTATGAGCCCTGGTGTAAGCCTAGACAGAGAGGAACGGACATGGGGTGAGGAGGACAGGGGCGTAATCGGATGAAGTGCAGAGGAAATGGAGCAGACGAGGCAATATTATTCCTGGGAAATCATATAGCAAGGCGTGGCACAATAATAAGGGGGATAATACCATATGTCATTGAGTCATATGTACATATTACTCGTAACTCGTCATCTTCATGTGTCCTCAGATCCAGTCCGCAGAGAAAGATCGGGAAATATCAGAACTGAATTGCCATGTCGATGTGCTGCTGAGCGAGAAGAATAAACTGGAGAATGACATCAAGGTAAGAACTAGATAGACGACAATTAGGCGAGGAGACACGAGAAGAAAAAATGCTTTTAAAGATGACCATGTCAAAAGTAGCATGTTTTTACTCTTATTCCTGAGTATTCTGTGTTTTTGTGTTGTTTTTTTTTAATCTATTGATTTCTGAGATATGGGCCTTTTTATGGTCTTTACAAGGGGGCGTCGCTCACATTCTCTGGGGGCGTGTTTTCAGGCTGGCTTGCATAATAACCCACGTGAGGCATGCCCCCTTGGAATGATTATAACAATTAGCCCTAAATAAAGGCCCATGTGTCTGGAGCAAAAAATAGAAAAATAACAGAATATTTAGGATTAAAATAAGAGCGTAAATTGGCCGCTTTTGATCTGGTGACTGGTTCCTCCAAATAGAAATATATCCTGTTAGGCTATGTGCACATGTTGCAGAATTGCAGCGGAAATTTCCACGGCAATTCTGCAACTCCCTGCCGCTGGTATAACGCATGCAGAATTGGCATGCGTTTTCCCGCTAAACACTATCGTTTTGCAAGTTTAATTAGCTTGCAGAATGCTGCCATTTACCAAGCTATGTGTAGCATCGCTTGGAAAACTGATTGACAGGTTGGTCACACTTGTCAAGCATAGTGCAGCATCAGTAGTAAAAGATAGAATGTTAAAAAAAAAAAAAATTGGTTATTCTCACCTTCCGACAGCCCCCGATCTCCTCAGAGGCACTCCCGGCGGCTTCTGTTCCCAGGAATGCATTGCGCGAAGGACCTTTGTGACGTCACATAAATGCGACGTCATCCCAGGTCCTTCACGCAATGCATCCCTGGGAACGGAAGCCGCCGCGTGCACCGCTGAGAGGTGGGAGGACTCCGGGAGCCATCAGATAGTAAGTATATCACTATTTTTTATTTTAAGGCGCTTTTTTTTTTTTTTTTTTTTTTTTTTTTAACAGAAATATGGTTCCCAAAGGTCTGGAGGAGAGTCTCCTCTCCTGCAGACCCTGGGTACCACCGCACATGAAGCGCTCACTTTACGCATGGTGGCCATATCCACATGCGTGAAGTGAGCGTTTCAATGCATTCCTATGTGTGCGGAATCCGTGCAATTCCGCACAAAGAATGAGCATGCTGCGTATTTTTCCGCGATGCGATTCCGCCGCTGAAAAATACGCAGCATTAGCACAGCATTGCGGAATTCCATTGAATTTAATGGGCTGTGTTATGCATGCGTTTTCGCCGCGATTTCGTGGTGAAAAAACGCGGCAAAAAGGCATACAATCCGCAACGTGTGCACATAGCCTTAGAGGGATCCTGTAGACTGATCAGTGCTGCCCAAGTCATCTATACTGACCTACAGAGTCACATGCAAACTGTCGAAATGTGTATAATCTTTCTATTCATGTCTTACCTGTTATCCAGAATGGTGTCCGCTGGTAAGTGTATGTTTTATTAGGTAGGAATATGATTTTGATGGCATCTCTCTTTATAGGAGCTTGAAATCAATCTGGAAAGACTGTCAGCGAGGGCAGCGAGTGATCACGCATTACCAGGCTCCAGCTCTCAGGGATTGCAGTTCTTTAATCCATATTGTGAAGAGCATCGAGAGGTTCCTATAATCCCCATCCAGCCTCCTGTACTGCAGTTTGGAAATCCATATGCAACACAGGCAACCCGAGGTGAGAAGAGGTGGTTATTGTCCCAGAATATACTTGTATTACTACTGACTATATATATTATAGTCTGAGAGTCGTCAAGCAAAGCGACCATTAATAACCTCACTGACATAGAAACAGTATGTGGCTGCTATAGACTTGGAATGGGCAACAAATCAGTGCTCTTCTTCTTTTTTTTTCTTTTTTTTTTTTTTTTCTTGCGATTTTTTTTTTTTTTTTTTCCTCCATCTTGTTTGGCTGACTTATTACATGTGCATTATGTTTTATATGCACCTTTTTTTCTATGAACTTTGTAAGTTGAAATTTTATTCTGTTCGTGAAAGAACAGATGTCTGAAAATACATGGGGCAGTCAGGTGTAAAACTTCGTGTTTTCAGAGTAGTGGTAAATGCCTTTCTTAAAATACTGGTCTCTCAGCAAGTTTGTATAACCGAAAATGACTGTCTATATCGGAAATAGAAGCCAATCAAAGCTTTTCTGTCATTTTTTTAAAGGGCTTGTCCATTACCTGGACAACCCCTTTATATATGAAGTAGTCCACCTTGTGAAATAGAGACAAATACTCTCCTTTCTCATCGGCACCATTCCAGCAATGCCTGGGGGCTTGTGTGACGTTGTTATGCTGTGTGAGCCCCGTAGCCAATCAGCAGCTGTTATTGGACTGAATCGCTTATCTGTAATTTATTAGATGGCGCCGATGGCGCTCTCAATCCTGACGAAGTGCAGGGTCCTCCAGCAAGGCCACCATCTTGGAGCCTTATTGATAAAGTGGTCTGCAGTCAACCAGCTAGGAATCTTAGCCGGCCAGATGGTCTGGAAGACCCTGATGATAACAATCAGGTTGGTATAAAATTTATATGCTTTTTTTTAATATATATTCTTGTGTGTCTTTGTGATGATTTTGGTCTTTACATTGAGCTAGACCAGGGAAATTCATAAAGTTTTGGTATCCCTTATCACTCCTCATTAGAAGGAGCTGGAGACACTTGGTATACTGTATGTCTCCAGAAGTTTCTCATCCCCGGGTCATCAGCTCTGCATATCTCACCAGGCCATGGTATAAGGGCTGAAGGACATGAGCTTTGTGGCTGTCCCTAGGCGTCAGGCTTATATTTCCAGTGTCTTGAAGGTCCTTCACTTAGGCTCAAGTATAATTTGAAAGGTTCTCCCAACATTATCCTACATTATAGGCACACAGGGAATCCATGGCTAATAGGTTCCCATTGTTTAATACTGTTGTCTGGGATAGTGTAGACTACTCTTCATACTGCAGAGAAGAAATGGATATACACCTAGCTGACGGATATGGTGTCACTCTTCCGGCTTTGTCATGTGATTGGAGTCCGCTAGATCCTTTTGGCGTATATGCCAGCGTGATGTGCACCGAGCGTTAGCGTTTCTATTCCCTCATTAGGAATGTGGTTGATGTCTGTGACTTTTGGGTAATGTCCTAATTTGGATTAGTCTCCTGCATTTTTGACATTTTTTAACAATTCCTGTGACTCATTGAGGCCTATGACAATTATATTAGTGCAATAATCTCTCATGTGGCAGAGAGACCACTGATAATGGCGGTGCCCTCGCTCCTCCGCGGGACATGCTCCATCAGGATCTCTTTTTGATTCCCTAAATGAAATTGAAATGTCAGTGTGTTTCCGATTTGCTCTTCTCCATTTATACTGAAGGCCTCTTTGATCTTGGCAAAATACATCAGATGAGGAATCCGCACATGCCGAATACTTTGCTCTTTGCAGTGCAGTGGTACCATGACGTGTTCCTCATTTAGTCTAGTTTGCTGCGTTTAATTGATATTAACCTTTGCAGAAACTGATAAGTGCTTAGACAGATCTGATAATAGCCTTGGCATTCAGCAGCCATAGTGGAGGAAAGACTAGCAGCTTCCTCCAGCCTTCAGGTTCTGGGTGTCCTTGATTGAAGATAATTAGGGAGCCTGTCCTAATTCCCTCATTGACAGTGTTAGCTTGCCCGTAGATGTCACCCACCTTCACCTCCCATTCTGCATACTGTCTCCAACCCTCCCCACTGGAGACATTCGGCTTGACAAGAGACTTTTTTTCTTTTCTTCTAGTCAGACGGAGAACTTTAATTAACACCGCTGTCTTCCTGACCTGTGTGTTGCCTTCTTGCATGTTAAATAGTAATGTGTGTGCATATAATAATAGAAACAAATTGTTATGGATTGCAAAATATATGTGCAGTAATAAATTCCATAAACTCTTGAAGGGTTACTCCTGTCTATACGATAGGTGATCATTTGCTGATTGATCGGTTGGCATCCCGGCGGTCGGACACCTATCTCAAGAACCCTGTCTAAATTTAGTGACGCAGAACTAAACGAAATTAGCTTTTTCTGGAATCTTCTGTGGGACCGCAAAAATTGTAAAAAAAAAAAATTCAAGCGCTGTACTCTTGCAGAAAGCATAGCGTAGATGTGTGCATGTCCTGCCGCTGCTCCATTCAGAAGGGCTCTGCTCTCCGGATCTCGCTTCTCGATGGGCTGAAAACACTTATGGATGGGTGATAACTTTTAAAGGGAATCTGTCACCAGGTTTTTGCCAGCTAATTAATGAGCAGCATAACGTAGAGACTGAGACCTTGATATCCGTGATGTCACTTACTGGGCTGCTTGCTGTAGTTTTGATAAAATCACTATTTTATCAGCTGATTATCATTAGAGGACTAGTAAACCTGCTGCCAGGTAGTCCACCATAATCATGAGCTCTGTATAACCTCACCCCACCATTGATTAGCAGCTTTCTGCCTATGCACAGTGTACACAGAAAGTTGTAAATCAGAGGTGTGGCTGAGGTTATTCAGGGCTCAGCATTCAGAGAACTGTAGATCTGCAGCAGGTAACAGTGATTACATGAAAATTACAGCAATTGCCTTAGTAAGTGACACATCGCTGGAATCCGTGTCCCTGACGCTACATTGTGCTGCACTCGGGTGGGGTAGCAAAACCTTTGTTATAGATTCACTTTAATAATTTGAATAATGCTTTAAAGAGGACCGGACACCAGGTCAAGTGTTCAGTCTTTGCTCTTATTCCCACTGCTTTTTTTTTGTTTTCAGACAACATATAAAATCTGAGTCGCATCCACATGGTGACAGGCTGATAACATTGTACATGATCAGTATCTAGAAAACCACCTAGGATACCACAATTGTGTAAAGAGGGTCTCTGTTCCCCTCAGTATTTATGAGGATCTGCCCCATCCATGATTGAATGATGTGAATGTTGTATGGTCGCCATTTTCAATGGGTGTCCTTTCTTCTAACCCTCAGTTGGGGTGAGACTTGTGGAGCTGAGGTGTTTTAAGCAATATGAAGGCTTTAAATGGGTCCTCTGCAAGTCCTTAGTATAGGTTGTTAGTTAGTGATGAGCGAACATGCGCGGATAACATGTTATCAGAGTGCAATTCCCGTGTGTGTTGCGACTGTCTACTTCCGCAAAATACGCAGCCGCAGGGACTCAAACACATTATCCGAGCACGTTCACTCATCACTATAGTTAATGTTTCACTACTAGAAGGCTTGGCCTCGGGGTGCCCAGCACAACACACACACACGTAGCACAACACAAAATGGCAACCATAAAAAGGGGAATATTTTGCCATTTTGTTTTGTGTGGTTTGTACAGGGAGGGCGGCTAATGCCGGCTCAGAATGACTCTTATCAGACCTCATTCACGAAGACGTACAACAATAAAACAAGCTTGGTTGCCCAGAGCAACCAATCAGTGCTCCGCTTTCACTTCACCAGAGCAGTGTAAATCATTAAGGCCTCGTACTCTCCCTGCCAGATGTGCAGTGTCGTTGTGGTGTGTGAGCGGGTCCACCATGTTGTAGTGTGGTGTGTGAGCGGGTCCACCATGTTGTGTTGTGGGTGAGTGGGTCCACCATGTTGTGTTGTGGGTGAGTGGGTCCACCATGTTGTAGTGTGGTGTGTGAGCGGGTCCACCATGTTGTAGTGTGGTGTGTGAGCGGGTCCACCATGTTGTGTTGTGGGTGAGTGGGTCCACCATGTTGTGTTGTGGGTGAGTGGGTCCACCATGTTGTAGTGTGGTGTGTGAGCGGGTCCACCATGTTGTAGTGTGGTGTGTGAGCGGGTCCACCATGTTGTAGTGTGGTGTGTGAGCGGGTCCACCATGTTGTGTTGTGGGTGAGTGGGTCCACCATGTTGTGTTGTGGGTGAGTGGGTCCACCATGTTGTAGTGTGGTGTGTGAGCGGGTCCACCATGTTGTAGTGTGGTGTGTGAGCGGGTCCACCATGTTGTAGTGTGGTGTGTGAGCGGGTCCACCATGTTGTAGTGTGGTGTGTGAGCGGGTCCACCATGTTGTGTTGTGGGTGAGTGGGTCCACCATGTTGTGTTGTGGGTGAGTGGGTCCACCATGTTGTAGTGTGGTGTGTGTGAGTGGGTCCACCGTGGTGTGTGTGAGTGGGTCCACCATGTTGTAGTGTGGTGTGTGTGAGTGGGTCCACCATGTTGTAGTGTGTTGTGGGTGAGTGGGTCCACCATGTTGTGTTGTGGGTGAGTGGGTCCACCATGTTGTTGTTGTGTGTGTGAGTGGGTCCACCATGTTGTTGTTGTGTGTGTGTGAGTGGGTCCACCGTGGTGTGTGTGAGTGGGTCCACCGTGGTGTGTGTGAGTGGGTCCACCATGTTGTAGTGTGGTGTGTGTGAGTGGGTCCACCATGTTGTAGTGTGGTGTGTGTGAGTGGGTCCACCATGTTGTAGTGTGGTGTGTGTGAGTGGGTCCACCATGTTGTAGTGTGGTGTGTATGAGTGGGTCAACCATGTTGCAGTGTGATAGTGGAGGCCGATTTACTCAAGGGCTCACTCACAGACACACAGGACTGTTCTGCTATATAATCCCCAGACCTGCCTGTAACTGCAAACTCCAGCATACGTGGTCTGGGGCAGAAGTGATAGTGGAAGGTAGTAGTGTGGAGTGTCAGTGGGTCCACCATGTTGTGGTCTGTGAGTGGGTCCACCACGTTGTAGTGTTGTGGTGGAGGCCAGTAGTGTGGTGTGTCAGCGGGTCCACCATGTTGTAGTGTGGTGTGTTAGTGGGTCCACCATGTTGTAGTGTGGAGTGTCGGCGGGTCCACCATGTTGTAGTGTGGAGTGTCAGCGGGTCCACCATGTTGTAGTGTGGAGTGTCAGCGGGTCCACCATGTTGTAGTGTGGAGTGTCAGCGGGTCCACCATGTTGTAGTGTGGTGTGTGAGTGGGTCCACCATGTTGTAGTGTGGTGTGTGAGTGGGTCCACCATGTTGTAGTGTAATAGTGGAGGCTAGTAGTGTGGTGTGTGAGCGGGTCCACCATGTTGTAGTGTGGTGTGTGAGCGGGTCCACCATGTTGTGTTGTGGGTGAGTGGGTCCACCATGTTGTGTTGTGGGTGAGTGGGTCCACCATGTTGTAGTGTGGTGTGTGAGCGGGTCCACCATGTTGTAGTGTGGTGTGTGAGCGGGTCCACCATGTTGTGTTGTGGGTGAGTGGGTCCACCATGTTGTGTTGTGGGTGAGTGGGTCCACCATGTTGTAGTGTGGTGTGTGAGCGGGTCCACCATGTTGTAGTGTGGTGTGTGAGCGGGTCCACCATGTTGTAGTGTGGTGTGTGAGCGGGTCCACCATGTTGTGTTGTGGGTGAGTGGGTCCACCATGTTGTGTTGTGGGTGAGTGGGTCCACCATGTTGTGTTGTGGGTGAGTGGGTCCACCATGTTGTAGTGTGGTGTGTGTGAGTGGGTCCACCGTGGTGTGTGTGAGTGGGTCCACCATGTTGTAGTGTGGTGTGTGTGAGTGGGTCCACCATGTTGTAGTGTGTTGTGGGTGAGTGGGTCCACCATGTTGTGTTGTGGGTGAGTGGGTCCACCATGTTGTTGTTGTGTGTGTGAGTGGGTCCACCATGTTGTTGTTGTGTGTGTGTGAGTGGGTCCACCGTGGTGTGTGTGAGTGGGTCCACCGTGGTGTGTGTGAGTGGGTCCACCATGTTGTAGTGTGGTGTGTGTGAGTGGGTCCACCATGTTGTAGTGTGGTGTGTGTGAGTGGGTCCACCATGTTGTAGTGTGGTGTGTGAGTGGGTCCACCATGTTGTAGTGTGGTGTGTATGAGTGGGTCAACCATGTTGCAGTGTGATAGTGGAGGCCGATTTACTCAAGGGCTCACTCACAGACACACAGGACTGTTCTGCTATATAATCCCCAGACCTGCCTGTAACTGCAAACTCCAGCATACGTGGTCTGGGGCAGAAGTGATAGTGGAAGGTAGTAGTGTGGAGTGTCAGTGGGTCCACCATGTTGTGGTCTGTGAGTGGGTCCACCACGTTGTAGTGTTGTGGTGGAGGCCAGTAGTGTGGTGTGTCAGCGGGTCCACCATGTTGTAGTGTGGTGTGTTAGTGGGTCCACCATGTTGTAGTGTGGAGTGTCAGCGGGTCCACCATGTTGTAGTGTGGAGTGTCAGCGGGTCCACCATGTTGTAGTGTGGAGTGTCAGCGGGTCCACCATGTTGTAGTGTGGAGTGTCAGCGGGTCCACCATGTTGTAGTGTGGTGTGTGAGTGGGTCCACCATGTTGTAGTGTGGTGTGTGAGTGGGTCCACCATGTTGTAGTGTAATAGTGGAGGCTAGTAGTGTGGTGTGTCAGCGGGTCCACCATGTTTTAGTGTGGAGTGTCAGCGGGTCCACCATGTTGTAGTGTGGTGTGTGAGTGGGTCCACCATGTTGTACTGTGTGGTGTGTGAGTGGGTCCACCATGTTGTAGTGTGGAGTGTCAGCGGGTCCACCATGTTGTAGTGTGGTGTGTGAGTGGGTCCGCCATGTTGTAGTGTGGTGTGTGAGTGGGTCCGCCATGTTGTACTGTGTGGTGTGTGAGTGGGTCCACCTTGTTGTAGTGTGTGGTCTGTGAGTGGGTCCACCATGTTGTAGTGTGATATTGGAGGCTGATTTACACAAGGGCTCACTCACAGAAACACAGGTCGGTTCTGCTGTATAATCTCCAGACCTTCCTGTTTTAGCAAACTCCAGGATATGTGGTCTGGGACAGAAGTGGCGAAACACAGGAACCGTGACCGATGCCAATATTCTTTACTGAAAAAGTGAACATCTGGCCAATTCTATGCACAGATAACTGATCAGGGACATAAGTATTGTTTATTTTGGCAAAGATTGGTTGATTTTGTTGGCCAGCCCCACATCACCTTACATATTTAAAGGGAACCGCTGATAGCTGCTGCTGCTGCTCATGTGCAGCCAGCGCCATTTTGAGACTTTTTTTTTAATTGAATTTAGTTATCGCATCAAAAAAAATAATTAAATGCATATTACACATGCGATCATGCTGCAGCGCATTATGTGAAATAGGGGGGCAGTCAGTGAGGGATCAGTGACCTGCCACCAATCTTCATTATCAATACCTAATCAGAGTACCACATGAAGACCCCCACAGGCCGCCCCGGAGCACGGGCATATCATTAACTACAAACTGAAAATAAAGATTAAACAAAAACCACAAGATGGATTTCATCAACCCAGGGATCATGTTAATCAGTATAACAGCGCTGACCTGACACTGTGTGTGCGTTACTGTGCACAATCCTGCTGACAGGTTCCCTTTATCCCTCCTACTATTTATTTTCATTATATTTTTTGCAAAAATGGCTCCCAAAGTATCCTTTCCTGCTGAAATAATATTTAACTCTGCTATAAAGCAGCTTAATAAAAAACAACTGCAATGTGGGAGGAGTAAAACTCTCTATTATTCTATTGTTATTGACCCTTTAGATACCTTTATTAGTGTTTTCTGTGACTGTTAGTCGCTCTTGGCATCCTATGAAGGAGCCCTTCAGGCATGTGGCACTGTTTCCTGTGATGGGCACGATACTCATGAATGCCCCGTGGATATATTTGTGTTGTTAGTGCTCGTGAAACAAAAGCGCGGCTGACAGAGCTGATGATGTGATGTAGCCTCAGCCTGACAGGGCAATTTAAGTGATGCGCCTGAGTGCAGGGAGACACCGGTGACTTGCTTGGCTGCCTAGATCTCCATGTACACATCACTCAGCTCCATGACTCCCTTGTCAGCTCCTATCGTGGAGGTGTTGGAAGTGATCGCCTCTTATTTCTACACAAATTACAAGGAGATGTGATAGAAGATTATTTAGCAGTTTGCTTCTCTTAATACAAGTCCCAGAGGAATGCCATCGAGGTACAATGTCTCCTGACACAGATTGATTTGCTCTGCCTTGTATTCTGCATTCCTCACATTTCTGGCCAGTGTAGCCCTGTCCCTAGCCGATGACAGGCAACTATTACAATCATTTGCTTTGGTATTTTTTATTTGCTGGTTTTATGGAGCCACAAAATTCCACCCATGGCTGAAAGACGTTGGAATGACAGCCGAAGCTCCTGAGATTATCTCTGACTTTCCCATGCTTTCAAAGGACGGCCTTGCAGCAGAGATATCAAAAATTTTTTTACTACGGAATGAAACTGGACCATGTCCAATGTTTGTACTGGCTAACTGGCAAGCACTGAGACACCAGTTTAATAGTAGATGTGTGTGTGTGTGTGTGTGTGTGTGTGTGTGTGTGTGTGTGTGTGTGTGTGTGTGTATTGTAGTGGGGAAAATAAGTATTTGATACACTGCCAAGTTTGCAAGTTTTCCCACCTACAAAGAATGGAGAGGTCTGTAATTTCTATCATAGGTATACTTCAACTGTGAGAGACAGAATGTTAAAAAAAAAAATAAAAATACGGAAAATCACATTGTATGATTTATAAATCATTAAATTGCATTTTATTGCATGAAATAAGTATTTGATCACCTACCAACCAGCAAGAATTCTGGCTCTCACAGACCTGTTAGTTTTTCTTTAAGAAGCCCTGTTACTCTGCACTCATTACCTGTGTTAACTGCACTTGTTTAAACTCGTTAGCTGTATAAAAGACACCTCTCCACACAGTCAATCTCACTCCAACCTCTCCACCATGGCCAAGACCAAACAGCTGTCTAAAAACACCACAGACAAAATAGTAGACCTGCACCAGGCTGGGATGGACTACAGGACAATAGGCAAGCAGCTTAGAGAGAAGGCAACAACTTTGTAGATTGTGAGCCCTTGCGGGCAGGGTCCTCTCTCCTCCTGTACCAGTCGTGACTTGTATTGTTTAAGATTATTGTACTTGTGTTTTTATTATGTATAACCCTCCTCACATGTAAAGCACCATGGAATACATGGCCCTATAATATAATAACTGATGGCACAATTATTAGAAAATGGAAGAAACACAAGATGACTGTCACTGTTCCGCAGTCTGGGGCTCCCTGCAAATTCTCGCCTTGTGGGGTAAGGATGATTCTGAGAAAGTTCAGGAATCAGCCCAGAACTACATGAGGACCTGGTCAATAACCTGAAGAGAGCTGGGACCACAGTATCAAGTATTACTGTTAGTAACACACTACACTGTCATGGATTAAAATCCTGCAAGGTCCACATTCTCATGCCAGCACATGTCCAGGCCATTTGGAGTTCCCCAGTGACCATCTGGATGATCCAGAGGAGGCATGGGAGAAGATCATGTGGTCAGATGAGACCAAAACACAACTTTTTCGTATCAACGCCACTCTCCGTGTTTGGAGGGAGAAGGAAGAATACAACCCCAGGAATACCGTCCCAACCATGAAGCATGGTGGGGGAACATCATGCTTTGGGTGTGCTTTTCTCCAAAGGGGAGAGGACGTACTGCAACTTATTGAAGAGAGGCTGGAGGGGAGTCATGTATCGCAAGATTTTGGCCAACAACCTCCTTCCCTCAGTAAGAGCATTGAAGATGGGTCGTGGCTGGGTCTTCCTGCATTAAAAATGACCCGAAACACAGTGCCAAGGCAACTAAGGCATGGCTCCGTAAGAAGCATTTCAAGGTCCTGGAGTGGCCTAGCCAGTCTCCAGACCTGAATCCAATAGAAAAATTTTGGAGGGAGCTAAAACTCAATTTTGCTCAGCAACAGCCCCAAAACCTGAAAGATCTTGATAGAGGAGTGGAGCAAAATCCCTGCTGCAATGTGTGCAAACTTCGTCAAGAACTACTACAGGAAATATCTGACCTCTGTAATTGCAAACAAAGGTTTCTGTACCAAAGATTTAGGTTTGGTTTTCCTAATATACATACACATCGTATTTTGTGGATTATAAGACGCACCCCAAATTTTGGGTGCAGAAAATAGGGGAAAAAAATGTAATAAAAAGATAGTGTGTTATAATCCGCTTTTACAGTAGTTGGCCTGGGGAAGGCGGTGATGGAGCAGGGTCCCGGTGGCAGGGTTGGTGCTTTAGGAAGCTGGCGTAGTTAGGAGATGCTGCTGGCCTCAGGGTGGTAGGAGCAGCAGCAGCGACTTTGGGACCCCGCTCCACCACAATCGGTAAGCTCCACCACAGCAACAATTCGGATTATAAGACGCACCCACATCTTCTGTGGGTGTAGCCTAGCACAAATCCATCAGTTTCCACATTCCACAAAGGCTCAGTGATGAGATCAAGACTGTCGAGGCCTTATCACTTCCAGGACTCCTAGTTCTTATTTACATTTTATGTGGTTACTGTCCTGCTACAGAATAAATTTGGAGCCAAGCATACATCTCCTTGATGGTATTGCATGATGGATAAGTATCTGCCTATGTTTCTCAGCATTGAGGACCCCATTAATCCAGACCTAATCCCCAACTCTATTTGCACATCCCTCCACAGTTTTGTGCAGACACTCATTATTGTACCGCTCTCCATCCCTTCGAACATACTATCTTCAGTTACATCCAAATATTTCAAATTTAGGCTACTTAGTCCATGGCACCTGGTGCCATTTTCTACTCCTCAGTTCCTATGTTTCTGTGCATAGATAAGTCACGTGGCCGGACTGCTCAGAACAGTATATGGGTGTAGCTAAGTCCCATTCATTGTTTCCTGCCAATTTTCAGCTGATGGCACCGACCTTCTGTTTTTGAAGGAAAATCACGTGTTCCACCTTTCTCGTGCTCTTCAAGCTCTTCTGTAGAACCACCTCACTTTGAATCCTTTGCCTGGAGATACCTTGTTAATGCAGTATAGTAATCGTATTCCCTGTTGCTGTCCTTTCCCTTGCTATGGTTATGACCTGTGACATGAAACTGACCTTTACATCCTCACCTTTTTGTGGAGTTTGGCTGTTCCTCACCCAGTTTTGATGCCCCCTACATAGCTGTTTCTAATTAGTCTTTCACCCTACATATGAAAATAATGATCATTATGACTTGCTTGGTGTAATTGGTTTTGATTTGGTATCATTGTTCTGTTTTTAAGACAAAGGAAGGTGACACCAAATGTTACTTTGATTTAGATTTCTCTTCTGTTCATTCACTTTGCATTTTCTTA
The DNA here is from genome assembly GCF_051348905.1 of Ranitomeya variabilis. Lineage (NCBI taxonomy): Eukaryota > Metazoa > Chordata > Amphibia > Anura > Dendrobatidae > Ranitomeya > Ranitomeya variabilis. The sequence continues at coordinate 96,395,278 of NC_135237.1, forward strand.
ATGAAAACAAACCATTAACGTTTCTATTTTTGAAGCTTCTTACTTTGCAGAATTTGTTACACCTGCCACACACAATCTCTGCCCTAAGTCTAGCGTCCTCTTCTATTCTTATAGTGCGCCTTTTTCCCTCACTTGCTTATGTTGTACTTTATATTTTATACTAAGTGTGCAACCTATTATATATTTTCCAAGACAGATTTGTTCAGCATCTAATCCCAGAAGATCCTATTAACTTGCATAGAGTATGGCCGGTTTGTTAGTTGTTTTTATAGGCAGAACAAGGCTATGTTCACATCTGCATTGGAGACTTACGAGCTTGTGTTGCCGATTCCCTCACTTGTCTCACAATAGTGCAGCGTACCATGCTGTTTTTCCTGGTAAAACCCTACTGTAGTCAGGGATTCTTCTATCTGTCATGTTACAGCCATCCGCTGTCTGAATTTAATTTCTGTTGCATGAAGGGGCAAAATTCCGAACGCCTTTGGGAACCGGTGCACTGAAAGATAATGGTGAACTTGCGTTCTTAAGAAAGAACAGCTAACATAGAAAAAACTCAGAAAAAGTACATACAATGAGATACGGCCTTCCCAAAACCCTGTCTGATGACAAATGCACACTTAGCAGGATGCAGCAGGCCTCCGCTGATAAAGGCTAGGAGCAGCACAGGTGCAAACTACTTGATAAAAACAACCACCCCCACCCTCCAAACATTGCAGGGGTTGGCTGCCTAGTAGAAAAAAATGCACATTGATATAACTCACATAGGACGCCAGTCACACTAATAAGTGTGGTGCACAGTGTCTGGTATGCAACCTATTAATGACGCCCCTTGTATTAACAGGCGGGCTGCCCAGCACTATAATATGCAGCACACAGTGACAGACGCCCCAGAGTGGAGGCCTGCTGCATCCTGCCAAGTGTGCATTTGTCATCAGGCAGGGTTTTGGGAAGGCCGTATCTCATCGTTCTTAAGAAAGCTCATTTAACTATAGTTTTTCAGTGTGAACAGGCTGGTATGATTGTGCAAAATGCTCGATCATTGGTGCATCGTCTTGTGTAAAATGACTCGCTGCCAAGAAAGATGGTAGCCTATGAGCACCAGGCAATGTATTACCTCACACATTCTTTACTACGGTCTGCCTGCGTAAACGGCCTATTAAAGTATTGGTGGTTGCTTAGTGCCGCTGGCCAGTCTGTGTAAATGGACCCACAGCTGGCAAAAGAGAGCCAGAAAAATGATGCCAGTGTGGTACCACCAACATATGTCATAGCTGTATCTTTTTACCTTGAGGGTATGTCCACTTGAAGACAGACATGCAGCATATTTGCCGCAGTAAAAAAATTCCACAGCAATTTGCTGTTGCAATATCTGTACTGCACTGCATATATCCGTGGTTTCCAATGTGCACATATAATGCCATCTTCACCCTTTGAATTGCAACAAGTGAAACCTGCGATAAAGTGCAGCATGAAATGATAAATGCTAGATTTCAATTCTGCAGAGCCAAGCAATTTGTGCTCCAGATTTGAATGAGATTTCCTAAAATCTGATCCACAATGGTGGTACTATAATATATAGCAGATTTTCATATCTGGACAGAAAATTCTCTGCAAACACTTACCGTGTGGGTGGATCCAGAAAGCGGTGTCCTGTAAGGCCGATCCTTTTCCAAATGCTGTTTTGGGGTAGATATACATCATCGAGAGGGTCCTTTTTCTGAACACATAACAAGTGGGCGCTATTTTCAGGCAACTTCTTTAATTTTGGCACGTTACTTGCTAAGTTGTATAATGCACTCAACTTTAATTGTTATATTTTGCGATGCAGGATAATGACAATGAGCCTCTTCAACGGAACCAAGATCCGCCAAGCTTTCCTGGACAAGACCGGTCTGGATTTTGCTTTGATCCAAGGTATTTTCAAATGTTTTACATAAGAGTCTATAAGTTTGTTTATGGAATGTGTAAGAGTATTTATATCCAGGACTCAATAGCTACAAGGCAACACCATTCGGCAACTGAACCATGTGGCTAACATAAATGAGAGATAAATATTAAAGGGCCACTGCATAAAGAGGCAACAATCTGGTTGTCCCTGTAATGAGTCCCCCTCCAAACCACGTTACCTTTATCTTCCTCCTTTATTTTTATTTTTTCAGCTTTCCTTCTTCAGCACCCTATAGACATTCTTATGGCCTGTGCCTCTAAACTACATTTACGAAGCAGGATTGTGCTTGGCAGAGCTGTACCTGTCATTTACTGCCATCAGTAGTGCTCACCCACTTCACCTACAACGCACCATCCTCAGACTCCTTTCAAGTTTGAAAACGTTTAGAGATATGTCATTTTCTACATTATAAAAATTACAAAAAGGAAAATAGACCAATGCAAAAGTTTGGGCCCCTTGGAGATTTGTGTGCTCAGATAACTTTGACCAAGGTTTCAGACCTTAACCTGTTAGGGTTATGGCTTGTTCACTATCATCGTTAGGAAAGGCCAGGTGATGCAGACTTCCCAGCTTTATAAAAACCCAGATTCCTCTAACCTTGTGCAAAAAAACAGCAGCCATGGGTTCTTTTAAGCAGCTGGCTAGCACTCTGAAAAGCAGAAGGCTATAAGAAGATATAAAGTGTTTTCAAGTTTCCCTTTCCTCAGTTCGAAGTGTAATTAAGATATGCCAGATAACGGGAACAGTAGAGGTCAAGATAAGGTATGTGAAGACCAAGCAAAATTTCAGTAAGGTCTGCTTGTAGGATTGTTAGAGCGGCAAATCAGAACCCTCGCATAACTGCAAAAAACCTTCAGAAAGATTTAGCAGACTCTGGAGTTGTGGTACTTTGTTCTACTGTTAAGATACACTTGCACAAATATGGCCTTCATGGAAAAGTCAATAGGAGTAAACCTGGCGTCCTCCCCATAAAATTCAGTGTCAGAAGTATGAAAAAGAACATCTACACAAGCCTGATGCATTTTGGAAACAAGTCCTGTGGACCAATGAGTTTAAAATAGAACTCTTTGGCCACAATAATCAAAGGTATGTTTGGAGAAAAAAGGGCACTTAATTTAATCTCGCCAACCATTAAGCATGGGGGTAGTTAAATTATGCTTTGAGGTTGTGTTGCTGCCAATGGCATGTGGCACATTTCACAGGTAGAGGGAGGAATGAATTCAAAAACATTTCAACAAATTCTTGATACAAATATAACACCCATCAGTAAAAAAGGTGAAGGTGAAAAGACGATGGCTTCTACAAATGGATAATGATCCTAAACGCGTCAAAATCCACAATAGACTACCTCAAAAAGGTGCAAGCTGAAGGTTTTACAATGGCCCTGAGAGTCCCCTGATCTGAACATCATTGAAAATCTGTGGCTAGACCTCAAAATAGCAGTGCATGCAAGACGACCCAGGAACCTCACAGAACTGGAAGAATTATCCAAGGAAGAATGGATGAAAACCCCCTCAAACAAGAATTTGGACTCTTGGCTGGCTACAAAAAGTGTTTACAAGCTGTGATTGTTTCAAAAGTTGGTGTTACTAGGCACTAACCATGCAGAGAGCCCAAAGTTTTGCATTGCACCATTTTCATTAAAATGTTTTTTTATATATGCCTAAAATGCAAAAGGAAATGTTTTATATTTAATTTCCGGCATTTTAGCTTTCCTTTCATCTTCAACTTGCTTAACTGTTTGCAAAAAGTCATTTTGACCAGGGGTTCCTAAACTTTTACATGCCACTGTATATATTCATTACTTCTAATGTAATCGAACATTCTGTAACACCCAATCCCACCTCTTTGTCCAAAGTCACTAGTTGCTTAGCTTGATTTTTCTCTGTGGAGCCTGCATTCTGCTTCTGTGGCGTCTCCACTCGCTTCCTATACTACCCCCCACCATCCCCCAGTCACTTACGACTTGGGGTATGTGCACATGTTCATTATTTGCTATGCTTTTCTCCATTTTTTTTTTTTCCCACACCGTTTTGTCACAAAAACTGAAGTGTTTCTGACTAGCAGCAAAGTAAATAAGATTGCTAAAGTCTCATTCACACGCTGCTTATTTTTGCAGATTTGAAGCAGTATATATCTAGAACTATCTGGATGAGTATAGACTGTACACCATTTGATGGTGCCGTATGTATGAAGTCTGTCCCTACACTCACAACCTGTACTACAGAACAAATGTATGACTATGAAATCCTGCTGACATATAATAGTTGTGCAAAGTGGTAATATCCATTTGGATGGTGTTTTGTTTTTTCAGATACACCCTACAGAAGAAATGTCCACTGTGTACCATGGTATTTCCACCCAACTACAATCAGAGCCAATTTGAGGAGCATGTGGATAGTCACTGGAAAGTGTGCCCAATGTGCAATGAGCAGTTGCCCCTGGAGTTCGACCAGCAGGCATTCGAGCGACATGTGCAGAGCCATTTTGATGGGAATGTCCTGAATTTCGAGAACTAAGTCTGTTCGGCTTTGTGGTGTAGTAGCTGTGAGGAGTTCACCTTAAAAACTAGAAGAAGCCGCTTACCGCAACAGATCTGACATATGCACTGCAATGTAACTAGAGCTGAAATAAACAGTTTACCCCCTGTGATGTCACTTTCTGGTAGAGGGGTTTCACCCCTGTATGTATCAGACCTCTGAGAGACTGCATTCTGGTATTTTAGCTGTTTAATGTACGAAAGGCTCCTGGTGGTCGGTCACTGCATGTCTTCTACTATTTGATTTTGTGCTATGTAATTTAGTAGTTCTGGAGTTTGCTTGACATGACTAATGTACTTATCTGGTCACACGGTCCATGTAATATTGGTTAACATCCCTAAAGCCTAACTGCACCGAGGTAACTGCAGGCACATTCAATTAATATGGCAAACATGTATGTTCTGATTTATCTTCTTCTTGCTGTATCTGTGACCACTATTTGAGTACAGGTAGTTGCGTATACAAAATTAACGGTGTCCCCGTGGCTAATACAGAATAATATGACCGCTCTTTCTCTAGCACACAGCCACCCAAGAAGATTGCACAGCTTCATAATATTGCATGCAAGACTCCCATGTGTAGGCCACATCATTGTGGACCCACTGGGAAGCTTCCCCCTTTACCTACATGAGCATACTATCAAAATGGCTACACTTTAACGCCCTCATACACAGTCATCTCAACCCACTGTCTGTGTATGGAGGCCTCCTGACTCCTCTGATACAAGAGGTCAGGAGAGAGAAGGGTCAGGCACTTTGAAAGTCAATGCTTGAAACTTTGCTTTCAGGGTATCCAGCTTTTGCCAGATGTGTCCAGCGGCGGCTTTCTCCACTTTCCACATGAACACTTATAACAGCCAAGTGGTCATGTATGTGAGCGAGTCGAGAGAGAGCGCCATATGTTTGGCCAACAGCTATCTCCTGTGTATGGCCACCATTAGTATGTTTGTGACAGGTTCACTTTCACCGCTGACTAGATAGTGGCCAGGTCACACTTCGGTGCACTACATGCTCATTGTGAGGGGCACTTTAAAGAAATCAGTGCAAAAAAAATGATGTGTTGCTCACAACCGATTGGCTTCTAGCTTTCATGTATCAAGAGGACATTGTGAAATAAAAGTAGGTCTCCGACCTGGCAACGATCACGTGTACTCCATTTTATAAACGTCTTCCGTAAATGTGAAAATAATCACAATTACTAGACTGATTGCATTTGTTGCACACAATATGCTATTATACATTATTGGTAATAGGACGTCTGTCATCTATACGCCTTCTAATGTATATAGTCTCTAAAAGCACCTCATTAAAGTGCACGTATAAATGCGGAATCCTCACAATTGTGTTTTTGTTTTTCCTCATTAAAAAGAATAAATTATCAAAGTTGTAACTTGTTCTGACCTATTTTCTCTAATCTGATTCTAAATAAACTAAAATCCAATCCTTCAATAAGATTATGTTGTCATTCTTGTGTCTTTCCATAAATCTGAAGACATTTTTTTTTTCTTATGCACTGTGTGAAAATCTGCAAGAAAAGAGGAAAAATAAAACACTACGTGCCTTGTTATAGGGGCCTTCAAGTTACTTGGGGAGAAGGCATTGCCATGACATATAGGGTGCCAACACATCTTATCTTATCTTGTCTTATGTTCCTGATGGGGAGGGAGAATGCAGACAATACGAACAAAGCAGAAAGTAAAAGTTCTAGTAAAGAAGTGTCATATTTTATTTTTATTTTTTTGTTTTGCGAAAGTACTCTTCCCCTCCCTCTCGGCTTTTTACCTATTTTGTTACATTACAACCTGTGTTTAAATATTTTTGTAATCCGATTTGCGTGCAATGCATCAGCACTAAATACGCTAAGTTGGTGACGTGAGGAAAAATAGGCATAAATTCAATTTGTGATCAAATAACTAAAAATTGGCATGTGCATACAGTACAGACCAAAAGTTTGGACACCTTCTCATTTAAAGATTTTTCTGTATTTTCATGACTATGAAAATAGTACATTCACACTGAAGGCATCAAAACTATGAATTAACACATGTGGAATTGTATACTTAACTAAAAAGTGTGAAACAACTGAAAATATGTCTTATATTCTAGGTTCTTCAAAGTAGCCACCTTTTGCTTTGATGACTGCTTTGCACACTCTTGGCATTCTCTTGATGAGCTTCAAGAGGTAGTCACCGGGAATGGTTTTCACTTCACAGGTGTGCCCTGACAGGTTTATTAAGTGGGATTTCTTGCCTTATAAATGAGGTTGGGACCATTCCAGAATGCTGTAGATAAGCCCCTGATGCTGGTGGACTTAGCTTATCTTCGATTTTGGGGTGACAGGTTCCCTTTAAGTGACACGGGCATTACCAGTGTGAGACATGTAACGACTTACTCTAATCTCACTGCAGAGCTGTATGTCATTACAATCATCACAGTATAGCAGAGCTGAGCTTTGTCTCATCACAAACACATCAGCTGCTGCAGCTCTTTTCTTTCAGCTCTGCTATACTCTCCTCCCATATTGACTGCCTGTATTAGTTAAAATCAGTTTGAGCTGTGCAGCCCTATGAGAGGACAACTGCATCTGTAGATGTTTGTAATGAGACAAAAAAAAATAGTTCTACTGAGTGTGATTATAACTCAGTCATTACACATCTCACACTGGTGATGCCCCTTTTTCATTTAAAATCATCGGATTCTAAGGGAGATCTATGTCAGGCCCATAGTCCTGAACAGCTCATTTGCATATAAGAAAATTACATGTGATTTGAAATCTTATTCCAGAAAAATATCAAAGTATTTAATTCACCTGCCCTATGACCTACATGCCCATATAGATGGCTTAGGAGGGTTATCCTACTGATAGATTTCCTTTAAGTCCTGGAGTCGTACTAAGCTGATATGCAAAACTGTATTATTTTTGTATCTGTTTCTTGAAAAACTGATACAACCCCTGGCAAAAATTATGGAATCACCGGCCTTGGAGGATGTTCATTCAGTTGTTTATTTTTGTAGAAAAAAAAGCAGATCACAGACATGGCACAAAACTAAAGTCATTTCAAATGGCAACTTTCTAGCTTTAAGAAACACTAAAAGAAATCTAGAGCAAAAAATGTGGTAGTCAGTAATGGTTACTTTTTTTTAACCAAGCATAGGGAAAAAACTATGGAGTCACTCAATTCTGAGGAAAAAAATTATGGAATCGCCCTGTAAATTTTCATACCCAAAAATAACACCTGCATCAAATTAGATCTGTATATTAGTCTGCATCTAAAAAGGAGTGATCACACCTTGGAGAGCTGTTGTACCAAGTGGACTGATATGAATCATGGCTCCAACACAAGAGATGTCAATTGAAACAAAGGAGAGGATTATCAAACTCTTAAAAGAGGGTAAATCATCACGCAATGTTGCAAAAGATGTTGGTTGTTCAGTCAGCTGTGTCTAAAATCTGGACCAAATACAAATATGGGAAGGTTGTTAAAGGCAAACATACTGGTAGACCAAGGAAGACATCAAAGTGTTGAGACCAGAAACTTAAAGCAATATGTCTCCAAAACAGGAAATGCACAACAAAACAAATGAGGAACAAATGGGTGGAAACTGGAGTCAACGTCTGTGACCGAACTGTAAGAAACTGCCTAAAGCAAATGGGATTTACATAGAAAAAAGCTAAACGAAAGCCATCAGTAACACCTAAACAGAAAAAACAAGGTTACAATGGGCTAAGGAAAAGCAATCGTGGACTGTGGATGACTGGATGAAAGTCATATTCAGTGATGAATCACGAATCTGCATTGGGCAAGGTGATGATGCTGGAACTTTTGTTTGGTGCTATTCCAATGAGATTTATAAAGATGACTGCCTGAAGAGAACAGGCAAATTTCCACAGTCATTGATGATATGGGGCTGCATGTCAGGTAAAGGCACTGGGGAGATGGCTGTCATTACATCTTCAATAAATGCCCAAGTTTATGTTGATATTTTAGACACTTTTCTTATCCCATCAATTGAAAGGATGTTTGTGGATGATGAAATCATTTTTCAAGATTATAATGCATCCTGCAAGAGCAAAAACTGTGCAAACATTCCTTGAAAAAAAAAAAACATAAGGTCAATGTCATGGCCTGCAAATAGTCTGGATCTCAATCCAATTGAAAATCTTTGGTGAAAGTTGAAGAAAATGGTCCATGACAAGGCTCCAAACTGCAAAGCTGATCTGGCAACAGCAATCAGAGAAAGTTGGAGCCAGAATGATGAAGAGTACTGTTTGATACTCATTAAGTCAATGCCTCAGAGACTGCAAGCTGTTATAAAAGCCAGAGGCGGTGCAACAAAATACTAGTGATGTTTTGGAGTGTTTTTTTGTTTTCCATGATTCCATAATTTTTTCCTCAGAATTGAGTGATTCCATAATTTTTCTCTATGCTTGGATAAAAAAAGTAACCATTACTGACTACCACATTTTTTGTTCTTGATGTGTTTCTTAAAGCCAGAAAGTTGACATTTGAAATGACTTTAGTTTTGTGCCATGTCTGTGATCTGCTTTTTTTCTACAAAATTAGACAACTGAATGAACATCCTCCATGGCCGGTGATTCCATAATTTTTGCCAGGGGTTGTAATAAAGACCCAGGTTGTCAGTAAACCTACACACTTGATCAGTCTGTGATTATACCCCCCCATTTTTTTCTCTTCTTTCTTCCCCCTCCCAGAATGCCTGATAACTTGATTTTCTAGTTAAAACTTTAGGAAACCTGGGTGAGCACATAGGCATTGTGAATAGTTAACTTATATTTACTGAAAGTCTTAAGCCGCCTTCTCACATCCGCATAAAGCAGTTATGTGAAAAACCGGTATTGGTGTTTACCATCAGTGTGTCTAGTTTTACCATCAGCATATAATCAGTGTTTCTCCAGTATGGATAAAGGAATAAATGACCAAGTGTCTCCCATACTTTGAACTGTCAAAGACAGACCGCACACTAATGCCAACTGTGTGCTGTACGTGGTTTTCATGGACCCATAGACTTGTACGGCCCTTGTCATCTGTGCTGTCAGAAAAAAACTGATATGTCTTTGTTCGAGATAAGCAAACCCGATCTTAAAAGTTTGACGTTCGTACCGGACAGTTAGTGTCCGGCGCTAAACTTAAAACATGGACTTTCCACGGAAGTTTGTCACAGAGATTTTTTTTTTCTTACCCAGGCTCAAAATTTAGGTCTCCATTGTTTTCAATAGGGTTCTGATACCCGAACTGAACTTAGGAATAAAGTTTGGATCGGGTACCAGAACCTTAACTTCCATAGGTCTGCTCATCCCTAGTCTCACACAGGGTTCATGAAAAACATAAAATACCATTGGTGTATCTGTGATAGAAATGCACACATGCTGGAAACACGGACATGTGAAGGAGGCCTCGGTGGTTATTTTGGATCACAGGTTCTCCTGTATTGGCTTGACGCTGCCATCCGTAGACTGGATTTTATTCTGAGAGTTCTGATTGTTTCATATTTAAACAGTCACTTAGTGATTTGTGGCTAATGCGTCCGATCCAGTTTTAACCATTTCAGCGCACAAAATGGCCGCCTCTGTGGCGGTGACAGGTGCATCTTAATAAGATTAATATCAAACATGCAGAGTATTTAGTCGAGCCGGGCGTCTTACTCAATGGCCTGTTTAGAACTTGGGAGTAATTGTATATATTTATATACATTTTCTTCCTCCACCGCCTTTTATGAGTCTGTGTGCCGGTGGAACTTATCACCTTTAAAACCACAAGGGAAACAAAAATAATGAGCCGCTTGTACTTGTTCTCAGTCAGAGGCAGTTTATTTAACTTTGATTTACATTTATAAGCAGCTTTGACAGGAGTTTTTGATTCATTAAGTTGCCTTCGGATTGAAAACATTAAAACCCCTGCCACCTTCCAACTTAACGTACTCTGTCCCCAACACAACATATGAAAATATAATTTAAACACTTTTCACAGACACAGTACGATACATTCACTATACACAATGTAACAAAATAGTCCCATCCTTACCTGTGGAATAATACTGTCACACGGAGTAGGTAAATAGAAACGGGAATTTCAGTTTTATAGCTGAAGAGAATTTACATGCAACAATGACATTATTTTACAACTGTTTAGCTGTTGCTCTAACATCCTGCCTGGGATATAAAGAACGTTGCCAAAAAAAGATACAGGCTTTGTTTTTTTTCCTTGCAGGGCTGCCAACAATGCAGAAGAAGATTGCAAATTGCCTAATAGGGTTTGCTGAATGCTTCCCGCTTCTTCCCCATGTCTGGATCAGGCAGCAGATGTGAAGGGTTCACAGAATGGCCCTGGGTCCATGTGCAATGTCAGAAAGCAACATCTCTTCTATAGAAGCAAAATTCACACTTTTGGGGGTTTTGGACATTTAAAAGAAAAAAAACTCAGATTACATGACTGATGCACAAAATCATTGGAGTGTCAATCACTACCCCCGCATTGTCTCTAGCCCCTGATCCCTAAACCTTTTCGTCTATTTTCATTTAAGGTTCCATCCGTTGCACCTTAGCGTCTGGTTTTTACAATGGTTCCATCAGTGGACATGCCGCTCATTAATGGTCCACCTTACTATAAATCTACATGATAAAAAATATTGTCACTAGGTCATGGAGCCAAAGAAAGAAGAACAAAGCTAAAACTGCAGTCACACATCTGTTTTTCACCTCCTTGTGATGTCCTGTTTAAAGCTGACCGCACTGGAACCAATCACACATCTAATTTTTATTTTTTAAACAGAACCGTGTGACTGTTCCGTTAAAGTTTTTGCCGATCATATTCGGCCATTCAAATCTACGGGGATCCATGAAACTGAAGACATCCGTTTTCGATCACTTTTCCATCTGTTTTTAAATTTACTTTTAACTGATGCATTGTTAAATGGAATCTGTCATCGAGATTTCACCCCCTGAACTATATATGTGCTTGTAGCTACCTGAGAAATCGGTGTTTGAATTGATATGCAACAACGGAGGTTGAATATTTCTGAAGCATCCGTCACTCCAGCTCTATTCCTCAGCCAGTGCTGTCTCCTTCAGCTTAACTGATGGCTCTTTTGCCTGAAGTCACACAGCCTCATCATGCATGCCTGCAGGGGTTGGCAGTCACGCAGGATGAGGCAGCACTGGGCGGGGAATAGAGCTGGAATGACAAAGGCTTCTGATCTACCGGAGTCCTTCAGCCTCATTTACATGTTAATTCAAACACTGATTTCTCAGTATCTGAGGAGCGAACTGATCATGTAAAGGTATTGCTGGACTTGTCTTTTAAAGAGCTACATAGTTTTGGGGGGGTGAACTCTCACTTACAGATTCCCTTTAAGTGTTATTGGATAAAAAGCTTGGTCAGTTTACCTCCAGTTTTAAAAGCAGATGTATATCAAAGGCACAATGACATGCAAAATGAGAGAAAAACTGTCCATTTTTTATTACCAAAAAAAGAACCTGGTTGTGGAATGTAGCCCATCTCGTAGGTCCATACTGTCCATAAGACTGGCACTCTTCCTTCTGTCCCAGACCATCTTACTGGGGATAGACCGCTCCACTATAATGACACATTTTGTAAGAGAGGCTTTTTTTTTCTTTAATGGAAAGAGGATATAAAACCCTCATGATTTTGTGCATCAGATATCCGATTCAGATTAAAAGGTGGTGAAAGTTTATGAAATATTTTTCAAAGTACAAGAATCTGCTCACATCATGTTTTTTTTTTATTACACCGGCCCAGTGATTATATTTGGAAATCACAAATAAAGGAATTTCAAGGTTCGTACAGCTGAGCCATAGACGCTAATGGTCGGACTGTGCCCATATTTGACATCCAAACTTTTTTTAAGTCTGGAAAAGCCTGTTACACTGCGCGTATCTAATAAACTGTTCAGATGTAATCATAGCTGAACCACGGCTGACCATTACAGTCTATGGATACCTTTATAGGCCAGTTTCACATTTGCGGTCGGGAGGGCTGCGGATGGTAGCGTACTTCCTCCCTTCTTCCTCCTTGATTCCCCACCTATTCTGCATGTGTCCTGCGTACCTTTAACATTGGGTACGCAGGGACATGCGTTGTACGCGGATGTGTCCGCATTTAGTGATTTGACGTGTGCAGTGACCGTGCAGAAACGCAAAATTTTGCCCTCCCGACCACAAATGTGAAACTAGCCATACCCCTGTATATTGGATTGTGTGAACTACCCCTTAGATATGACAGCAAATGACGTGATCTAGTGTGTCCTCATATTCATGTATGTGCCACACAACTGAGACATATCAGAGCTTCCTTTCCATATCCACAAGACTTTACACATACATTTCTTCCTCTGTACAATGTTCCCCTCCCCCCTCCAAAAAAAAAAGACATCTGTGAAAAATTCTGCCTGCAGAAAAGACTTCACAAAATGGTACCACGCTCATCTAAAGAACAGCAATCTTTGAATCCACTACTTACATAATGCTGCTACCGGTCATAAGATAACCTTGAGAATTAATTTAGTAACTTCATTAATAGCTGAAATTATACAAAGGGTCAACTTTTTTTTTTTTTTTAAAGTAACAGCACCACCCTTGACCTCAGGCTGTGTCTGGTATTGCAACCCAGCTCCCTTATTTAATGGAAAGTCATTGAGCTGCAATACAAGATTTGGTAGTAGCTCTACCAATATGCCATTACTAGAAAATCCACATTTTTCAGTTAAGATCATCCAATTTCAGTTCTGTTTGGATTTCTGTACATTAGATGAGCAAGGAATGATCCAGACATGTTAATGTAAGACAGGTGGCTGTAACCGTGCCACCCGCAGCACACACCGCACCGGTGACCCGTAAGGCTAAACAGATAGATCTATGTGGAATGAAACAAACATTACAAAAGGAAAGTACAATTTAAAAAAAATAATCACAATAAACATCAAAGGAGAGTCACTTGAAATTCCTTTCTGACTGCTCTGCCTCCCTTCTATTAATGGAGACTTTAGGAGTGCAGTCTACTTGCACATTTCCTGTGCCATATTACAATAATTGGCATTGCAGAAAACATTAGCTTGGTTGGCAATAGAGAACTACAAAGTGCTTTAAATCTCCATTTTTATAACGGAGATGTTTCACAATTTAGATAAAATTAAAGAAAAAAAAAATTAATACCGGGGGCAGCATTGCATGTTTTTGTCAACACAGAAGTTGATACATGAATACAAGATCTCAATGTCATGAGAATAATGGATGAGATACACGTGTATGTAAAAGAATACAACACGACTGCCTGCAGGGGTTCTGATCACCCAACATGGCTGTCTGCAGGGGTTCTGATCACCCAACACGGCTGCCTGTAGGGGTTCTGATCACCCAATACGACTGCTTGTAGGGGTTCTGATCACCCAACACGACTGCCTACAGGGGTTCTGATCACCCAACACGACTGCCTACAGGGGTTCTGATCACCCAACACAACTGCCTGTAGGGGTTCTGATCACCCAACACAACTGCCTACAGGGGTTCTGATCACCCAATACGACTGCCTACAGGGGTTCTGATCACCCAACACGACTGCCTGTAGGGGTTCTGATAACCCAACATAACTGCCTGCAGGGGTTCTAATCACCCAGCACAACTGTATTCAGGGGCTCTGATCACCCAACATAACTGTATTCGGGGGTTCTGATCACCCAACATAACTGCCTGCAGAGGTTCTAATCACCCAGCACAACTGTATTCAGGGGCTCTGATCACCCAACATAACTGCCTGCAGAGGTTCTAATCACCCAGCACAACTGTATTCAGGGGCTCTGATCACCCAACATAACTGTATTCGGGGGTTCTGATCACCCAACACGACTGCCTGTAGAGGTTCTAATCACCCAGCACAACTGTATTCAGGGGCTCTGATCACCCAACATAACTGCCTGCAGAGATTCTGATCACCCAAACCTCTTTTTAGGCTCATGCATATGTAGAGTGAAAGATGGGACTGGATTTATTCCTACCAGATCAGGAAAGCATACCTCAAATCAAGTTCTTACAGAAAAATCACCTATTCTTGGCACCAATTACATGGCTCCTCCTAAAACTGCATGTCAAAGTTCATCAGGGGGCCAGACGAGTGTGCCCACCCACAACTCCACAAGACTCTTACTCTATCTTATGACTGCTGTAGTAAGGCCATGTCCACATCTTGTTTGGAGTCTACAAGCCACTGGGCTCCATTTTTCCGAAGAAGGCGAAAGGAGGCTTGTTTTGAACTCTGTCACATTGGTATACTGGCTTTACTGGGAGTCTATTAGTTACCCAGTCTATGCGTAACCTTCCATAAGAGGTTTACATATGAGGAACCTCCCAACTTCCATCTATCATGGGTCCAAACCATGGTGTGAACAGAGCCTGACCCATCTGCTTCATCCTTTGAAAGTTTGAAGGTTTTCGTTACAGGCCAACCATCAGGCTTGTAAACATTACCCTATGCTATCTTTTCATTCAAAGCCAGCAAAAAAAAATATGTCGTAAGTATAAAATATATGAAAAAAAAAAATCAATTGAGACCTCACCCCTGAGGACCTAGTGGAGCTTACACAAGCCTCGGTCAGATCCATCAATATTCAGGAGCAGATCCAGCTGCTCTTTTAATTAAAACAAATGAAGGCCTTCTGCTAAGAGCAGACCTGGATGGCTACATCAAGATGTCCACCGTCAGTTCATGAGATGATCATGCCATCACCAGGATAAGCCACCGAGCAACGCACATGGCTCCTAATGGCAAACTACTGCAAAATCTATAAGAAAATCCAATATTTTATTAAATCTTTTTCCAGTACCAAGTTAAAGGTAACAGCTGATGTTATCTCTGCTTGTTTCCCCATAATGCTCAAAGGGGTCCTGCACCTTTGGGAATATAGATATACAGCTCTGGCAAAAATTAAGAGACCACTGCAAAATTATCAGTTTGTCTGATTTTTCTCTTTATAGGTATATTTTTGAGTGAAATGTAAATTGTTCTTTTATTCTATAAACTTCTGACAACATGTCTCCGAATTTCCAAGCAATAAATTTTGTATTTTTTTTCTGACAAAGAAAAATGGTCAAAATTAAAAAATACCCAAGTGCTTTCAGACCCCAAATAATGCCAAGAAAACAAGTTCATAATCATTTAGAAACAACAATACTAATGTTTTCACTCAGGAAGAGTTCAGAAATCAATATTTTGTGGAATAACCATGATTTTTAATCACAGCTTTCATGCGTCTTGGCATGCTTTCCACCAGTCTTTCACACTGCTTCTGGCACAAAAATGTAAGCAGTTCTTCTTTGTTTGATGGCTTGTCACTATCCATCATCCTCTTGATTACATTCCAGAGGTTTTCAATGGGGTTCAGGTCTGGAGATTGGGCTGCCCATGACAGGGTTTTGATGTTGCGGTCTCTTAATTTTTGCCAGAGCTGTATATATATTTAAATGAATATATTTGAGGCTAAAAATCATTTTCACAATTGGGTGCCATTAAAAATGTTGCACTCAGGTCATAAATCAACCGTGAGGAGCTGAGAAAAAGACAGATAGCCCCAGTTATATGCATTTAAGTAAGAAAAAAAAGTCTGCAAAGTTGAACAACCCCTTTAATGGTCTTTTGCTTTAGGGCTCCACTGCTACCATGGTAACACTGTACTGTACATCACAGCAGCCAATCAGACTCCAGCTTTTATTTCTAGACTACATAAGGAAAATTCTGATTGGTTGTCCTTACATCCACTATCCCTATGGCAACACTGCCGGAGCAGAAAGTGTCACACAAGAACCTCTGATTTTATCTACAGAATACTTGATATCTTAATAATGGTTGTCATGATTTTTTAATCTATAATGTAGGTCTTCTTGGAGTTAGTTCTCCTTTAAATTCCTACAGGCTAAATGAAAAGCTGACAGTATGGTTTCTTCCATATAAAACAAGACATTATCATATGAGCTTGTAAGACAGAACAAGAAAGGTTTTGCATATTCATGGACACTTATGTCCGCTCACACAGGTATAACGTTACAGGAAGCCGATCGCACCGTCCTCCATCACTGTCCGAGCGACTCCTGTCATCATGGTGGAAGCGGTCAAATATATACAACCCCGATAATCCTAAATACATCCTACTAAAATAGAGTCAGGCACAATTCTGAAGGGAAACATTACCCGTTATCATAAATGATTCTAAAAGAAGAAAAATTGTGCCGCTTAGAAAATGTAAGAAAAGTCGACCCTGAAGCCTGGACTAGTCCCGCTTCCTTTATTTGTGCTCCACTTTTGTACCTTAAAAATGGCACAAACCTGCGACTATCGTTACACGTCGCTGCACTGGCCCTTCTTGCACTTAGACCTTGTCTTAAGCAGCAAAAGGGAAAAAAAAGAGAAAAACGAAAGGATATTTTTTGCATTTTAAGTGGGTTTCTACACAACAACCAGTGGCTCTTTATCATTTGCTGTGAAACCCATTGAATCCCTGTAAAGTTCTTGCAATGTCTACACTACGGCATACCCCGTCATACATCACAATGGCACAAGAAATCCTTATGGAGCCCTAGGTCCTCAGTTTGCTGTTGTATGGTCCTCCATGAGGCACCATGTTCTCCCCTAGAAGACCACACATTTTGTTAATCAATTCTCAAAGAATCTATAATGGAAAAAAAAATAGGTACAGAAGATGCTTAATAAAAATGTACTGGGCCAGTAACGTGTATCTGCCCTAATTCACAGCAATATGATGTGGGGAAGAATTAATTAACAGTTTCTTCTTTTTTTTGAGGGTTATGTTGTTCTTTATGCAAGTTGTCTCTTCAGAGAGGAAGAGGACTTGAACTCTATAGGAAGCAGCGATCCTACAAGTCACTATTCATCCTTTAACGAGCCTTAAAATATGGCTTAGGATAAAAGCCAAACCAGAATCTCAGTTTGCAGACACGGTGTTTTAGGGTGTTGCCCCTCATTAGTACAAAGTATGAGATCTGGGTGGGAGGCTAAGACTAGGATCTAGGGTAAGGTTTCTCCTTGTGGAGAGTGACATGCCAGGTCTGACACACCAGTATAAGGAGGCTCGTTGGAGGGTCGATTATGACTTGTAGGATTGCTACTTCCAACAGGTGGCGCTAGAGTTCAAGTCCTCTTCCTCTCTGAAGAGACATTTAGCATATTCCCAGAGGAGCATGCAAGGCTTTTAAGTCTCCTCACACTGGTGTGCCAGACCTGGCATGTTACTCTTTATAGCACATTAGCTTTACCTTTATTAATTCCTGTGTGGCTAAAACCGGCAATGCTGCTTGAAATGTGAAACCTATATATGGCTAGGGTGGCATGGACAAGTTTTCATCGGTGGGTAGAGAAACCACGATAAGTCTTCCCTCAATATCAACATTGTCTTGCTGGCCAAATGGAATTACCCACTAAGTTACTGGACACTCTCGCCCATGTGTGCCCATGTGGTTATGCCAAGCCCCAGCCTTTCACTGCAGGAGGGAATTTTCTGGTTTCCTGGCCCAAAACAGAAAGTTGGCGCCAAGTCAAATCCTTACTATACTGTGCTGACTGCAAACCACACAACTTCTTTAACATTGAACTTTTTTTATATATTTTTTATCCATTTTCATTTTTTTTCTTTTTTTTTTTTTGCTAGTTGCTGACAAGAATTTTAGCACTTTAAATGGTAACAAAAATAGGATAAGCAAGATAATAGGAAATGATAGAAGCGCAACCTTTATATGTATGTCATTTACGTATGAAAATATCTTTCTTATAATATGTTAAACATTCTTATTTATACTTCCATTACCCACGCCACTGATACCAAATATACCGAGATTAACAAGTAAGGCAGGTTAGCGAGTCTGAACGTGGCGGTCATTTGGCTTTATGCGCACGTTAAGCGCCTGTCATCAGAAAACAACGAGAGGATTAACGTGGTAGTAAAAATCTGTAACAAAATGACTCAAGTTTATCAAGAGCGTTTTAAGCTCAGTTTCTCACAAGTGCGGAGAGTATATGTATAACTACGTGCGGAGACATTTCTACTTGCACCAAGATTCAGGAATATCGTGGCTTTATCAGCCCGCTTTGTCCATTTTTTCTTTAGGTGAATGGAGGGTAAAAAAAAATCGCTCATTTTCTACAATTAAAAAAATATTTCCAAACGTATATAAAAATGAGGCCAAGAGCTAAATAAGGCCAAAGCCAGAAACATCCTTCACCATCCAATGATTTTATGGTTGCACCATATCACATTTCCGTGGCCCAGTCTTACAGCCTTAGCGCTGTTACGGGAGGGTTGCTGAGATGTTTTCGAATCATACATATTCAGTCCTGTTAGGCTATGTTCAGGAGGTTTTTTTGAGGAGTTCAAAAAAGTGAAGATTTTCAAATGGAAACTGTTCAGGAAATGCTATTTTTGGAGATTTTCTTCTCCTTAAGTGATTCTAAAGGGAATATGTCACCAGGGTTCTGACACATAATCTGAGAACAGCATCATGCAGAAAAAGAGATCCTGATTCCAGTGATATGTCACTTACTGCGCTGCTTGCTGTAGTTTTAATAACATTACAGTTTTATCAGAAGGAGATTATCACTAGGAAACCAGAAGCCAAGTGGTTCTCTATATTCATAAGCTCTTTGTAACAGCATTGATTGTCAGCTTTCTGCCTATGCACAGTGTGCAGAAAGCTCTGAATCAGTGATACAGAGCTCAGCATTTAGAGAACTGCTGGATCTGCAGCAGATAAGACAATTGATTTTATCACAGCTACATTAAACAGACCAGTAAGTGATACATCGCTGAAATCAGGGTCTCTGTCCCTACATCATGCTGCTCTCACTTGTGTTTTTTGCAGTTGACTGATTGGACAGTGTCTAGTTTGGAGAGGATTCCATCAGGGGCTGTTCAAAGAAGTGACATGCACTTTTTTTCAAAACATGAAGTGGAAAGAATCAAAATACTCATCAAAAACAGTTAACACCGGCATAGATAGGAAGAGTATTTCAAGCATTTGTTGGAGCAATTTTCATGGTGGTTTTTTTTTCTAATGGATACATTCCAAAATTCCCTAAAAACCTCAATTTGCACATAGCCTCTCTGTTGGGTTGAGCTTTCCCATCCAGTCTCATTCAGGTGTTGAGCGTCTGCACATAAGAGGTAAGGACAAAGGGAACCGGTCACGCTCAACACGTTGTATCTGTCATCTACCACCATCTTATAGAACAGAAGAATTGGATATCTATTATTGGGGAAATGATTTAGTATTACTCAGATTTTATTCATTCTGGGCTCAGAGGTCCCGGGGGTGGTCTCAGTGCATATGTCTGTGAGCGGACCCCGGGAAGGCTGTCAGTCACTGATAGCCCACTGACTCTTACCCACAGAGGTAAATATAAACCTATTCCCATCTTTCTGCTCTATAATATAGCGCCAAAATATTAGACAGAATTTTTATGGTGACAGATTCCCGTTGTTATATGGTCACATGTAAACGATAGCACGTGACCACGTCTGGTTTTATTCTTGTAAAACTTTGGACCCATCATATTCTGAAGATTTTGTATAGGAACCAAAGTCACGTGCAACAAACGGCATCCGACCAGCTTCATCTACAGAAAACAATGGTAATCCCCGAATGTATCACTGCTGATAATGTCAATGCAGCAATGTCCTGGAGTAATGGGCAGCAATAAAAGGAGGGGTGATGGAACCATAGACATATGTCATAGACCATATGACAGCCCATGTGAGATGCATAAGATCTTATGACCATATGTCCATGATTTACTACTGTACACAGGGCAGATCAATTCATGTCGGTGATATATAGAAGCTGATGACAAAACCTCCCCTTCTTTTAATCCTTTCCATCCCTTCAGTTAACTTAATGGTCTTTTTTCAACTATAGAAACATATGGGCTGAAATGAACCAATCAGATTATAGTCGTCATTTTCCTAGCCAGCGCCTGATTGGCCAGTAATGCTTCTCTGTGCACATGGGACATTTAGTGCCTCAGTTTGGCTTTGGAGATTATCGGTTATATTGGTTTACGTCCATATTTTAATTACCAGATATACAGCCATGAGTATGAATATATTTTTTCACATATGAAAGAACACTGAACCTTACCGCCCCATGATAAAACCTGACCAATATTCCTTAAAGTGCACGCTCTAAAGATTCGCTGCATGCCACTTTCAATCCTCTTAGATGCTCCTTAGCACCAGTCTACCTGTTTCCCAGTCTGCGGCTAAGGAGTAACGACACCACTATACAAGGCCTAAGGTAAATAGGTGAAGCTACACGCTCTGTCCTCTCCTCCTGCCACCAGTCACAGGTGGTCTCCAGACTCACTTGGCAGTAAAATAGTTTGAACGGTCTCAGTGCCGAGATGACTTTTCCCATCCACGTAACCTAACACTTCTATACAACCCAACATGCGTCCTAACCGGTTGGACTGTCTTTATGGATGGGAGAGAGAAACACTCGTTTCCTCCGCAGAAGCTTTGACCTTGTGTCATTATTGTAGCACCGTATCAAAGTAATGAAAATGGGTCTGGTAATGAATGTGCAAAGTACAAAAAGGGTCACTTTAAAGAGCGATCATTCCAAACAACTGGAATTCTTTGATTAAAGCATGCACTGAAACGTAGGTTTTGTTGGACTTTTGAGTGCTTCCCCTGAAATGCAACATAAAGGATAAAAATAAAACAAAACCAGAATGTGGCTATTCTCATAATTAGCATCTGCTGGTGAGGGTTTCTTGGCACAGATGTCTTCAGCTTTTATTGCTGCATTTTCCTGATAATCTCAGCGGAGACAGGAGGATGGAAATTGATTGTGTGGTGACGGAGACCCTGAGCTGTCTTGTAACTCTTCCCACAGCGGCATTTGAAAGGTTTACGGACTCGTATTTGCGTTCGGTGTCCATTCTTGGCGTGGTACTTAATACCATTTACATTCTGTAGGTGAGAGGGAAAACAGTACAGATGTTAAATTAAAATGCAATATGGATTTTTTCAAAATTATGTTTAGGCCATACGGCAGGAAATTGTCCTGACAAGTATCTCTAACATGTCTATAACCTAGGGGGTTCTGTTTGTCTTTGTGGAGACAGCCAGCTGGCATAGGAGGACCTACAGGCTATGCTCCTTGTGAAGAAGATATGCAAATTTACCTACTTCCTGAAGTTGCAGGCCCCTACACAGATTAGATGAAAATCAATGAATACACCTATTTTGGAATGACCGGCAGACCATTTAATGAGCATTTGGGCCTCCCACTGTCTTCCTGCAGATGATGCAGAGGGAGAGAAAGAATTTGAATTTTCAACATCTGATCCGATAAGCTGCTGCCAGAGTTCTTTAGCAGTGACTTTCTCTTCTCTACCTATTGGAAACACGTAAGCTCATGGCATAGTTGGACGGTCATGTGTATAGAGTAGTCAGGAGAGATAGCGGTTGGTTGACCAAACATTAGTCAATTAGCTATATCATGTGTATGGCCATCTTTAGGTTTTGGAGAAAACTCTGACTCAGCTACAGTTCAAGACAACTGAGGAGTAAAATAACCAATGTCTTCCAATGGTCTTGGGGTATCAACATCAACAGGGGACATCACATCACCAATGTAGGCAATTAGCAATGGGCTCAGATGACATATGAAAACTGAAGGCATCCACTTATTATCTGCAATGGCCATGTCACGCTCACCCAGCTGATGATACACTGAAACAGGCGGGGGTCATAGTAGAAAATGAAAAGTAGCTGCAGGAGATAAGTGTCGTTTTTTTATTAAGCCACCCTCGGTCTATTAACAATAACTTTAAAAGTCGTGGAAAACTCCTTTAAACACTGTGACTGAATCTGAGGGAAAGGTAGAAGAATGCATTTATATACAGTACAGACCAAACGTTTGGACACACCTTCTCATTTAAAGATTTTTCTGTATTTTCATGACTATGAAAATTGTACATTCACACTGAAGGCATCAAAACTGTGAATTAACACATGTTGAATTATATACGTAACAAAAAAGTGTGAAACAACTGAAAATATGTCATATTCTAGGTTCTTCAAAGTAGCCACATTTTGCTTTGATGACTGCTTTGCACACTCTTGGCATTCTCTTGATGAGCTTCAAGAGGTAGTCACCGGGAATGGTCTTCCAACAATCTTGAAGGAGTTCCCAGAGATGCTTAGCACTTGTTGGCCCTTTTGCCTTCACTCTGCGGTCCAGCTCACCCCAAACCATCTCGATTGGGTTCAGATCTGGTGACTGTGGAGGCCAGGTCATCTGGCATAGCACCCCATCACTCTCCTTCTTGGTCAAATAGCCCTTACACAGCCTGGAGGTGTGGTTGTGGTCATTGTCCTGTTGAAAAATAAATGATGGTCCAACTAAACGCAAACCGGATGGAATAGCATGCCGCTTCAAGATGCTGTGGTAGCCATGCTGGTTCAGTATGCCTTCAATTTTGAATAAATCCCCAACAGTGTCACCAGCAAAGCACCCCCACAACATCACACCTCCTCCATGCTTCACGGTGGGAACCAGGCATATAGAGTCCATCCGTTCACCTTTTCTGCGTCGCACAAAGACACGGTGGTTGGAACCAAAAATCTCAAATATGGACTCGTCAGACCAAAGCACAGATTTCCACTGGTCTAATGTCCATTCCTTGTGTTCTTTAGCCCAAACAAGTCTCTTCTGCTTGTTGCCTGTCCTTAGCAGTGGTTTCCTAGCAGCTATTTTACCATGAAGGCCTGCTGCACAAAGTCTCCTCTTAACAGTTGTTGTAGAGATGTGTCTGCTGCTAGAACTCTGTGTGGCATTGACCTGGTCTCTAATCTGAGCTACTGTTAACCTGCGATTTCTGAGGCTGGTGACTTAGATAAACTTATCCTCAGAAGCAGAGGTGACTCTTGGTCTTCCTTTCCTGGGGTGGTCCTCATGTGAGCCAGTTTCTTTGTAGCACTTGATGGTTTTTGCCATTGCACTTGGGGACACTTTCAAAGTTTGCCCAATTTTTCGGACTGAAGGAACTTCATTTCTTAAAGTAATGATGGCCACTCGTTTTTCTGACTTAGAATTTGTATTATGGCAAGAAAAAAAGCCGCTAAGTCTATTCAGTAGGACTATCAGCTGTGTATCCACCAGACTTCTGCACAACACAACTGATGGTCCCAACTCCATTTATAAGGTAAGAAATCACACTTATTAAACCTGACAGGGCACACCTGTGAAGTGAAAACCGTTCCCGGTGACTACCTCTTGAAGCTCATCAAGAGAATGCCAAGAGTGTGCAAAGCAGTCATCAAAGCAAAAGGTGGCTACTTTGAAGAACCTAGAATATAAGACATAATTTCAGTTGTTTCACAATTTTTTGCTAAGTATATAATTCCACATGTGTTAATCCATAGTTTTGATGCCTTCAATGTGAATGTACAATTTTCATACAAAAGTCAAAAAAAGAGCAGTAAAACCGCACCCTGCAATCACAACGCCTCTGTGGACAAAAGGGCGCACGTCAACACCAGGGGGTCCATCCCAGATATAAAGTCCATACCCAAAGAGCAAAAAGGACAGCGCCACAATGGACAGTGAAAAAAGCAGCTTACATTTTATTCTGAAAGAAGGAATATAAACCAGCTCACCCGTGATGCATAAACCAATCCTCGGGAGCATGGACCCGCTGTGTTCAGGCGTATAGAGTCCAAAAAAGAAAAGAATGTCCAGCTTCACCGAATCCGTAAAAAAGAGTTTTCTTTATTCACAAACTTTTAAGCATAGAGGATACAGACTTCAGCACAAGCCATATGGGTAATAATCTCAACGCGTTTCTGGAGAGTAAGCTCCCTTAATCATGACACGGATTGTGAAAAAATGGAAGAGTTGACATTAGTGATGAGCGAATATACTCGTTCCTTGAGATTTCCCGAGCACGCTCGGGTGTCCTCCGAGTATTTTTTAGTGCTCGGAGTTTTAGTTTTTAGCGCCGCAGCTGAATGATTTACATCTGTTAGCCAGCATAAGTACATGTGGGGGTTGCCTGGTTGCTAGGAATCCCCACATGTACTTATGCTGGCTAACAGATGTAAATAATTCAGCTGCGGCGCTAAAAACTAAAACTCCGAGCACTAAAAAATACTAGGAGGACACCCGAGCGTGCTGAGGAAATCTCGAGTAATGAGTATATTCGCTCATCACTAGTTGACATCAGATTCGGAACCTTGGCTTTCAGACCCCACAGTCCGGCTGCACCCTAAGATTGCTCTTTATATAGTATCATAGACTTTGCTGTGCTTACAGTAAACGCGTTTGCGTTATCAGAAAAAGCCTTTTCGTGATATCCGGCGTTGGCAGCAGAAAGTATCCTCCTCTGCCAGCAATCAGACGTTTATTGCCAGTTTGGCATTTTTTTTATTGCACTCTCTAGATTAATTTTTGCTCAGATGTGACAAATACGAACTGCTGCATTAACCCTTCAGTGACAGCTTGTACCGCGCACATTCTCTAGCACACGATGTGTGGACAAGGGCATCTTTACAACATGAAACAAACAAATAAAAATCATCTTGCACTTATATAAAATGGATAAAGCATTCTGTTAATGGGATGTGATGAGCAGTAAACTCTGCAGATCATAAATAGCCTCAGCTTGTTAAATCTGCGCAGCTGCAGACAGCAATGAAGACTATCGTCTTCCATTATATGACTGCCCTCCTCATTCTTGGCCTCTGCCTTGAAGACAATGACGCTGTAAAAAAATTCAGGTCTGTAAAACCTTTGATTGAAATGTGCAAATACCTGAAAAGGTAAGAATGTGACGGGCATGACGAGCTGAGAATTTGCCTCTAATCACAGCTTGAACCCTATTTCAGCTTTCCCCCCACACTAAGTCATTCTTCATGCCATTGCAGCAAGTGGTGGGTTCATGTTAATGTATCTATCCATATTCTGCAGCGTTGTACAAAGATTGTCAGCCCTAACAACAATCTCTGTCCCCAATATACTTTAGCCAATTTCAAAGGAGGCCAATCAACCTTTCAGCATGTTTTTTACTATATCCAGTTCATAAAAGTGAAAGGAAGAACGCTTGCAGTACCATTCACAGCCACTGTACCATGGATCAGATGATCGTGGGGGAATGGGAGGGGGGACAGACCCCCACCAATAAAATATCGGTGACCTATGGGGGGAGGTATACTCCCTGGGTATTCACGGTGCAGCGAGATATACCGTACTCCCTGCAAGGAGATCAATGAAGCCAGGCACACTATACCTCTGTTGCACTGCATAGTACCTTGAAAATGTATTCATACCCTGTGAACGTTTCCACATTTTTTCACATTACACCCACAAACTTAAATGTATTTTATTGGGATTTTATGTGATATACCAGCACAAAGTAGCAAGTATTTGCGAACTATGAAACAAATGATTTATGGTTTTTCTAATTATTTTAAAAATATAAATCTGATAATTGTGATGCACATGTGTATTCAGATCCCTGTAGTCTTTATACTCCTAACCTAAATAAAATCTTGAGTAACCAATTGCCTCCAGAAAGCACATAATCAGTAAATTGAGTCCACCTGTGTGTAATTTATTCTCAGTATACCTACAGCTGTTCTGTGGAGGCCACAGAGATTTATCTGAGAACACTGGGGATCAAGCAGCATCATGAAAACCAAGGAACACACCAGACTGGTCAGGGATAAAGGTGTGGAGAAGAGTAAAGCAGTGTTAGATAAAAAAAAAAAATAGTCCAATATCTGAAAATCTCACGGAATACTTTTCAGCCCATTATCCAAAAGTAGAAGAAGTATGGCACAACTTCAAAGACATTTTTGAACGCAAGCCATCAGAAGTTCCATTTGCAGTTCTATTTAAAAAAAAAAAAAAACGTACAGGACACAGCTAGTATGTGGAAGAAGGTGCTGTGGTTAGATGACACCAAAGTAGAACTTTTTGGCCTAAATGCAAAATGTGTGGCAGAAAGCTTACACTGCACATCACTCTGAAAACATCATCCCCATCATCATACATGGTGGTAGCAGCATCATGCTGTGCTGAGGCTTTTCTTCAGCAGGCACAGGGAAGCTGGTCAGAGATGATGGGAAGATGGATGGATCTAAATATTGGGAAATCCTGGAGGAAAACCTGTTAGAGGCTGTAAAAGACTTGAGACTGGGACGTAAGTCCACCTTCCAGCAGGAAAACGACCCTAAACATACTGCCAGAGCTACAATGGAATGGTTTAGATCAAAGCATATTCATGTGTGTGAATGGAACAGTCACAGTCCAGACCTAAACTCCACTGAGAATCTGTGGTAACACTTGAAAATTGCTGTTCACAGACGCCTCCATCCATCTCACTGAGCTACAGCTAGTGTGCAAAGAATGGGCTAAAATTTCAGCCTCTAGATGTGCAAAGCTGGTAGAGACATACCCCAAAAGATCTTCAGCAGTAATTGCAGCAAAAGGTGGGCTGAATACAAATGCATGTCACAGTTTTCAGATTTATATTTTTAAAATATTTAGAAAACCATTTGAAAACCATGTGTCATTTCCTTTACACTTTACTAATACTTGCTACTTTGTGTATATGTGATATATCACATAAAATCCAAATAAAATTATTCTTAATTTGTGGGTGTAATGTGAAAAAATGTGGAAAAGTTCACTGGGTATCAATAATTTTTCAAGTCACTATATACAGCTCTGGCAAAAATTAAGAGACCACCACATCAAAACCCTGTCATTGCCAGCCCAATCTCCAGACCTGAACCCCATTGAAAACATCTGGAATGTAATCAAGAGGATGATGGATAGTCACAAATCATCAAAGAAGAACTGCTTACATTTTTGTGCCAGAAGCAGTGTGAAAGACTGGTGGAAAGCATGCAAAGACGCATGAAAGCTGTGATTAAAAATCATGATTATTCCACAAAAAATTTATTTCTGACTCTTCCTGAGTGAAAACATTAGTATTGTTGTTTCTAAATGATTATGAACTTGTTTTCTTGGCATTGTTTGAGGTCTGAAAGC
This sequence comes from Ranitomeya variabilis, assembly GCF_051348905.1. NCBI lineage: Eukaryota > Metazoa > Chordata > Amphibia > Anura > Dendrobatidae > Ranitomeya > Ranitomeya variabilis. The sequence goes on from NC_135237.1 coordinate 96,422,860, forward strand.
ACTTGGGTATTTTTTAATTTTGACCATTTTTCTTTGCCAGAAAAAAAATACAAAATTTATTGCTTTGAAATTCGGAGACATGTTGTCAGAAGTTTATAGACTAAAAGAACAATTTACTTTTTACTAAAAAATATACCTATAAAGAGAAAAATCAGACAAACTGAAGATTTTGAAGTGATCTCTTAATTTTTGCCAGAGCTGTATGTCTGGGAAGTATAATGAAACAACACACGGACAAGACACAGGATGCCAATCATTTCACAAACAGCAGCTTTGTTGCAGTAATTTTTGATGCTGATGATCAGTTCCACCTAATTGAAGTTGTTTTGGTGGCAAGCACATGGATTTTTGCAGTCCCCATTCAAATGAATAAAACTGTTGGAAAGCTGGAAAAATCTAAAGATTAAGTCTAGCGCATGTGAATAAATTCTAAATGTCTGGTTTTCTAACCCAATGTTGCCTATGAAGTAATAATGTTCTATTAATTTTGTAAGGAAATACTAAAAGATGCACGCAGCTTCCAGTACATGATTGTACCACGAAAAGTGAGTGAATTGTGCAAAGAACGTCTGGAAAGTTGATTTCTAAAGGGTAAGACTGAGTCTTTGTGTGGCTGTGTTCGCAATCTAAGCCACACCTGCTAGAAAGGAGTGAAAATGAATTATGACTGAAGACAAGATTTAGTTCAGCTCTAATAAAACGCACCGAGCATATAAGATGCAGGCAGGGGGTAAGCAAAGTAAGGCTGAAGCCGGATCTCAATGATTGACATAGAAATAAATTCTGCCTCTATAATTACTGGGGACTTGCTACTTCTTTTTCCACTCTGCTAATGTCAACATTTTGTTTTGTGTATCGATGAAGCTTGCCAAGGTCTGAAGGGATGAAGTACAGAACAGTGCCAATCTTGTAAATGGGTTTTACTGCCCCTGTGACTGCACTGGAGGTGACAAATTATGAATTCAGATGACTTTATTTATGTTTGAGAGACGCAAATATGATTCACCGGGGAAGTGATCTGGCAGATGCATTGATAATGAACTAATTGAATGAGATGACAGTCACACACTGAGGTACATGTGGAAATTCATGATAATACACATTGCAAAGTTGCCGATACATACCGTAAATGATTAATAGCTATAGTTCTAAATTGGTTCACACAGATATTTGTACTAGTAATTTGATCCATATCAAGTTTAACAACAACCATTGATAACGGATTGATGGTTTGGAAAACAATGATTCCTCTTTACGCCATCATCCTTAGAACTGCCCATTCATTTGTGCTAAATGGAAAGATTGCCACGGCCAGCTACCTTGTGTGACATTGGAACCTGCCCTACCTGTCTTTGCTTCTGTTGCCATTTGTTGTCCATGCTGGGAGATCAAGAGTTCACATTTGTCAGTATTTGATTCCTCCTGTCTGGTCTGGGCAGGGCTGCAAGCTATTTAAGCTCCTAACAGCCTGCTGTCCGCCAGCGGTTATAATTTAACCAGCTCCAGGAACAGCTTAATATCCTATTTTGCTTTCCAGTAGACATTCCTGATTTTGATCTTAGGTCGTTTTTGACTACTGCCTTACGATCTTGCCCCTGCACTGACCTCCTGGTACTGACCCAGCTACCGGACCTTTCTTCTTGCCAGCTTGCACCACCGAACCTCAGTTAACTCTGTGGTCGCTGTTAAGTTTAGATCCATGATTAGGGATTAAAGTGTGAAGGCCATGGCGACCCCTAGGATCTGGAAAACGGATTAGCTAGGACTAAGTCTGTTTGTGGTAGCCATATTTAGAGCTGCCAGGTAACCACGAACAGTGCCTCTGTTACACATCTGGAAGCAACTTATCTCTGCTGAGAACCAAAGATGGGGCATATTAAAATGAACCATGTTTGATCCATCCAATGGTATCTGTCATGGGAGAGTTGGAACACCCCATATGCATAAGATGGTTGGCCCATCCAGCAGAAATCATTAGTTTCAGCCAACATTCAATAAATGTGTATGGCCAAGAATGTTTTAGCATGATGCTCTGCCAATAATTAAAGATGGCCAATAATGCTGTCTGTGTGTTTTGTGTTTGGATGTGTTTTGACTACAATTGTAATTTCTTATAATTGGTAAAACCTAATAATAATAATAATAATCTAATAATAATCTTTATTTATATAGCGCCAACATATTCCGCAGCGCTTTACAGTTTAATCTTCATTATTAATCTTCATTATTGTTTTCCAACATCTCAGCTCATCAAGATCACTTTATGACATTTAATGGTCATGTTCTCCTTTTAATCCAAAAATGTATTGCTCCAGTGCATGATAAAAATATGGATCTTCTCAAAGTTTTTATTTTAAAAAATTAAGCTTTGTGTCTAAAGCTTATACCCAGGGCTACAGTATGTGTTGCTAGTGTTACAGACTACAAACAATCTGATCTTCTTGTCATAGTATTTTCCATCTATAGCCTAACTTGCTTATTTATAATAAGTAGATTAGACAGAAATAGGGCGATAGATGGAAGAAAGTGCGACTGCAGGATCAGACTACAGAGTGTTTGTTTGTAGTCTGTAACCATGACATCACATACAACACCATAGCAGTTATATATCTGCTTGCTGTCATCTGTTGCCTATCATCCTGCAACATTCCCCTTTAATGGTACAAATATCTCTGCTTGCTGTCATCTGCTGCCTATCATCCTGCAACAATTCCTGTAATGTGCCTGTTGAATGTTTGCTAAATTAATTTGTTGTATTGTATTAAATACTTACTGCTTCACATCCATGCTGGGGTCACAGGAGATATTATCTTGTGCAAGGAGGTGTTAGAGCATATGGTTGTAGCCAGGCTCAGTGCCTTTGATCATGTAACCTTCCCCGGGGTGTTGGCCAATTGTTAATTTATCCCAAATAAGGACCCACAATCCCTCTCACCTGATCCTTTACTCAGTCCTACTGTATAAGTTTAGTAGCATCTTAAAGGGTGCACGCGTGTGGGGTCAGGCAAGCGCATCCCTGCAGCAAAGCATCACGCAGCTAAGCATACAGACGCCGCAGTTATTTCAAGGGCAGTTAGTCACGGCAGGAGTCAGGACCCCACTCTATGTATCTGTCTCTTTTGGGTATGTCTGCTGAGTAAGCACTTCTTATTACTTGGACCTAGCTTTTCTATTAACCCATCTTACTCCATCATGTTTACATACGCCCTTACAGTGTTTGCTCCACTAATCCTCTCTCTCCTTCGCTATCCACAAACCCCAGCACCCTCTAACCAAATAACCATCTCCACTGCACTCTTACCTCCCCACATGTCCTCCTCTCCTGACCTGCTCCTCAACCTCAAATCTGTCCTAATAAAACACAAAACAAGCCGGCCACTCTTCTTCTCCCACCTGCTCGCCCTTTCTCTGCTTCTCCTCACTGCTGGCAACATATCTCCTAACCCTGGCCCCCCACAGCTCACACCTCCCATGACTACCTCCTCCTATCGCTCCCTATCTAATACGAACTACTGCAATCTTTCCAACATAAAACCCGTGCCCCTGAAGCCCACCCCCCTGCTCCCTCTCTCTGGAGCACTCTGGAATGCCTGCTCAATCTGCAATAAGCTTCATGTGATTCATGACCTTTTTCTCTCTCACAAGCTTGCATTCCTTGGCCTTACAGAAACATGGCTAACACCGTCTGACACCGCCTCCCTTGCTGAGCTGTGTTACGGCAGCCTCCACTTCACCCACACCCCTCGCCCCGGCAACAGACATGGTGGAGGAGTGGGTCTTCTCCTTTCTTCTAACTGTGCCTTTAACCCAATCCCACCTCTACCCTCCGTTATCCTCCCCTCTTTTGAAGTCCACTCTGTCCGCATCTACTCTCCCTCCAACCTCCAAGTGGCCGTCATACACCGACCTCCAGGCCCAGCCACTGCCTTTATTGGCCAATTCTCCACCTGGCTTCTTCACTTTCTCTCTGTTGACATTCCCACCATCATCATGGGCGACTTCAACATCCCCACTGACACCCCTCAGTCAACAGCCTCCAAACTTCTGTCCCTTACTTCATCTTTTGGACTTACTCAGTGGTCCTCCGCAGCCACCCACACAGACGGACATACATTAGACCTGGTCTTAACCCGTCTCTGCTCTCTATCTAACTTCACCACCTCCCCTCTCCCTCTATCTGACCACTATCTGCTCACTTTCTCATCCCTGTCCTCCTCACTGGTCACCCAGGTCCAGCAACATGCGCACCCCCGCAGAAACCTTGCACACCTAGACACCCACACGCTCTCTGACTCTATCCTACCACTGACATCCATATCCTCACGACACAGACACTGCCACTGCTTTCTACAATGCCACTCTTGCATCAGCTATTGACACGGTTGCCCCTCTCGTTCATGGCAGAGTGCAACGTATCAATAGACAACCCTGGCACAATAACACCACTAAAAAGCTCCGGCAACTGTCGAGGGTTGCAGAGCGGCATTGGATGAAAACACATTCGCAAGAGGACTTCACTGCATTCAAACAGGCAACACTCGCTTTTAAATCTGCTCTCACCTCTGCTAAACAGGCCTACTTCACAACCTTCCTATCCTCCCTATCCTACAACCCCAAACAGTTATTCAAAACCTTTAACTCCCTCCTCCGCCCCCACTGCCCCCTCCAACCTCCCTCATCTCTGCTGAGGACTTTGCCACACACTTTAAAAATAAGATCGAACAAACAAGGCAAGTCTTCATTGTTCTACCACCACAACCCCTTTGTATACCAGACCAATGCCCAAACCCCATAACCTCCTTATCCAACATCACTGAAGGGGGGATTGTCTCCTCTCCAAATCGCACCTCAAAACCTGTGCGCTTGACCCTATCCCATCCCACCTCCTCCCCAACCTCACCACCACACTTATCCCATCCCTAACCCACCTCTTGAACCTATCACTAACTTCTGGCACCTTCCCTTCTGCTTTCAAACATGCCACAATCACGCCTATCCTTAAAAAGCCAACCCTCGACCCAACAGCTATGTCCAGCTATTGCCTAATATCGCTGCTCCCATTCGCTTCCATACTCTTGGAGCAGCACGTCCATGCTGAACTTTCCTCCCACCTCTCATCTAACTTGCTCTTTGACAATCTACAATCTGGTTTCCGCCCCCATCACTCAACTGAGACAACCCTGACCATAATCACTAATGACCTACTTACAGCCAAAGCTAACGGACTATACTCTGTACTCCTTCTAGACCTGTCCTCTGCTTTTGACACAGTTGACCACTGCCTCCTACTACAGATCCTCTCCTCCTTTGGGATCAAAGACCTGGCCCTATCCTGGATCTCCTCATACCTTTCCAACTGCACATTCAGCCTCTCCCACTCCCACATTACCTCCTCATCCCACCCTCTCTCTGTTGGAGTCCCCCAAGGCTCTGTTCTAGGACCCCTACTCTTCTCAATCTACACACTTGGCCTGGGACAACTCATAAAGTCCCGTGGATTCCAGAACCACCTTTATGCTGATGACACTCAGATCTACCTTTCTGGACAAGATGTCACCTCTCTGCTGTCCAGAATCCCGGAGTGTCTATCAGCCATATCCTCCTTCTCCTCTCGCTTTCTCAAACTCAATGTGGACAAATCTGAACTCATCATCTTTCCTCCATCTCATAGATCTTCCATACCTGTCGCAATTAACTACATCACACTTTCCCCCATACCGGAAGTCGGCTGCCTCGGAGAAACCCTTGACTCTAGCCGCACATCCAAGCTCTCTCCACCTCCTGTCACCTCCAGCTCAAAAATATCTCCAGAATCCGTCCTTTCCTCAACCGTCAATCTAAAATGCTTGTGCATGCCCTCACCATCTCTCGCCTTGACTACTGCAACATCCTTTTCTGTGGCCTCCCTGCTAACACCCTTGCACCTCTCCAGTCCATCCTTAACTCTGCTGCCCGACTAATTCATCGTCTCCTCACTACTCCTCCGCTTCCCCTCTCTGCAAATCTCTTCACTGGCTCCCATTCCCTCAGCGTATCCAGTTCAAATTACTAATACTGACCTACAAAGCCATCCATAACCTGTCTCCTCCATATATCTCTGAACTAATCTCACGATATCTTCCCTCACATAATCTCCGGTCCTCCCGAGACCTCCTTCTCTCCTCCACACTTATTGGCTCCTCACCCAACCATCTCCAAGACTTCTCCTAAATATCCCCCATCCTCTGGAATTCTTTGCTCCAACACATCCGACTATCAACCACATTCAAATTCTTCAGCCGAAACCTGAAAACCCACCTCTTCATGAAAGCCTACAGCCTGCACTGACCCTTCTGCCTCCTCACCACTACTGAAGCTACAGCCTAACCAACACTGGTGCTCCTACAACCCTCAACCTATTGTAACCCCTTCTCATGTACAGCACAGTGGAATCAATGGTGCTATATAAATAAATAATAATAATATAATATAGAAAACCATATTACATGTTGTAATTAAGACTGGTTATATACACATTTTTGTTCTTTTGAATGCAATTTGGCAATAGAGATACATGCCCTTCAAAGATTCACCTGCCTAGTGGGTACGGAGAAAAATAATTCAAAATATTTATTTTTATAGGTGTATTTTTTAAAGAAGTTGCCCAGAACTTTGATATTGATGGCTTTTTGGAGGAGAGGTCATCAATATCAATTAATGAGAACCCCAACCAATCAGCTGTTACATGTCCCTTGCTGGTTAGAAGCACATACAGTATGGAATGGAACCGGAATACCATAGTTCCAAACACTGTGTGACACACCTCATCTCCCCTGCAATGACTGGGAGCGGAGCGGCACTACCTTAAGGGCAGGCCATTTATTCCTGAACAAAACCTTCAATTTAGAAATATAAAACCTGCATGCTAAAAATATTTTATCTTAAATTTTCTTATATAGGGTGAGTTGTTCATGACCTCCATCACTGCATAAAGCCTACGAATCCATTACCCATGACCTTTCTGCACAATTTCCTTCTGAACACTGCTATTAATACCGTGTAGTCTACTAATCAGTGAAACTACGGGCTTCCCAGTGACATATATATAAGTGCTAACAAAGCAATAAAATGATAAGGAAAGCATGCAAAGTTTACTGAAAATAAACACATAAAGCAGTGCAAACTGGATTTACTACAGCTGAAGTGCACGTAGAAGCTAGGTAGAGCTACTAGGTCAACACGAGCAGTCATAGAACTCCCATAAAAGATCTGCAAACAGACACAGGGTAGGTCAAGGGCAGAGGTAATAAGTGTTGATTGTGAAGGTGGTGCAATTTTAGAAATGGTTGTGAACTACAAATCTATGAAAACCTTTGGTGGGACTCAAGGAATTCAGATTGCTTATGTCACACCACAGCAATTAGAAAGGCCAGCGAAAACAGGAAAAAAAGCTAAAGCCAAGGCAGGGTGCGCCAAGAACAGCACTTGCATGGCTTACCTTCTAAAAGATCCTACCCAGTTTTTGGGTAAACAATAAACTTCCTTTTGGCAAAGTTCAACTTAAAAGTCAATAGTGTTCAGATATCCAGTAATCCTACAGACCACATAAAGCGTCCTATAAAAGCTCCATCTAAAATGTCTGCTGTTTAGAATAATCTCTCAGTTATACAACATTAAAAAAATATTTTGAGGTCTGATACATCTATTCTGCAGCCGATCCAGAACAGATAAGTAAAACAGCTTAGGATAGTGTACAAAAATAAAACAAATCATATTCACACATCAATTCCCTGTACCTCCTGTTTCAATACTGTGTAGTCCTTCATGGACTGCCATTTATTACTACTTCCCGTTCCAACATGGGATAAATTACATGGGATTTGGTTTCCTTAAAATGCCTTATTGCCTTGAAGTTTCATACATTATGAAAAATTATTTTACTGTTTCTATATTATTATTGGATCTTTTCCAATAACTATTTTTCTATGTGAAGTAGATGGTTGTATTGCGCGGTTGTATTGCACCAGTAAAAAGATTCCTATTTTTATGGTTGATCGTGAAAGATCTACATTCAGTACATTATATATATATATATATATATATATATATACACTCACCGGCCACTTTATTAGGTACACCATGCTAGTAACGGGTTGGACCCCCTTTTGCCTTCAGAACTGCCTCAATTCTTCGTGGCATAGATTCAACAAGGTGCTGGAAGCATTCCTCAGAGATTTTGGTCCATATTGACATGATGGCATCACACAGTTGCCGCAGATTTGTCGGCTGCACATCCCAAAGATGCTCCATACAAGGCAGGATGGATCCATGCTTTCATGTTGTTTACGCCAAATTCTGACCCTACCATCCGAATGTCGCAGCAGAAATCGAGACTCATCAGACCAAGCAACGTTTTTCCAATCTTCTACTGTCCAATTTCGATGAGCTTGTACAAATTGTAGCCTCAGTTTCCTGTTCTTAGCTGAAAGGAGTGGTACCCGGTGTGGTCTTCTGCTGCTGTAGCCCATCTGCCTCAAAGTTCGACGCACTGTGCGTTCAGAGATGCTCTTAGGCCTACCTTGGTTGTAACGGGTGGCGATTTGAGTCACTGTTGCCTTTCTATCAGCTCGAACCAGTCTGCCCATTCTCCTCTGACCTCTGGCATCAACAAGGCATTTCCGCCCACAGAACTGCCGCTCACTGGATTTTTTTTCTTTTTCGGACCATTCTCTGTAAACCCTAGAGATGGTTGTGCGTGAAAATCCCAGTAGATCAGCAGTTTCTGAAATACTCAGACCAGCCCTTCTGGCACCAACAACCATGCCACGTTCAAAGGCACTCAAATCACCTTTCTTCCCCATACTGATGCTCGGTTTGAACTGCAGGAGATTGTCTTGACCATGTCTACATGCCTAAATGCACTGAGTTGCCGCCATGTGATTGGCTGATTAGAAATTAAGTGTTAACAAGAAGTTGGACAGGTGTACCTAATAAAGTGGCCAGTGAGTGTATATATATATATATATATATATATATATATATAGACACATCACCAATTTTCTAAGTAGATCTATTTCTAAAGGTGCTATTGATATGAAATTCTCACCAGATGTTGGTAACCACCCACCCAATCCAAGCAAGGAAATCAAACCACAGATGTCCATAAATGAAATTATGTGTAATAATGAGAAATGACACCAGAAAAAACGCTTACGGAAATTTAATTAACACTTATTACAAAATCCTTTGTTTGCTTTCAGATGCCTCCTGTATGGAGAAACTAGTTGCATACATTGCTCAGGTGTGATTTTGGCCCATTCTTCCACACATGAGCATATGCAAAATCATCTGTTTAAAGTACAGAAAAACCTGACGATATGTCTGTTCTGTCCATTTGCACGGCAACCGTACAATTTAATAAACAGGTAAAATACCGGTTCCTATCTTTATAATTGTAATGTACCCGTGAAAAACACTTGCCATACGGATGGTGTCCTGTCCATGATTCGTGTTTTGTGCGCCCATTGACTTACAGTTGTGGCCAAAAGTATTCACACCCCTGCAATTCTGTCAGATAATACTCAGTTTCTTCCTGAAAATGATTGCAATCACAAATTATTTGGTATTATTATCTTCATTTAATTTGTCCTAAATGAAAAAACACAAAAGAGAATGAAGCAAAAAGCAAAACATTTATCATTTCACACAAAACTCCAAAAATGGGCCAGACAAAAGTATTGGCACCCTCAGCCTAATACTTGGTTGCACAACCTTTAGCCAAAATAACTGCGACCAACCGCTTCCGGTAACCATCAATGAGTTTCTTACAATGCTCTGCTGGAATTTTAGACCATTCTTCTTTGGCAAACTGCTCCAGGTCCCTGATATTTGAAGGGTGCCTTCTCCAAACTGCCATTTTTAGATCTCTCCACAGGTGTTCTATGGGATTCAGGTCTGGACTCATTGCTGGCCACCTTAGAAGTCTCCAGTGCTTTCTCTCAAACCATTTTCTAGTGCTTTTTGAAGTGTGTTTTGGGTCATTGTCCTGCTGGAAGACCCATGACCTCTGAGGGAGACCCAGCTTTCTCACACTGGGCCCTACATTATGCTGCAAAATTTGTTGGTAGTCTTCAGACTTCATAATGTCATGCACACGGTCAAGCAGGCCAGTGCCAGAGGCAGCAAAGCAACCCCAAAACATCAGGGAACCTCCGCCATGTTTGACTGTAGGGACCGTGTTCTTTTCTTTGAATGCCTCTTTTTTTCTCCTTTAAACTCTATGTTGATGCCTTTGCCCAAAAAGCTCTACTTTTGTCTCATCTGACCAGAGAACATTCTTCCAAAAGGTTTTAGGCTTTTTCAGGTAAGTTTTGGCAAACTCCAGCCTGGCTTTTTTATGTCTCGGGGTAAGAAGTGGGGTCTTCCTGGGTCTCCTACCATACAGTCCCTTTTCATTCAGACGCCGACGAATAGTAAGGGTTGACACTGTTTTACCCTTGGACTGCAGGGCAGCTTGAACTTGTTTGGATGTTAGTCGAGGTTCTTTATCCAACATCCGCACAATCTTGCGTTGAAATCTCTTGTCAATTTTTCTATTCCGTCCATATCTAGGGAGGTTAGCCACAGTGCCATGGGCTTTAAACTTCTTGATGACACTGCGCACGGTAGACACAGGAACATTCAGGTCTTTGGAGATGGACTTGTAGCCTTGAGATTGCTCATGCTTCCTCACAATTTGGTTTCTCAAGTCCTCAGACATTTCTTTGGTCTTCTTTCTTTTCTCCATGCTCAATGTGGTACACACAAGGACACAGGACAGAGGTTGAGTCAACTTTAATCCATGTCAACTGGCTGCAAGTGTGATTCAGTTATTGCCAACACCTGTTAGGTGCCACAGGTAAGTTACAGGTGCTGTTAATTACACAAATTAGAGAAGCATCACATGATTTTTCGAACAGTGCCAATACTTTTGTCCACCCCCTTTTTATGCTTGGTGTGGAATTATATTCAATTTGGCTTTAGGACAATTCTTTTTGTGTTTTTTCATTTTAGACAAATTAAATGAAGATAATAATACCAAAGAATTTGTGTTTGCAATCATTTTCAGGAAGAAACTGAGTATAATCTGCCAGAATTGCAGGGGTGTCAATACTTTTGACCACAACTGTATACTGGAAGAGTTTGATCCAGAATAAGAGTCTGACCTCTGTGGAGGGCGGTGTGGCTGCACAAGTTGTAGGAATGCTATGTCCACCACTGCACCAGGCCACATAAAAGGGATTATGGCTATAGTTACATACATGGCACAAGCTCAAATATGATTAGAATGAAGTTGATATGTAAAGGTCATTAGAAATGAGTCTATTCCAGCCATGTTTCGCACGGTTCAGCCCATTCTGTGAAGGTCTGTAACGCCCCCTGTTGGCTAAGGACAAATGTTCTGATTATCTGAGGGTGCTGAGAAGGAGTAGACATTGGGAACAGCAGGGTGGCTGAGGACAAAACAGGGGGGCGCACAGACTGCAAAGGAAGAGGCCTATAATATGAAATGGGGCACCATAATAAAATGTAATAAAGTATCCTGCGATAGAAAGTGATTTCATACAAAATCCTTGGGAAAGAAGAAGGAAAACAGTTAATATTTATTGAAGTCTCTGTATGGTTACTTTTTATTTGCCGCTTGCTCCGTGTTTGTCAGCTTTCCCCGTGGCTCATTAATTTCATTCCCTTCTGACTTAATGGTGTGCAAGATATCCTTGAGACAGTCCTTGTGCATTTGAGATGAAGGTGGTGTGATAGGAAAAGCAGGCAGGAACAGTACGCTTATTTGGGCAATAAAAGGAGGGCTGGCAGTCACACAGAGAACAGACAGGATGTAGCAAATTACAAGCCCTCTACCTCTAGATTCTCTCTTCTAAGGAAACACTTGCTGCAGTATGGGGATGCCCCCTGGGAAAAGGGACCCCTGTTACAATGGCAATGGCTAGTTTGCTTCCTGACTTAAGACACTGGCGTTTTACTATATGCCCTCCCACCATCACCACTTTACTCATAAACACGGCATTCTTGTGAAGAAAAGGATATGTCTGTGTAATGGGCATCTGTGATTTTCTGATTCTTTCTAAACTAGACGAAACAGATAAAAAACTTGCGCAAGAAACCAGAAGCCGGCAGAGCACTAATTGTGCCGTAATTAAGAACAAGAGCGTCTTACAGTAGGGTTTCTGGGTGTGCCACGCTGTACCAACTAACACTAATTTATTGTATCTGGCTGCGCCATAAATATGTTCACACTGTTCCAGGCTTAAATGGACAGGAATAAACATCATGTGAGACACAAGTGTTATTGAGACAGTCAAGAAGCTGGGGAAGAAAGCCCCTCATACACACAGCGGTGACAGCCCCGGGCGCACCTCTGCTGGATCAGGGGCCGGGGTACCATGTTTAATTACACTTTTATTTACAGACCTTCTTAGGCAATACAGAATATCAAAAGTCCGTTCACCTCCAGGCATAAAAGAGACACAAAGGCAATTAAGATTATTATATTGTGAAGTAAAGGATTAAGGTGTGTGTACAGAAAGTAGCAGCGTACAAAATGTGAACATGCCTTGAGCCAAACTGTAACACGTAAAGGAAAGGGGAATGTTAAGGGGGAAAGTTTGGAAAAGGAAGTGACATATTTGGCTGACAAGTAATTATTGTACATCATAATAGATACATAATCATAAATATTTACTGTAAGGTATGAAAGAGTAGGAAATCCTCTAACCCCGCTCATAGTGCCCATCCCACCGTCCCTGAAGCATGCACGATATTGGTTAAAGGATGTGAAATGTGTCTTCCCTCCTTGCAAGTTTAGATGGTAGAGAAGAGGTTCCTTAGTGACCTCTGCTTTTAAAGTATCCCACCAAAATGAGGCTTCTCCAGGGGTCTTGCCTATCCAAGGTGAAATGTTTCCGCTTGACCCTTTATAGTAAAAGCTACTACATTTTGCACCCTACAGACCCAGAACTGTTAGAGTCTTCCAGTAAGGTGTCATAAAGAATGTGCACTAGAAGAAAAATAGCTTGATGTCCCATGGCATACCTGTAACCGCTGCTCTGGGGCCCATATGTCCTGCAGGTCAGAGTGAGTCCTTGGCTTTCATATTGGCAATTCTGAAAAACCTTACCTCCCTAAAGGTTGTCATTCATGAGATAGCTGTTGGCCCGAACAGCTACCTCTCTTGACTTCCCCATGCACATGACCGCTCATGTATTTTCTAGAGGGAGAGAGGAGAAAGCCTCGCCAGACCCCTCTCTCAGCAGCTTACCTCCCCTAAATACAAAAGAATCGGTGGCTGAATTGCACAATCCTTCTCTCCCCTAACACAATCTGTCGGAGAAAGAGTCAGGAGGCCTCCATACACATCAGATGGTCAGCCAGTCCCAACCCCATCAACTTTCATCTAATATGGAGGCCTTAAGATATAACTAGAGAAAATAAAATCTACCAGTAACAATGGGACCTGACATATGTAGGGTTTATCTCTACCATTAAAGAACCTCTTCAATTTCCAAGTCATGACATATCAGTGGAGGTCCGACGTCTGGGACTGCTACCGATCCTGAGAATGAAGGGAAGGAATGCAACACTGATGTAGATCTGTCTTTTCCCTACACAGTTTTCTCTGGCTACAAGACTGTGCTGGGACCTGCAGAGCAGAGATCTCCTCAGGATCGGAGGGGGTACCAGATATCAGACACCCACAGTCGTAAAATGATAGCATATCCTAGCTACAAGCCATCATTTTACGAGATGTGACATAACCTTTAAGAGTAATTAGAGGATCACTGTTTTGCTGTCCCTGAGAAAGGAGAAGGAACAAAGAATCATTGGGAAATGGAACGCCATTATTAAATAACTATTATTGTTCCATTTCCTAAAATTACTCAATGCAGCCAGTGGTCATAGTAGAGAGGGGCCCATGATTAAATGTTACGCCCCAGGCCATTTCGACAGTTGTTGGAACTTTCCATATGTCAATATGAGACTAGTGAAGGGACATATAGTATGTTACTACATGTGGCTCGCGGGCCCATAATGTGTAGCTCGTGACGGCCTGCCAGCTTAATGTGTTAGCACGAGGTTTAGCAAACAACTATGAAGAGAAGGTCTTCAGATGGTGACTTTTGTGAGTAGCCCAGCACTGAAGAACAGATCTGTATGCGCATATTCTGGGGGAGGTGGGCTATAAGTATGGCAAGATGGAGACAGGGTGACACTGACCATTAGAGGGGTGCCCTGAGCTGAAGACAGGGTGACACTGACCATTAGAGGGGTGCCCTGAGCTGAAGACAGGGTGACACTGACCATTAGAGGGGTGCCCTGAGCTGAAGACAGGGTGACACTGACCGTTAGAGGGGTGCCCTGAGCTGAAGACAGGGTGACACTGACCATTAGAGGGGTGCCCTGAGCTGGAGACATGGTGACACTGGCCGTTAGAGGGGTGCCCTGAGCTGGAGACAGGGTGACACTGGCCGTTAGAGGGGTGCCCTGAGCTGGAGACAGGGTGACACTGGCCATTAGAGGGGTGCCCTGAGCTGGAGACAGGGTGACACTGACCATTAGAGGGGTGCCCTGAGCTGGAGACAGGGTGACACTGACCGTTAGAGGGGTGCCCTGAGCTGGAGACAGGGTGACACTGACCATTAGAGGGGTGCCCTGAGCTGGAGACAGGGTGACACTGACCATTAGAGGGGTGCCCTGAGCTGGAGACAGGGTGACACTGACCGTTAGAGGGGTGCCCTGAGCTGGAGACAGGGTGACACTGACCGTTAGAGGGGTGCCCTGAGCTGGAGACAGGGTGACACTGACCGTTAGAGGGGTGCCCTGAGCTGGAGACAGGGTGACACTGGCCGTTAGAGGGGTGCCCTGAGCTGGAGACAGGGTGACACTGGCCGTTAGAGGGGTGCCCTGAGCTGGAGACAGGGTGACACTGACCGTTAGAGGGGTGCCCTGAGCTGGAGACAGGGTGACACTGGCCGTTAGAGGGGTGCCCTGAGCTGGAGACAGTGTGACACTAGCCGTTACAGGGGTGCCCTGAGCTGGAGACAGGGTGACACTGGCTGTTAGAGGGGTGCCCTGAGCTGGAGACAGGGTGACACTGGCCGTTAGAGGGGTGCCCTGAGTTGGAGACAGGGTGACACTGGCCGTTAGAGGGGTGCCCTGAGCTGGAGACAGGGTGACACTGGCCGTTAGAGGGGTGCCCTGAGCTGGAGACAGGGTGACACTGGCCGTTACAGGGGTGCCCTAAGCTGAGTATGATAGTGCGGTGAGTGTGTTTGATCAGACCATCGATCAGACCCGAATGTGGCTCTCAATATAAGAAAGATTGAGGAGGAACACTGATTTAATGTTGGATTTCATTCCAAATCTTCTAAAAAATATCTCTGCTTGATGTCAGTGAATGGAATAATATTAATATTCAGAAGCTCTAATCCTTTCTTAATCACGACGGACATAGATGACCGCTAACTGTAAGAGTCTGCTCAGATTGTGCTTTTGCTTTACGTTTGGCACAGAGGAACCAATGTTCACATTACCTTATATCTCTTTTTACATCCGGGAACAGGACAGGCAAATGGCTTCTCATCCCCTCCATTCATACACATGGAGCTCAGAATTGCTTCAGAGCTAATGGCACTCTCTGTGGTCCAAGACTCATCACTGTCCGAGTCTTCATAGTCTACTTCTTCCTCGTCATATTCGCTACCTGTGGAATAAGAGAATAGAAGAATAAAACCTATGGTTGATGGTGGAATAAGGTTGTAGATCATCAGACAACATCATCATCAGTAAATTATTATTAGGAAAGTTTCCTTGTCATCGTTGGGATTGACGTTAAACCGTTAAAAGGAATCTGTCATCAGGTTTTTGCTATTTAATCTGAGAGCAGCGTCATGTAGGCAAAGAGCCTGATTCCAGGGATGGGTCACTTGCTCAGCTGCTTGCTGTAGTTTCAATACAATCGGTGTTATATCAGAAGGAGATTATCACTGATGCACTAAGTGTCAGTGCCAAGTATTTCAGCTAATCTGTGTAACCCCGCCCCATCACTAATTAGCAGCTTACTGTCAGTGCACAGTGTACACAGGAATCTGTCAATCAGTGGTGTGGGCGGGTTATACAGAGCTCAGCATTCTGCCCACTGTTACATCTGAGGCAGATAAAACAGGGATTTTATCAAAACTACCCAAAGCAGCCCAGTAAGTGATACATCGCTGGAATCAAGTTCTCTGCCCCTACATCTTGCTGCTCTCAGACACCACAGAAACAAAACCTGCTGACAGATTCCCTTTTAAATATTTATATGGCTCCAGTTGCCTGTTGGACATGGTACTCTATTGTTATTTTTATTATTGTAGAGCATTTAACATTGTATTCTAATTATACAATGAACCAATATGAATTTCAGTAAAAACTTGTTTTTGATAAAATAACAATTCTGTTTCATGTTTTCTTGTACATGTTAGAATCAATTTTCATAGTGCAAAGATTGGAAATAATATTGGTACATTTACCCTACCAATCTCAATAGTTCTGCTAAATATTAATAGAATTCTTTTATCACTGCGTCGTGTCATTATTCTACAAATACTTAATCAACCCATCCAATCAACAATGCTCAGAACACACAAAAAATATATAAACACTGTATTTATCTCTTCATTGAAGTTTGAAGATACAAATAAATGCTTGAATACAAACAAGGACACCAAAGAAATGAACAGCCGCAAAAAAAATAAGGAGAAATAGTGAGTAAAGGTGCTGGTAAATTATTGAGTAAGTTAAATAAAGAAAAAATAGTAAATTAATGAATAAATGAAAGAATAAAGACAAAGCAATATGACAGGCAGGTACATCAATAGAATATACAGTGCAAGTACACAACTTAGAAGCTGTAAGTAAAAAAAGATGAAAGAGTTTCTGCCTGAAAAAGAGAATTATAAAGGCCACATACTGTACACACGGTCACATAAACATCCCCTCGCATGGGAAACACAGGGAAACCACACATCGCACACTGTCACAATTTGAAAGTCTGCAGCCACAAAAAATGACTGCAAACTTTTCTTATAACTCCAGACAACCCATTTAAGAATCATGATGGGCCAAGAAAAAGTTGGAGACTGAAGCCACGTTCACGCAATCAGTATTTGGTTGGCAGTAGTTACATTGCTCAATAATATTAAGTCCACAATGCTGGTGCTGCTTCTGAGGGTGTGTTACATAGAGACAGGAGGATTCCCTATTCTTTGCGTGTAGTGCATAGGAGAAACATTATAGAACTTAGACTCCATCCAGTAGCGTGACGCCCCAGGGTCCTGGTTGTCACAGTGGCATTGCTTTCCTCACAGGGAGAGTGATGTCACACTTGGAAGCGATGAAAGATTCCTTTTATCAGGTAATCACATACACACAACATGTTCATACTCCAGGCCACAAGGGGGAGCTCTGAACCTGGATTAAGGGGAACTTCCCTATATGGTCTGGAGGAAAAGGAAGTCAGTCTGTCAGAGGACAGAGAAGGGAGCAGTCAGACCTCGAGTGTCAGAAAAACTGAAGGGGCTGCATAGCCAGAGTTGCTGCAGCTCCTGGAGAAAGAGAACTGAGAAGGAAAGGACAGTTTGTAGAAAGTGTGCAGGAGAGCGAAGCACAGGAGAGAGACACCAGGGGAGGACAGCTGCGACTGGGCTACCTCCCTGGAGAGCGCAGATACCGGTAGCCGGAAGACCGAGGTTGTGTCGGACTCTAGGAGGCACAGCAGAAAGCGGCAGGACAGCTGGATTAGAAATCACCTGTCCGCCTTAATACCCAGGAGGCAGAGTGGCACATAGAGCCCGAGTCGTGATAGAGACCCTATAAAAAGAATTGAGCCATCTGTCATACGGGTTGTGTCCTATCCTATATGGAGGACAGAGAGAACTGTGAGGACCTTATCAGAAGCCATAGGCAGTAAGGGACTACAACACCACCACGCTATGAGGAAGGCTTTCATCTCCACCTGGTAAAGGGTACTCTGGATTCGCTTCGAAGCCAGCCAGACCCTGCCTGTACCTGTGATCTGGTGCCCTGGACTGCGGTTGCCTGAAGCCATCAGTAAACCAGGTAAAGAGACTGCAAACCTGTGTCCTCCGTTCTTTACTGCACCACTCACCATCCTCATCTATACACCGGGAGCCCTGGGGACCTACTTCACCTGTGGGAAGTTATAACATCTAGCTGCCATAACATCACCCCAGCGGACCCCTTTAAGCAGCGTCGGTCCCCACTGACCGAGTACCACAGGTGGCGTCACAAACACAAACCTTATTCCAAATCCCCTTTAAAGACTTTCCCCTTAACATGGGCACCCAGGGCCACGGATTGGGTCGCCGCCACCGTGACATATCCCTTTGAGCCGTCAGGACCTGGTACCGAGAACCCCACGGCCCTGGCGGGCGACTCAGAGGATTCCCTATTCTTTGCGTGTAGTGCATAGGAGAGACATTATAGAACTTAGTCTCCATCCAGTAGCTTAGAGACAACTGAAAATTAGAGCTAGAGCTTGTAATACTTGAGAAATGCCATATACAAGTCATATAATGTTTGGAAATAGTGTTCAACAGCTTATTCTGAAAAGTCACCTGAAAAGACTAATCTCTCATGTCAAACATGTGTTCTGTGCTAATTAGCTATTTCGCTTATATTATAATCCAATTAATTTAAAAAAATCTGATTATATTTCCTAAGTAAGATTTATAAGTGAATTACTTGAATTTATTCCATAAAGAGGTGGGAAGCATTTTAGCCCAGAACAAACCTAGCACAAACCACCCTCAGCCATTAAGAGTATAGTTTAGACCATGTTATAAACCTCCTATTATAATAAAACTAAATTAAAAAAAGCAAAAATTAATTTCAATTAGTCAATTTAACACAACATATTAAATACTAAGGTTAACTACAAAAATGGCATTGGAGTGTGGACCAATTACACAAGTAAGCAACATCTGCTAACGATGAAGACACTGCTACCCATTGATATAAGGCACAACCGTCTGCTCCTTGGGGAGTAACAGCATCTGATTAGCATGAAAGCCTTCTCTCTAGGTAGGGCGCCGGGCTTACCGTCCCCACGCCTAAAGTCAGGGCTGCCCAATCCTTAGGAGCATAATTCTACCGATCATAAACCGTGTCAAATAATATGTTGACAAGTCCTAATGCATTTACTAGCCCTCTGGAATTAATGGGAATTATGTCAGAACATTAATAAGAGTTACAGCAATTACGGTCGCACAGTTCAGTCCCTCAGGTGTGGGAATGAATGGCATTGTAAGGCTGGCCAGGCTCGGGCTCTGTGCTCAGCAGAAGGTGTCCAGGCACCTGGAGCTCATTTCTCTTTTCATTTCAATTTGTGTTTTAAGCTTATTAATCAGGCTGTCGGAAGGGGAGCAATGCAATTGGGGTGGGGTGGGGGCTCGCTTTACTACTGTGCTGTAATCAAAGAAAATCGGAAAACAGACGCTACAAGATTCAGTCTATGGTACGGTAATGTTCTGCAATGGGAACAGTAAAGAAGAAGACATTGTGTCCTACTGTAGTTGTCAGAAAAGCTACACACATAGCTGGAGATCATCATCTGGCGCTCGCTACATCTGTACCTTGCAATTAAGCTACAACACACTTGATGACTTTTGTGATTCCCCAGGCCTTGCACTTGTTAAATAAACCCTAAACCCAACAATAGATAAATGCTAAAAATGCCAGGATTATGCTGGGGCTATAGGGTGACTTTACCCATGACACATGTTGTGCCCTTTGTGCTGCCATATAAGAGAATGAGGTTGTATTGCACTTGCAATGTATCGCGCCCATGACAAGTCACAAAAAGTCAGAGTTTGTTGGATTTGTTGTGACTTACCTTTTTTGTGGTATCATTCTGTAGCACTATGCAGCAATGAAACAGCAGCACGTAGTGATCTCTGGCAAAGTACCATATTAGTATTTATAGGCATGACATTTTTTAACTATTGCTTTTATAGCAATAATTGCATATAAGAAACCTATAGATCTCCCTATAGAAAGCAGGCACCAAGCTCAGACAGCAACAGCATGTGCTCTGTGAATAGATCTCCCTATAGAAAACTGGCACCAAGCTCAGACAGCAGCAACCTATGATTTGTGTATAGCCGTCTCTATAGAAAGCAGGCACTAAGGAGACAGCAGCAGCCTGTACTCTGTGAAAAGACCTCCCTAAAGAAAACAGGCAACAAACTCAGAGAGCAGCAGCCTGTGCTCTGTGAATAGACTTCCCTATAGAAAACAGACAACAAGCTCAGACAGCAGCAGCCTGTGCTCTGTGAATAGACCTCCCTATAGAAAACAGGCAACAAGCTCAGACAGCAGCAGCAGCCTGTGCTCTGTGAATAGATCTCCTTATAGAAAACTGGCACCAAGCTCAGACAGCAGCAACCTATGATTTGTGTATAGCCGTCTCTATAGAAAGCAGGCACTAAGGAGACAGCAGCAGCCTGTACTCTGTGAATAAACCCCCCTATAGAAAGTAGGCACTAAGCAAACAGCAGCAGCCTGTACTCTGTGAAAAGACCTCCCTAAAGAAAACAGGCAACAAACTCAGAGAGCAGCAGCCTGTGCTCTGTGAATAGACTTCCCTATAGAAAACAGACAACAAGCTCAGACAGCAGCAGCCTGTGCTCTGTGAATAGACCTCCCTATAGAAAACAGGCAACAAGCTCAGACAGCAGCAGCAGCCTGTGCTCTGTGAATAGATCTCCTTATAGAAAACTGGCACCAAGCTCAGACAGCAGCAACCTATGATTTGTGTATAGCCGTCTCTATAGAAAGCAGGCACTAAGGAGACAGCAGCAGCCTGTACTCTGTGAATAAACCCCCCTATCGAAAGTAGGCACTAAGCAGACAGCAGCAGCCTGTACTCTGTGAAAAGACCTCCCTAAAGAAAACAGGCAACAAGCTCAGAGAGCAGCAGCCTGTGCTCTGTGAATAGACTTCCCTATAGAAAACAGGCAACAAGCTCAGACAGCAGCAGCCTGTGCTCTGTGAATAGACCTCCCTATAGAAAACAGGCAACAAGCTCAGACAGCAGCAGCAGCCTGTGCTCTGTGAATAGACCTCCTTAAAGAAAACAGGGAACAAGCTCAGACAGGAGCAGCCTGTGCTCTGTGAATAGACTTCCCTACAGAAAACAGGCAACAAGCTCAGACAGCAGCAGCCTGTACTCTGTAAATAGACCTCCCTAAAGAAAACAGGCAACAAGCTCAGACAGCAGCAGCCTGTGCTCTGTGAATAGACCTCCTTATAGAAAACAGGCAACAAGCTCAGACAGCAGCAGCCTGTGCTCTGTGAATAGACCTCCTTATAGAAAACAGGCAACAAGGTCAGACAGCAGCAGCCTGTGCTCTGTGAATAGCCCTCCTTATAGAAAACAGGCAACAAGCTCAGACAGCAGCAGCCTGTGCTCTTTGAATAGACCTCCTTATAGAAAACAGGCAACAAGCTCAGACAGCACCAGCCTGTGCTCTGTGAATAGACCTCCTTATAGAAAACAGGCAACAAGCTCAGACAGCAGCAGCCTGTGCTCTGTGAATAGATCTCCCTATAGAAAACTGGCACCAAGCTCAGACAGCAGCCACCTATGATTTGTGTATAGCCCTCTCTATAGAAAGCAGGCACTAAGCAAACAGCAGCAGCCTGTACTCTGTGAATAGACCTCCCTATAGAAAGCAGGCACAAAGCTCAGACAGCAGCAGCCTGTACTCTGTGAAAAGACTTCTCTATACAGGCACCAAGCCCAGACGGCAGCAGCCTGTGCTCTGTGAATAGACCTCCTTATAGAAAGCAGGCACCAAGCTCACACAGCAGCAGCCTGTGCTCTGTGAATAGATCTCCCTATAGAAAACTGGCACCAAGCTCAGACAACAGCAACCTATGATTTGTGTATAGCCCTCTCTATAGAAAGCAGGCACTAAGCAAACAGCAGCAGCCTGTGCTCTGTGAATAGACCTCCCTATAGAAAGCAGGCACCAAGCTCAGACAGCAGCAGCATGTGCTCTGTGAATAGACCTCTCTATAGAAAACAGGCACCAAGCTCAGACAGCAGCAGCCTGTGCTCTGTGAATAAACCTCCTTATACAAAGCATTAAAACAACTTAAAACAATTTAAAAACAAGTGCACTCACAAAACACATAACTGGTGTATTAAAAAGAAAATGGAGTTATGTTCATACCAACGTGCCAATACTTTGGAAAGCGATCTGTGAAAGATCTGTGGTCAAAGCATAAAAAATAGATCTCCACATGTTTTGACATGTGAGGTTGTTGCAGACATTGGGGAGAGTATTGTGAGCAGTCTGAGGAATTGATGTGAAAAATATCCTAACAGGTGCACCCCACTGAGCCACATGTTGACGTGTCCTGAAATGAGTTCACCTGAAGCCACTGAGTCAGCTGTGCTGGAGAGAATGGAGGAGGATAAGTCTTTACCCTCGTATGTGGCGTATTGTGACTGGCTACTAATCATTTGGACTTCCAGCACCTTATCTATCAGGAGTTCATTCCACTCTTCCATCATCCTGTCCAAACTGGGGTTCTGTCCTTTGTATACAGGTGTTAAGAGTTTGAGCTCATTCAGACGTCAGTAATTTTTTTTTACGTAAAGAACAGACTGTTCTTCATCAGTGTTTGGTCAGCAAAGTTTTTACAAATCAGTGTTTGATCAGTTTTGTTTTGCATACAAGAAGATTGCTAAAGCTTTGCCTGTCGAATAAGTATATAAATTGTACAGCAGTGGTGATGTAACCAAGATGGCATTTCGGTGCTGTCTTTATTTTTTTCACGGGTCCATAGAATTGCATTGGCGAGTTCAATCCGTGACCAGTGACCAGTAGAAGCGCCACTGCAGCGCGAAACGGCTGTTGTCCATTCCACTCCTGCTCCCATCCTCCCGATACCGGTGTTTTAAAGTATTGGAATAAAGAAGTTTTTTTAACCGGTGAGTGCCATCCGTTCCTTTAAATTTTTGTACATGTACAGAAATAAAATGGCAGATAATAAATAAGCAGATTACAGTTATTAGTTTCACACAAAAAACTGTTGCATTTCACTTAATAAAGTAACACAAGGTCTAAGGCTTGATGAATAGTTCACATTTTTCCCCATATTACAAAAGAATAGTAATTCCTTCATTTATAAGGTACTTTCCAGCTTAATTATCTCGAGTTTGGTTCTAATTTATGTTGTATATAAATCTGTTAACTTAATTGGGCAATAAAAAAGTAAAAAGAAAGTTTCTCTTCATCTCCTGGCAGAAGTAGCTAAGATCGGAAACTGTCTACATAGTATCTTATAAACTGGATACTTACACTGTAAACGTACAGAAAAGTATCTTTTCTATAGTATGTTCACCTATGAAAGTGATTTTACAGTTTACAATTAGGATTTATCTACTTAAAATGAATAGGTAACTTTAAATGCTTTCTATTCCTCCTCATGTTGTTTCTGAGTCTTCACATATACTTCAGAGCTGCATTCACAAATCTGCTTGTTTTATAGCTTAAATCTGTCAGCATTCTTTAAGTATTACATATTATGTGTTTATATCAGACAATTAAAAAAAAATCTGACATCCATCTTCATTATCAAAGCTGGGTTATGAGATGTAACTAGGTCATTAATTGACTGAATATTTGAGTTATTAATCTAAATCTGTCAGAAAACAAAAACATTTTCCATACTGGGGAGATATTTGCAGAACATTCAGTGTAGTCCGTGCATAATACTGCAGCTGAGTGGCACAGATACAGCAGTTTTTAAAAAAACCACAATGCCCTTCCCACTCCTATTTTCTAAACTTTTCTTGTGCTGCACCAGTTTTCTGGAATGCGCTACGCTAATCAAATTAAATTCCCAAATCCAGATTTTAAGACTCAGGTCTTTTTAGGCAGTAATCTGACTTCTGTCCTTTTATCTCCATTATTCTTTGGGACCTCATTCTTCATTAAGCATTATTCACTTAATTTATGTTCATACACAAATACTGGCTGGGCGAAAGGCTTATACAGCTTTATGAACCACAGAACTATGCACTCTCTGAATTGTAAAGTGCAGCAGTGGTATAGGCTGATGCCAAAAAAATGTACGGTATATATTATTATTATTATTATTATTATTATTAACAGTGGTAGTATTAAAACAATACAGATCTAAAAACACTTTTCAGGAGTAATTCCTGCAGGCAAGTTTATTAAGGGAGATATTCCATAAAGGAATAAAACAAGGCCAATAACTAGCTCTCGATATATTTAAATTATTTATGGATTTAAATGCCCTATTTCCTCTAATGATGGCTGGACCATACATGACCAGTTGTACCTATTGTGTCCGCCTATTTCCCTGTAGATTGTAAGCTCGCGAGCAGGACCCTTACTCCTCCTGTAACTGGTGAACTTACTTTGTAATGTCCCCACTTAATTTTAAAGTGTTGGTAGTAAATAACAAAATATTATTATTAAATTTAATAAATATTATCATTATATAATACTCTGTAATTAATGCAATTTCTTTCCAAATCTGGTAGCAGAAAGCTGCATGAGAGATTGTTTTTAATATTTAAACCTTGACTAGTCATAAAGCTGATGGCGGTGTAATCTATCCCTTGTCTAGCTTGTGGCATGCCCAGGAAAAAACCATGGTATAGTTTTCAGAAAACAAAGCAGGACATTTTCCACCTCCAGTCACGGGATGTTAATGGCATTCTGGCAAATGTTTAAACGATCTCCACGCCGCCCCTCCATCAAACACTCAGCAAAGAATTAAAAACAGTTGGGGCAGAGAAAAATGAACATCTGGTCCAAGCTTATACTGTATGCGCCTTCGAAGTACTCCCCTAATTAATGTGGTTTTGGCATGTGTTACTGGAGAATGTAATTATAAGATAGAAACACAATTCTGAATAAGCTTACTAACAAACTCCCTGGCCGCATATAAAGAGGCCGTCCAACTGTTTAGAGAACCAAGTGGATCTTCTAGACTGGGAAGAGAAAAGCTATTGGGTGTGTGAATGGGAACAGGCAATGATACAGGAACACTACTGCCGGCTAATGCATGAATCATAGAATCCAACACTCTACCGAGTTACACTAGGTTTTCTAGGATTGGTACTGTTACATACAAGGATACTGTAAAAACCATAAACATTTGGCAAATTCAAATATTCTTTAGGGGCCTAAATCACCATGCCAAAGGGGGAGTTCATGATCTATTCCCTTGGGTTATAGGGAATCCATCAGCAGGTTTTTGGCATGTAATCTGAAAACGGCAGTAGATAGGGTCTGAAACACAGATTTCAGCAATGTGTCACTCATCAGCCTGTGTGCTGTTGTTTGCTTATAATGAAGATATTATCACCAGGAGATTATCATTGCCAGGTCTGATATGAACATGACTGACTCCGCCCCCTCCTGTGATAAGCAGCTCGCTGTCAATAGACTTTGTACATACTGAACCTGATGTGGGCAGAGCTAACTTTCTCAGATCTGCTGCATGATACATCTAAGAACTTTCGATTGTGACAACTGCTGCACCCATTAAACAAAGTGACACATCGCTGGATTCAGGGTCTCTTTGCCTACATTATGCTGCTCTCAGATGAGGTAGCTGTGACAGATTCCCTTTAAAGTTCTGTTTACAGTTTCTTTTCATCTGGGGGTTCGGAATTTTGGATGGTTCGGATTTCTAGAGCTTTTCTAGCTGTCAAACATATAGGGAACCTAATGGGAACCTAACAGGCACATTTATATCCCAGTTAGATTTCTTTTTGAAAATAGATGCGGCACACTTGTCATTTTTTTTATTATGATGCTAATGGAAGCAGAAAAAAATCATACGTTCCCAACAAACCGAGATCCGGAACGCTAGCATGCCCCATTTATTAGGTAAGCATCAGCCCCTTCAGATGAAGATGCAGCCTTTAGGACTGAATGGGCATTAAACTAAACGAATGGAGTCATTCAGATAATTGAGTAGCGTCGCATTTTTTATTTTAATCAATACGTAAGTGTTGTCAAAATGGACCCATATGGAGAGGAGTCATTGCGGTAAACCTAAAAGTCCAAGACTCAGAATTGGTTGAGGCCTTAATTAATTGAGTGTTGTGGATGTATAGGCTACAGCCCTATAAAAAGATCTAAACATCTGATAGTCTGGTATCATGCCAGTCCTGAGCATACTAGATTTTTTATATTACCATAAACCATTTTTGTGTCCTGTGAATAGGATTTGTTAATCCATCTTGACTGGAAACAAATATCTTAAAAAATCTTAAACTTCAATTAATTGCAGTAAACTAGTAACGGCAAGAAACTTAGACCTTGTGAGAACAACTTTAGTCTCTGCTTGTGCACATGACTTTTTCGGATGCTGAACAGCCAGGATATATGCTCTTTGTATTCTGCACTATATAAAGTGAAATAGTAGCCTTAATCCCGCATGAGGCCCTTAGTGTGTCTCTTTGATGTCAATGCTACTTAGGTTCGACCTGACTAATTAGAAGTTTTGAAGTCTGATCTACAGGGATTCCCCCACTGTGCCCGGGGTTCTGAGACATCACCTGCGGAGTTTGGCACAACTCAGTGCTCAGCTGTGTGTGTCTGCAGATGTGATACCATTTAGAGCCACAGTGTAAAATGTCTGTAATAGGTTTAATAAAGTAAATGGAACAACAAATGCAAACCATATTTAGGCTTCTACTAGATGTTAACTGTGCTGAAACGTGTATAACTTCTTTTTTTGTTAAAAATTAGTACGATGAGTTGCTCCAAAAATTGCATTAAAGGTATTTTAATAAGTAAAATGCAATCAAAAGCATACGGGGTGTACCATGTATAGTGTATGTCTACATCAAAATGTATATATTGCAATTCTTGTACCTTGTTAGATACAGTGGGGAACATAAGTATTTGATGCACTGCCGATTTTGAAAGTTTTCCCACCTACAAAAAATGGCGAGGTCTGTCATTTTTATTATAGGTACACTTCAACTGTGACAGACAGAATCTAAAAATAAAATTCAGAAAATCCCATAATATGATTTTTAAATGATTAAATTGCATTTTATTGCATGAAATAAGTATTTGATCACCTACCAGCCAACAAGAATTCTGGCTTTCACAGACCTGTCAGTTTTTCTTGAAGAAGCCCTCCTACTCTGCACTCATTACCTGTATTAATTGCACTTGTTTGAACTCGTTACCTGTGTAAAAGACACCTGTCCATACAATCAATCAAATGTGAACCTCTCCATCATGGCCAAGACCTAAAATCTGTCTAAGGACACCGGGGACAAAATTGTAGACCTGCACAAGGTCGAGATGGGCTACAGGACAATAGGCAAGCAACTTGGTGAGACGGCAACAAATGTTGGCACAATTATTAGAAAATGGAAGAAACAAGATTATTGTCAATCTTACTTGGCGTGGGCATTCATACAAGATCTCACCTCTTGGGTAAGGATGATTCTGAGAAAGGTCAGGAATCAGCCCAGGACTACATGAGAGGACCTGGTCAATGACCTGAAGAGAGCTGGGACCACAGTATCAAACATTACCATTAGTAACACACTACGCCGTCATGGATTAAAATCCTGCAGGGCATTCAATGTCCTCCTACTCACACCAGCACATGTCTAAGCCCATTTGAAGTTTGCCAATGACCATCTGGATGATCCAGAGGAGGCTTGGGAAAAGGTCTTGTGGTCAGATGAGACCAAAATAGAACACTTTTTTTTGCATCAACTCCACTCGCCATGCTTGGAGGAAGAAGGATGAGTACAATCCCAAGAACATCGTCCCAACCGTGAAGCATAATGGGGGTAACAGCGTACTTTGGGGCTGCTTTTCTGCAAAGGGGACAAGAAGACTGCACAGTATTGAAGGGAGGATGGATGGGGTCATATATCACAAGATTTTGGCCAACAAATTCCTTCCCTCAGTAAGAGCATTGAAGATGGGTCATGGCTGGGTCTTCCACCATGACAATGACCCAAAATACACAGCCAGGTCAACCAAGGAGTGGCTTTGTAAGAAACATTTCAAGGCCCTGGAGTTGCCTAGCCAGTCCCCAGACCTGAACCCAATAGAAAAGCTTTGGAGGGAGCTGTAACTCAATGTTGCACAGCAATAGCCCCAAAACCTGAAAGATCTGCAGAAGATCTATATGGAGGGGTGGGCCAAAATTCCTGCTGCAGTGTGTCCAAACTTTGTCAAGAACTACACAAAACGTCTCTAATTGCAAGCAAAGGTTTCTGTACCAAATATTAAGTTCTGTTTTTCTATGTATCAAATACTTATTTCATGCAATAAAATGCAAATTAATTATGTAAAAATCATACAATGTGATTTTCTGGATTTTTTTTTAAAGATTCTGTCTCTCACAGTTGAAGTGTACCTACGATAAAACAGAGACACCCTGGGTGGACAATCAGCAGGAAGCCCTTTCCCATTCCATCACTTGTTCTAGTAGTTATAGAAAGACTTTAGCATAGCCTTAACTACCTCAGCTAGGTCTATTTCTATTGTGCTAGTCTCTGATAAGCCACTGCCATGCTGGTAATACACTACATACCAGCCTCCTATTGCCAGTTGTATGCTGCTTCCTGAGTTGTCATCTGTGTACAGAGCCTGGTAGAGGGGGCACACAACACTGTCACAGACGGCTCCTTCCCGGAGTATGACGCTGTCACTAAAGCATTCCTCCCCGACTAGGGCTTATCCCCTAAATTGATTCTAATCTTGTTTTGATCAAAAAAAAAGAAGTAAAAACTCTTCATATAGTTTATATATAACATCACTTTTTTCCATAAACCAGTAGGACAAGCTTTGTAATATATTTTATCAGAGAAATAAGCTTTTTTCTCCTCCTGTACTTATTCAGTCTCATTTCTCTGATAAAACCTGTCTTTAGTAAAAACATGGGTTAATCTCACAGAGGAATGAGATGACAGTTGCTGCTCGTAAAAGTCAATGGAGAGGGAAGGAGCAGGGAGGAGCTAAAGACTGACACAAACAGACATTCAGCTGCACGTTCCCCTGAAACGACAGGTAAACCTTATTTATTTGCCTCATTACACAAATCAGTACAGGTTTTCCCATCCGGAACCACGCACTATTATATCCTAAAACAGCAATAGAGCTGGGAATTGTTAGAGAAAAATGAGTCCGTCAATCCAGCAATACCGCAAAGGAATTACGACAAAGATGGAAGGATAGTTTTCCACTTTATCTGCTGTGTATGCTGAGAGCAGCTCTGTGCCAGTCGCTGACACCCACCGCGGCAGTCCTAGGTACATTATAAGGATTACTAAAGTAAAATATTTCTACTCTGGAAATATGGGTATGGCAGGAGGCTCTCTCACCTCCAGGGTGGTCCTGTAATCCACAATGTGCTTTTCCAGCAAGACTATGTTACATCTCCACAGTAAACACTGCAGTCTGCAAAGCTACAACTAGGCTCAAAGGAAAGGCGAGGCATCACAGAAAGTCGGGAAGAAGGTGATCAGGAAAACACATGTTCTGTACTTGTTGAGCAAATCCATCCTTTCAACGGCTTCACACTATCCAAAGTCAAGGACAAAATGAGCACTAAAATATTTATTGTCTTTTAGGAGCATCAAAAGTGGCTAGCTGACAGTGATGGAAGTGTGGAAGCGCGTGCCACGTCTACAGGTGGATGCCCCTACCATCGGCAAAACCAACCCCACCTATAACCTCCAGACAGTCCAAAGGCTGAGGTTTTGCTGGGATTGACTGACTCATCTTTCTCCAACAATTCCCAACTACATTGGTGTTTTAGGATATAATAGTGTGTGGTTCTGGCTGTAAAACGTGTACTGAGTTGTATATGAGGCCAATAAAGTCTACCTGTCTCTTCAGGTGCACTTGCAGCTGAATGTTTGTATCTGTCTTTAGCTAGCGCCTTCCTCCTCCTTCCCTCACCATTGACTTGTATGAGCAGCAACTGTTTATTGCTTTAAAGAGAGTCGGTCACCAGATTTTTGTTACTCTATCTGAGAGCAGCATGGTGTAGGGGCAGAAACACCGATTCCAGGGATGTATTACTTATTGGGCTGCTTGCTGTGGTCTTGATAAAATAACAGTTTTCTCTGCAGTTCTCTGAATGCTGAGCTCTGTATAACCCCGCCCACACGTCTTGACTGGTAGCTTACTGTGTACACTGTGCATAGGCAGAAATCTGACAATGAGTGGAGGAGACAGGGTTATCTAGAGCTCATGACTATGAAGAGCTACATGACACAAAACAGATAGTCCTCTAGCAATTATCTCCTGTTGATATACAGTGATTTTATCAAAACTACAGCAAGCAGCCCAGTAAGAGATATTACTGGAATCTCTGCATTATACAGAAGATTAATGAATTTCTTTAGTACTGAATCCTAGATACTTATGGGGCAACTAATTGCAGGGTGAATGAGGTCTATAAGCTGCCGTTGGCTTCCACTTAGGCCACCTCCATAGCTCCCACTGACTGACTATAGTTGGCCCTTTCAGTCCTCAGTTACAGACACAGCTCTGGAGCACAAACTACTGTAATACATAATCAAGTGCATCACTTGGGAAAATCTGAACGTTAAGAAACACCACAGTTATTATTATTTGGGAAGTGGTGATTTTGGCCGCAGACAGCTGCATCCAGAAGTATTTGGGCAGAGGCAGAAGGATCAGAATTTAGCCTCTACACAGCTGTACTATGGATCAGAAAATAAACCATTAATTGTGACTGAAGAGCAGACTTTAGTTTTTATTCACCAAAAAATATTCCATTTATTGTGTAGGAATTACAGATATACAGACATTTTACACAGTTTTCCATTTTCACTGGTTCAAAGGTAATTGGCCAATTGACTGGTAGGTGGTCTCATGGTCTGGTGTGGCCTGTTACCCCACTATTTCATGACAAGGTAAGGGCATGAAGGGTCTGATGTTGAATCCGAATGTAAATTTTCCTCTTACAGAAATCAAAGCTGAAGAAGTAAAAGACCAACAAACAAGAAGCAGCTGAAGAAGAGAATCTCTATGGAGGACACTTGTTACTCAGCGATGGTCGTGTCTTGATCATGTGTTTCAGACTTTCGGAAGTCATGGCAAATTATGTGCGTCCGATATTTTGAATGTGAGAGAATGGAGTTACTATAATGAAGGGACAACTTCGATTCATGCAATATATCTGTAACATCTATTGATTTAAAGGGGTACTCCAGAAAAATAAAAATGCATTTCAAACTAAATTGTGCATAAAACTACAAAGGCTCATAACTGTCTGCCTGTTCTTCTATGTGATTTTGCTATTTCTCACGGTCACCTCAGCACTGATGCTGCTCCTGAGTTCTCCACCTACCTTTTGGGATGCTATGTCAGAGATCACCGGGCGTGGCTTGTGTCTTGCGGCTAATGCATGGCCACCAAGGCTTATCATAGGCCATGTGCAGGTTTGATGTCTCCCCATACCCCTCACTCTTGTCATGCACTTCCTGCACCTTCACAGGTTGTATGTGACCTGTTCAAGACTATGGGACATCTGAAGGTCATCCAAAGTGAGACCTAATCTAAGTCATGTGACAAGGCTCGTTGGAGAGTTGACATTGACGTTTAGGATTGCTGCTTCCTGCAGGTGACGCTAGAGTTCTAGTCCTCTTCCTCTCTGAAGAGACATTTTGCAGATCATCTTTGTAACACTCTACACTCTGGCCAACGTATGAGGACCTGAGTAAGGGACCTTTGGACCTGAGTAAGGGACCTTTGGCTATTAGCTCAGAATTTCTAAAATGTATATATTAAAATGGGTTTTCTACAAAAAAAACAACAATACATAAATAGAACATTTCAAAGAAAGTCTTGTATGTGGCAGATCAAGAGTAGGTGATTCCCAGATACAAATGGAACGCTAACTCTTTGGGGCAGAATGATAATTACTCAATTTTGCTTGCTCTGCATTAACCCTCAGGGGACTCTGACATGTTACGATTTCGCCACAAATTCAATACAAAAACGTCCTGAGCTCACAATGTGGTGGACTCATCTACGACCGCACGCATGCATGGATAGGTGAGCGGTGCCTGCTCCATGTCCCTCGTCTTCATTGTAACCTCTGATGATGGTCATGTAGGACTGAGGACACACTGCATTGCCAGTTACACTATAACATTTCAGTTATTTTTTATTGCAGTAACCAGAATCTACCTTCAGCTTTCTTATCAACAAATACAAGACAAAACTGAGTGTTTTACTATTGATTTATAGAGAAGACTATCATTGTTTTCCTATAGACTCTGCAAAGCCGACTTAAAAGCAAAGCAAAACAGAGTCAGTATACCACCGGCAAAGAGCAGGAATGTGGCATGAAAACGGATCCGTACAAGATATGAAGAAAATATATATCAGAAGTACCCCTCTCACCCCCACAAAAAAAGAAACATTGATAGCAGTGAACCCCAATTTCCCACTACCCTTTATGGTATATGGGAAAAAAAAAGATGAAACAAACCAAAAAGTCCAGAATCTAAACTATTGCTACAAAATATGTTAATTAAACAAATCAGGGAAGTAACAAAAATGTACAACAATGTGGGGGCGCGCATGCAATATACATAAAAGAATATTTACAACATAGAATGCAAAGGGTCAAACAACATGTCACATATACTATGTTATGTATTTATGTCATTGCATATGGTTCAGGCATATAACAGATTAGATAATACCTAAGATTAACATCTTCAATAATCCAAACCGCACACGCCCATCTCCAGGACTTGTCACGTGCTGCGCCATTTCTCTGGAATGTGCTACCCAGGATAATTAAATAAATTCCCAATATACCCACAGTTTTAAGCGTGGCCTAAAAATGCAGTTCTTTAGATTGGCCGATCTCCTCACTTTATTTATGTAACTATTTTACTTTTGCTCAAACAGAATTTTCTCCCAAATCAGGACCCTCGTAACATGTGTTCACACACCCTCCATGCACTTAATATCCCTCTGTGTCCGTACACATACTGGCTGGTGACTGATTCTGTAATGTCTTTATTGTCTGTACAAGTCCCCTCTAACCCGTTAAGTGCTGCGGAATATGTTGGCGCTATAGAAATAAAAATGAATATTATATTATTATTAGTTTTATTCATCAAATTCATCATTTTTCCACTTACTCATTGCTTTTTGTGGGTGGAAAAAAAAAACGCTGAAAGATTTGACACGCTGCAGATTTGCAAAAACGCTGCAGTGCTCAAATTCAGCCCGTTGTGTGTGCATGAGAGTTCTGAAATCTCACTCCTTTTGATGGTACTAGAAAGCACAGCAAAAAGCCAGATGTGAACATAGCCATGGAGTGACCGTACAACTCGTGGATCTACAGTGTTAAATAGTCAAAAACTCATTTCTTGACCTTGTAGAGTGAAAAAGTCTCTGGGCAAGCACCAGAATTCCAGATGTCTACTTTAATTCCTCTATGTCAGTCCTTTAGGCAAAGTGACATCTAAAAGACTCTGCCAAACAGCACCACATACCTCAGCTTTGTGGATCTTTGAGAATATCACTTAAAGTATTGCTTTAACAAAACATAACGTTTTATTACATTTTACTCGAGCCGGTCTTTACCTCCCACTTTTCTGGAAGTCTCCTAGCACTGTGGTATGGATGCTGCCTGGCTTGTAGACCTGGAGCCATTAAACATAAATGTAGAAGTGTAATTGTAAAACGCTATTACTGACAAAGGCTTGGAAGGCTGATGTGAACAATATGCTTTCTAGCGGAGAAGTTACTTCTTTTAGAAAGACTGGAAAATGTGAAGTAGGAATTACAGGAAGTGACATTATGCAATGGACTAAGGTGTGGTCTATGCAAGTCCACATTTATGGATCCCTGGGGGGTTACCAAATATGGATGCTGCTGCAATTAGTTCATAGTACATGTGCTGGTATGCCCTTCCAAATGTAGCCTTCATACTGAAAAGAAGTCATTATCCATCTCCTCTGCTTGCCTTAGGGGATTGGGAAGGTCACTGACATCCAGCCAGCAGACAGTGTCCCATGACTGCTTCCTTCACAGTATTTGACTGAACAAAGACAGGGGATATTTTCCTAAAAATAATATATGTGTTCTCAATAAAACATTATAACTGTACATTAAGAATTTATACTTGGATGACAATTCATAACTTTAATAATAAAAAAATACAGAACTTGTAAAGACTGTCAATCGGCAACATAATACACCCAGCTTGGTCAATGGAGTATTCCTACAACTCCGCCTGGTCAATAGGTTCCTCCAACAACCCTACCTGGTCAATTGGGTTCTCGTAAAACCCTGCCTGGTCAATGAAGTTCTCCTACAACACTGTCTGGTTAATAGAGTTCTTCAACAACCATGTCTGGTTAATGTGGTTCTCCTGAAATCATGCATGGTCTATGGGGTTCTCCTACAACCTACCTGGTCAGTGGGGTTCTCCTAAAACCCTGCCTGGTCAATATGATTCTCCTACAATCCTGCCTGGTCAATGGGGTTCTCCAATAAGTAAAGAAAAAACTCACAAGGAAGTCAGTGTGATCAGAATTTAGGAAGAAATGATTGATTGCAAACTGCATTTAAGTAAGTAAGCCACCTGTAGGAATAGGGGGTTTTGTAATTGCGACACATATATTGGGTAGAATAAGCTTCAGTAAGGTTTCACCTGATGGCACCTTGATTAGTTATTGGTCCACCTGGAAATAAAAAAATGAAGTAACAGAGTAGGAAGCCATATATGTTATATACGGCCCCAGATGACACCTACGGGGCAGTGCACCCGGGCTGTGGCTCTGCCTTCTGCATCTACCATAAGGATTCACATTATCTGGATATCGTTTGTAACTTTGTTTTTTCCTGGTCTAGAGCCTAGTTTTACTAAACTCTGGTTTGTTAAAGTGATTGTCAGACAGAAACATCTTCTATCTGTCCTGTATTTCCCGGATCAGCAGGAATCTAGGAGTCAGACCTCTACCCATCATAGTTATATGGCATCGTTTAGCAATATGCCATAACATTATATGATGAGAATAGCCCTTTTACGGGGGGATGTTCACAATGTTACATACCAGAGCTGCCTTTACAGTTCTGTTGATTAACATGGGAAAAACATGACAATTGCAGAATTATGAGAAAATATGCCCCAGAATTGTTATTTTATTCAGAATATAAGGATTTATTAAAACAGATTTACTGACGTGTCAGGAGAGAGGACAAATTTTCTTTACAAAATTATACCTGCATTTTACTTAAAATCATTACTTACCTTAGAAAGGCCAATGACTGAAAAACAGACGCAAGACACCTCGGACTCGGTTGTTCTTGTAATGATTTGCTTTGAAAAGCAAAAAGCTGGGGCGGTTTTGCAAAATGTGTGCATTTTGCTGAGGTTTGGTATAAATTTAGTTTGTTTTAAAAGGAACCTGTCAGGTCCCCCGTGCCCCTAAAAATGCCAGCAGTTGCGTCTACATATCCAAATTCCCTGCCAAACAGTCCCTTTATTACATTGGACACAAACAGATCTACCGAAAAAGTATTTCAAAAGTCCATTTGTGATTTATGAATTAACCCCTTGACTAGTCGATGGGGTGTTAGTGTCCCCAGACTAGCCCACTTAGCATGTTATTACGCCCCTGTGGGTGTAAAAAAAATGACTTTCAAGCTCCAGCGCCAAAACTGTACAAACCTTGCGCATGCACGAGGCTTATTTCTCTCACTACATTGGACCTCTGAAGCCAGGTGTATGCGTCCAGACTTCAGAGAGGCGCACTGCGCATCATCGGAAGTCTTCTGCACTTCTAAACATGCTCAGAGCGCCTCTCTGAAGCTGAGAGGTGAACACTTGGCTTCAGAGGCTCAGTGTAGTGAGGGAAAGAAGCTGCGTGCATGCGTGAGGTTTGTATAGCGCTAGCGATGACGTCGGCACCTGTAACTCATGTTATCACGCCCACAAGGGCATGATAACATGCTAAGTGGGCCGACTAGTCTGGGGAAACTAACGCCCCATCAAGGGCTTCATTTACATATCATAATTGGACTTTAGAAATAGTATTTCCAAAGATCTGTTTCGTGTTTAATGTGATACATGGACTGTTAGGAAGGGTATTTAGATATGTAGACACAACTGCTGGTGGATCTTGGGGTACGGGGGACCCAACAGGTTCCCTTTAGATTTTGAAAATCAGTAGATTTTAGGAAGCAAACGTGGAAGTCAAAGTCAGGCTATGTTCACACGTTGATTTTTCGTTGATTTTTTTCCAGCAGCCAAAACCTGATCTCTTGGCAGTAAAGAAGTTTTTGCTGGCTTTTTTTATGCTTTTCTACTGTGTTTTTCAGGAACCCAAAGTTCAGCTTTCCTTCTCCACCAATACAAATTGTTAGGCCACCAATGCAAGACATGTGTGAAACCATAAAATATTTTGGAAAAAAAGTGCAATTTGATCAAGTTATTTAGAGGCAAAAGTTTTTTTGTGTGTGAAAAAATAGTGAGTATTCTGAACAAAACAGTTCATGAAAAAATATACAATTGCAAATGTAAAAACAGCAGGGGGGAGTTAAATTGGTCAGGCACTGCTTAGCTAAAGCCCCCGTCTCACATAGCGAGGTCGCTAGCGAGATCGCTGCTGAGTCACAAGTTTTGTGACGCAACAGCGACCTCAGTAGCGATCTCGCTATGTGTGACACGTACCAGCGATCAGGCCCCTGCTGTGAGATCGCTGGTCGTGTCGGAATGGCCTGGACCTTTTTTCGGTCGTTGAGGCCCCGCTGACATCGCTGAATCGGTGTGTGTGACACCGATCCAGCGATGTCTTCACTGGTAACCAGGGTAAACATCGGGTTACTAAGCGCAGGGCCGCGCTTAGTAACCTGATGTTTACCCTGGTTACCAAAAAAAACAAACAGTACATACTCACCATCTGATGTCCGTCAGGTCCCTTGCCGTCTGCTTCCCACACTGACTGAGCGCCGCAAAGTGAAAGTGAAAGTACAGCACAGCGGTGACGTCACCGCTGCGCTCTGCTCTCACTGTACGGCGGCTCTCAGTCAGAGCAGGAAGCAGACGGCAAGGGACCTGATGGACATCAGATGGTGAGTATGTACTGTTTGTTTTTTTTGGTAACCAGGGTAAACATCGGGTTACTAAGCGCGGCCCTGGGCTTAGTAACCCGATGTTTACCCTGGTTACCCGGGTGCTGCAGGGGGACTTTGGCATCGTTGAAGACAGTTTCAGCGATGCCGAAGTCGTTCCCCTGATCGTTGGTCGCTGGAGAGAGCTGACTGTGTGACAGCTCCACAGCGACCACACAACGACTTACCAACGATCACGGCCAGGTCGTATCGCTGGTCGTGATCGTTGGTAAATCGTTTTGTGAGACGGGGCCTTAACATATTGGCAGGGCATTGAGTTGGTCAGGCATTGTTCACTGTCACAGATATCACTAATTTAATTAAACTGTACTGATACTAACATCCAAGCTCAGGTGAGGACACCAAGACAGTATAGTTTACACTTGAAATAAATAAATGGGTTTCACATCCTTCTGTATCTGTGTTTGTTTGTTTTTTACCAAGAATGCTGCAAAAATGGTATTGATGGTGGTGGTTTTTTTTAGCTTGTTTGCACTTACTCATTGCTCTCTCTGGGTGAACAAATGCTGCAAAAACACAAAGATTTGACATGCTGCAGTTTTCCAATTTAGCTAGGAGGAAAAACAAGCTTATGGATGATGTTTCTGAAATCTCTTAGCTTTTGCTGTTACTGTAAAAAGCAGCGTTGAATTTTTGCATTAAAAAAAAAACAACAAAAACACAATGTGTGCACATAGCGTAAAGGTATTAGGCCTCATATATGAAAACTGTCTAAAACATAAAACCTAGTGTTGCTCACAGTCCCCTGATCTGAATATCATTGAAAATCTGTGGCTAGACCTCAAAATAGCAGTGCATGTAAACGACCCAGGAATCAAACAGAACTGGAAGAATTTTCCAAGGAAGAATGACTGAAAATCCCTCAAACAAGAACTGAAAGACTCTTGTCTGGCTACAAAAAGTGTTTAAAAGCTGTGATACTTTCAAAAGGGGGTGCTACTAGTTACTACCCATGCAGGGTGCTCAAACTTTTGCATCGGCCCATTTTCCTTTTTGCAATTTATAAAATGTAAAAGATGAAAATATTTTTAGTAAAATACAAAGGAAATGTGTCATCTTTAACGTTAGGCCTTTTAGAGATCATTTCATCTTCAACTTGCCTAACTCTTCGCAAAAACAGTAATTTTTACCACGGGTGTCCTAACTTTTACATGCCTCTGTAAAGCGTTTTTCACATCTAAGAGGTCTATTTACTAATGGATGATATCAGTTTGATGACAGATCCACTTTAAAGGTTTGCAATACAGTAACAGTTACATATCAATCATGGACATTTCATTGACAATATACCACATTACTCAATTATATGGCTAAAACCGAATAAAACAAACGATGTAAATTAGGATTAGTTCCGAATGGGATCATAAGGACTTACATACAGAACATCATAAATGCCTGAATATACAAGCATAAAATGTATTTTGTAAAAAAAAAAAATATGGTAGACAGAAACAAGGCTCTACATTTATTGCTGGCGTTCGGTGCTCTATACAGCAAGAATTCGATATCTCAGTAATGGATATGACAGACACTGAGCTAGTTACGTCCAGACCACATCATAAATTAGCATTTTCAACAGTGGCTAAGTTAAAACTTATGTTTTACTCCTCCATTAAGAAGAAGCCAAATTAAACCGTCGTCTGCATATTACGGCATTCATTGATGAAATCACTTTGGCCTAATTATTAACCCCTTACTATCTTTAATTAGAAATCATTTCTGTAGTGTTAAGCACAATGCAATCGTCTTTTCTATAAGGAACATTAATTGTAATTATTCATTGGGGAATCCTTTACAATTGCACGTTAACCGTTTTTGTTCTTACTTGCTGAGTCGCTGGATTAGATGCTACTTTTTTAAGGCCGGCGTCACACTGGCGAATTTTACGGACGTATGAGCGCAGAAAATGCACCCATAAAATACGCATAACACACGGCCCAATGATTCCCTATGTCCCAGCTCCTATCTGCCGTATTTTACTGATCCGTATTATACGGTCTTGTACAACCGTACAAAATCGCAGCATGCTGCGATTGTCACCGTATTGTGCATAAAAATCGCCAATGAAAGTCTATGGGGGCGAGAAAAATACGGATTACACACGGACCAGCAGTGTGACTTGCGAGAAATACGCAGCGGTGTTCTATAGAAAAGCCGGTAATTCAATTGCCGGCTTTTCATTTCTCCTTCCCAAACCCGACATGATATGAGACATGGTTTACATACAGTAAACCATCTCATATCCCTTTTTGTTTAGCATATTCCACACTACTAATGTTAGTAGAGTGTATGTGCAAAATTTGGGCGCTGTAGCTTGTAAAATAAAGGGTTAAATCGCAGAAAAAAATTGGTGTGGGCTCCCGCGCAATTTTTTCCGCCAGAATGGTCAAGCCAGTGACTGAGGGCAGATATTAATAGCCTAGAGAGGGTCCATGGTTATTGGCCCATCCCGGCTAAAAGCATCTGCCCCCAGCCACCCCAGAAAAGGCACATCTGGAAGATGCGCCTATTCTGGCACTTGGCCACTCTCTTCCCATTCCCGTGTAGCGGTGGGATATGGGGTAATGAAGGGTTAATGTCACCTTGCTATTGTAAGGTGACATTAAGCCAGATTAATAATGGAGAGGCGTCAATTCTGACACCTATCCATTATTAATCCAATAGTACGAAATGGTTAATAAAACACACACACATTATTTACAAGTATTTTAATGAAATAAAGACACAGGTTGTTGTCATATTTTATTATACTGGTAATCCACCTGAAGACCCTCGTTCTGTAACAAAGGAAAATAAAAACTCAACAATATCTCATACCTTCCGACGCTCAGGTCAAGTCCCACGAAGTAAATCCATCTGCAGGGGTTAAATCATTTTACAGCCAGGAGCTGTGCTAAAGCACTGCTCGTGGCTGTAAAACCCCCGGGAATGAATGGAGTGCAGGGGAATGACCTGTAGTTACCTTGAGTTGCGGTGATGGGCCCTCTGCTGGATGTCCTCATATGAACTCGAGCGTGGGAACTTTTACCAGGCTCCAGTTCATGAGGACATCCAGCAGAGGGCGCATCACCGCAACTCAAAGTAACTACAGGTCATTCCCCTGCACTCCATTCATTCCCGGGGGTTTTACAGCCACAAGCACTGCTTTAGCACAGCTCCTGGCTGTAAAATGATTTAACCCCTTCAGATGGATTTACTTCGTGGGACTTGCTTGACCTGAGCGACGGAAGGTATGAGATATTGTTGTTTTTTATTTTTCCTTTGTTACAGAACGAGGGTCATCAGGTGGATTACCAGTATAATAAAATATTACAACAACCTGTGTCTTTATTTAATTAAAATACTTTTAAATAATGTGTGTGTGTTTTATTAACCATTTCGTACTATTGGATTAATAATGGATAGGTGTCAGAATTGACGCCTCTCCATTATTAATCTGGCTTAATGTCACCTTACAATAGCAAGGTGACATTAACCCTTCATTACCCCATATCCCACCACTACACGGGAGTGGGAAGAGAGTGGCCAAGTGCCAGAATAGGCGCATCTTCCAGATGTGCCTTTTCTGGGGTGGCTGGGGCAGATGTTTGTAGCCAGGGGGGCCAATAACCATGGACCCTCTCTAGGCTATTAATATCTGCCCTCAGTCACTGGCTTTACCACTCTGGCGGAGAAAATTGCACGGGAGCCCACGCCAATTTTTTCCTCCATTTAACCCTTTATTTTACAAGCTAGAGTGCCCACATTTTGCACATACACACTACTAACATTAGTGGTGTGGAATATGCAAAAAAAAAAGGGGGATATGAGATGGTTTACTGTATGTAAACCATGTCTCATATCATGTCGGGTTTGGGAAGGAGAAATGAAAAGCCGGCAATTGAAGTACCGGCTTTTCACATATCTCGCGCTGAATTAAACATAAATACAGTATATATATATATATATATATATATATATATATATATATATATATATATACACTCACCGGCCACTTTATTAGGTACACCATGCTAGTAACGGGTTGGACCCCCTTTTGCCTTCAGAACTGCCTCAATTCTTCGTGGCATAGATTCAACAAGGTGCTGGAAGCATTCCTCAGAGATTTTGGTCCATATTGACATGATGGCATCACACAGTTGCCGCAGATTTGTCGGCTGCACATCCCAAAGATGCTCCATACAAGGCAGGATGGATCCATGCTTTCATGTTGTTTACGCCAAATTCTGACCCTACCATCCGAATGTCGCAGCAGAAATCGAGACTCATCAGACCAAGCAACGTTTTTCCAATCTTCTACTGTCCAATTTCGATGAGCTTGTACAAATTGTAGCCTCAGTTTCCTGTTCTTAGCTGAAAGGAGTGGTACCCGGTGTGGTCTTCTGCTGCTGTAGCCCATCTACCTCAAAGTTCGACGCACTGTGCGTTCAGAGATGCTCTTAGGCCTACCTTGGTTGTAACGGGTGGCGATTTGAGTCACTGTTGCCTTTCTATCAGCTCGAACCAGTCTGCCCATTCTCCTCTGACCTCTGGCATCAACAAGGCATTTCCGCCCACAGAACTGCCGCTCACTGGATTTTTTTTCTTTTTCGGACCATTCTCTGTAAACCCTAGAGATGGTTGTGCGTGAAAATCCCAGTAGATCAGCAGTTTCTGAAATACTCAGACCAGCCCTTCTGGCACCAACAACCATGCCACGTTCAAAGGCACTCAAATCACCTTTCTTCCCCATACTAATGCTCGGTTTGAACTGCAGGAGATTGTCTTGACCATGTCTACATGCCTAAATGCACTGAGTTGCCGCCATGTGATTGGCTGATTACAAATCAAGTGTTAACAAGAAGTTGGACAGGTGTACCTAAAAAAGTGGCCAGTGAGTGTATATATATATATACATATATATATATATATATATATATATATATGTGTGTGTGTGTCTCAATGACATATATATATATATATATATATATATATATATATATATATATATATATATATATATATATACTGTATATATGTTTTCCCGAACATTTGAGCCCATAAATCCATTAGATGTCGGTTTTGCAAGCCTGCGAGAAAATATCGCAGTACGGATGCCATACGGATTACATACGGAGGATGCCATTCACAAAATACGCTGCCACACCCTGCCTACGGATGACATACGGATCACTATTTTGGGAACATTTCTGCGTATTACGGCCGTAATAAACGGACCGTATTTACATACGCTGAG
Source organism: Ranitomeya variabilis (assembly GCF_051348905.1). NCBI lineage: Eukaryota > Metazoa > Chordata > Amphibia > Anura > Dendrobatidae > Ranitomeya > Ranitomeya variabilis. Next base: position 96,465,361 of record NC_135237.1, read on the forward strand.
TGTGACGATGGCCTAATACAGTTAGATAAAAGGGGAGAAGAGGGGTGCAGGAATTATTTGCCCTTCTGTCAGAGTGATTTTTAACCCCTACACCCCCCAATCTGTTTTCACCTTCCTGACCAGGCCAAACTTTACAATTCTGAGCAGTGTCACCTTATGAGGTTATAACTCTGGAACTCTTCAACGAAGACTGATTCTGACACCATTTTTTCCTAACACTATGCAAATTAGTGAAAATTTAGGTAGAATTTTTTTGCGTTTATTTGTGAAAATATCAGAATTTTGGAGAAAATAACATTTTTCAAACTTTACATTTTTATATCCGTAAACCAGTGATTCATGCTTTACATAATAATTTATAAATAACATTTCCCATATGTCTACTTTAGATCAGCATCATTTTTTAAACATTATGGTTTTTTTTTGTTAGGAAGTTAGAATGGTTAAAAGTTCATCAGCAATTTCTCATTTTTCTAACAAAATGTATAAAACCATTTTTTAGGGACCACCTCACATTTTAAGTGACCTTGGGGGCCTATATGACTGAAAATAGCCAAAAGTGACACCATTTAAAAATGTCACTCCTCAAAGTGCTCAAAACCACATTGAAGACGTTTATTAATCCTTTAGGTGCATCTAGGTGTGCAGTGAGCATTTTGAACCCTCAGATGATTTTTAACCTCTTAACATATTGCAGTCATCATATTATATACCTCCATATACATATAATTGCTCATTTTGCCTTTCTACCCAGCTAATTCTTCTCTTTTTTCATTAGATCTATGACATCACGTGATTGAAAACAGATTAGCTGGATCCTTCAAAGCTCTATGTAGAAACAGGAAGACTTTTTCCCTGCATGGGTCATCATTAGAACTACAATTCTTTATCAATGCAATGTCCCTGTAAGGGGGGAGCAGGCGAGTCAGGAGTTAAAGAGGGAGTGGAGCTGGGCCACCAGGGACTTTGCAATGATGTAAAATTGTAGTTCTAACGATGATACATGCAGAGAAAAGAGACCTCCTGTTTCTACATAGAGCTTAGATGGATTCAGATAGTCTGTTTTTAATCACGTGAATTCATAAACCTAATGGAAAAGAGAAGAATTAACTGGCTAGAAGGGTAAAATGAGCAATTAAAAGTACACAGTGCTATATAATATGATGCCTGTAATATACTAAGAGGATAAAAACTTTGATGGAAGAAGTTCTTTAACTAAGGGTCTCAGATGAGAAACCACATCTACTACTTAAAGGTGGGTCTTGTGCTTTAAAAATTGGAACTGAACATAGATTGGAAATAAGATCCCTAAATGTACCCCATCTCCATTTAGTTTAGGCTGATTTTGCTACTTAATCTGAGAGTACCATAATGTAGGTGCAGAGACCCTGATTACAGCGATTTTCACTGATTAGGCTGTGTGTTGTAGTTTCAATACAACTAGGGTTTTATCAGCAGAAGATTATCACTGCAGGACTCGGTCTCACATGCAGGCCAGTCAGACTAATCTGTAGAACCCCACCCCCACCACTGATCAGCTACTGAACACAAGAAGTTGCCAATCTGGGGTGTGGGCGGAGTTATACACAGCTCAGCATTCTGAGCACTGTTCACCACAGAGAAAACAGGGATTGTATCCAAACTACACCAAGCAGTCAAGAAAGTGGCACATCCCTGGAATCAGGGTCTTTGTCCCTACACCATGCTGCTCTTGGATTACATAGCAAAAACCTGCTGACTAATTTCCTTTAAGCCATGCAGATTGCAATAGAGTGATATAGGATTTTCTGGCTAGAACTTCTACTTGTAAATAAGAGCTCCTTCTATTGTCTAAGGATCTTTCATGATGAATTTACAAAATTACTTGACTGTCTGATATTTTGTAAACCTCATTTACATGGTGGCAAGTAGAGAAAAAAACAGTCGGGGTGAGATGGGTCCCCAAAGCTGTTGCACTCTCCAAGTCCAGGGCTATAATTATTGCACTATATGGCTTTTCATTTCGGGCCTGCTTACCCCATGCAGGGAACAAAATGATTTAATAGAACTTTTTTTTCTCCGAATTATGTTGCATAAACTGATAAAAGAAACCAGTGAAGGACAAGCCCATAAAGCAATGCCTATTAGCTAACATTGTTTGGGGGGCTTCTAACATTTTTATGCATGATTAACAATTTCCAAATTCTAATCATTCTGCAGGAAAAGGAATGTTTACATTGGACTCTAAAAGTCATTATACACCGCTCACAGAGCATAAAAAAGCCGCCAGTACCCAAAATAAGTATGATTTGCAGTGATGCTTTCAAGGTTAAAAAGATGAATTTATGACGTTCACAGTCAGATACGAAAAGGCGAGACTGCTCTACAGTGTCTCCAGGCCGAGAGGTGGGATAAGACTTTCCAATCCATGGGGCTTAGCGTGTCTGGTGCATACTTGCTCAATTATTCCACTTATACAACAAGCTATAGAGCTGTATAGAATAAAGCAGGAGCCTCTAAGGTGGCTATTTATATCTAAATCTATCTATCTAATATATTAAGAAACTCACTAATGTTGTAATCCTGAAAAAAAATGCTAGGATATAAATGTTAAAATGTAAATACCTTTGATTTAAATTACCCTTCCAGTCAAATGATGTCTGGACAACAAGACTGTAACTTGCTTGCAGTGCCGCAAGTGGAGAAATGAAAAATATGATGGTGCTTAATGAAGTCAATAGGCTGTCTTTGCACACGCGCTGGACATACCGGGTGTTCCAAGAGGAGTAAGTTGACTCCAACTAATTGATTGTTAATTTAGTGGTCTTTCTCACATTCCCTATTAGCTTGATTTGTCGTGTATAACCTCTCTATTGCTATCTCTAACAGTGAGAGCAAAGAGGAGGAGCAGAAGTGCTGTCAAATCTATATTAGAAGCAGCAGCGCAGCCAGCCATATAGAGGTGTTAAACAGACTCTACAGCAAAATGGAAGTGAGAGTTTATGAGGACAATTGAGAAAGATGCTTAATTTAGCATTTAGAAAGGAAAATAATAAAATAAGATTAAAAAGAGGGAGACAGGAAAGGTGTTTAAACATACCTTACTGTACTGTATTAGCAGCACCATTAATTAATAAAGTTTTATTCTGGAGAACAATATCCTTGCGAGAGCTCTGAAGTCGCCTGCTACAGATGTGACTCAGGAGCAGAGGGGAAAAGCTGCAGAGAGGGGAGAGCACTTCAGCCTCCAGGACTGATGCCTAGAACTCATACGTTATTTTCTTATTAATGCTGCTGCTAAAACAGTAGAGTTTTGACAATGTATGTCTAAACATCAATGTACCTTAACATCCGTGTAAGACTTCATTTTATGTAAGAATAATGTAATTCTAGTGAATAAATATATTGGGCACCGAAAGCTTCATGTAGTACTTCCACTAACTTACCTGTAGGGGTGCTACTGCGGAATGAAGAAGATGGAGTGATGGGTGGAGTGACTGGTGGGGTGAGGCTGCCACTGCCGTGACGGGGCGGTGTGGACACATTTCCACGGGATACAGAGCTGGACAATGTCAGTGAGAGCTTGGGCTGAATTTTCTTCTTTAAGGTTTCTTGTTCACGTCGAGCTGCATCGGTCATGAATCTATAATAAAATAATAAGAACATAAATCCTCCAGAGAACGAGTAGAAAATATAGTACTGGACATATAATAGGCACAGTGGATAGTCTAAATATAAAAAAAAGGACTTAATACCATTATGGGTATGATATATATTTTGGGGGGTATTACCATACACTGATATATTGTCCATGCATTTCTGTAGTTGTACCTGTCCAAAGTTTTTCTGTCTTTTAGGCCAGTGTCTGACCATCTCACCTGCACTTGTTCTCTTCCTTTTATCCTCATCACTTAAAGGGAACCTGTCACCTGAATTTGGCGGGATCGGAACGCAGCGAAATACTTCCGGGACATAGTTCGCCGGCGCATGCGCACTAATGCTTTTCGGCTTTGCCAGCAGTGGGGCAAAGCATACTGCGCGTGCGCAAGGCAAGATTGCCTTGCGCAGGCGTGTACTATGGAGGACACAGCATGAACTTCAACCCAATATTGCGGCCAGCATGCAGCCAGCGGGTAAGGAAAGGGTGAATCAAACACCCGAAAACCCCGCCCCTATGACCGAAAACCGGTCCCGCCAAATTCAGGTGACAGAGTCCCTTTAATATACTGTAAAAAAAAGATTTTTAATTCTATTGTATTTTTTGTATTGATTCCTGTGTTTTTGCTCTGTATTGTGATATGGTGGATAGTTGTACTTGGCCTTGTCTAATTCTTTACACTGCAACTCCACTTCCTCAGACTGATCAGTCTAAGGGCTCGTGCAGATGACCGTATTTTCAGCTTGAGTGCGATCCGTCGAAACATCGGATCACACTCGGACCCATTCTATGGGCTCACGTACATGTCAGATTTTTTTCCTTGGACAGGACGATATTTTTTCCTCAGGTCGGATCAGAATTTGATCAGAGTGTGATTATCATAATTGGCCCATGTCTCTCGGATGAGAGGCGATACGGTGGTGTGACACCAGCGTGACACTGGCCAATTATTATTGATCAGACAGTATGGTGACACACTTTATTGACTTTATTTAGGAGAATAGTGATACCCAGTTTCTAACTTGTTCATTGGAAACAACAGAAGAATAGCACGAGTAATAGATTTACTAAACGGATCAATTCAGTGAGCTGACAAACTTTCTAATGAAGCCAACACTAGTCCATATGTCTTTTTTATGGCATATGAAGTAACCCAATCATGACCAGACATTTCTTTTTTTTCCGTGCTTCCATTTTTTTCTTACTCCTCTCCTAAGAGCCATAACTTTTTTATTTTCCAGCCGACACAGCCACATGAGGGCTTCTTTTTTAGTTGGACGAATAGTAGTTTTAAAAGGAAAACCATTCATTTTACCATACAATGTACTGAAAACGGAGAAAAAAAAACAGGTGCAGTCAAGTGGCGAAAAAAGTGAGACATTATTTTGGGGTTTTGTTTTTACAACTTTCATTCTGTGGTCAAAATGATCTGGTAACATGATTTCTCAGGTCATTACCGTTACAGAGATATCAAAGATGTACAGTTCACTTCTTGTTTAAGTGATGAAAAAAAATTCTTACATTTGTAAAAAATAAAATAAAATGTGGTTTGTGCTGCCATTTTGTGAGATCTGTAACTTTATATATTTCCATCAATTGAACTGTGTTGGAGCGTTTTTTTTGTGTAGCGTGCTGGTGTTTTTCTTGGTACAATTTTGAGATGCATACTATGGTTTGATCGCTTCTTATTGCGGCAACCGAAAAACTGCAATTCTGGTGTTTTCTCCAAGGTATCGTCTGTTCAGTTTCTGAACCTGCACCATACACCAGCAACTGGCATCACGTGTCGGCAAGGGTTTAGAGATGACGAGACATTTGCCATAAATATGTAACTATTTTACCTGCTGTAAATGCCATTTATTTTATTTATTATGCTTGGCTTATATAGCGCTATCTTATTCCACAGCGCTTTACATCCATTATCATCACTGTCCCCGATGGGGCTCACACTCTATATTCCCTATCAGTATGTCTATGGAATGTGGGAGGAAACCGGAGAACCCGGAGGGAACCCACACAAACACGGAGAGAACATACAAACTCCTTGCAGATGCCATGGGTCTCCTGAATCTTCTGTTGTTTTTCCTTTTGTTCCTACACCTTTCTGTTCCTGCGATATGGACCTTTCTTCCCTATTTTTAAATCTAGTATTCTTAGCCAAGTGGGTGTGATCATCAATTGATCTCAACAGGAGTCTTCATAAAGACCATGCCCTGTTGGATAAACAAAGGAAACTAGATTTCTAAACAGAGAGAATGGATCACATCTCAGGAATGGAAAATCACACGAACAGATAATAAAGAAGTGAAAGATTCAGGAGAACAGAGGCATTTAGACAAAGTAAAGAAAATGCATATTTATAGCACAGGTTATAGTGATAGGTTGTTTTTAACTGAATACTAGAAAATATGGTACAGACCTGATCCAATGAGCACAATGCTAACCTGAATATCTGATCGGGACTCTTTGGCGTTTAAACCTTTCGATGCTTAAATATTAGTCCATAATATCAACATTAATCTGTGCACATCCATAGGAAAACCTGCTCTTTGGTGCTGGAGTCTCCTAGGAAATAGTAAGCTAAGGACATCACCGAAGACATCACCACACATCTATAAGACTGTGATAGTGTTTTATGTTTGTTTCCGCAGTCAGTTGGAAATGTCGGATCTGATTGGGACTATGGGAGTTTTATTGGGTTTGGAAAGCAAATTAATAAGGCTTTTGTTCTGCAGGACTGAGTATCACAATGGGTAAAGTACGGCTGGAAACACTGAAAACATTAAGGAAAAATAATGGAAAATATCTTTAATCCCATTAGATCAAGTGGAAATTTTTAATTACATTTGGATTTTTCAAAAAAAATGCATTATACAAAGAAACATATTTGTGAAGTATCTATTAAGACTGTGCCAAACCCGAAGTCTGAGACAGATCCAGTAATACCACAATTAAAATCAGTGTTTGACAATTCTGAACAGCGGCACGTAATTCATCATTTATCATAGTAAGACGTATAACGATCTGTCACTACCACAACATGCAGATGACGCTGTACGTACACAAGTCGCAGATCTGTTGCAGAAATGTCTCATTCCCAGTCATCAGAAAGGACTATCTTTTTACAGCATCCACATAGACTTTTGGAAGCTCCATTGAACACTACCATCCAACACTACCAATGTATCTGTCAGGCTGATTTCATACTCATCAGATTTGTTACAAAATTTTGTATGACTGTATTATTCAATACAGTCATGGAAAATGTCATAAATCTGATGAGTATGAAATCAACCTGACAGATACATTGGTAGTGTTGGATGTGACTGGCACAATTTCAAGGAAATCTGTCAGTAGGATCAACCCTCCTAAGACGTCTATATGGACATGGAGGTCATGGGAAGCTGAGTAAATCGATACCGTGATATATGCAATCTGATGTCTTATTCCAGAGAAATCCATGTTTTTCTTATATGTAAATGAGCTGTTCAGGACTCAATTTCAGCCAATTTTGTGTTCTAAAAGTCAAACGGTGCTCCTTCCCTTCCGAGCCCTGCTGTGCACCCAAACAGTAGTTTTCCCCCACTTATGGGATATCGGCGTACTCAGGAGAAATTGCACAACAAATGCTTCTACTGTTACCCTTGTGAAAATAAAAAAATTAGGTCTAAAGTAAATTTAAATATTTATTTTTTCCATCCACATTGCAAAAATTCCTGTGAAGCACCTGAAGGGTTAATAAACATCTTGAATGTGGGTTTGAGCACCTTGAGGGATGCAGTTTTTAGAATGCTGTCGATTTTGGGTATTTTTTAAGGGCATAAAAATTAATGTTTGAATATTTAAAATTTTCAATTTTTTTGACAGATAAACGCAAGTCACATCGAATAAATTTTACCACCAACTTGAAGTATAATATATCACGAAAAGACAATCTCAGAATCAGTGAGATCCGCTGAAGCGTTCCAGAGTTATTACCATATAAAGTGACACTGGTCAGAATTGTAAAATTTGGCCTGGTCATGAAGGTGAACACAGGCGTTGTGATGTTGGGGTGGAGGTAAAGGGTTTAAACATAATGCTTAGTATAAGGCATGATTGTGACATTTAATACTTTCAAAGGAAATGGACACCTTTATTACTTAAAAAAAACACCATTTTTTAGTAGGGTTTTATTTCCATTTTTGTATGGTTTACCTTCCCAGCCGCTATGTGTCACAGTATGTAGCAGACCGCAGGATGAGTTAACAGTAAATCTCTACTTCAGTGGGTTTTGTAAGATTTATCTTTCGTACTTTGAATGCTCTTCTAATCCAGTTCCAGACATGCATACTATGGGTGTACCCATATCACAAATGCAAGTCCTAGCTCAACTGCAGGTCTAAGGACCCAAACAGACAGCTTCATAAGGAACTGTTGATGGCAGCCATGAATCACATGAATTAACGTGAATAATTGTGGCTGTACAAGTTAATTTAATATTCTTAATAAAACAGTATTGCAAAAAGGATTTTCAGCCAAAAATGCACACTGTACAAATGCAATGAAAGACGACCTTCCACCAAATTGACTGTTTATCAGTGCTATTGTGGGGGCATGTTCTTCTTTCTGCCTGCCTATGATTGGTCAGCATTGGAAAGAGTAAACCATCCACGCCCACAGTGAAACCTCTCTGATAATATCCACTTGGTCCTCTTTAAAGGTAACAATTGGACATGTTGAGTTGGTAATAGCTGCACTGCAATTGGTCCACAACTACCCACCTATAGGACACATTGTGAATTTGGAAATTAGCCCCATCATAAAAGTCAGTTGCAGATTCCTCCATGGTCTGTACTAGAGGGTCAATCACATGTGACATGCTGTGATGAGGAATATGGGAGTAGATCCCACAGCCGAAATTCCAAAACAAATCCAGAAATGTGTCGACAATACATACGGTATATAGGACCTCATGTACATAAAGCAGTGCTAACAAAAACTGCAAATGTTTCCAAGTAAACGATTAGATTTCAGCCACCATTTTTAGAACAGGTTATAAAAAAGGTATCAAATCAGTCACAAAGGTAATTTCTGGTTATGCTCCAGACAGGAATACTGGTTTTGAAGGTTTTTCAATAATCAGTGGATTAAAGGTTATGATTTCTAGTAGCATGGATTAAGGCAGACATTTAATCAGTCTACCCAGGACGAGGTTACAGGAGGACAGCAGGCAGCGGCAGCTTCTGGCAGCCACATATAACTAAGCTCAAAATAAGACTATGTGGATTGCAAAGCAGGTGCAGGCTGAGGGCTGGGGTTTCTTTCTTTTTTTTTCTCAATTCCTCAAACTTATCCACGTGGGTGAGACTCAAATAAAGAAATCAATATGTTATGGAAAGTATCAGGATGTCTACAAAAGTATCAATAATAATAATAATATTTAATTGCTAGGTGGTATATATACAAGTAACAGGATGTTCCTATAACCAAGCTTTGAAGCCAAATGAAAATTAGCCTTGGAGTATAGCAATGAATTTTCGGGCTGATCTGCTTTATATTCTCAGGTCCGACCAGATTACTGCGATCAGGCATCACTTGTATTGTTATATTATGATGCATGCAGCCATATAACTGCGGTAGTTTCTTTGGTAAAATCCGTCTGATCGGTTTCCGTTACATTTTTTTCTGTTTCAATCTATTTTTTTTAGATGGAATTCCCAAAAATATTCGGATCCCAGGGTTGATCCCACTGGTGTAGACTTGGGTGAAACTTGTGTGTAATTCCCTGGCAGCACTACAACAGGGGAAGTACTGCATGGCATCCATTGGAATCAGTGGGCCGTCTGAGTAAATACATAGACATATTGGGGACGAATCATCAAGACTAGCGCAGTGCATACTTGAGTAGAAGGCGCCAAATTCATAAAGAGGTACAGGCCTACGCCTTAAATTCAGTAGGTGGTGTAGAGGCTAAAATTTTATTTAAGACCTCTTCTGAGTCATGTGTGTCTCCACGTGCCACAGCAAAAATGGTTTTCCTGTAAGGAGCCAGATGAAGCTTTTGTGCAGCGAAACGGTCGTCGCCTCCAATGAGGCAATGAGTACCTTTTCCACCTCGTGTATTTTCTTACTGCACAAATATATTTAATTATGCCACTCTGTACAATTGTACCATTTTTTGTTTCTTTCGGGTATTTAGGAATTGCAGGTAACCTGCCCTGCTGGTAATGTATCCAATAAAGGAATCCGATATAGAAGGTAACAGTGCGGTTTCGAAGGTCTCTCACTTCATCAGTAGGACCACAAATATTGTCAATTTTTGTTTACTTTTTTAAAAAAATTTTAAATATTCAATAAAAATACAATTAAAAAACTGTCAATTTTCTATGATGTTTACGGCATCTTTAGTGAATTATGAAGAATGCTGGTGAAGATTTGCAGGTCCGAGCGGCCAACGGAGGCGCGATTGTGCTGTTAGCAGAGTCAGATTTACAGTATTACCAATCTGCAGATTAGCATACCACATTTCTTGACACCAGCCCTAATGCAAAAGTATTGCAAGACTCTGGCATTCATCCGAAGCTTTTAGCTGAGCAATGTCTACAAGCAGACGGGATCATGTGAGCCGTTGTGCTGTCAGTCACCAGGGTGCACAAACTATCTAGGAGGCTTGTATATCACATGTGAACACTGAGAACCAATTTATAATCTTATTACTTGTGCATCCCTCAACTGAGATACACAGTATATTTTATTTATTGCCGTTTAGTACTCCTTATCTTCACCCATACAAAAATGCCAGCAACGGTAATAAATGTTGTGCTATTTCACTGTAATTGGGACACAAACTGGAGATGATGAAGAACCTCCTTTTTAAAAATAAAGGGGTTCATGTCACTCACTCTTATTTGCTAACTCCTCATCCATAATCATGTATCATAAACTCTATTAAAGAGGATCTGCCACCAGATTTCTCAATGTAAACCGTGTACATTATCAGATCTTTTAGACCTGATAACACTGGTGTACTTACTTTGAAAACAATGTCAGAATGGCTGTGTAATTCTGAACTTTAAATGACCACTTTCGGAGTCCATCTCTACTTTGACTTGCAAAAATTTTTATTTTATTATGCAAGGAAATGTTCACAAAGGATTATACAACCGTTCTGGCATGGATTTTTCATAGTAAGTATACCAGCTTTATCAAGTCTAAGACATCTATTTAAAAATATATGCAGTTTGTATTGTGAAATCTGGCAATAGATCTGCTCTTAAAGGGGTTTCCACTGCCCAACGTGGTCCCCAAATGATTGCAGTCATGTAACAGACCAAAGTCAGAGCTTTTCACCCCCCCACAGGTCCAGTGCTGGTTCTCCACCGCTGATCCGGTCTTTGTGTTTTGGCTTCAGCGCTGAAGTCATGACTACACAACACATCACCAATCTCTCGGCAGCTCTGCAGATTTCCACAGATGCTCTGTTGAGTGCAGCGCTTGGCAGCGGATGTGCTGCACACTGCATTCGTGATGTCATGGCTGCATCCATAACACAAAGACTAGAGCAGCAGCGGGAAGTGGAATACACTTATAATGACGCCCTCTAGTCTCCGATTCATGTTATTCTATGAATTATTCAGCGGCACCTTGGAAGCCATTCCTGCATGGGCAGCCGCGCTATAAGCTAATGATAATGCTTTTGTGATTACATGATGCTCACAGTTAAAGGGGTTGTCCACTACTCATACAACCCCCTCTAAATCCATATGTTTCCCACCAGTAAAATAATAACGCCAATTCTCACCTCTGATGTCGGCGCTATTCCAGCGATGTTGACAATGGGTTTCCCAGGGCTGGCGTGACATTGTTATGTCATGCAATCCCGGCGGCCAATCAGCACTGGCTTCACTCTCCCCGCCTTCAAGACATCCGGAGGAAGTGAGCGAGCAGCCTCAGGATGTCAAATACATCCAAAGGAGGGGACAGTGAAGCCAGCAATGGGAGAGCCAGTGCCGATACTACTGGAATGACATCAGCACCAGAGGTGAGTACAGGTGTTATTAGGGAGAAACCTAGGGATTCAGAGGTGGGCTGACCAAGTAGTGGACAACCCCTCTAAATATTCTAGTGTGATGCCGAATAACTCCACACGGGGCACTGTTCATAGAACTCATTGCTCTATATCAAAGCATCAGACTATAGTCAAATATTTGCGTGCAGTTCCTCCGAATGCCACAGGGAGCACTGTTTACAGACCTCAAGGATATCATCGCTCCTCAATCAAACAAAAAAACATCGATTCTCTTATTTTTAAATGAACAAAAGTGAAACAATGAGAATCGACATCCTCTACAATAAAGGCCTGTTTTCTCTGTAAAGTAACAGAGGTTTTGCTCTTGGACAGGTGACAGGAATTTTGTCCCCCCTGCTCCCGTCTCGCCTGCCCTGTATTTTCCCACAGCCCCCGATTTTCATAACACAAGGCATAATAATATGCGGCTTTGCTTTTATAAGCCAGACTGCTAATGCATTGAAAACACAAAGTAATACAGTGAGGCTTAGGACATGGAAAAATCAATGCATGGCAAGCCTTATTAATACATTAATGGAGAACACAGCGACAGAAAAACTGGAAAATATCATCTAACTCACTTAGCGTTAATTGGAGCCGCATACACCCAAAATTCACTTGTGCTTTTAGGCGATGTCAACAACTCGACAATGCATTTACACAAGGTCCGGCGATAATGAATGACTCAGCCACATTACCGAAATTAAAGCCATATACTAACAGCACAATATGGCAGTTTGGATTTTAACAATTAAATGCCTATTTCTGCAGACTCCTGCTGCTGCTCCAAAAACTATTAGCATCTGACAGCTGTAGCCCGGACTGAGTCCTATGATTTCATACTTGGTGCCGAGCCTGGAGAATGGACACTGCCCACAATCCTGGGCTGTTTCCCAGATTGGGGCTAGACTGCTGCAAGAACTATGTGGCTGGTCCCTTCCCCCAGCGGTCACTATCCGCTCAGTACGGTGCAACAGCTCCCTCTGCAGGTCAACAGGTGAATTACAGCATATAGGTCACTTGCAAAATTCAATGAGTGTCATATTACAGTGTTGGGATAATTAGGACACATACTAATGAGGAGTACAGATCAAAACTTCCCAATAAATATTTCTAATATCTTCCTGTTTAAGATCGCGGTTCACAAAATGCCATTCTAATACATGGTTTCTTTTTAAAGCCAAAACCAGGAAAAGAGACTTGTCTGATTGGGTAAAATTTGCAACAGTACCAAACACGTGCAAAAGAAAAATAAATCCTGAAAAGGTTTGAGGATGTGCTTCAGGTAAACCTGATTTTCAAGCATTGGAAAGGGTTAAAATCGTAACAAATTGAATACATTTTTTTATGGCCATGTATGCAATGGAAATCTTGAACCATTTGAGAACATATTATTCATTATATTTCGCATCTTTTGAAAATAAGTTTTGGCGGCCCATTGACTTGAGTGGCGCTTTATTACAATGCTGTTTTGCAAGAGAGTTAATGGAAGTTTGGGGGGTTCCAGTGGTCAGACCCCCAGCATCGACACTGCTGGATTTCAATTTTGCCTACGTTCATTAAGGTTTTTTTTTCTATCATCATAAAGTTGTAAATTACGTTGTAAACAATTTTTGCACCAAAAAAAATGTGAATATTTCCTATTTACGGTCCTTTCGACAATTTTAAAAAGTGGGTTGGAAAGTGGTTAATGATACAAATACACCAGGTTTATGAATTCGGAACAAAGTTGAAATTTCGGAATGTTCTGAAAAGAGTCTCAAGTCTGAGTTCAGTATGTGGGGCGCTTAAGTTCCAGTGATGAATTTTTGATGCTGTGTATTTTCACGGTGCAAAAAGAAAAAGTACAGCAACAACTGTTCCAACAAGAAGGATGGGATTCAGACACTACTCACACACAGCTTTTTTATAATCTTCGCAAACTGACCGGTGGTGCGTGTTTGAAATCTGCACCAGAAAAAGCTTTCCTGATGAAACTCTCAGTTTTACGTGCAGATTTTATAGAATTGCATTTGATGCGGAAAATCGGCAGGTAAAAAACGCACATGCTTTTTTAGTGTATTTCCGGACTAGAAATCACTAAAAACACATGTAATCCGCACATGACGTATCAATAAGGTTTTATCAAATCCAAATACCAGAAAGGGAGAGTTACAGTGCCTACAAGTAGTATTCAACCCCCTGCAGATTTAGCAGGTTTAATAAGATGCAAATAAGTTAGAGCCTTCAAACTTCAAACAAGAGCAGGATTTATTAACAGATGCATAAATCTTACAAACCAAAAAGTTTTGTTGCTCAGCTAAATTTTTATAAATTTTAAACATAAAAGTGTGGGTCAATTATTATTCAACCCCTAGGCTTAATATTTTGTGGAATAACCTTTGTTTGCAATTACAGCTAATAATCGTCTTTTATAAGACCTGATCAGGCCGGCACAGGTCTCTGGAGTTATCTTGGCCCACTCCTCCATGCAGATCTTCTCCAAGTTATCTAGGTTCTTTGGGTGTCTCATGTGGACTTTAATCTTGAGCTCCTTCCACAAGTTTTCAATTGGGTTAAGGTCAGGAGACTGACTAGGCCACTGCAACACCTTGATTTTTTGCCTCTTGAACCAGGCCTTGGTTTTCTTGGCTGTGTGCTTTGGGTCGTTGTCTTGTTGGAAGATGAAATGACGACCCATCTTAAGATCCTTGATGGAGGAGCGGAGGTTCTTGGCCAAAATCTCCAGGTAGGCCGTGCTATCCATCTTCCCATGGATGCGGACCAGATGGCCAGGCCCCTTGGCTGAGAAACAGCCCCACAGCATGATGCTGCCACCACCATGCTTGACTGTAGGGATGGTATTCTTGGGGTCGTATGCAGTGCCATCCAGTCTCCAAACGTCACGTGTGTGGTTGGCACCAAAGATCTCGATCTTGGTCTCATCAGACCAGAGAACCTTGAACCAGTCAGTCTCAGAGTCCTCCAAGTGATCATGAGCAAACTGTAGACGAGCCTTGACATGACGCTTTGAAAGTAAAGGTACCTTAAGGGCTCGTCTGGAACGGAGACCATTGCGGTGGAGTACGTTACTTATGGTATTGACTTAAACCAATGTCCCCACTGCCATGAGATCTTCCCGGAGCGCCTTCCTTGTTGTCCTTGGGTTAGCCTTGACTCTTCGGACAAGCCTGGCCTCGGCACGGGAGGAAACTTTCAAAGGCTGTCCAGGTCGTGGAAGGCTAACAGTAGTTCCATAAGCCTTCCACTTCCGGATGATGCTCCCAACAGTGGAGACAGGTAGGCCCAACTCCTTGGAAAAGGGTTTTGTACCCCTTGCCAGCCTTGTGACCCTCCACGATCTTGTCTCTGACGGCCTTGGAATGCTCCTTTGTCTTTCCCATGTTGACCATGTATGAGTGCTGTTCACAAGTTTGGGGAGGGTCTTAAATGGTCAGAAAAGGCTGGAAAAAGAGATAATTAATCCAAACATGTGAAGCTCATTGTTCTTTGTGCCTGAACTACTTCTTAATACTTTAGGGGAACCAAACAGAATTCTGGTGGGTTGAGGGGTTGAATAATAAATGACCCTCTGAAAAAACTTTTCCCAATTTAAAAAAAAAATAAACAAAGAAATAACATTCTTTTTTGCTGCAGTTCATTTCACACTTCCAGGCTGATCTACAGTCCAAATGTCACAATGCCAAGTTAATTCCAAATGTGTAAACCTGCTAAATCTGCAGGGGGTTGAATACTACTTGTAGGCACTGTACATTTCATGTGGATCCCCATTAAAAAATTGTGGGTTCACATTAGTAAAATTCTCACCATTAGGCAGGTATTTCTTCCGGGGGTAATGTTTATACCCAGTATTTAGAAAAGCCTTTAGTTTACTGTTTCTATGGTTTGCTGCAATAAAACTAAAATTAAGATGGCAACTTCAATAAAAAGAGAGATAAGTAACTCTCGGTTGGAACTTTATCTCCCAGTGGGAAAAAAGGACTGGGCATGTTGAAATCCGATATGCCTAATCCTTCATTCCCTATTTCCTGCACAGGGGACTGCTCTCATTGGCTCGTTAGGGCAAAACTTATGTGTACAGCAAGAGAAACTATCACCAATGTTATACTGCCCCATCTGAGGCCAGCATAAAGTAGAAACAGAGACCCCGATTCACTGGCTGGGTTTCTTACTGTAATTTTGATCAACTGTTTTCTCTCCCGCAGCTTTGATAGTCTTCTCAGTGATGACCTTTTACTATGAAGTCCTCAATATTCATGAACTCTGGCTATAAATGTGCCCCCGCCATTGACTGATAGCTTTCTGCCTAAGCACAGTGTACGCAGAAAGCTGTCAACCAACAGCATGAATGGAGTCAGTTCATCATTGAGAAAACTAGCAGAGCCGCAGAAGGTGAAACTATGACTGCAACCAAACGATAGAATGAAGTACAGTATGTGACACACCGCTGGAACCAGGGTCTCTGTCCCTATTTCATGCTGCCCTCAGATTATGAAGCATAAACCTGTTGACAAATTCTGTTTAACTGGATAAAAGTTATGTGATACATAAGTAGTATACTACACCCAAACACTCCAAAAGGCAACAAATAGTAAAAAAAATTTCAATATTTTTGTCCTTCCGTAACATTTCTTCCATTTTTAGGATTTTCTCTAATTGGCTTCTTTCTAGGTAACATAGTTCAGCAGTTACTGTACACATCAAACATTTGCTACAAACTTCACCTAGGATCAATAATGATTATTTGCTCTGCCTTTGTAGCAATTACATGTTTTATATAAAAATAATAGCAAAACTATGATAAACAACCAGATTGGAAAAGTTGCATTGATGGAGTATTATACCATAATACAAATGCACTATATACTGTATATAATACTCACACCATGTTTTGTTGCCAATGAACATAATATAATACAAAGAATACAATACAAAGTATATAATACAAAGAATATAATGCAAAGAATACTGAGAGGTAGTGATCGGTGAGCCCGAACAGTAAAGTTCGGGGTCTGTACAGAACACCGACTGTTAGGGCACCCTACTAGATCGGCACCCCGAACATCAGATGTTTCCCGCACTGTCATGCAGCAACATCGGCGGCTCTGATCAGTAAGGTTATTACCGCCGGTCAGAGCGCCAGCATCTGTGACTGGTGGTAAAAATAACAGCTAGAGCAGGTGCGGCTAATGGGAGTATTTATCAGCAGTTTCATGAGCAATAAATAAATAAATTAAATAAAAATGATGTGGGGTCCGTTTTATTTTCGATAACCAGCAAAACTGATCCCACAATTATAAACTCCAGTTATTACCACCACAGGGCAAGTAGGAAGAGCCGGGAAAGTGCCAGAATTGGCGCATCTAATAGATGCATCTTTTCTGGGAGGCTGAGGACTGCTATTTTTAGGCTGGGAGGGGCAATATACATATATGGCCCCTTACCAGTCTGAGAATACCAGCCCCCAGCTGTCTGCTTTAGCTTGGCTGGTTGTCAAAAAGGGGGGAGCCCCATGCCATTTTTTTAAATCATTCATTTAAATCCTAAAAAAAATACTGCATGGGGACTCCTCTATTCTTGATAACCAGCCATGATAAAAAGCTAAGGGTTGCAGCCAGCAGCTTTCACTTGTGCCATGCCGGTTATCAAAAAAATAAAGACCCTATATCATTTTTTCTTTATTTATTTATAGCGCTGACTGATGAATACTTCCATCAGCGGTGCCTGCTCTTGCTGTTAATAGCTGCAGCAGGAGTAGGCTGATGGGAGTAGTACTCTCTCATCAGCAAATGCCTATGTGACCAGAGGTAAACTTTTTACCGCCAGTTACAGATGCGTCATCTGGCAGCGTGGGAACTGCAGCTCTCTGACCGGCAGTAATGATCTTATCGCTGTGATCAATGGAAGCGCTTGCCACGCTTTCCTGCAGATGACAGTGTGGTAAACAACGGATGTTCGGGCCCTCCCATTCATTTGAATGTGGTCCGGGTTCGGGTCCTGCTCTAATACATTAACCGATTTTTTTTAACTGTTCGGTCGAACCCGCTGGACCCGAATATCCAGGGGTTTGCCCATCACTACTCAAAAGTTCAATGTTTTATTTGAAAAGCAAACCTTTGGACACACAGTATTCTCCATTCTTTACCTTTCCATACCGGGCAATTTCCCATCTAATTATGTGAAAAACTGAAGTTCACAACATAATTTGTCTGATCATGTATACACATTTGACCTTGGTCAGATTTTATGGCAGCAATCGGGAGAAGAAAGCAGGGTGATGTATGTGAAATTAATAACTGATTGTTTTACGGAATATTTATATAATCTCAAATGGGTATTACAAATGATGTCTGCAATTAATCTGGCTCTTCTCACCAGCCGATCGCCTTCAGCTTTCCAAACAAACTGTAAATTAATTATTAAGCAAAGAACAGGCTGCTGAATTAATAGCTCAAGGCAACAGTGGCGGGGGTTTCATTTCTAATGATCAACTAATAGTGTGAAAGTGGTTTCATTACTGTCTGATGGAGACAAATTTAAACAGATGGAAATGAATCAACTGCAGTGAAGTTTTGTCAGTGTCAAGCAGTTCAGATCATGGTAAGGAAGACGCAGAGAGAAACACACTTAACACATAAAAACGGCTGCCGTCTCGGTGGTATATTGTATTAAATGGCAATTAATCCAAAAACAAGAGTTGATTTGAAATGCGAGAGCATCACATAGTAATCTATTTGTGTAGGCATAGTATCTATCCACCAAACCACAAGACTCCATTACAGAGATGTAGCTTCTCATCTGACACCTGCCTTGTTTTATGGCAACCCTAACATTGTAGGATCAGGTAATGCCTCTTTATATTGGCTTGGCATCACCTTCTGGGCTGAAGTCCAAGACAACATGTTTCACTGGCATCATCTCCAGGAGCGCTGTGAAAGAACACTGTAACGTGACCCTGACACAAGGCACCAAGTGGCCAGATGAGAAATCCACACGTTCCTCCTTAACCTCTTGCCCCTGCAGTCAATTTTCATTTTTAAGTTTGTATTGTTCCCTCCATTCTTGATTTTTTTTCCACTTACAGCACTTACTATATAGGTTAATTAATGTTATATTTTGACAGATCTAACTTTTTTACAAATGAAATGAGATATATTTATTTTTCATTTTTTCGTATTCATTATTTTTAAAGGGGTGGAGGGAACTATATATATATATATATATATATATATATCTACTATATAATTGTCTAAGGGTCACTTCCGTCTTTCTGTCCTTCTGTCTGTCACGGATATTCATTGGTCGCGGCCTCTGTCTGTCATGGAATCCAAGTCACTGATTGGTCTCGGCAGCTGCCTGTCATGGCTGCCGCGACCAATCAGCGACGGGCACAGTCCGATTAGTCCCTCCCCTACTCCCCTGCAGTCACTGCCTGGTGCCCCCGCTCCATAATCCCCTTCCCCTCCAGTCACCGCTCACACAAGGTTAATGGCAGCGGTAACGGGCAGCGGTGTAACGTACTCCATTACCGCTGCTATTAACCCTGTGTGTCCCCAACTATTTACTATTGACGCTGCCTATGCAGAATCAATAGTAAAAATGTCATGTTAAAAATAATAATGAAAAAAAAAAACCTGCTACACTCACCATCCGCCGCCTTTCTCGCTCCTCGTGACGCTACAGTGACCGCTCCATGCAAGCGTCTGGTTCCGGTCCCAAGGATAGCATGCCAGAAGGACCTTCCATGACGTCACGGTCATGTGACCGCGACATGATCACAGGCCCTGCGAGAAGGACCTTCCATGACGTCACGGTCCTGCGACCGCGACATCATCACACCCTGGGACCGGAAGCTGCCGCCTGCGGTCGTCACGGTCATGTGACCGCGACGTCATCACAGGTCCTGCACGCCTGCGCGAGAAGGACCTGCCATGACGTCACGGTCATGTGACCGCAACGTCATCACACCCTGGGACCGGAAGCGGACGCCTGCACCGCGCACAGGGCCAGGACTTCAACGGGCCTTCGGAGGGTGAGTATATGTTTATTTTTTATTTTAACTCTGTATACTACGTGGCTCTGTGCTGTATACTCCGTCGCTGTGCAATATACTACGTGGCTGGGCAACATACTACGTACGTGGCTGGGCAATATACTACGTGACTGGGCAATATACTACGTGGCTGGGCAATATACTACGTGGCTGGGCAATATACTACGTGACTGGGCAATATACTACGTGGGTTGTGCAATATACTATGTGACTGGGCAATATACTATGTGACTGGGCAATATACTACGTGGCTGGGCAATATACTACGTGGCTGGGCAATATACTACGTGACTGGGCAATATACTACGTGACTGGGCAATATACTACGTGGGCTGTGCAATATACTACGTGACTGGGCAATATACTACGTGACTGGGCAATATACTACGTTGGCTGTGCAATATACTACGTGACTGGGCAATATACTACGTGACTGGGCAATATACTACGTGGACTGTGCAATATACTATGTGGCTGGCCAATATACTACGTGGACATGCATATTCTAGAATACCCGATGCGTTAGAATCGGGCCACCATCTAGTATATACATATATATTTACACTGCTCAAAAAAAAATAAAGGGAACACTTAAACAACAGAATATAACTCCAAGTAAACCAAACTTCTGTGAAATCAAACTGTCCACTTAGGAAGCAACACTGTTTGACGATCAATTTCACATGCTGTTGTGCAAATGGAATAGACAACAGATGGAAATTATTGGCAATTATCAAGACACCCCCCAATAAAGGCGTGGTTCTGCAGGTTGGGACCACAGACCACATCTCAGTACCAATGCTTTCTGGCTGATGTTTTGGTCACTTTTGAATGTTGGTTGTGCTTTCAAACTTGTGGTAGCATGAGACGAACTCTACAACCCACACAAGTGGCTCAGGTAGTCCAGCTCATCCAGGATGGCACATCAATGCGAGCTGTGGCAAGGTTTGCTGTGTCTGGCAGCCTAGTGTCCAGAGGCTAGAGGTGCTACCAGGAGACAAGCCAGTACACCAGGAGACGTGGAGGTGGCCATAGGAGAGCAACAACCCAGCAGTAGGACCGCTACCTCAGCCTTTGTGCAAGGAGAAACAGGAGGAGCACTGCCAGATCCCTGCAAAATGACCTCCAGCAGGCCACAAATGTGCATGTGTCTGCACAAACGGTTAGAAACCAACTCCATGAGGATGGTCTGCGTGCCCGACATCTACAGATGAGGGTTGTGTTCACAGCCCAACACCGTGCAGGACGATTGGCATTTGTCACAGAACACCAGGATTGGCAAATTCACCACTGGCGCCCTGTGGTCTTCACAGATGAAAGCAGGTTCACACTGAGCACATGTGACAGACGTGACCAAGTCTGGAGACGGTGTGTAGAGCGATCTGCTGCCTACAACATCCTTCAGCATGACCAGTTTGGCAGTGGGTCAGTAATGGTGTGGGGTAGCATTTCTTTGGAGGGCCGCACAGCCCTTCATGTGCTCACCAGAGGTAGCCTGACTGCCATTAGCTACCGAGATGAGATCCTCAGACCCCTTTTGAGACCATATGCTGGTGCGGTTGGCCCTGGGTTCCTCCTAATGCAGGACAATGCCAGACTTCATGTGGCTGGAGTGTGTCAGCAGTTCCCGCAAGATGAAGGCATTGAAGCTATGGAGTGTCCCGCCCGTTCCCCAGACCTGAATCTGATTGAACACATCTGGGACATTATGTCTCGCACCATCCACCAACGTCATGTTGCACCACAGACTGTCCAGGAGTTAGCAGATGCTTTAGTCCAGGTCTGGGAAGAGATGCCTCAGGAAACCATCCTACGCCTCATCAGGAGCATGCCCAGGCATTGTAGGGAGGTCATACAGGCACATGGAGGCAACACACACAACTGAACATCATTTCCTTGTCTTGAGGCATTTCCACTGAAGTTGGATAAGCCTGTAATTTCATTTTCCACTTTGATTTTGAGTATCATTCCAAATCCAGACCTCTATGGGATATTCATTTTGATTTACATTGATCATTTTTATGTTTTATTGTTCTCAACACATTCCACTATGTAATGAATAAAGATTTACAACTGAAATATTTCATCCCGTGATTTTTAGGACGTGGTATTTTAGTGTTCCCTTTATTTTTTTGAGCAGTGTATAAATACACACACATATATCTATCCATATATTTATTTTCCATTTTGATATATATATATATATATATATATATATATATATATATATATATACTGTATAAACACATACATGCTTCAAGTACCTCGGCACACAGGGATATGGTAACCATGATAACGAGGAAAGGAAAGCAGCAACATCCAAGTTCCATCAAAGGGTAAGACAGGTCCTGAAGATACAGCTCAATGGGAAGAATAAAATCCGTGCCATCAATACATATGCCCTGCCAGTTATCAGATACCCTGCTGACATAGTGTGCTGGCCAAAAGAAGAGATGGAAGGTGCAGATGTGAAAACACAAAAGCTCCTCACAATGCATGGAGGTCTCCACCCGTGTAACACCCAAGGATTGTATACCAACAGAAAGGAGGATGGATGAGGCTTGATAAGCATCCAAGCCACCATCACGGATTAAACAAGGAGTATCCAGGAATACATCGGATAAATGGCACCAAAAGATGAGATGCTGAGAGAAAGCCTAAGGCAGCAACAACAGATCTGGAAGGAAGAGCAGGAACATGAAGCGCCATGGCAAGACAAGCCACTGCATGGGATGTACCATCGACCGATAATGGAGGTGGTTGACATGGAGAATTCCTACCAATGGCTGGAGAAAGCTGGACTCCATGATAGCACAGAGTCACTAATCAGAGTGGCTCAAGAGCAAGCACTAAGTATCAGATCCATAGGAGCAGGAATCTACCATACAAGACAAGACCCAAGGTGCAGACTATGCAAAGAAACCTGAGAAACAGTCCAAAACATAATGGCAGGATGCAAAATGCAAACAGGAACAGCCTATACTGAATGCCACAGCCAAGTAGCAGGAATTGTATATAGGAACATCTGCACAGCATATGGGCTAAGTCCCCCTACGTCCAGGTGGGATACCCCAGAAAAAGTGGTGGAGAATGACTGGGCTAAAATCCTGAGGGACTTCAAGATCCAGACGATAAGCAGGTGTTGGCTAACCAACCAGACATTGTGATAATTGATAGTAGACAAGGATCAGTAGACAGCAATGATAATAGATGCGGCAGTGCCAAGTGACAGCAACATCAGATAGAAGGAATATGAGAAGCTGGAGAAATACCAGGGCCTCAAAGGAGAACTGAAGAAGATGTGGAAGGTGAAGGCAACAGTGATTCCAGTGCTGATAGGAGCACTTGGAGCAGTGATCCCTAAGTTGGAAGAATGGCTACAACAGATCCCAGGAGCAACATCTGAGCTCTCTGTCCAGAAAAGCGCAATGCTGGGAACAACTAAGATCCTGAACAGAACCATCAAACTCCCAGGCCTCTGGTAGAGGACCCAAGAATGAGAAAGGACAAAAAAGACCACCCCCATTGGGGAGTGAAAAGGAAGTTTTTATCTATCTACATATATCTATAAAAATCCAGAAAAATTGGAGGCAGCACACCCTTTGTAGTAAAAAGGAGCTATTTTGTCAGCCCAGAAAGCGACGTTTTGGTCCTAACAGGAACCTTTCTCAAGCTGGAGAAAGGCTACTGTTGGGATCAAAACGTCGCTTTCTGGGCTGACAAAATAGCTCCTTTTCACTACAGTGTGCTGCCTCCAATTTTTCTGGATTTTTATAATTGAGGTTTGGTATTTGCCTGGGGGGCTCTGCATCCGGACTCTTTCTTTGTGCTGCTCTAATTTTCTTTCACATATATACAGTATATATATATATATATATATATATATATATATATATATATATACAGTATATATATATATATATATATATATATATATATTTTTTTTTTTTTTTTTTATTTAACTTTATTTTTAGTCACTCATGTGATATCTAAAGAAGACAAACAAAAAATAACATCAAACTACGAGCTAGCATATTTACTATGGGTGGGATATAACTGTAATGACAAGACATTGATTAGCTCAAGTAGTTGACTTCTCCTCACAGACATAAGATAGATTATTTGCCCAAAGAGATTTTTTCTAATTTATTTCAAGGCACCGACTAAGCCACAAAAGAACTTATACTCGATTAATGTCTCGATGATCAATTTTAGAGAGGCATAGAAATGTAACAATGGAACATGAGGTTACCGGCCAACATGAGCGATTGGTTATTGGGTTCATGAAGAGACATTTGGGGACAATGGTAATTAATCTGCGCTTTTACTGCTGCAGATTTTCTGATCACAATAGTTATTTAGCCGGCCATACACATTAGAAAAACATCAGCCTGGGCAGCTATTTTCAATGGGACAAGTCGACCATCAAGTTAGTATGGGGCCTTATCTTGATTTTTTCCTGGTGACAGATGATTGGGAAAATGCCAGATCATTTTGTTCTCAGAGTTGATACACCGTCACCAGAAGAGTCCAGGTGCGGGTTATTCCCATGCAGTAAAGCAGGGATGTCATGAGAAATATCCATTGGCTGATCAACCTTTCATCTGTCAACGCTCTAAAGTGTAGGGGCAGCTCTGGGAAAACTGCTGCTTTTCTTAGCCATTACAATTCTTATAGATATTTTTTACAGTTTTCCAGGTTTTTTTTACAGGAATCCTTCCATATATTCCAACAGCTTTCCTATAGCTGCAACTAGCGACCATAACATGGCCATAACTTTTTTATTTTATGGCCATGTAAGGGCTTGTTTTTTGCAGGACGAGGTGAACTTTTGAACGCCACCATTGGTTTTAACCCCTTAGTGACAGAGCCAATTTGGTACTTAATGACCGAGCCAATTTTTACAATTCTGACCAGTGTCACTTTAAGAGGTTATAACTCTGGAACGCTTTATCGGATCCCGCTGATTCTGAGATTGTTTTTTCGTGACATATTGTACTTCAAGTTAGTGGTAACATTCCTTCGATATTAATTGCGATTATTTATGAAAAAAATGGAAATATGGCGAAAATTTTTAAAATTTTGCAATTTTCAAACTTTGTATTTTTATGCCCTTAAATCAGAGAGATATGTCACAAAAAATAGTTCATAAATAACATTTCCCACATGTCTACTTTACATCAGCACAATTTTGGAAACAATTTTTTTTTTGTTTGGGAGTTATAAGGGTTAAAAGTTGACCAGCAATTTCTCATTTTTACAACACCATGTTTTTTTTTAGGGACCACATCACCTTTGAAGTCATTTTGAGGGGTCTATATGATAGAAAATAACCAAGTGTGACACCATTCTAAAAACTGCACCCCTCAAGCTGCTCAAAACCACATTCAAGAAGTTTATTAACCCTTTACGTACTTCACAGGAACTGAAACAATGTGGAAGAAAAAAATGAACATTTAACTTTTTTTTGCAAACATTTTACTTCAGAACCATTTTTTTTAATTTTCACAAGTGTAAAAACAGAAATTTAACCACAAATTTTGTTGTGCAATTTTTCCTGAGTACGCCGATACCCCATATGTGGAGGTAAACCACTGTTTGAGCGCACCGCAGAGCTTGGAAGTGAAGGAGCACCGTTTGACTGTTTCAATGCAGAATTGGCTGGAATTGAGATTGGACGCCATGTCACGTTTGGAGAGCCCCTAATGTGCCTAAACAGTGGAAACCCCCCACAAGTGACACCATTTTGGAAACTAGACCCCTTAAGGAACTTATCTAGATGTGTGGTGAGCACTTTGAACCCCCAAGTGCTTCACAGAAGTTTATAACGTAGAGCCGTGAAAATAAAAAATCGCATTTGTTTTCACAAAAATGATTTTTTCGCCCACAAATTCTTATTTTCTCAAGGGTAACAGGAGAAATTAGACCACAAAAGTTGTTGTGCAATTTCTCCTGAGTACGTCGATACCCCATATGTGGAGGTAAACCTCTGTTTGGGCGCACCGCAGAGCTTGGAAGTGAAGGAGCACCGTTTGACTTTTTCAATGCAGAATTGGCTGGAATTGAGATCGGATGCCATGTCACGTTTGGAGAGCCGCTGATGTGCCTAAACAGTGGAGACCCACCACAAATGACACCATTTTGGAAACTAGACCCCTTAAGGAACTTATCTAGATGTGTGGTGAGCACTTTAAACCCCCAGGTGCTTCACAGAAGTTTATAACGTAGAGCCGTGAAAATAAAAAAAATCGATTTTTTTTCTACAAAAATGATCTTTTTGCCTCCAAATTTTTATTTTACCAAGGGTAAAAGGAGAAAATGGACCCCAGAAGTTGTTGTACAATTTGTCTTGAGTACGTCGACACCCCATATATGGGGATAAACCACTGTTTGGGCGCATGGCTGAGCTCGGAAGCAAAGGAGCGCCATTTGACTTTTCAATGCAAAATTGACTGGAATTGAGATCGGACGCCATGTCGCGTTTGGAGAGCCCCTGATGTGCCTAAACAGTAGAAACCCCCCAAAAGTGACCCCATTTTGGAAACTAGACCCCCCATGGAATCTAGATGTGTAGTGAGAACTTTGAATGCCCAAGTGCATCACAGAAGTTTATAATGCAGAGTCGTGAAAATAAAAAATATATTTTTTTTAACAATAAAGATTTTTTAGCCCCCAAGTTTTTATTTTCACAAGGGTAACAAGAGAAATTGGACCCGAAAAGTTGTTGTCCAATTTGTCCTGAGTATGCTGGTACCCCATATGTGGGGGTAAACCACTGTTTGGGCGCACGGCAGAGCTCAGAAGGGAAGGAGCGCCATTTTGGAATGCAGACTTTGATAGAATTGTCTGCGGGCGTTATGTTGCGTTTGCAGACCCCTAATGTACCTAAACAGTAGAAACCCCCAACAAGTGACCCCATTTTGGAAAATAGACCCCCCAAGGAACTTATCTAGATATGTGGTGAGAACTTTGAATGCCCAAGTGCTTCACAGAAGTTTATAATGCAGAGTAGTGAAAATAAAAAATATTTTTTTTTCCCACAAAAAAGATTTTTTTAGCCCCCAAATTTTTATTTTCACAAGGGTAACAAGAGAAATTGGACCCCAAAAGTTGTTGTCCAATTTCTCCTGAGTATGCTGGTACCCAATATGTGGGAGTAAACCACTGTTTGGGCGCACGGCAGAGCTCGGAAGGGAAGGAGCGCCATTTTGAAATGCAGGCTTTGATAGAATGGTCTGCGGGCGTTATGCTGCGTTTGCAGAGACACTCATGTACCTAAACAGTAGAAACCCCCCAAAAGTGACCAAATTTTGGAAACTAGACCCCCTAAGGAACTTATCTAGATATGTGATGAGAACTTTGAATGCTCAAGTGCTTCACAGAAGTTTATAATGCAGAGTAGCGAAAATAAAAAAATATTTTTTTTTCCCACAAAAAAGATTTTTAGCCCCCAAGTTTTTATTTTCACAAGGGTAACAGGAGAAATTGGACCCCAAAAGTTGTTGTCCAATTTATCACGAGTACGCTGATATGCGGGGGTAAACCACTGTTTGGGCGCACGGCAGAGCTCAGAAGGGAGGGAGCACCATTTGACTTTTTTAGCGCAAAATTGGCTGTCGTGTTTGGAGACCCCCTGATGTACCTAAACAGTGGAAACCCCCAAATTATAACTCCAACCCTAACTCCAACACACCCCTAACCCTAATCTCAACCCGATCCATAATCCTAATCACAACCCTAATGATAATCACAACCCTAACCCCAAAACAGCCCTAATCTCAACCCTAACCATAACCCTAAT
Organism: Ranitomeya variabilis; assembly: GCF_051348905.1. Taxonomy (NCBI): domain Eukaryota; kingdom Metazoa; phylum Chordata; class Amphibia; order Anura; family Dendrobatidae; genus Ranitomeya; species Ranitomeya variabilis. The sequence goes on from NC_135237.1 coordinate 96,492,902, forward strand.
CAAAACCCTAAATCCAACACACCCCTAACCCTAATCCCAACTCTAACCCTAACTTTAGCCCCAACCCTAACCCTAACTTTAGCCCCAACCCTAACCATAACTTTAGCCCCGTCGTCACAAAAAGAGTTCAATGTAACCTTTTTTTTGTACGTCGCGTCCGCCATTTCCGCGCATGCGTGGCCGTAACTCTGCCCCCTCCTCCCCAGGACATAGACTGGGCAGCGGATGCGTTGAAAAACTGCATCCGCTGCCCACGTCGTGCACAATTTTCACAACGTGCGTCGGTACGTCGGGCCGACGCATTGCGACCGCCCCGTACCGACGCAAGTGTGAAAGAAGCCTAAGGCTACTTTCACACTAGCATCGTACTCGGCCCATCGCAGTGTGTCGGGCCGACATACCGACGCTAGCGTTGTAAGCGCGGCACAACGGGTGCAGCGGATGCTGTTTTTTCAACGCATCCGCTGCCCCATTGTTAGGTGCGGGGAGGCGGGGGCGGAGTTCCGGCCGCGCATGCGCGGTCGGAAATGGCGGACACGTCGCACAAAAAAGTTACATGTAGCTTTTTTTGTGCCGACGGTCCGCCAAAGCACGACGCATCCGTCGCACGACGGATGCGACGTGTGGCAATCCGTCGCAATGCGTCGCTAATGCAAGCCAATGGAGAAAAAACGCATCCTGCAAGCACTTTTGCAGGATGCGTTTTTTCTCCAACGACGCATTGCGACGGAAGCCAAAAAACGCTAGTGTGAAAGTAGCCTAACCCTAGCCCTAACCCTAGCCCTAACCCTAGCCCTAACCCTAAATTTAGCCCTAACCCTAACCCTAGCCCTAACCCTAGCCCTAACCCTAAATTTAGCCCCAACCCTAACCCTAACTCTAACCCTAACCCTAACTCTAACCCTAACCCTAGCCCTAACCCTAACTCTAACCCTAACCCTAACCCTAATTTTAGCCCCAACTCATCTCTCCTGCCGGCCAGCAGATGGCAGCAGATGGCGGGCGCACTGCGCATGCGCCCGCCATAAGGAAAAAGCCGGCCGGCGGGAGGAGACAGAAGAGGACCCAGGGACACCGGGTGAGTATGTTAGGGTCCCCAAATCCCCCTATTTCTCTGTCCTCTGATGTGCGATCACATCAGAGGACAGAGAATTACAGATCGCTTTTTTTTATATTTTTGCGGTCGCCGGTAAACTGTTAATTACCGGCGATCGCAAAACAGGGGTAGGTGCAAACCGACCCCGATCATGTTCTTTGGGGTCTCGGCTACCCCCGGCAGCCGAGACCCCAAAGAACTTCCGGGTGCCGGGCGGCGGGCGCACTGCGCGTGCGCCCGCCATTTTTTCCCGGAAAAAAGATGGCGCCGCCCATCAGGAGCCACGAGGAGCACCGGGGGAGGTAGGTAAGTATCGGGGGGCTATTGGGGGCCATTGGGGACCACATTTCTCTGTCCTCCGATGTGCGATTACATCGGAGGACAGAGAAATTAAACGGCAAATCGCGTTTTGTTTTTTTTTGTTGTGACCGCCGGTAAACGGTTAATTACCGGCGATCGCAACTCGGGGGTCGGTAAAACCCCCCCGAATCATGTTCTCTGGGGTCTCGGCTACCCTCGGCAACCGAGACCCCAGAGAAAATCCGACTCTGGGGGGCGCTATTCAGTTTTTCCACAGCGCCGGTAATTAACAGCGCTGTGGTTTAAGTACCCTTAGCGGCCGCCGTTAAAAGGCGTATCGGCGGTCGTTAAGGGGTTAACATATCGTGTACTCAAAAACGGGAAAAAAATTCCAAGTGCGGTGAAATTGCAAAAAAGTGCAATTCCATAGCTGCTTTTTGGATTTTTTTTTAACCATGTTCACTAAATGCTAAAACTGACCTGCCATTATGAATCTGCAGGTCATTAAGTGTTCGAGACACCAAACATGTCTAGGTTCATTTTTATTTACATGGTGAAAAAAAAAAAAAAATTTGTTAAAAAAAAAAACAAAACGCCATTTTCCGATACCCATAACGTCTCCATTTTTAGGAATCTCGAGTTGGGTGAAGGCTTATTTTTTGTGTGCCGAGCTGTCGTTTTTAATGATACCATTTTGGTGTGCATGCGATCTTTTGATCTCCCGTTATTGCATTTTAATGTAATGTTGCGGCGACCAAAAAAAACGTAATTCTGGGGGTTTACTTTTTTTTCGCTATGCCGTTTACCGATCGGGTTAATTCTTCTTTTAAATTGATAGACAGGGAGATTCTGATCACGGCAATACCAAATATATGTATGTTTGATTTTTTTTATTGTTTTATTTTGAATGGGGCAAAAGAGGGGTGATTTGAACTTTTATATTTTTTTATATAAAAAAAATGTTTAACCTTTGGCATGCTTCAATAGTCTCCATGGGAGCCTAGAAGCTGCAATAACCCGATCGGCTCTGCTACATATCAGCGATGACTAGATTGCCTGTATGTAGCAGAATTGGGCTGCATCCATTTTTTCACTGAAGCAGATTAACTGTGAAGTTGTTTTATCCATTGACTCTTAACAATGAATCGGATTAAAGTATGATTGAACTCTGACATACAAAGACTGATTTAGGCTTTATTCACACACCAGTATTTTTTATCAGTAATTCATTATTATTTCTATGCCAAAACCAGGAGTGTCTCCAAAACACAGAGCAAGTGTCGATTTTTCATTTATGTCATATTAAGTATTTGGTCAGTATTTTACCTCAGTATGTGTAAGCCAAAACCAGGAGTGGGTGATAAATACAGAAGTGGTGCAGATGTTTCTATTATACTTTTCCTCTAATTGTTCCACTCCTGGTTTTGGCTTACAAATACTGATGGAAAATACTGACCAAATACTGAACGTGTGAACATGGCCATACTCTGAGTATCAAGGACCGGAGGCACAGATCCGTTTTTAAAGCTGATGTGTCTATGGGTAATCAAGACTCTGTAAGTCAGAATGCTGGCTGATAAAAAAAAACGACAGCAAAAGGACGTGTCACACATGTGTGAATGTAGCCTTAGAGGTTGTATTTTGGCAGATGACTACTTTTTGCTTAAGGTTATGTACACACACCTTTTTTTTTAAATGGTCAACAACAATAAGTTTTCTAGTGGAACTCTCTTTGGGAAATCCATTTCCTTTGGGGAGTTTTTGGAGACGTTTTTCACTTCCTGAATAAGTTTGGAAACAGTTTAGAAGAGTTTTTTATTTAACTGAAGCTTTTTATATTTGCACCCTTAGGATTGGGCCTAGTTTGGAGCAGGTTCCATCAGTAATATCTTCAAAGAAGTGATAGGCCCTCTTCTCTTTCTTCCACCAAGTGTTTAACAAAACCCAAATTGGACAAAAAACACTCAAAATACTGAACATATGAACATCAAAGTGGATTTACAATGGAAACGAATTGGAAGATTCTTTCAAGTGGTTTTTCAGCAATTTTTCCAAAAACTCTGTGTGCACATGCCCTAAAGATCCAGACTTGTGCTATTTGACTAGTAAGAAGATGTATAAGACTATATGCCGAATTTTCCTCTTCTTCGTGTTTATCCAGCCATCTACAAGAATAAATGATAAGCGACACCAACTCAACAATTTGTGACGTGGTGACTAGTAAGTAACTAATAAGCCATCTCGGGTGTTACGTTCTGCAGGAACGCTGACGGTCTCGTTGTGCTATAAGTGGACACTTTGTTCTATACAGAAATTGGCACTTCCATTTATTTTTTCTGATCAGACCTCAAACACTGCGGCCGTTGTTACCCTGACTCCCCACTGTGCACATCACAGCTCGGGCACAGAATCCATCTTATGTCTACGGCTGCACGCATGCTACTTCGGCTGCTGAATTATGTCCGGTTTTCTTTTCCAAAATAGACAAACTTTCAAGCATTGCTGTGTTTCCTTTTTTTCCCATTTACCCATAGTTTCCCAGCGAGAGTAGGCCAAGAAAAGTAAACCCTTTCAAAGTGCGGTCTGATTAGCTTAGTAACGTTCTGCTACAATACCCAAACAGAACAAAACTGAGAGCTGCCAATCACCATGCCACAAGGTCATGGCGCTGTCTGGCCAAGTCATCACTGCGAGGTGTCTAATCCACAAACTTATTTCTACTCTTTCATATTCCTCAAGTGTATGAGCAAAGTATAGCGCAACTAGTATATGCACGTTGCATGCCTGCATCATAAGGTAGGAGCCTCGAGACTCAATGTGCTGTAGAACTTACACATGAAGCCCTGAATAATGCTGGAAAGTGAAAGCATCACATTCATCAAAAGTCAGCATGAGACATGGTGTTCTGGCTGTAGATAAAACATGAAATTAGTCCTGCAGAGATCTAGTTGCCAAAAGTAAATACACTAAACAAAAAGTAGAGCCATGTTTAATGTGTTAAAGGGGTTTACAAAACAAAAGTTCTAAAAGTATTTCCCGTACTTTACCTAACACCAGCATTTAAAAAAAATAAGTTGGAAAATTACTTTACGTGACAGTGTCACTATAAAATGATTCTCCACCTTTAATAACCGTTGCATAGAGTCAGCAGTGTAACATCTAGCAAATTTGCAATTTATCTACATGTCTACGGCATGAAATCTGGGTTATGCACAACTTCCTTCCTCTAATAGAGACTTGAAAAGAAAAGTTTATGAGATGGTGTCCGTCGAGCCCTGAGTACAGATGTGTGCAGCATGAGGCCTACCTGCTGAGATCTGGAGAGGGCTTGCCGTGTGAGGGCCACTTGATGGGTATGGAAATCATTCTCAGCACTCTGTTCCTTTGCTACATACCATGTAAACGGATCCATTCTGCTATAAAATATCTAGCACAAACAATGGCTGGAATACACATTGCAGCTCCTATGTGTTACTAAACTCAAAGTTTTACAAGATTTGCTCCCCGGCCGCAGACAGATAAGGGAAACATTCTGGAAAGTATCATATGACACTTATGCATTAAAGATAAAATCTAATCTTTATATAAGTTCTGTTACGTTGGCCATAGATGTACACGTGATGAAGCTATACATGTTCTTAGTGGATGTACCTGTGATGTGACTATATAGTCATGGCTGAAAGTGTTGGCACCCTTAAAATTGTTCCAGAAAATTAAGTGCCGTATTTTGCGGACTATAAGACGCACCCCAAATTTTGAGGAGAAAAATAGGAAAACTTTTTTTTTTTATAAAATGGTGGTGCTTCATTCAATCCATGAGTCTTATTGCTTACAGGGGCAGGTGGCTGTGGAGAAGCGGGGTCCTAGGGTCGCTGATGGAGGAAAGAGTGGAGCGTTGCTGCAGGCCGCAGGCTGGGATGAGGGGGGTGTTCGTATGTGCGCCGCTGCGGGTGTTCGGCGGTGCAGGGGCTCCTCCGACATTTTGTGAAAGCCTAGAGCCCCCACACTTACATGGTTTACTATGCGGTGGACTCAGAGAAAATGGCTGCCGGGGGCTGCACATCTGCAGATGGAGATCTTGGCACTGAGATCTAATTTCCCGAGATTTCTTTCACTTTGTTTGCTTCTGCATGCCCAGAGCTGGGGTGACTCGCTGTGTGGACTCCATCTTCATCTGAAGAGTTGATATACGGTGAGCTGACTCTCCTATTCCCTGTCCCCCTATATATATGATCTTCATATTGCCCACACCTGTAACTTGCACAGCTGAGTTTGAACGAGCATCACATACTTGAAACAAAGTTGTTTACCCAAAATTTGGGAAAAGTAGCAACAATTTTGTTTGGCCCATTTTTGGGGTTTTGTGTGAAATGATGTCCAATTTGCCTTTTTTATGACAGCGCGAGAAACGCAGGTGCTTCTGATTGGCGGTAAGATTATTACCGATGATCGGAGAGCTACGGTTCCAATGCTGTCAGATAACAGCATGAGCCAGCATCTGTGACTGCCGGTAAAAAGTTTACTGGCATCTGCTGATGAGACAGTACTACTAGTGGTGACGTCATAGAGTCCACCGCCAGTGATTGAAGCTGCATTCCCACACTTCACTGTGAAATGGGACGATGAACTGTTGTGACCTCAATCAAATCACAGTGAACCTGAAGCTAGTCACTGAAGCTGTGCTCGAAACACCTCATTCTCCCATGGTTTTCAGCCTGGACAGTTGCATCATGGCACTGTCCAGGTTGTAAACCCCATATCGCAGATATGGATTACAGGACATCTTCACGTTGGATAGGTGAGGAATATGGTTGTTTATAACTTTTATTTTTTTACAGGGGATAAGGGCTTCAATGGAATTGACATAAGGTGAGTATTTATGTTATTTATTATTTTCAGGTTTGTTTTTTTAACAGGGGACAAGGGCTTCAATGGAATGGGCGTAAGGTGAGCATAACTGTGCTTTTTTATTTCAAATAAAGGAGTCTGTGTCTTTCTTTCAAATAAAGAATTTTATTCTGGCTGAGTCTTTTTTTACAATCTAACTATGACCTCCTGTTTCTTCATAGAGCTTATAAAGACTTAGCTAGTCTGTTTTTAATCAGGCAATCTCATAGACCTAATGGAAAAGAGAAGAATTAACTGGGTAGAAAGGCAAAATCAGCAATTGTAGATACACAGTGCTATATAATATGATTTCAATATATCAAGAGGATAAAAACTTTGATGGGAGTCCTCCTTTAAGGCAATAACTGATGGATGGCGCGTCCCAAACATGTACATGTCATAATGATTCAGTGTTACGACTCTTAGAGCTCCGCTCATTGAATGGGGTTGTGTTAATTAGGAAAATGTGACAAAAACTATTGAGGTGTAAAGTAATTAAATGGAACTTGCATTAAATCACTGTACATGTACAGTGTTTTTCTAATGTTAACAAATTAGCTTTCTTTCATACAACAGTTCAATTCTAAAACTTGTCATAAGAAACATCTTCCGTATTACATGCCTATGCATATATTTGTTGGTATAATGTAATTTTATAACGTCAACTCCTCTCCTCCTTCCCTCTGCCTGTAAGGAACCCTTGTGTATTAAACAAAGCAGAATGTTGCACTGTGACTGTACATGATTAGGGAAAGGGCCCTGAACCGTCCCTAGGACTGGGGCCCTAATTATCCCTGCTCCCAAAGGCAACTCTAAAGGTGAGGAGGTTTGGGCCACCAGCCTTACAGTTCTTCTGTTATTCCCTAGCATCTCCAAGGAGCTATAGGAATGTTCCCACGGTCAGTAAACGCTGCGGGTTGGACGCTGCGTACATCTACAGAAGCCAGATGTTACAGCATAGTGGATGGGATTTCAAGAAATCCCATCTCCACTACGAGTGCAGGGATGCCTCCGGCGTCCCTGCAGAGATGGACATGCGGCGCGTCTTTCCAGACCGCAGCATGTCTATTTATCTTGCGGAGGCGCTCAGTCTCCACAAGTTAAATATCACTTGTCCAATATATTGGGATGGGTGATTCCGCACAGTTCAATGAACACATGTGGAATCACCTGAGCTCAAAAGCGGGTAGCGTTTTGGACAGAGCAGACATGTGCTGCATCCAAAGCGCTGCCTGAAACTGACTGTGGGGACGTAGCCTAGGAAGCAAAGATTTCACGGGCAAGGAATAGAAGATCTAACCAGATTTTATAGGGAGAGGAAATGACCAGGTCAGGAACAGATGCAAGATGGAGCTGCAAGTTTCTAACAAGCACAGAAAGGGTAGTTAAACTCTTCAGCACCAAAGGAAACAAAAATTCATTTAATATGAAACACAAACACACAGGCTAAATGGATGATCTGCATATCACAATATATAGTGATTTTCTAACCCCAGGTCTCTCAGGAGGACGTGACCCTCTTGTGACACTGAGAACCACTAATAAGGTCAGAACATGTGCATTGATTTGTCTCTGCTCATACTAGTGTCATGGGTTCTTTTTATAACAAAGCCAAGAAATCTATGTTGGATACATTTGCAAATGGATACTGATGAATCCCGATAGAAATGCAACGTTTTCCTATATTTTATCACTCCCGACACTTTTGATTAGTAAGTGGCCTAAGTGGTTGTTTAAGCTAAAAAGTGGAAAAATAAACGTAATCATTTAAGATTTTGCCTGAGGCTACTTTCACACTTCCGTCTTTTGTTCACCGTCGCAATCCGTTGTTATGGTCAAAAAACGGTTCCTGCAAATGTGCTTGCAGGATGCGTTTTTTGCCCATAGACTTGTATAAGCAACGGATCGCAACGGATGGGCACACGTCGCATCCGTCGTGCGACGGATGCGTCGTGTTTTGGCGGACGCGACGCACAAAAAAAGTTCAATGTAACTTTTTTTGTGTGACGTGTCCGCCATTTCCGACAGCGCATGCGCGGCTGGAACTCCGCCCCCTCCTCCCCGCTCATCACAATGGGCAGCGAATGCGTTGTAAAACTGCATCCGCTGCCCACTTTGTGCTAAATTTAGCACAACATTCGTTGGTACGTCGTGCCGACGTTTTCCGACGGCCCCGTACCGACGGAAATGTGAAAGTACCCTAATGGTGGCTCATGCAGTGATACCTAGACATTGGTAAACAACAGAAATGACATCATTGAGAGAGTGGCACCAAGAGTTTGCACACATATAGCATTTTCCGACGGCCCCGTACCGACGGAAATGTGAAAGTACCCTAATGGTGGCTCATGCAGTGATACCTAGACATTGGTAAACAACAGAAATGACATCATTGAGAGAGTGGCACCAAGAGTTTGCACACATATAGCATATAGAGGATTTATTAGTCGAAGCATAAGGAGATAATAGAAAATTTATTCGGATTTAGCAACTTTGGATTCTTTTTAGAGATTCTCCTGATTACCAATCTCTATTTGTGTCATTTGCGTGGCATGATAGGCTTTCTTCTTCTCTTTGTTATTGGTCTAATTTTTTTGTAATGAAAAACTTCTCAATAAAAATTATTACACATGAAAGTGTAGAAATTGCTCCACACAGAAGTGTTATATCCAATCGTGCACCAAATTTATTAAACATTGCGTGACGCTTTGGTGCAAATTTGACGGATATAATAGCAACAGAGCCACAAGGAACACTGCCCATATGATGAACTTTGATTGCAAATTCGGATCATTTTTTTTTTAAATTCATGAGGAATGTTAGGCAAGTTCTAGGTGGAGTCACTCTGTCATGCACAATACAAGATGATGGAGAGAAAAAAGCGTATGTTCCAGCTCCTTAAAATTTGAGAAAGTCTTTATTAATCCATATAAAATATAAAAGAGAGCAGATCCTTGCACGCAGTGGATGCGGACAGGTGGACGAGACGACGCGTTTCGATCTAAAAGATCTTAATCATGACTTACTACACGTCGGCACTAATGACCCTTATAAGGTACTAGGTAACCCATCACAGCGAGATCGCTGATCACATGATTCTTACAAAGGTCCTAACAGCTCATAGCACCATGGAAAAGTGAATAGTATTTTACATACATTAAAACAAATTTTTTTTGTAAACATTTGACAATAATTATACATAATTTCGTTTTTCTTATTCAGACCAAAGGGGGATCTAGTTTGCAAATTATAGATCCAAAACGCCTCTCTCATTAAGAGGCGTCTTTTTATATCCCCCCCACGATTGGAGCATTTAACTTGTTCTATACCCTGAATAGACACTGCTGAAATGTTACCACCATGGCAGGTAACAAAACGTTTTGCGACCATAGAGACGTTCTTATTACCTACATTGAAATTACCAATCTCTCTTATATGTTCGGATATTCTAGTTTTTAATTTCCTTGTAGTGCACCCCACATACGAGACTCTACAGTCTAAACAATTGATTTTGTACACTACATTTTTAGAATGACAATTTATAAATTCTTTTATATAGTAGCTTTTGGAATTATCCGAATTTGTAAATGTTTTACCTTATTGGCTCGATGCGCAAGTGCTACAAGCAGAGGTGCCGCATTTATAAAACCCCTTGCACTCCAACCAAGTTTTTGATTTTTACTTAGATGTAAAAAAACCCCAGAGAAACTACATTACCAATTGTGGGAGCTCTCCTAGCTACCACATTAATACCCTCACTCAGTATACTTGATAACATTTCATCTTCCTCTAATATTGGTAACCGTTTCTGAATGATAGATTTTATATCACTAAATTGGGGGCTGAATTGTAGGCAGACAAATGGTTTTTCCTGTCTTTTTTCTCTATTTTTTTCTCTGGAGACGCTCGGTTTTAGTAAACTTTCTCTCTCTTTATTTTCAACTATACCTCGAGCTCTTTTTAATCACCATTTCGGATATTTGCGTCTGCTCATCCGCATCTCTAAATTGTCAAATTCTTCATTTCTATCTTTTTCCCTACTACAATTTCTCTTACGCCTTGTGTGTTCCCCCACTGGTATCGATTTTACTGTGTGAGCTGGGTGACTACTCTTAGCATGTAGGACAGTGTTCCCACTTACAGGTTTAATATGCGTTTTGCTGTTTATAATCTCACCATCATTTCCGCTCAACTCTAAATCTAGAAATGAGATTCGGCATTTGTCAAGACAATACAAGATGGCAAGTAAGTGTGATATAACAACAATAATCACCTCCCCCTAAGGCTTCTTTCACACTTCCGTCGATCGGGGTGCGTCATAATGCAGTAAAGCGACGTATCGATAGATGTTGTGAAAATAGTGTAAAACGTGTGCAACGCATCCAGTGTTATGACGGAAGGAGTTCCTGCCTGCATTTTCAGGTACAATAAAATCCTTCCGGACATGCTCAGAATGAAAAAACGGGATAGGTCGCTGGATTCCTGTGTTTGACGGTCAGCGATGGATCATGCGTCCATAGGCTTCCATTATAGCCGACGGCGGGCAGCGCAGGACCCGTCGCTGAGCGATTCTCCGATGTGCAGAAAAAACGTTCCTCTGAACGTTTTCTCCGCAAGACGGACCGCTATTTTCCGATGGATCCAGTGCACGACGGATGAAACTGATGGCCATCCGTCACAATCCGTCGCTAATACAAGTCTATGGGAAAAAACAGGATCCTGCAGAAAAATTTGCAGGATCCTGTTTTTCCAAAAATCGCCGGATTTCGACAGGAGGAAAAAGACGGAAGTGTGAAAGAGGCCTAAGGCCTCATTCACACATGACTTTTTCTAATACAAGTGCGCTGTGTTTTTCACAGATAGCACTCGTCCCTATGATAATCTTTTTTACATATTTGATTTTTTTTCTGGACCGAGTTGTCTGCAACAAAAGCGAGGAAACTTGTCCAATATTGATCCGATAAGTGTCCGAACAAACTCGCCAATGCAACTCTGTGGATCTGTGAAAAAAAAAATCAGACAACACTTGGATGCCATCCTTGTGTCTGTTTTTCACAGCCTGTTTCATAGGAGAGGTTTGAGGTCTTTTTTTCAACTGAGAAAAACTAATAAAACTCTGACCGAACTCTGATGATAAAAACTGGCCAGACTGATGACACTCTGATCAAAAAGATTGATGAAACGCAGAACGTTTTTGCGCATGAGAAAAATAAATGATGTGTGAAGGAGCCCTAACATTATTACCCTTTAAGGCAACCATGATACACAGAATACGCTGACACTTTGTGCACTGAGCAGAATGCCGCCTTTGTTGGCTCTTTCTCTCCGCAGAAATCAGTAATGCTTAAGGGAAGCCTTGTCATACATTTGCCTCATTGGCTGTGTAGAGATATTTCCATCCCCATAAATGCTAGGTGGCCTATTTTGTGAAGATAAAGCTGCACTTAATATTTTATTAATCATTAATGAGTATTTATTGTGTGACCCTGACAGCTTTCTGCTGCCATGATAAATTATCTGATCTAAGCCAAAAGCAAAAATGCAAAGAAAGAGCTAATTAACCTAACAGGATCTACTTAATAAAAGCTTTTCTTGTCATCTACGGTTTTGCAGCGTGGGCGCCATCCATGGCTACTGCTGGCGACGATTTCTCATGGTGCACTCCTACTTGTCACATGTAAATAAGGTGTTTTGGAAAGTCAGAAGTGACCTTTTATTATCAGCATCACAAGAATATATTAGATAATTGCAAGATAAATGTCACAGCCAGAAATGTAAAGCTTATAGCTTAACACTGCTGGGTGCTGATCTTGAAGCTTTCATAGTGATTCATGTTAAGTAGCGATAATGGATTTGCATTTTCACTGAGGGAGATTCTAGGACTTCAAAGATGTAAAGAAAAAAATGATTTGGTTATATGCAGATGATTGGCTGCTGTTGGTGCTTGAGATTGTGCTGGGACTTTCTCCTGTGAGAGGGGAGAGAGAACTACTAAAGTTTTCTTATACAGTTGCCATAACTTTATGATTGGTGAGAGTCTGACTTCTGGAATGAATGGCTGATAACGTATGTGACATGTACGGCTGGTAACATATGGGGCATGTATGGCTGGTAACATATGGGGAATGTATGGCTGGTAATGTATGAGGGCATGTAAGCTGGCAATGTATGAGGCATGTACGGCTGGTAATGTATGGGGCATGTACGGCTGGTAATGTATGGGACATGTATGGCTGGTAATGTATGAGGGCATGTAAGCTGGCAATGTATGAGGCATGTACGGCTGGTAATGTATGGGGCATGTATGGCTGGTAATGTATGAGGGCATGTAAGCTGGCAATGTATGAGGCATGTACGGCTGGTAATGTATGGGGCATGTACGGCTGGTAATGTATGGGACATGTATGGCTGGTAATGTATGAGGGCATGTAAGCTGGCAATGTATGAGGCATGTACGGCTGGTAATGTATGGGGCATGTACGGCTGGTAATGTATGGGACATGTATGGCTGGTAATGTATGAGGGCATGTAAGCTGGCAATGTATGAGGCATGTACGGCTGGTAATGTATGGGGCATGTACGGCTGGTAATGTATGGGACATGTATGGCTGGTAATGTATGAGGGCATATACAGATAGTAATATATGAGGCAAGTATGGCTGGTAATGTATGGGGCATGTACAGATAGTAATATATTATTATTATTGTTATTATTATTATATGAGGCATGTATGGCTGGAAATGTATGGCGGATGTATGGCTGGAAATGTATGGCGGATGTATGGCTGGAAATGTGTGGGGCATGTATGACTGGTAACATGGGGCATGTATGGCTGGTAATGTATGGGGTATGTATGGCTGCTACATGTGGCTGATTCGGTACTTAAGATACAACGCCCCTTTTAATGGGAAAGTTATAATTCTTGTCTCATAAATATTTAATAGCAGCTTCCTTATGAAGCAACACTATAAAACATATCAATCTAAATGCTAAATATGAAAAGCCTTCTTAATGTTTTCATAATAACAGCAATAAAGTCATCTAAGCCAGCCAAACAGTCTGAATAAGCGGTTTTAAATGTCTCTCAGGGACTGCGATACATTTCATATTAAAGAATCCTGGCCACCGAAGGAATAAATTAAACTGTAATTGGAAATACACAAGTGAAAATGGAGCAAAGATATAAATGACGAGTGCAAGAAATACAGGGCAAATTCCAAAACAGCTACTTTTTATACTTTTACCTCCAAAAAGCCGAATAGCTTACAAGCATTTGCCAACTTTTAAGTTTCTAGAAAATGTCAACTTGACCTAGCAGGAACTTAGATGTAGTAGTGAATACCTTATAGTCAGTTCGATAAGGGGAAGTTTATGGTGCCATCAGAATGCAGAACTAGGAAAGGTAACCTGCCCAACAGGAGGAGGAAGATTGAGCTTGTCTGGAAAAAGTAATGAAACCAATTCTTTATTTCGTCAAAATGCCTTATTGATTGTCCGTGGCTGGGGGTATGTTGTGGTAATCTCCCACCACATCATCTGTAATATAGGTAGGCCAGCATGGTGGCTCAGTGGTAAGTATTATTGCTTTACAGCACTGGGGTCCTGGGTTTAAATCCCACCAAGGACAACATCTGCAAGGAGTTTGTATGTTCTCCTTTTGCATTTACTCTCACACTCTAAATCCCCTTTCAAATGCGGTATGTCTTTGGAGTGTGAGCCTCCATGGGGACAGTGATGATAATGTGATAACACTTGATAAGATTGCCAACCAAATAAACCCAAACCTCAAACATATACGATTATCTATGCTCTGGTCTTCAGCTTACTCTAGATGGAGCAGGACCAGCAGAACATTTTCCACAAAGTTATTTTCTTTCAAATAGACAATGTTCCCTTTTCCCAACTTCTGTATTTTCTGCATGCAGAGCTCTGTTCACATTGGTGTTAGGCAATTTGGCCTCTAGGCTATGTTCACACTTTGCTTTTTTTTATTTCTGCTTTTTTATGCTAATTTTCAGCTGTATTTTACAGTACCAGCAAAGTCTATGAGATTCCAGAAATCTCCTGCACACACATTGTTTTATTTGTCCTCAGTAATGCAGCATATCACTTCTTTCAGCGTTTTTCACCCATTGAAAGCATTAGATGGTGCAAAAAAAAAAAAGTTGCAAAAACGCTGGTATCAGTTTTTGGTGCAAAACCTGAAGTAGAATCAGATTTTGTTTTTATTCACTAAAACTTATCAGCATGCACAAAAGACAAATGTAGCATGACAAAAAAAATGCAACAAAAAAAGCAACGTGTGATCATAGCCTTCTAGGAACAGAGGGAAGAAATCCATGCATAGGATGATTCAATTAAATGAACTATGTAAATGGAATCAGAACTCACCATTTTGGGTATCCGCTATGGTATCTTTCATTTTAACAGAAACAAATTGTGCCGAATGTAAAAACAAAGGACATCATAGTGGAAATCAAATAGACCCTATCATATACAGTATTAAAAGCTAAGGACACCTTTGTCATGTAAAAGTGATTTTTCCATTTGTTAGTAGTAAACATTAATCAGTAAACTTGTGCTAAGTTTCAGGTCGCAATATTCTGTCCCTATATGATATCCAGCCTGATCAGAGGTTCACATTTTTGTCTATTGGGAAAGTCTCTCCCTGTAATACAGGTATCGCAGTGTGTATCCAAGATGCTGCCGTCTTCACGAGCTTTCATGTATCAGCACAGCTCCAGAATTACATTAATTTCCTTTCCATATGCTTTCCACCTTGTCGATATCTTATTTTTCTCTGACCTCCAAAAAGCTTTAGATACGGTCCCCGCACTCCCTTGCAGATGAAGCATACAACCCTGTCTTTCCTGCTATCTCTAACACCGAGATAAGGGAGTGGAGCAGAGACTCATATTATGGCCGGGGTCACACTTGTGAGTACAATGCGAGAAACTCGCACGAGTCTCCTGCATCAATACCTGGCGCTGCCACCGGCACTCGGGACCGGAGCGTTCAGCTGCAGAGAAATACATACAGCCGCTCACTCTGGTCCCGACTCGAGTGCCGGCGACAGTGCTGGGTATTGAGGCGAGTTTGTCGCATTGCACTCGCAAGTGTGCCCCCGGCCTAAGGCTTTGTATCTTCCTTGGAAAGCACTCAGCTAAATCAAGAACTTACAAGCACTCTTCCGTCACAAAATGATAGAAAATGTTACTATCATTACTACTATTAAGTTACTATTTAGAAAGTAACTTCACTTTGCATGTATGTAGCAAGCAAATGAACAATTCCTATTCTCTGGACCCAGAACAGGAAGAGAAATTGAATTGCCTAATGCAGATCTGAACAGGGCCTAAAATTAGAGATGATCATTGTGCTAGATCACTATTTCACCGTGTATGCCTAGCTTAGGAAAAAAATCCAATTATTGCTGTAAAACATTATGTTCCCTATAGGAAAACTAGCTAAATGTCCCACAGAAAACTTTATTACGGTAACCCCTTAGTGAACGGGCCATTCTTTTTTTTTTTTTTTAGTCTGACCACTGTCACTTTATGTGGTAATAACTCTGGAACACTTCAACAGATCCCACTGATTTTAAGGGCGTTCTTTCGTGACACATTATACTTTATGGTAATGGATAATTTAGGTTGATATGGTTGGTTTGCATTTATTTATAAAAATGTCAGGAATTTGATAAAAATGTTTAAAAATTTGCAATTTTCAAACTTTGAATGATTATTCCTTTAATCCAGATAGTCATATCACACAAAAACATTATAGTTATTGTAAAACTAATAATATCAGGCACAGATCAGGTTTTGTATTGAATACAGTATATAAGCTACAGATATTGGGGAGAGGAAAAAGGAATTAGAAAACAGGGGCTGTATGTTTCTGACATTGGCTGACCCTGTGACTTACATAAGAATAAAACACAGAACAATAGCAGAAAACGAGACATTTTTAGTGAAGAAGCGACCTGTAAGACCAAATCACAAAACCAGAATTAAAAACGAAAAATAAGTAATAAGTTTGTGGTTGGGATTTGGACTACAAACACTTTAGCATGTTTTTCATACGGCGTGTAAGACGAACTCTACTTCTTCAGAGCTTCAACGTTGCATCAGACTTTATTGTGTTTCTCTTATTAACCATAAAATTTGCTCTGGCCTTATTAAAATATGCTTCATAAAACCCGTCAGAAGTGACTCGACTTCATTAATGTAATGCCCCCTGCACTGTATGTGACCGCTAGTAATGCCTCAGACGCTTGTTGTGTTTTCACTTTTCTTTCTTATCCACCACGTGTAAAGCAAACTAGATTTTCTTTCCAGACGATTGATCTTTACAAACGCTACCTGTGTGTGGATTATATGGCTCCAGTGGAACAGGGTTACAAAACTCCTGGGTTGTTTTATACTTTAGTACCCTACAATTTATTGAAATACTAAAATATTACAAGAGGCGCTGCAGTGTTTAAATATTTTTTATGTGGCTTTCAAAGAAAATGTGCACACTGAAGTCAGACTGCCAAGGAAACATAAATCCCAAATATGAGCCCATAAGAAGTAATAAGAATCTCTGCTAATGAATTTATTTGGAACTGTACATAGGAAAACCGGTTTCCCTTTTCTAATGTTGGTGTGTCGCTTTGCTTAAATTCTCTTATTATTTTATTCAGCAACATAGCAACTAGTATGGACTCATAGAAAATGTTCAGGATGAGAAACAAGTCTTCCAGAAGAGGAGACCTTTATACAATAATATTTATTTCAAGATGCATATGGGATCTCATATGTGACTGATAAATATTAGTGATGAGCGAACCTGCTCCGATAAGGTGTTGTCTGATCATACTCGATGCTAACCAAGTGTCTTCGGCATGCTCGAAAAATATGTTTGAGACCCTGCGGCTGTTCGACAGCAGCAAAACATATTGCCCAACAAACAGCCAAACAGATTGTCGAACAGCCGCAAGACATGCAGCCGCGGGGACTCGAGCATACACTGCTCAAAAAAATAAAGGGAACACTTAAACAACAGAATATAACTCCAAGTAAATCAAACTTCTGTGAAATCAAACTGTCCACTTAGGAAGCAACACTGTTTGACAATCAATTTCACATGCTGTTGTGCAAATGGAATGGACAACAGATGAAAATTATTGGCAATTATCAAGACACAGTAAAGGAGCGGTTCTGGAGGTGGGGACCACAGACCACTTCTCAGTACCAATGCTTTCTGGCTGATGTTTTGGTCACTTTTGAATGTTGGTTGTGCTTTCACACTTGTGTTAGCATGGGATGTCTCTACAACCCACACAAGTGGCTCAGGTAGTACAGCTCATCCAGGATGGCACATGAATGCGAGCTGTGGCAAGAAGGTTTGCTGTGTCTGTCAGCGTAGTGTACAGAGGCTGGAGGCGCTACCAGGAGACAGGCCAGTACACCAGGAGATGTGGAGGGGGCCGTAGGAGGGCAACAACCCAGCAGCAGGACCACTACCTCAGCCTTTGTGCAAGAAGGAACAGGAGGAGCACTGCCAGAGCCCTGCAAAATGACCTCCAGCAGGCCACAAATGTGCATCTGTCTGCATAAACGGTTAGAAACTGACTCCATGAGGATGGTCTGAGTGCCCGACATCCACAGATGGGGGTTATGCTCACAGCCCAACACCGTGCAGGACAATTGGCATTTGCCACAGAACATCAGGATTGGAAAATTTGCCACTGGCGCCCGGTGCTCTTCACAGATGAAAGCAGGTTCACACTGAGCACATGTGACAGACGTGACAGTCTGGAGAAGCCGTGTACAGCGATCTGCTGCCTGCAACATCCTTCAGCATGACTGGTTTGGCAGTGGGTCAGTAATGGTGTGGGGCGGCATTTCTTTGGATGGCCACACAGCCCTCCATGTGCTCACCAGAGGTAGCCTGACTGCCATTAGGTACCGAGAAGAGATCCTCAGAGCCCTTGTGAGACCATATGCTGGTGCAGTTGGCCCTGGGTTCCTCCTAATGCAGGACAATGCCAGACCTTATGTGGCTGGAGTGTGTGAGCAGTTCCTGCAAGATGAAGGCATTGAAGCTATGGACTGACCCACCCGTTCCCCAGACCTGAATCCGATTGAACACATCTGGGACATCATGTCTCGCACCATCCATCATTGCACCACAGACTGTCCAGGAGTTGGTGGATGCTTTAGTCCAGGTCTGAGAGGAGATCCCTCAGGAGACCATCCGCCGCCTCATCAGGAGCATGCCCAGAAGTTGTAGGGAGGTCATACAGGCACATGGAGGCAACACACACACAACTGAACATCATTTTCTTGTCTTGAGGCATTTCCACTGACGTTGGACCAGCCTGTAATTTGAGTTTCTACTTTGATTCTGAGTATCATTCCAACTCCAGACCTCCATGGGATATTAGTTGTGATTTACATTGATCATTTTTATGTTTTATTGTTCTCAACAAATTCCACTATGTAATGAATAAAGATTTGCAACTGGAATATTTCATTCAGTGATATCTAGGATGTGGGATTTTAGTGTTCCCTTTATTTTTTTGAGCAGTGTATTTTTCGAGCATGCTGAAGACACTTGGTTAGCATCCGATCATGCTCGGATAACACCTTATCCGCGCACGTGCGCTCATCACTAATGGATATCAATTATTCTGCAATATCGGATTGTCATAAGATAGCATATTAATCTACTCTTCCTGAGAGAGTCTGCACTTCTATCACTTTTATTTTCTAAGAAAACATCTCCATATGGCCGTGAGGGCCGCATATATGGCCGTGAAAAAATATTGAGCTTGCTTGATATTTTTTATGGCTCATGGACACGGTCTCCATTTAAAACAATGGTACCGCAAAAACAATGGTAGCTTGTTTTTGCGGTACACTGTATTTGCAGATCCCGTTTTTGTTCCCTGCAATTTGTTACAACAGGGAAAAACAGCGATCTGAGAAGGTTATTTGTGGCCCGTTTTGCAGGAGACCGCAAAAACAGGGCAATACGGCCTGCAAAATCGGCTTGTAAAAACCAGGCATGTGTAAAAGCTCCATCACACAGAGACAGCGTTTGTTTGGGTTTTATTTTTTAGCGTGTAGAAAACGCTCTGCGTTTCATACATTTCTAGAAACGTCCTTCCATTATTTCGTTGCATTGGTTTTTTTTATTCATATATGCATTTTTTTCATGCTATCCTTCCAAATCAAAATTCTATGGGAAATTGCAAAAATGTCAAAATTTTGACCATGCAGAATGAATGTGAGAGAACCCCCCCCCCAAAAAAAAATACCGTACATGAAATGAGTGAACAAGGCCAAATAAAGCAGTTTCCAGCGCATATCAAATCTGACTATTCCCTTACAGCTAACATCTGGTCAAGGCATTTTTTCTGCAAAAAGCATTGCAAAAATGCTGCTTTTAGAAAATGCAATCAACATAAAAACATATTTATAAAGTTAAATGAGCCAGAACTGTGTTGTAATTTTAGCCAAAAATATTTATAATATTTTATTCAGTTTCTGCACCTTGACCAATAACGGTCTCAGAGAAAGGGAGAATGGTTTACCTGAAAAGGGGCGTTGCTTAATATGCACCAAAAATGGGCCAAAGTTTTACTCATCTTGCTACAGCCTAAGGCCACGTGCACACCTTAAGTATTTGGTCAGTATTTTACATCAGTATTTGTAAGTCAAAACTAGAAGTGGGTGCGAAAGACAGAAGTGGTGACGTGTTTCTATTATACTTTTCCTCTGATTGTTCCACTCCTGGTTTTGGCTTACACATACTGATGTAAAATACTGATCAAATACTGATAGTGTGAACGTGGCCTTAAAAGAAATATGTCAGTAGGTTCAACTGTCCTTAGTCATCTACTGTATATGGGCATGTATGAGGCCATAAAAAGCTGAATAAAATAACACTTTGATACTGGCAATCCAATGTTTCATTCCAGAATAATCAACATTTTTCTTAAATATGTAAATGAGTTAAGATTTCTAGACCAGACATAGATCTCCCTGAGACTCTGCCTCCAGAGCTTATTTTAAATGAAAGGGGGCATTACCAGTGTGAGACATGTAATAACTTACTGTCTGCTCTCCTGAGCTACATGTTTTACACTCATAGCACCCTCTTTCATCTAAAATAAGCTCTGGAGGCAGATTTGCGCGAGATGTATGTATGGCCCATAGATATCATTTACATATTAAGAAAAATGGTGAATACCCTGGAATAAGACATTGGATCGCAGATATTAATGTATCATTCTATTCAACTTCCTATGACCATCATGCCCATATAGATGGCTTAGAAGGGTTGATCTATTTAGAGATATTCACTTTAAAAATCACCCGTCTACTTGGCCTGGGCAGTCCCTTCTGATGCCATCTAACGATTTAGCATAGAGCAAATTATGATATGTATATGACTTTTGTGATATTTAAACATTTATTAATGACCATACTTTGGTGAATTGATATATTAGTATGGACTTATATTTATATTATACTAACTTAGTAAGTAAGTAATCCTATCTTCGGGAAATAGGTTCTGTATTAGTCATGGCACTTCCTTGAACAGGATAGGCAACTTTTTGTACATCCGCAGATCAATGTGCTTTTAATTATGGAAATAATCATGTATGCTCGACTACTCCAAGTATTCATATTTAAGTTGGAATTGGGGAAGGGAACTGCTGGCCAAATGGCCATTTGGCTGACGGCCTTTTCACGTGCATAGCCAGCCTAAGACTTGATGTCTATATCCTAAACATCAACATGATTCACAAAGCCAGAGTACAAGAAGCATACATCTGGAACATTTTGGTAATTCCTGATATATTCCTTGTAACCAAATCCCTCCCACCTTTTGGTTTTTCACCAAGAGTACATGGCATCACCTTTCCCTTCCACATTCTCATACTTTATTTAATGTGTAATTTATTTCATGAGCATTCTTCAAATTTTATGTAAAGGTTTGGGGGATTTATTTGTGTATTTTGATTCACTTCAACTATATTATCTGATATAATTGTGTTACAGACTATATGGATCTCCTAGAGTAGACAGGCATATGACAGCAGGCAACAAAAAAATTAGCACATTGCATTAATGGGACTGTAAGCTGTAGCCACGATTATACAACCCCAAATCCCCAAAATGTTGGGCGCTGTGTAAAATGTAAAGAAAAAACAAGAATGCAATGATCTGGAAATATCTTATAGCCATATTCTATCACAACAGTACACAGTACACAGATCAGAGGTTGAATGTTAGACATTTTTCAATTACATTTGAAAAAAAAAAAAACTTATTTAGAAATTGATGGTGGCAACACATCTCAAAATAGTTAAGACAGGTTTAACAAAAGACTGGAGAATCATCGGGAAGGTCTATGAAAAACAGCTGGAGGATCAATGAAACAGCTGGACGGTCAATTTCCATCTAAGCCACATAATGGTGTATAAAAAGGGAGGCAGAGTCTCTCACATGCAAAGATAGTCAGAGGTTCATCAATCTGTGAACAAATATGTCTTAAAATCGTGGAACAATTTCAGAAACCTAACTTTTTTTTGGAATACGAGTTGTAAAATCTTTTGGGTCATAAGATCAAAGCAAGGGTCATTTGATGGAGTTTTTTTTTATTTCGGCTCCATATGCAGAATACAGGTTGTCAAAGTGCAACTAACATTCTGCTGATAACTTTAGAGTGGGAAAAACATTGCTTATTTACTGTTTTCCATAATTTTCTCCAGTATCACATACATATAAAAATTACAAATTGTCATAAACTCATCTTCAAATTTCCTACAATTCCTGCAACAATGGTTCCAGGTCTGCAGCATCGAAGCTACAGCCAAAGATTGGCTTCTGTAGTCATCTGGTCGCTGAGGGGAATGACAGGTGCTAAAGTGACTATTTTGTTATTTTTAGTAATATGCATGATAAACTGGGGATAAACTCACTTTCCTGACTTAGTATCTGGCCTGTCTCCATAAAAATAAAACATTAACATTTGGTCCAACTTTGTGAGGCATGTGCATTGGCTTCGCTAGATAAAGTAGGAAGGTATGCTTTTATGAGAAATTAAAAACTTTCTATTTTGTTTATTGTGTTACTACAGAGAATTTGAGCGGAGCAGAAAATGCATGGATACAAAATATACAAATTTGTTTTTAGGTCTTTTTATCAGGTGTTTGCTGGAAAAACCGCAACACATGAAAATTTAAGTGCATTTGGCTGTGTATTTTCCCATGTGTTTTGCAAGCAATTTCCATGGATGTTTCATGTACTGAGCATCTATTGTACTAGTAGTACAATGCTTCGAAAATAGGACACGCCACATTCTAAAATTTCAAACGCAACATTAAAATTTTACAATGCACTGATGTCAACAAAACCACAGATTCTTATGTGTCCAACTTTACAGTAATTCTGCTAGGAATATGAAAAACACATTGAAAAAATGTGAATGCGCCATGCATATGTGAACAGTAGAAAGTTGGTTTTTTTTTTACTAGAAAAACTGTTAAAAATGCTAAAAAAAATGTAAAAAAATGTAATGAGGAATATAATAATTTTCTTCAATACTTTCATACTCTTTCAAACGTTTGGTAGCCTCACCAATAACAGTGCGAAACATAGCAACCAATCTCCTGCATGGTGAAAAGAACAACATCCGTCATAAGGAGGTTCTGGCAAAAGACGTAGGTCTCACACTCATCTACATGAAAAACGGCGAGTGCAATCTGATAAAAAAAATCGGATTGCACTCTAAGTGCCCTGTCACGTATAAAGCTTCCCTGTTCTGCCAATCGTGCTAGACCCCCACGGTCAGTAAGTTGTTTGTTACATCATAATGAATTTGGCTCCGTTTTCTCTAACTCCAGTCTTGATTAATCTGGACCATGTAATCAGACATTGAAAACCCTCAAATGGTCCCGGTCTTCTCAATAAGGTTTGCGTAAATCAATAATACAATGGAATATAAACAACTTTTTTTATATATTTAATAATAGAAAATGAGTTTTTTGGCCATGAGTTAATTACTTCTCCTCCCCCAGCCTCCTGAACGATCAATCACTATTAGGTTAGTCTAATAGAGAGTGCAGGTGGGAACCAGAGAGGAAAGGAGGCAGCAGCTACAAAGAGAAATAAGAGCAGACAGACACAAAGATCAGAGCTGCTTCTTTCCAATATGTTTATCCACTAAGTTTGGATACACAGCTACACTTGTTATGATCCCTAGTGGCGGAGGATCACAAATAGATCAGCAAGTGATTAAACTAAGGACGGGCTCTAGGGAGATGGTAACTGGACTGATCGCAAATCTGAACCTATCCAAAACAACTAGAGGTAGCCGGTGAACGTGCCTAAAAAATTCTTAGACGTCTCGAGCCAGCCTGAGGAACTAGCTACCCCTAAAGAGAAAGAAAGACCTTGCTTGCCTCCAGAGAAATAATCCCCAAAGATATAGAAGCCCCCAACAAATATTAACGGTGAAGTAAGAAGAAGGCACATACATAGGGATGAAATCAGATTCAGCAAAAGAGGCCCACTAGTACTAGAAAGCAGAAAATAGAGCAGGGGTCTATGCGATCAATAAAAAACCCTTACAAAATATCCATCCTGAGATTTCAAGAACCCACACACCAACTAATGGTGTGTGGGGAGAAACTCAGCCCACTAGAGCAACCAGCAAGCGAGGAATTACATTTTAGCAAGCTGGAACAGAAAACATGATAAACACTGCTGATCAAAAAATGAGCAAACAAAACTTAGCTTATCCTGGATGGACTGGGAGCAAGGTAGTCAGAAGTAATCTGAGAAGCACTGATTACATCGACAGCCGGCAACAAGTGAAAGTAAAACAGAGCTATATAGGAACCTCCCAGAGGATAACGAACCAGCTGATAGCCAGAGACCAGCAGGATAACAAACAAAGCCACCAGGGGGAGCCCAAAGCAAAAGTCACACCATACCACCAGTGACCACAAGAGGGAGCCCGAAAACAGAGTTCACAACAGTACCCCCCCTTAAGGAGGGGTCACCGAACCCTCACGAAAACCCCCAGGGCGATCAGGATGAGCCACATGGAAGGCACGAACCAAATCGGCCGCATGAACATCAGAGGCGACAACCCAAGAATTATCCTCCTGACCATAGCCCTTCCACTTGACCAAATACTGGAGCCTCCGTCTAGAAACACGAGAATCCAAGATCTTCTCCACCACGTATTCCAATTCTCCCTCAACCAGCACCGGGGCAGGAGGCTCAACCGGAGGAACCACAGGTACCACATACCTCCGCAACAACGAGCGATGGAACACATTATGAATAGCAAATGATGCCGGGAGGTCCAGACGGAATGACACAGGGCCAAGGACTTCCAGAATCTTATAAGGACCGATAAACCGAGGCTTGAACTTAGGAGAGGAGACCTTCATAGGAACGAAGCGAGAAGATAACCACACCAAGTCCCCAATGCGAAGTCGGGGACCCACACAGCGACGGCGGTTGGCAAAGAGCTGAGCCTTCTCTTGTGACAACTTCAAATTGTCCACCCCATGATTCCAAATCTGATGCAACCTATCCACCACAACATCCACTCCAGGACAGTCAGAAGGCTCCACCTGACCCGAGGAAAAACGAGGATGAAACCCCGAATTACAAAAAAAAGGAGAAACCAAAGTAGCAGAACTAGCCCGATTATTAAGGGCAAACTCAGCCAACGGTAAAAAAGTAACCCAGTCGTCCTGGTCAGCAGAAACAAAACATCTTAAATAAGTCTCCAAGGTCTGATTAGTTCGCTCGGTTTGGCCATTCGTCTGAGGATGGAAGGCCGACGAAAAAGACAATTCAATGCCCAACTTAGCACAAAAGGTCCGCCAAAATCTAGACACAAACTGGGATCCTCTGTCAGAAACAATGTTCTCAGGAATCCCGTGCAAACGAACCACATTTTGAAAAAACAGTGGAACCAACTCGGAGGAGGAAGGCAACTTAGGCAAGGGCACCAAATGGACCATCTTAGAAAAACGATCACACACCACCCGGATGACAGACATTCTCTGAGAGACAGGGAGATCTGAAATAAAATCCATGGAAATGTGCGTCCAAGGCCTCTTCGGGACAGGCAAAGGTAACAGCAAACCACTGGCACGAGAACAGCAAGGCTTCGCCCGAGCACAAATTCTACAAGACTGCACAAAGGAACGCACATCCCGCGACAAGGAAGGCCACCAAAAAGACCTGGCCACCAAGTCTCTGGTACCAAATATTCCAGGATGGCCCGCCAACACTGAAGAATGAACCTCGGAGATGACTCTGTTGGTCCATCTATCCGGGACAAACAGTCTCTCCGGTGGACAGCGGTCAGGTCTATCCGCCTGAAACTCTTGCAGCACACGTCGCAAATCTGGGGAGATGGCAGACAAAATCACCCCTTCTCTAAGGATACCAGCCGGCTCTGAATCTCCAGGAGAGTCAGGCACAAAACTCCTAGAAAGAGCATCAGCTTTCACATTCTTCGAACCCGGCAGGTACGAGACCATGAAATCAAAACGAGAGAAAAACAACGACCAACGAGCCTGTCTGGGATTCAGCCGCTTGGCCGACTCGAGATAAATCAAATTCTTGTGGTCATTCAAGACCACCACACGATGTTTAGCTCCCTCGAGCCAATGTCGCCACTCCTCAAATGCCCACTTCATAGCCAACAGCTCCCGATTACCGACATCATAATTCCGCTCGGCAGGCGAAAACTTTCTTGAAAAGAAAGCACATGGCTTCATCACAGAGCCATCGGGGCTTCTCTGCGACAAAACAGCCCCCGCTCCAATCTCGGAAGCATCAACCTCCACCTGGAAGGGAAGTGAGACATCTGGCTGACATAAGACCGGAGCCGAAGAAAACCGACGCTTCAGCTCCCGAAAGGCCTCCACAGCCGCAGAAGACCAATTAGTCACATCAGAACCCTTCTTGGTCAAATCCATCAAAGGCTTAACAACGCCAGAAAAATTAGCTATGAAGCGACGGTAAAAATTAGCAAAACCCAAGAACTTCTGAAGACTCTTAACAGATGTAGGCTGCGTCCAGTCATGAATAGCCTGAACCTTGACTGGGTCCATCTCAATAGTAGAAGGAGAAAAAATGAAACCCAAAAAATAAATCTTCTGGACTCCAAAAAGACATTTTGAGCCCTTCACAAATAAAGCATTGTCACGTAGGACCTGAAAGACCATCCTGACCTGCTTAACATGAGACTCCCAATCATCCGAAAAAAACAGAATATCATCCAGATACACAATCATAAACTTATCCAGATATTCACGGAAGATGTCATGCATAAAGGACTGAAAGACTGAAGGAGCATTAGAAAGTCCAAAAGGCATCACCAAGTACTCAAAATGGCCTTCAGGCGTATTAAATGCAGTTTTCCATTCATCACCCTGTTTTATATGCACAAGGTTATACGCACCACGAAGATCTATCTTGGTGAACCAACTAGACCCCCTAATGCGAGCAAACAAATCAGTTAACAATGGCAAAGGATACTGAAATTTGACCGTGATTTTATTCAAAAGGCGATAATCAATACAGGGTCTCAGGGAACCATCCTTTTTAGCCACAAAAAAGAATCCTGCACCAAGAGGGGATGAGGACGGGCGAATATGTCCCTTCTCTAAAGACTCCTTTATATAACTCCGCATGGCAGCATGCTCCGGCACAGATAAATTGAAAAGTCGTCCCTTAGGAAACTTACTACCAGGAATCAAATTTATAGCACAATCACAGTCCCTATGAGGAGGTAGAGAATTGAGTTTGGGCTCCTCAAATACATCCTGGTAGTCTGACAAAAACGTAGGGACTTCAGAAGGAGTGGACGAAGCAATTGACACCACAGGAGCGTCACCATGAATTCCCTGACAACCCCAACTTGACACCGACATAGCTTTCCAATCCAGGACTGGATTATGAGTCTGCAACCATGGTAGACCCAACACGACGACATCATGCAAATTATGCAGTACAAGAAAGCGAATCACCTCCCGATGAACAGGAGTCATGCACATGGTCACTTGTGTCCAGTACTGAGGTCTATTCGTAGCCAATGGTGTAGAATCAATTCCCCTTAGTGGAATAGGGAATTTTAAAGGCTCCAAATCAAAACCACAGCGCCTGGCAAATGACCAATCCATCAGACTCAGGGCGGCACCTGAATCTACAAAAGCATTAACCGGGTAAGATGACAGGGAACAAATCAGGGTAACAGACAAAATGAACTTAGGCTGTAAAGTACCAATGGTAACAGATTTATCAACCTTTTTTTTGCGCTTAGAGCATGTTGAGATAACATGAGCTGAGTCACCACAGTAAAAGCACAACCCATTTTGCCGTCTATAATTTTGCCGTTCACTTCTGGTCAGAATTCTGTCACATTGCATAGATTCAGGTGTCTGTTCAGAAGACAACGCCAAATGGTGCACAGGTTTGCGCTCCCGCAAACGCCGATCAATCTGAATGGCCAGAGTCATTGACTCATTCAGACCTGCAGGCGTAGGGAACCCCACCATGACATTCTTAATGGCTTCAGAAAGACCTTCTCTGAAATTTGCAGCCAGGGCACACTCATTCCACTGAGTAAGCACCGACCATTTCCGAAATTTCTGGCAGTACACCTCTGCTTCATCTTGCCCCTGCGAGAGGGCCAATAACGTTTTTTCAGCCTGGTTCTCAAGATTAGGTTCCTCATAGAGCAATCCAAGGGCTAGAAAAAACGCATCTACACTAAGCAATGCAGGATCCCCTGGCGCCAATGCGAAGGCCCAATCTTGGGGGTCACCACGCAAAAAGGAAATGATAATCTTAACTTGCTGAACGGCATCACCAGAGGAACGAGGTTTCAAAGAAAGAAACAACTTACAATTGTTCCTAAAATTCAGGAACCTAGATCTATCTCCAGAAAACAACTCCGGAATAGGTATTCTAGGCTCTGACATAGGACTGTGAACAACAAAATCCTGAATACTTTGAACCCTAGCAGCAAGATGATCCAGACTGGAAGCCAAGCTCTGGACATCCATGTCAGCAGCTGAACTCAGAGCCACACCAAGATTAAGAGGAGGAGAGAAGCTAGCCACAGAAGCTAGACACACGGCAAAAAAAAAAAATAAAAATTCTCAAGGCTTCTTTTCTCCTGCTTCTGCCATGCAATTAACACTTTTGGGGCCGGCTGTACTGTTATGATCCCTAGTGGTGGAGGATCACAAATAGATCAGCAAGTGATTAAACTAAGGACGAGCTCTAGGGAGATGGTAACTGGACTGATCGCAAATCTGAACCTATCCAAAACAACTAGAGGTAGCCGGTGAACGTGCCTAAAAAATTCTTAGACGTCTCGAGCCAGCCTGAGGAACTAGCTACCCCTAAAGAGAAAGAAAGACCTCGCTTGCCTCCAGAGAAATAATCCCCAAAGATATAGAAGCCCCCAACAAATATTAACGGTGAAGTAAGAAGAAGGCACATACATAGGGATGAAATCAGATTCAGCAAAAGAGGCCCACTAGTACTAGAAAGCAGAAAATAGAGCAGGGGTCTATGCGATCAATAAAAAACCCTTACAAAATATCCATCCTGAGATTTCAAGAACCCACACACCAACTAACGGTGTTT
Organism: Ranitomeya variabilis; assembly: GCF_051348905.1. Lineage (NCBI taxonomy): Eukaryota > Metazoa > Chordata > Amphibia > Anura > Dendrobatidae > Ranitomeya > Ranitomeya variabilis. The sequence continues at coordinate 96,521,877 of NC_135237.1, forward strand.
GGGGAGAAACTCAGCCCACTAGAGCAACCAGCAAGCGAGGAATTACATTTTAGCAAGCTGGAACAGAAAACATGATAAACACTGCTGATCAAAAAATGAGCAAACAAAACTTAGCTTATCCAAGATGGACTGGGAGCAAGGTAGTCAGAAGGAATCTGAGAAGCACTGATTACATCGACAGCCGGCAACAAGTGAAAGTAAAACAGAGCTATATAGGAACCTCCCAGAGGATAACGAACCAGCTGATAGCCAGAGACCAGCAGGATAACAAACAAAGCCACCAGGGGGAGCCCAAAGCAAAAGTCACACCATACCACCAGTGACCACAAGAGGGAGCCCGAAAACAGAGTTCAGAACATACACTGCTCAGTACTGCTTTAATTTGTCCTCGTTGCTTGTTTCTACAGAGATAGGGGAGAAGGATTTCCTCTTCTCTACTAGCTTAGAGACAACTGACATTTAAAGGGAATCTGTCAGCAGGTTTTTGCTACCTCATCTGAGAGTAGAGTAATGTATGCAAAAGAAGCTGAATACAACGATGTATCACTTAAGATTCCTTAGTGCAGCTATTCTGACATAATCAGAGCTTCCAGATTTAGAATGAAGCAGAGCTGAGAAAGCTAACCCCACCTACACCAGGTTCTACATGTAGAAAGTCCATAGACAGTGAGGTGTCTATTTCAAGAGGGAGCATTGCTGGACTAGTCTGGCAATGTTAATCTCTTAGTGATAAATCCTTCACAATTAGTAAACAACAGCGCCCACTTTGACGAGTGACACCTCCCTGAATTCTGTCTCCACCCCTACCTCCTGCTGTTTTCAGATTACATAGCAAAAACCTGCTGACAGATTCCCTTTAAATTGAGACCATAAAGGAGAAAGTTGGTGATAAATGCAGAATATAAGTCATCTAAAGAAATAGTGTTAATTCTCATGTACATACACTACAGCTAATTCTGAGGAGTCCCCTAAATTGACATTACGATTTAGGACTATAGTTATTTTATCTTCTACTGGGGGTATACTTAGTACAGGATGGAGGCAATGCAGTATATTGTATGGATAATGAGTGTATGGGTAAAAATATATGCAGTGGAGTGGCAATTTTCTGTTAAGTATTAATACTGTGCGCAATTAGTAGCCCTTGTGTGAGAACTACTAGGCACTAAGGCTGAAACATTATGTGGTCCCACCCGTGCAGCTAGGATTAATTGTGGAGACAACCACAACATGCACAGATTGGGCTAAGGCCTGTTTCACACGTCAGTGGCTCCGGTACGTGTGGTGACAGTTTTCTCACGTACCGGAGACACTGACTGACGTAGACACATTAAAATCAATGTGTCTCTGCACATGTCAGCGTGTTTTCACGGACCGTGTGTCCGTTTGAAAAACACGGAGACATGTCAGTGTTCGTGGGAGCGCACGGATCACAATGTCCGTGTGCCGCCCGTGTGCCGACTGAGTACCACACGTACTGTGCAGGAGACAGCGCTAGAGTTAAGCGCTGTCCCCCCAGCGTGTGGTGCTGAATCCGCCATTCATTTCTGCTCCGCAGCAGCGTTCGCTGGAGAAAAGGAATGAAAAATCAATGTTTTTTTATTATTTTTGTGTGCAAAATAAAGATCCTTGTCACCTGCCGCCTCCCACCCCCTGTGCGCCCTCCCGCTGGCATTAAAATACACACCCAGCTCCCTCGATGCTTCCTCTCAGCGCCGCAGCTTGTCCTGTATGAGCGGTCACGTGGTGCTGCTCATTACAGTGATGAATATGCGGCTCCACCTCCTATAGGGATGGAGCCGCATATTCATCACTGTAATGAGCGGTACCACGTGACCGCTCATACAGGACAAGCTGTGATGCTGAGAGGAAGCATCGAGGGAGCCGGGTGAGCATTTTAATGCAAGAGGGCGGGCGCACAGGGGGTGGGAGGCGGGATGTAACCAGGAACTTTATTTTAACCACAAAAAATATATAAAAAACATTGATTTTTCATTCCTTCTCTCCAGCGAATGCTGCTGGAGTGAAGGAATTAATTCTGGCTTCAGCACCACATGCAGGGAGGACAGCGCTTAACTCTAGCGCTGTCTCCTGCACGGTCCGTGTGGTACTCAGTCGGCAGACGGGCAGCACACGGCTGCTGCACGTGTGCCACACTGATGTGCCATGTGAGCACACGGACACGGATAACTCTGGTACCGATTTTTCCGGTACCGGAATTATCTGGATGTGTGAGACTGGCCTAACATGGGGCTTGTACATGACAAAATATTTCCCTCTAAACGGGTTGTCTGATTTTTGTTGTTATTGCTGGGGTAGCTTAAGGGGTTTCTACATTTCTAAGGAATCATTTTTTTAACACACAGCACAGATCAAATGAGAATTCTTGTGATACAATTGCAATAAGTATTTCAGAGCTTCTGTTTTAAGTGGCCCCCAGTCTGGACCCCAGGGGAGCCCTCAAGCATCAAACCCCTCACTGTGCCCTAATAGTCCAGGAGTTGTGTTATTAAGACAATGCCCCCAAAATAATTAGTAGGCTATGCTCACACATTGCATTTTTGCAGCATTTCTTAATGCACATTTTCAGCTGTGTTTCACAGTACCAGCAAAGTCTATGACATTTCAGAAATCTCATGCACACACATTGGTTTTATTTTCCTGACTCATTTGGAAAACTGCTGCGTTTTCTAAAACTGCACACTTCTTTCAATGTTTTTACCTGAAACAACGAGTAAGTGGAAAAATTAAGCAAAAAACGCAGGTATCAGTTTTTGCTGTGTTTTTGGTGCAAAAATCTATGGAAGTTAAATCAGGCATTTTTTTTCGTTGGGCCACTAAACTTTATCAACATGCACAAGAGGCAACAAAAACAGCGCAATAAAAACACAGCAAAAACTCAGCAAAACCTATTTTTTTGTAAGCAGCTTCTTTACTGCCAAGAGAGCAGGCTTTGCCTGCGGAAAAAAAAACGCAGCAAAAACACGTGTGAACATAGCCGTAATGAGTGCTCTGATTCTATACATATGCCAGGAAGGAAAACACAGATAAGATATGATCTCTGAGAAGAACATAGGGCATGGACTAAAAAGTGGCAAGATGTTAACTTTTTTACTACTTCTAGGGGTTGTTTTTTTTTTTTAAGTGAAAATTTTTTCTTTTTTTAAGTGCTCTGATTTTTTTTTTATTTTTAAAGGGCAAAAAAATTGATAGAACCCCTATGTAACTCCCTGCAGGTTTTTGCTCTAACATTTACCTATTTCCTAGAGGTCTCTGCTTCTTGATCACATCTCTATACACTAGACATGGTTGGATATTTCTGTTCAAACTATGACTAAAGAGGGTGACTACTGTCACTAGAGACTGGCTAATAGCGGGTGACTACTGTGACTAGAGATTGGCTGACAGCGGGTGATTACTGAGACTAGAGATTGTCTGAAAGCGGGTGATTACTGAGACTAGAGATTGGCTGAAAGTGGGTGACTACTGTGACTAGAGATTGGCTGAAAATGGATGATTACTGAGACTAGAAATTGGCTGAAAGTGGGTGACTACTGTGACTAGAGATTGGCTGAAAGTGGGTGATTACTGAGACTAGAGATTGGCTGAAAGCGGGTGATTACTGAGACTAGAGATTGGCTGAAAGCGGTGATTACTGAGACTAGAGATTGTCTGAAAGCGGTGATTACTGAGACTAGAGATTGGCTGAAAGCGGGTGACTACTGAGACTAGAGATTGGCTGAAAGCGGTGATTACTGAAACTAGAGATTGGCTGAAAGCGGGTGATTACTGAGACTAGAGATTGGCTGAAAGTGGGTGATTACTGAGACTAGAGATTGGCTGAAAGCGGTGATTACTGAGACTAGAGATTGGCTGAAAGTGGGTGACTACTGTGACTAGAGATTGGCCAAAATGCCATTAGTTTATGACTAGTTCAGGTGTGTGAAGTTCAGACTTGGGTAAGTGTCAGAACGGATGCTGTGGGGGATCAGTGAGTTGCTGTTACTTCTTTTGTTTATTTTTAGCGGTCTGAGCCCTTTAAACATGTTTTTTGTGCTCTGGAAACCCCTTTAAGCCGGCCATCTTTGTGGTCCTGCAAATCTTTAATGGATGAGAATGTCCAGTGCTAATCTACAGAGGGAAGAAATGTTTCTCCATCACCTTTATGATTTACCACGACATTTGCATAACCCAAATTTCGGTATGCTGCAGCCGTTACATACAGCGCACTCATTAGCGCACTCGTTAGCACACCTTCCTGTGCCATTTTCTTCGGGACAGACAAGTAAAGTGCTTGGATATTTATCTAGGACTCGAACTTTGTTTTCTTTTAATAAAAGCCCAGCTATTGTGTCGGCTTAAAAATATCATGCATTAAAATGGAAATACATTATTTAACAATCACCTCCATATGAGACATTACTTGAGCTGAACCAGAATTCTGCCATAACGCTCGGGTATTAACTAATTAAACTTTCAGAAGTCATTTCAGGCTGAGCTTCCTCCAAAATAAATGGAGCTGAGTAGAAAGCATTAATTTTACCAGGCACACTACCAGTATGTGTGTACCTATGTCTATACCTTACATTGGTCAGCCCTGGCCATGGCGGAATAAGGTAGTAGAGTCAGCCTGAGATCCTGTATAGCCCACCTCCTGTGATGACATCTCGCCCCACGTGATTGCCGCAGGCTATAACTGGCTGCAAATCCCGATGGAAATTTTGCAGCAAATTTGCACTGTAATATTTTGCACAGGTGTTTTTCACTGAAAATCTTAAGTTTTACAGATAAATCTATGGCAAAAATGCTAATAAAATTTGATTTATGCAACAGGCTGCAATATACAGTGGGGGAAATAAGTATTTGATCCCTTGCTGCTTTTGTACATTTTGTAAGTTTGCTCACTGACAAAGACATTAACAGTCTATAATTTTAAGGGTAGGTTAATTTTAACATTGAGAGATAGAATATCAAAAATAAAATCCAGAATATCACATTGTATAAATTCTATAAATTTATTTGCATTTTGCAGTGAGAAATAAGTATTTGATCCCTCTGGCAAACAAGACTTAATACTTGGGGGCAAAACCCTTGTTGGCAAGCACAGCAGTCAGATGTTTTTTTTACTTGATGATGAGGTTTGCGCACGTCAGGATTAATTTTGGTCCACTCCTCTTTGCAGATCATCTCTAAATCAAGTTTTTGTTTTGGACATAACAGGACCAAGCACAATGTAAAAACACCCTAATTAGTTCTCTATATTCAATCTTTGCGTTGCGTAATTAATGCAGATTTTTTGCTCCAATTTCTAAACCAAAATCCACAGATTTCAGCATCTAAAATCCACACAAATATGTTCAACACTTATTTATGCACTTTAGCCTGTATTTTTTTGTTGCAGAAATGCGTCAATAAAAAAGCAAGAAAACAACGCCAGGCGAACCTAAGGACTCAGAGTCTCGTTTGAGGGGTAAAATTTATATTTAAAAAAGTTGTGTTTGCGAATAGAAATTGACATGTTACGCAACAGAAACCAGTTTTGGTGCGTGTGCGTGAAATTCTGCTAAAATCTGATCACTTTGCTAGTACTGTAGAAATGCTACAGTTTTTATTTCAGGAAAACCCTGGCGTAAAATCTGCCAAAAACACAACTTGTTCACCTGGCCTGTAGCTTCTGGTCTGTGAAGTTAAAACATTCATTCAGTCTTGTGATAGAAATGGTGAATAATTAGGGTTAATTGGATGCAGAAAAACTGGGTTATTTGGTGTCCACATTTAGAATTATTCCATAGTGTGTATACATCCATATCAGACAGCAACTGTAGATTGGCCACAGCAAAACATGTGGACGTTTCTTAGCTCATGTATGTCTTCCTTTTTGCCTTTCTTCTTTCTGTACGTACATATACACATTAGGACTCGCATGATGGAATATTAAGTGCCTGACATGACAGGGGATTCCATTACCGTGTGGTCTTCTTGAGTTGAACATACTGGTCAATCTACTGCCGCGGCACTTTGTAACATTCTGCTCTTTCTTCGTACTATCCCCTTTTTGATCTTTACTACTCAGATGTAAAAGAGAAAATAAGTGTTTTATCAAGTTCAAAAAAGTTACATTTTGGTGCACCTAATCTCTGATAAAAGGATTGAAAATAAGTCAAGGACGTAAATCTTTGTGCCGCAGAAAACATTTCCCGTTTCCCTGACCTAGCAGTGATTTGTGCACATCTTGTTCAAATTTATCATCTGAAGTTCATCTTTTGCTTTTTGCAGAGAAGGCTCCTCACATAGCACAATGTAGTGATCTTAGTGCATGAATGGAAACACATGATCGCTGTAGACAGCGCAAGAATAAAATGGGAAGGAGCAGAAATTATTATCTGATGAGAGATGTGTGGCTTTGATCCATCAGTCTCTGCCTCATGTCAGAGAAATCTGAACCAGCTCCTTAAGAGTCTAAAACTTCCTCCGATTCACTGATCTCTTCTCAAAAAAAATGGTTTCCTTGGTCACACTAATAAAAACATGCAACACATGATGGTGCTACAAACTGTGAGCTGAAATTTCCATTTTTCTGATTTTGGTGGATCACACGAGCGTAAATAAAATGTAAAAAAAAAACCACTGTGGTTAAGAGAACAGTACGTGGGAAGGCGATTCCATAATGGCATCTCAAATATCAGAGTATGACCTACTAAATTCTGCTGGACGAGGTCTTCTAAATGTGTCTGGATCTTAGAATATTAAGTTGTACCGCTATTATATACAAGCTATGATTGCAACTTGTCGAGCAGTATTCATTAATGGATCCTACCACATCTGCGATATGAGAATGTACAGAAGAATATACAGCTCTGGCAAAAATTAGGAGACCACTGCACAGTTTTACAAAAATCAGCTTCTTTACATGTCTGACAGCCATTCCATTCCAGTGCCAGTTGAATTAATATTATTATTTATTATTATAGCGCCATTTATTCCATGGCGCTTTACATTTACATAGTAAAAAACAGGTACAATAATCTTAATCAATACAAGTCACGACTGTTAGAGGAGGAGAGAGGACCCTGCCCGTGAGGACTCACAATCTACAAGGGATGGGTGAGGATACAATAGGTGAGGGCAGAGCTGGTCATGTAGTGGTTTGGTGGATCGGTGGTTACTGCAGGTTGTAGGCTTGTCGGAAAAAGTAGGTCTTCAGGTTCCTTTTGAAAGTTTCCACAGTAGGCGAGAGTCTAATATGTTGGGGTAGAGAGTTCCAGAGGAGGGGGGTGCGCGGGAGAAATCTCGTATGCGATTGTAGGAAGAAGAGATAAGAGGGGAGTCGAGAAGGAGATCTTGTGAGGATCGGAGGTTGCGTGCTGGTAGGTATTGGGAGACGAGGTCACAGATGTATGGAGGAGACAGGTTGTGGATGGCTTTGTATGCCATGGTTAGGGTTTTGAACTGGAGTCTCTGGGTAATGGGGAGCCAGTGAAGGGATTCACAGAGAGGTGCGGCTGGGGAATAGCGAGGGGATAGGTGGATTAGTCGGGAGGCAGAGTTTAAGATAGATTGGAGGGGCGTGAGAGTATTAGAGGGGAGAACCAACCAGAGTACACCTCATTCTACTTCATGTGCTACTGATTAGGTGATCACCTGAACCAAATCTTATTTAACAAAAGGAAAGTATAAAGAACACTGCTGTGGTGTTCACAATCCTCTTGCAATAGGACAAGCTGAATGGCAAAACAAGTGCTAGTAATATCCCAAAAGTAATAGGAATGAAAAAATAACTTTTAACCATGCCAAAGGAGTTGAAAAGAAAAGTCTTGAGTGGGGAAACAAAGGTCTCAATTCTGGCTTCACTAGCAGAGGGACACAGTGAGTGTCATGCTGCCTCCATCCTTAAAATGTCTAAGACGGCAGTCCGTTACAACAAGGTCAAGCAGCAGACATTGGGGACAACAAAGCTACAGACGGGCAGAGGGTGAAAATGACTCTCTACTGACCGGGATGACCATCATCTTATTCGAATGTCACTCAGCAAGCGCAGGATGACATCAAGTGACCTACAAAAGGAATGGCACCTGAGGTGAAGTGCATGGCAAGAGGAGGCTCCTAGAGGCAGTACTCAAGTCATGAAAAGCTAGAAAAAAGCCTTTCCTCAATGAGAGGCAAAGGAGAGCCAGGCTGAAGTTTGTCAATCTATAAGGATTGGACCATAGAGGACTGGAGTAAGGTAATCTTCTCTGATGAGTCTAATTTTCAGCTTTGCCCAACACCTGGTTGTCTAATGGTTAGACGGAGACCTAGAGAGGCGTACAAGCCACAGTGTCTTGCACCCACTGTGAAATTTGGTGGAGGATCGGTGATGATCTGGGAATGCTTCAGCAAGGCTGGAATTGGCCAGGTTAATCTTTGTGAAGGACGTATGAATCAAGCCGCATGCAAGGTTATCCTGGATAAACCGTTGATTCCTTCTGCTCAGGCAATGTTCCCTAACTCTGAGGACTGTTTTTTCCAGCAGGACAATGCGCCATGCCACACATATAGGTCAATCAAGGTGTGGATGAAGGACGACCACATCAAATCCCTGTCATGGCCATCCCAATCTCCAGACTTGAACCCCATTGAAAGACTCTGGAATGCAATCAAGAGGAAGATGGATAGTCACAAACCATCAAACAAAGAAGAACTGCTTAAATTTTTGCACTAGGAGTGGCCAAGGTCACCCAAAAGCAGTGTGAAAGACTGGTGGAAAGCATGCCAAGACGCATGAAAGCTGTGATTAAAAATCATAGTTATTCCACAAAATATTGATTTTTGAACTCTTCCTGAGTTAAAACATTAGTATTGTTGTTTCTAAATGATTATGAACTTGCTTTTTTTGCATTATTTGAGGTCTGCAAGCAATGCATTTTTTTGTTATTTTGACCATTTTTCATTTTCAGAAAATAAATACAAAATTTATTGCTTGGAACTTCGGAGGAATGTTGTCAGTAGTTTATAGAATAAAAGAACAATTTACATTTTACACAAAAATATACCTATAAAGAAAAAAATCAGACAAACTGAAAATTTTTCAGTGGTCTCTTAATTTTTGCCAGAGCTCTATATTGATGAAAAAACCTTGGCAGAAAGGATCATCCAAACATCTTGGAGAATTAACCACAGATCTTCGGTGGATGTAGACTTGCACAAATATTACTGTATCTTCATGTAATCCCAGACAGACTCGATGATGCTGAGATTAGGGCTTTGTGTGGGCCATATCACCACTTGCAGTACTCCTTGTTCTTCAGCTCTTAATGACATTGGTGGAATGTTTGATTTCATTGTTTGGGATAGGTATCCCAAGAACTAGGCTCTGAAATGTGAATGGAGCGGTAGTCAATGGTGGAGGTCCCCAAGCACTTGGACTCCTAGAGATCTGGAAGTAATCACCTATGCAATGAACGGAGTCATAACGTCTGAACTTGAGACTACCACTTTAAAGCCTCCACAGTAAAGGGTCTCAGATAAGTTTTAGGGGTTATTTCTGACAACAAGGTTGTCTAATGTTCCGGTGACAACCAGCAAGTCTGAAACAAAGGTTAGCGTTTTACATACTTATGGTCACTTGAAGACTGCTCGAGCCAGAAAGCAAAGTTGCATCCTAACAGTGTGAAAATTAGCCACTATAAGGACTCCGCAGCCAACAATGCTTGCCAACATTTTGCTCTGGTTTGAAAAACTCTTTTAAGGAGCAAGTGACTCGTATACTTTTCTGGCATATGGGACCCTTATTGTCCTTCGTCTCCTAATTTTCTTAATATTAGTCCGAATGTCAATTCAGCTGAAGATTACGGGTTTTTTCTATTTGCACAAGCTATCTCGTTTACTCAGAGAAAGACGGATATAAAGCACAATAACGTTAGGTTATATGCTGCTAAAAAGGAATATACCGTATTTAGTAGAAAAGCAGCAAATCTGTTAGTAGGGATCGTAAATCTGGCTACACGGCTCTACATTGCGGCTCGGCCCTCCTCAGCTTCATGGTACAGCTCCAGAATCAGTCACCACCTTGTTAGTTATTTGCTGGAGGCTGCACGCTGGTGCCAGAATGGTTCAGCTGGACACGTCATTGCCGCCAGCGCAGATTTCATCACACACCTTTATTGCAGCACTAATTTGTATTTATACCAGTATGTATCAAATAATCAGCTTCAATTCAGACCGACCGACATACCTATTGATGTAACTCAATGCAACATATGTTGGCTGCTGAAGTTCCTGCTTCTCCAAGATGCGTGGATCTGTGTCTGTAATACAAACAGGGAGCAATTCTATTAGAGCCCACATGAAGCAAAGAATATACAATATGCTAAGTACTATAGTGTTTATGAGCTATATTCAGAATCTGACCTCGTATTTCCAGTACCTGGTTATTGAACATCAGCTTTTGCACCTTACTAGCATTTTAGTTTGGGACAGGCAAGCTATTGGACAAGGGCAAAAGCTAAAAGAAGTTCCAGTACCTATAATGCTGGAAGAATACCCAAGAATTACTGCCTGCTCCAGTTATAAGCTGACTAAATGTAAGACAATATTTAGGAATCTGCTCTTATGTAGTTATAAGGTTATTGGCATAACTATAACTATATTTTTTGTCAGCACAAATGTATTGTATGCAGTATATGAGAATGTCTTCAAGGACAGCAATATAAAAGGCAGAATACTAATACTAGAACCTTTTTTCACTTTTATCTCCCTAAAGATAGTCTTCTTATGTAGATTTTGCATTAGAGAATTATAAGTCAAACTTGACGGTCAGGTTGGCTGTAAGCCACAGCTGTCAGTAAGGGTAGAGGGGAGGGATTGGTGAGCTTTCTGTGCAAAGAGTCCACAGTCCTGCACATGAGGGGGCCACCTTCAGGGCACTTCTCTGCGCAAAGGAGTAAATATTTCTCCTTCTTAGTCTTGGTAGTAGCTAAAGAAGCACTCTCATCAAAATTTGTATCCTCTTAATATATTGCAATCATCATATTATATAGCACTGTGCAATTACAATTGCTCATTTTGTCTTTCTACCCAGATATTTTTTCTCTTTTCCATTACGTTTGTGACATCAGGTGATTAAAAACTGAATAACTGACTCCTAAGCTCTATGTAGAAACAGGAGGTCTCTTTTCCTGTTTCTATATAGAGCAGCAAAAAGAGAATTATCTGGGTAGAAAGGCAAAATGAGCAATTGTAAGTACACAGTGCTATATAATATGACTGCAATATATTAAGAGGATACAAACTTTGATAGGAGTGCTTTTTTAGTCAAGGCCCAAACTGCAAAAAGTTTCCATCATTCAGTGTAAATTGGGGCAATTTACATGTTTAAAAAAAATGATCCACTGAACAGTGAGATAGTATGGTGCTACCTGAACACCTTCAAGTCTATAGCAATATGGATGTCTACCTATTGAGCTCAATGCTGATGGACACTCATGCTCTGTCACCCTTCCCAGCCTCTGCTTACTACAGAACAACCAATAGAGTTAGCTTTCTGCCCTGCTTTTCAGTAAAGGAGCAGCAGGAAGATAAAGAAGGGACTGTAATGTTGGCTGCCAGAGGGTGAAGGAGATTGATTTCATCCACAGTTTGCCATCTGCAACACTTATTAGCAGCATCAAATAATTGTACAAAACATTTAACATAATTCAAACAAAAATACTACTTCAAATCGTGCATATCTAGTATGATACTGATTTTTTTGTAAACTAAACTGCTTAAAAAATTGCATTACAGTACCCATATATGCCATAGAGTAGTATTTTTCCCTTGCACATTTTCTACTTTTTCATGGATTTGTTTCTTTTTTTATACCAAACTATGATTCTATATAACAATAGAACAGGACGAAACCCCAAACCCTTCCTACGTTTTTTTTCCTTCCCTCTAGCAAAGTTTCTGACTTATTTTAATTTATTATTACTCCATGTGACATATTATAGAAATATGCTATTAATTCACCATTAAGATTCTGATTAAATATGACTGCTCATTCCGCCGTATATCTTCCCTTTGTCTATGCTCAGGGAATGGAAGGAGACATATATCAGGGCAGGGAAATAAGCTGGCGTACAGAAGGCACTGCGGCACTCACAAATTCGGTTACTTTGTGATTTGTGCTTCCTGACAGTTGCAAATAACGTTCATTCAGCATTTTATCAAACCCTACCTTGCATCACTGTGTTGAAAGCCTCCTGCCTCTAAATTCAGCTGCCTAGAAAAAACATGTCATCTGAATCATACATATTCCTGCTCAGTTCAGCCTGTTTTATTATGTTGCCAACCATGCTCCATAGGATATATATTACAGGCTGAAATTGACTGTCAAAGTGTATCTGTTCCCTGCCACAGGCTCGGAAAGATTTAACCCTTTGGGCTCTTCAGTCTTTAGAATATCCCCCCGGTCAAGGTTCCTGATTGCAGACTACAGCAATGCCTTACCTCACCGCAATTAATGGTAACGTTTATGGCAGGGAACCAATAAAATATTTATGTCTATTGAACAAGCGCAGTTTCTCCAGCTTCTTAAAGTAAAATTGATTTTTGCTTAAAAAGTTTGTTAATGTGAATTAGTTGACCTAAACTAAAATGCTGGGAACTTTTCAAGTCTGTTTTTTTTTTACTTTTCATTCCTCCTGACAATTATTCGAAAATCATATAAAATGTAAAACTGAAATCATCATAAAGTACAGAACAATACCACCTAAAAAAATTAAAATGTAATATTTTCAATAGATAAAATGGTTTATAGATAGAATTATTCAGAGAATCGTCAAGTTGAGAATTGAAAAAAAAAACCCTCCACCAGTTGGTGTTTCCTCCTTTGCTGGCACCTCTGCCAGTTGGTGTTTCCTCCTCTCCTGGCACCTTTGCTGGTTGGTGTTTTCTCCTCTGCTGGTACCTTTACCGGTTGGTGTTTCCTCCTCTCCTGGAACCTTGGCCAGTTGGTGTTTCCTCCTCTCCTGGTACCTTGGCCGGTTGGTGTTTCCTCCTCTCCTGGGACCTTTGCCGGTTGGTGTTTCCTCCTCTCCTGGTACCTTTGCAGGTTGGTGTTTCTTCCTCTCCTGGTACCTTTGCCGCTTGGTGTTTCCTCCTCTCCTGGTACCTTTGCCGGTTGGTGTTTCCTCCTCTCCTGGTACTTTTGCCTTTTGGTGTTTCCTCCTCTCCTGGTACCTGTGCCGGTTGGTGTTTCCTCCTCTCCTGGTACCTTGGCCAGTTGGTGTTTCCTCCTCTCCTGGTACCTTTGCCAGTTGGTGTTTCCTCCTCTCCTGGTACCTTTGCCGGTTGGTGTTTCCTCCTCTCTTGGTACCTTTGCAGGTTGGTGTTTCCTCCTCTCATGGTACCTTTGCAAGTTGGTGTTTCCTTGGTGTTTCCTCCTCTCCTGGTACCTTTGCCGGTTGGTGTTTCCTCCTTTGCTGGTACCATTGCCGGTTGGTGTTTTCTGCTCTCCTGGTACCTTTACCGCTTGGTGTTTCCTCCTCTCCTGGTACCTTGGCCGGTTGGTGTTTCCTCCTCTCCTGGTACCTTTGCCGGTTGGTGTTTCCTCCTCTCCTGGTACCTTTGCCGGTTGGTGTTTCCTCCTCTCCTGGTACCTTGGCCGGTTGGTGTTTCCTCCTCTCCTGGTACCTTGGCCGGTTGGTATTTCCTCCTCTCCTGGTACCTTTGCCGGTTGGTGTTTCCTCCTCTCCTGGTACCTTTGCCGGTTGGTGTTTCCTCCTCTCCTGGTACCTTTGCAGGTTGGTGTTTCCTCCTCTCCTGGTACCTTTTGTTTGTTGGTGTTTTATCCTCTCCTGGCTGGGCTTCCATCCGGTTCTTGGCGTATCCCAGCCCCCTGTTGTAATGTCTCATCACGTGACCACTACAACCTCTGATTGACTATATGAGTCACATGGGATGGAATGTCTCCAGAGGAGGCAAGGATGTGCCAAGACAGGCTTGGGAGTCCTGCTAGGAGAGGAGGAATCACCGGTGAAGTTATCGTTTTTCCCCACAGTGGAACCCCAAATAAACTCAGGAGTATTGTATTTTTACTACTTATTTAAGCACAATGGGGAAATAAGGTGGTTAAAAAAATATGGAAAGAAAATCTGCAGAGTATCTGGAATGTCTTAACATATCCTTATTATTTGAATCCGGTTTCTATTATAAACATATTTCAAATACATGATGGTATTTACCTTTATTTGACTAACAATATAAATAAAATTTCAGCTTTCATACAAGCCACAAACAATAGGCTGTTATTTCCTGCTTTCTGCAGCTCATTTGTCGTCTTTGCTCTGTAGACTGGGTCAGAGTCAGCAGAGGATTTGGGATTTAGGGCAGATGACTCTTCTATTGTATAACTGGATAGTTTAGATAAAGCAAGATAGAAATACTAAACATACAATCAGGATTCAGTATGCCCATTGCTTGTCAATCTCTGGACTCTGGGGAATCCTTATACTTCCTAGTGTCGTGACATTTTTCTAATCATTTTAATGGATTTCAAGCATTGCAGCTGCCACAAAGCAAACACACCCTTATTTACTGTACAGACAATGTTGGAAGTGTGTGCATCAAACATGTCCACCCTCAGAAAAGATTTTAAAATTGAAAAATAGATGCAACTATTTTGCAATGGTTTTGCAGTGATCTTGAATGCAGTGGGGCTCCAACATCATCAGGCTTTTCCATTCAAAGTCTATGGGACTAACAGAGATGTTAAAGCGAACCTGTCATCAGGATTTTGCTCAGTAAACTACAAGCATTGTCAGGTTGGCGCTATAACACTCATTAATATGATACCTGGGTTGAAGAAATCTGTTCTCTGGTTCTTGTTTAATCTGTGTTTGCAAGTTTGAGTGACGGAGATGCTTGTGTTCCGGGGGGGAAGGTCTCCTTTTAGTGCTCTGGCCTCACCATCAGCAGAATATTAAATGCGCAGTCGCAGTATTTAAAATAGGAGGCAGGTCACTGGAGGTTTAGTGACCCGTCATTTAAGCTCAGAATGATGATGAAGCCAGAGCGCTACATAAAGCATCTCATTAATTCAAAACTGCACACACAGATTAAACAAGAACCACAAGACAGATTTCTTCAACCCAGGTATCATTTTAATCAGTGTAACAACGCCAACCTGACAATGCCTGTAGTTTACTTACACATAACTAATCCCACATCGTAACTTGTGAGAAGAAGAGATCCCATACAATATTAAAACCAATGTTTATTAATATTTATATTTAAAATAACATAATAAAAAAGCAAAATATACCGTAGGCAGGGCCGGTTTTAGACAAAGTGGGGCCCTAGGCAAAAATTTAAAGTGGGGGCCCCAAATGATAACATTGCACTGTGGCCCCCATATTTAGGGGCCTTATATCGGCCAACGGGTCTGCCACTATTAGCTGTATGCAGGGTCACTGCTGGCACTTTGAAAAGCAGCTTTTCGCCATGTTCATATGCAGAATTTTTGCAGCTTTTTCTTCTGCAAATAATGAGTTTACAGCATAAGCAAAAACTGAGATTTTCAGAAATCTCCTGCACACCCTTTTATTTTCCGTCGACTGAATTTCACAACTGCAGTGTTTTTTTAAATCTGCAGCATGTCACTTCTTTCAGCGATTTTTTTCACCCGTAGAAAGCAATGAAAAAGTTTAAAAAATGCTGCAAATGTTGCAACGTTGTTTTTCACTGTGTTTTTTGTGAATTAGACCATTTGCACATGTTGCGGTTTTTGCTACGGATCCGCAGCGTTGTTGACGCTGCGGATCCGCAGCAGTTTTCCATGCGGTGTACAGTACCATGTTAACCTATGGAAAACAAAAACCGCTGTGCACATGCTGCAGAAAAAAACGCGCGGAATTGCTTCGGTTTATTTTCCGCAGCATGTCAATTCTTTGTGCGGAATCCGCAGCGGTTTGACACCTGCTCCATAATAGAAAACCGCAGGTGTAAAACCACAGGTGGAATCCGCACAAAAACCGCGGTAAAACCACGATAAATCCGCAGGAAAAAAGCAGTGTTTTTGCCCTGCGGATTTATCAAAATCAGTGCGGAAAAATCCGCAGACCAGTCGGCAGCGTGTGCACATAGCCTAACACTAACTTTATTAAACATGTACTGTAGACAAAATGCATACTGTAAAAAACAAACAGCAAAAGCTCTAAGGGTGTGTGCCCACAGTCAGTAAACGCTGCGGGTCGGCTGCTGTGCACTTATACAGCGTCCAACCCGCAGCGGCCAGATGTTACAGTATAGTGGAGGGGATTTCAAGAAATTCCATCTCTACTATGCGTGCACTGACACCCGCACCTCACCCGCAGAGACGGACATGCGGCACGTCTGTCCAGGCTGCAGCATGCCAATTTATCTGGCGCAGACGCGAGTCTCTGCAAGAGAAATCTCACCCCTGCAATGTATAGGACGCAGGGATTCCACACGGTTCAATGAACACACGCGGAATCACCTGTGTTTAAAAGATGACAGCACTCTGGATGGAGCACATGTCCGCTGCATCCAAAGGGCTGTCATTTCCGGATCCTCTGCACATACCCTAAAAAATGGGTGTTTTGGAAAGCAGTGTTTTTACTGCCAAGAGAGCAGGCTTTGGCTGCAAAAAAATGCACCAAAAACGCTGATTCCTATGCACACCTGTACTATATATGTGTATGGTTTACCCTTATTATTTCACATGGGAATTCATTTATTTCTATATAATAAATGCCCTGATTCAGCAGATAATATTCCTGTCTTGTGTCATCCAGACAGTAGTGACAGCAGGTCGCCCTGTCAGATTACAAGCAGTGACTGTGGTCAGAGCCCATGCTGATGGCTGCTGTATGTGACTGTGAAACCTGATCCTACAGCAATCAGCACAGAGCTCTGGGACCACGAGTAAATCACAGCACTGAGGGGGTCTCAAGGGGGGTTTGGGAGAGGCATTCCAGAACTACTCAATACACAGCACTGCTGTACACCCTCTGGGCACTTCATACAGGGGCTGCAGAGGCAGGGGGCCCCCTTTCTAGGTGGGGGCCCCAGGAGTCTGCCTGGTCTGCCTGTGCCAAACGCCAGCCCTGACCGTAGGGGACACCAAAATACAAGGCTGTTACTCAATAATAAATGGTATATACTAACTAGTAGCTTGCCTACACGGAAAGATATCCACGCCGATACAGCAGATTAATACAATAAATATGCACCAACAAATGGTAATATTACAGCATAGTCTAATAGAATGGCCAGCTAGAAATGGCCCTATCAATGTATTCACTGCCTATAAATGGATTATGGTAACCAGCACAGTGGCCTTATAAAAGGCAGCAATACCAATAAGTATACATGTGACCAAAAGAAAAACACCCATCCGCAGTAACCCAGCGTGAATGCCCATGTAACACCATGCAGAACAATGTATATTACCTTGCATGAATGGCGTCCCCTCACCCCGACGCGCGTTTCGCCTCCTGCTTCTTCCTTTTATAATGCCACTGTGCTGGTTACTATAATCCCTTTATAGGCAGTGAATACATTGATAGGGCCATGTGTTCATTGAACGGTGCGGAATCACCGCGTCCCATACATTGTGTCTCCTCCGCAAGATAAATATACACAGTGGCGTAACTACCACGGTCACAGTGGTCGCCTCTGCGACCGGGCCCGGCGGGTCAGGGGCCCGGCAGGTCAGAGGCACCCAACACCATGTTGCAGTGCAGGAGATTCCTCCCGCACGGCAACAGTCCGAAGCGTATCTAGGGGGAGGGGGCAGCCGGGGCATGTGAGAGATAGGAAGCAGCTCCAGTCATCATGGTGAGACAGCTTCTCCTGCTCTGCAGCCCCGGGACAGAAGGCAAGAACGGGGGAGGTGCGGGACAGAGCTACTGTAAGCAGGAGAAGCTGAGGAGCTGCGCCACGGTTATATCAGCCTCCCCAGTACCAGAGAGGAGAGTGTGAGATGTGTATTTGAGCTGGTATCTGGTGTGTGTGTGTTTGATATCTGTAGTGTGTGTGATATCTGTAGTATGTGTGTGTGATATCTGTCTTGTGTGTGTGTGTGTGTGATATTTGTAGTATGTGTGTGTGATCTGTTTTGTGTGTGTGTGATATCTGTAGTATGTGTGTGTGATATCTGTAGTGTGTGTGATATCTGTAGTGTGTGTGATATCTGTAGTATGTGTGTGTGTGATATCTGTAGTATGTGTGTGTCATATCTGTAGTGTGTGTGTGTGATATCTGTAGTATGTGTGTGATATCTGTATTGTGTGTGTGTGTGTGTGTGTGTGTGATATCTGTAGTGTGTGTGTGATATCTGTAGTGTGTGTGATATCTGTAGTGTGTGTGTGTGATATCTGTAGTGTGTGTGTGTGTGAGGCAGGGGCGTAACTACCGCGGTCGCAGCGGTCGCCGCTGCAAACGGCTCTGGCAGGTCAGGGGCCCGACAGGTCAGAGGCACACGACTCCCCCGTCACAGCCGCCGCAGTGAACTATACCGGTGTCTATGATGACGGTACAGTTCAAAGCAATGATGGAGGAGAGAACATCAGCTGATGCTCCCTCTCCCATCATTCCCCTCTGCCTCTGACACTGCGGGTGCGTGATGACATCACTTCATCGCGCACCCGCTGTGTGCGAGGCCCAGGCAGTGCAGCATCTGCACAGGTGATGGTGGCCGCCATATTGGCAAAGCCTGTGGCGGCTGCTAGGACCGGGAACAGCCAGCTCCGGAGCTAGTGGGGGGCACGTGGACCGAGCTGCCCAGGAGGTGGATGCTGCAGTGGCTCAGCCATGTGGAGGATCCGGGGATGAACATGGAGGTGTACGGGACCGATGCAAGTGAGGTGTGTCTGCTGCCTGTGTGTCGCCGTCCTTGGCCCCCAGCATCCCCGGCTCCCTGTGACACCAGCCCTGTTTCCTCCCTGCTCTTCCGTGCCCCATGTCCTAGTAGGTCCCCAGGTTCAGGTCATTGTGTTCCTCCGGGCCACCCGTACACGCTTGTTCCTCCTCCCCTGGTCCCCCAATGCTCCCCATCTCCCATGCCCTGAGTCTCCTGCACCCCTAATGCATTCCCTGCCTGTCCTCTTTCTCACAGTGTGTTCCTCATCTACTCTGTCCTCATAATACCTGTGCCCCCTTCTTCCCTCCTCCCAAGTCTCCCCCCCCCGTTTTCCCCTGTCCCCTTGCAGCCCTGTCTCCCCGTGCATTCCTATCTACTCTGCCCTCGGAGTCCCCTTGTGTCCTCTTGTGCCCTTCTCCCCTTCCTCCTAGTCCCCATGAGTCCCCTTGTGCTTGAGTCCCTTGATCCGTGTGTAGCCTTGTGTCAGTCTCCCTTTCCCACTAGGCCCTGTGTGTCCCCTTGAGCCTGTCTCCCTTGTCCCCGTGTGCCAGTCTCCCTTGCCCATTAGTCCCTGTGTGTCCCCTTGTGCCTGTCTCCTTTGTCCCCTTGTGCTTGTGTCAGTCTCCCTTGTCCACTAGTCCCTGTGTGTCAGTCTCCCTTTCCCACTAGTCCCTGTGTGTCCCCTTGTGCTTGTATCCCTTGTCCCCGTGTGTCTCCTTGTGTCAGTCTCTCTTGCCCACTAGTCTGTGTGTCCCCTTGTGCCTGTCTCCCTTGTCCCCTTGTGCTTGTCCCTGTGTGTCCCCTTGTGTCAGTCTCCATTGCCCACTAGTCCCCTCGTATCAGTCTCCCTTTCCCACTAGTCCCTGTGTGTCTCCTTGTGCTTGTATCCCTTATCCCCATGTGTCCCCTTGTGTCAGTCTCTCTTGCCTACTAGTCCCTGTGTGTCCCCTTGTGCCTGTCTCCCTTGTCCCCTTGTGCTTGTCCGTGTGTCCCCTTGTGTCAGTCTCCATTGCCCACTAGTCCCCTCGTATCAGACTCCCTTTCCCACTAGTCCCCTTGTGTCAGTCTCCCTTGCCCACTAGTCCCCGTGTGTCCCCTTGTGTCAGTCTCCCTTGCCCACTAGTTCCCGTGTCCCCTTGTGCCAGTCTCCCTTGTCCACTAGTCCCTGTGTGCCCCTTGTGTCAGTCTCCCTTGCCCACTAGTCCCCGTGTGTCCCCTTGTCAGTCTGCCTGGCCAACTAGTCCCCATGTGTCCCCTTGTGTCAGTCTCCCTTGTCCTCTTGTGTCAGTCTCCCTTGCCCACTAGTCCCCTTGTAACGTTCTCCCCTGCCTCCTAGCCCCCATGTGTCCCCTTGTGCCTGTCTTCCTTGCTCCCTAGCCCCCCTATGTTACTCTTGTGCCTGTCTCCCCTAGCCCCCTTGTGTCCTTCTCCTGTTGTGAAATTGGATTCTGGGCTCCCCCGGTGGCCACTTGTGGAATTGTACTTGTGTGCATCATCCCCTCTGTTCACCTGCTCCTATCAGGATGTGGGAGTCGCTATATAACCTTGCTCCTCTGTCAGTTTCATGCCGGTCAACAATGTAATCAGAAGCCTTCTGTGCATGTTCCTGCTACTAGACAACTCCTAGCTAAGTTGGACTTTTGTCCTTGTGTGTTTTTGCATTTTGTTCCTGTTCACAGCTGCTGTTTCGTTACTGTGTCTGGAAAGCTCTTGTGAGCGGAAATTGCCACTCTGGTGTTATGAGTTAATGCTAGAGTCTTAAAGTAATTTCTGGATGGTGTTTTGATAGGGTTTTCTGCTGACCATGAAAGTGCCCTTTCTGTCTTCATGCTATCTAGTAAGCGGACCTCGATTTTGCTAAACCTATTTTCATACTACGTTTGTAATTTCATCTAAAATCACCGCCAATATATGTGGGGGCCTCTGTCTGCCTTTTGGGAAAATTTCTCTAGAGGTGAGCCAGGACTGTCTTTTCCTCTGCTAGGATTAGGTAGTTCTCCGGCTGGCGCTGGGCATCTAGGGATAAAAAACGTAGGCATGCTACCCGGCCACTTCTAGTTGTGCGGCAGGTTTAGTTCATGGTCAGTATAGTTTCCATCTTCCAAGAGCTAGTTCTCATATATGCTGGGCTATGTTCTCTCGCCATTGAGAATCATGACAGTTTGACCGGCCCAAAAAAGGGTTAAATTACTGGCTGAGAAAGGAGAGAAAAAAGAAGTCTGCTACAATTTTTTATTTTTTTTTTTCCCTCTAGTTCTGAGTGTGCTCTTAATTGAATCACTTGCTAGTCTGCCTATACTGCAGCCTTCCTCTCTTTCTCTCCTTCTAATCCTTGAATGGCTCTGTGTTCACCTGTTTCAAATGGATCTTCAGAGTGTAGCTACAGGTTTGAATAATCTCGCCACAAAGGTACAAAATTTGCAAGATTTTGTTGTTCATGCACCTATGTCTGAGCCTAGAATTCCTTTGCCTGAATTCTTCTCGGGGAATAGATCTCACTTTCAAAATTTTAAAAATAATTGCAAATTGTTTTTGTCCCTGAAGTCTCGCTCTGCCGGAGACCCTGCACAGCAGGTCAGGATTGTAATTTCCTTGCTCCGGGGCGACCCTCAGGACTGGGCTTTTGCATTGGCACCAGGGGATCCTGCGTTGCTCAATGTGGATGCGTTTTTTCTGGCCTTGGGGTTGCTTTATGAGGAACCTCATTTAGAGCTTCAGGCGGAAAAGGCCTTGATGTCCTTGTCTCAGGGGCAAGATGAAGCTGAAATATACTGCCAAAAATTCCGCAAATGGTCTGTGCTTACTCAGTGGAATGAGTGCGCCCTGGCGGCGATTTTCAGAGAAGGTCTCTCTGATGCCATTAAGGATGTTATGGTGGGGTTCCCTGTGCCTGCGAGTCTGAATGAGTCCATGACGATGGCTATTCAGATCGATAGGCGTCTGCGGGAGCGCAAACCTGTGCACCATTTGGCGGTGTCTACTGAGAAAACGCCAGAAAATATGCAATGTGATAGAATTCTGTCCAGAAGCGAGCGGCAGAATTTTAGACGAAAAAATGGGTTGTGCTTCTATTGTGGTGATTCAACTCATGTTATATCAGCATGCTTTAAGCGTACTAAGAAGCCTGACAAGTCTGTTTCAATTAGCACTTTACAGTCTAAGTTTATTCTATCTGTGACCCTGATTTGTTCTTTGTCATCTATTACCGCGGACGCCTATGTCGACTCTGGCGCTGCGTTGAGTCTTATGGATTGGTCCTTTGCCAAACGCTGTGGGTATGATTTGGAGCCATTGGAGGCTCCGATACCTCTGAAAGGGATTGACTCCACCCCATTGGCTAGTAATAAACCACAATACTGGACACAAGTGACTATGCGTGTTAATCCGGATCACCAGGAGGTTATTCGTATTTCTGGTGCTGTATAATCTACATGATGTTTTGGTGCTGGGATTGCCATGGCTGCAATCTCATAACCCAGTCCTCGACTGGAGAGCTATGTCTGTGTTAAGCTGGGGATGTAAAGGAACTCATGGGGACGTACCTTTGGTTTCCATTTCATCATCTATTCCCTCTGAGATTCCTGAATTCTTGTCTGACTTTCGTGACGTTTTTGAAGAACCCAAGGTGGGTTCACTACCTCCGCACCGGGAGTGCGATTGTGCCATAGACTTGATCCCGGGTAGTAAATTCCCTAAGGGTCGTTTATTTAATCTGTCTGTGCCTGAACACGCGGCTATGCGAGAATATATAAAGGAGTCCTTGGAAAAGGGACATATTCGTCCTTCGTCATCTCCCTTAGGAGCCGGTTTTTTCTTTGTGTCTAAGAAAGACGGCTCTTTGAGGCCGTGTATTGATTATCGACTTTTGAATAAAATCACGGTTAAATATCAATATCCGTTACCACTGCTTACTGATTTGTTTGCTCGTATAAAGGGGGCCAAGTGGTTCTCTAAGATTGATCTCCGTGGGGCGTATAATTTGGTGCGAATCAAGCAGGGGGATGAGTGGAAAACCGCATTTAATACGCCCGAGGGCCATTTTGAGTATTTGGTGATGCCTTTTGGTCTTTCAAATGCCCCTTCAGTCTTCCAGTCCTTTATGCATGACATTTTCCGCGATTATTTGGATAAATTTATGATTGTGTATCTGGATGATATTCTGATTTTTTCGGATGACTGGGACTCTCATGTCCAGCAGGTCAGGAGGGTTTTTCAGGTTTTGCGGTCTAATTCCTTGTGTGTGAAGGGTTCTAAGTGTGTTTTTGGGGTTCAAAAGATTTCCTTCTTGGGATACATTTTTTCCCCCTCTTCCATCGAGATGGATCCTGTCAAGGTTCAGGCTATTGGTGATTGGACGCAACCCTCTTCTCTTAAGAGTCTTCAGAAATTTTTGGGCTTTGCTAACTTTTATCGTCGATTTATTGCTGGTTTTTCTGATGTTGTAAAACCATTGACTGATTTGACCAAGAAGGGTGCTGATGTTGCTGATTGGTCCCCTGATGCTGTGGAAGCCTTTCGGGAGCTCAAGCGCCGCTTTTCTTCCGCCCCAGTGTTGCGTCAGCCTGATGTTGCTCTTCCTTTTCAGGTTGAGGTCGACGCTTCTGAAATCGGAGCTGGGGCGGTGTTGTCGCAGAGAAGTTCCGACTGCTCCGTGATGAGACCTTGTGCCTTTTTTTCCCGTAAATTTTCGCCCGCCGAGCGGAATTATGATATTGGGAATCGGGAGCTTTTGGCCATGAAGTGGGCTTTTGAGGAGTGGCGTCACTGGCTTGAGGGGGCCAGACATCAGGTGGTGGTATTGACTGACCACAAAAATTTAATTTACCTTGAGTCTGCCAGGCGCCTGAATCCTAGACAGGCGCGCTGGTCGTTGTTTTTCTCTCGGTTTAATTTTGTGGTGTCTTACCTACCGGGTTCTAAGAATGTTAAGGCGGATGCCCTTTCTAGGAGTTTTGAGCCTGACTCCCCTGGTAATTCTGAGCCCACAGGTATCCTTAAAGATGGAGTGATATTGTCTGCCGTTTCTCCAGACCTGCGGCGGGCCTTGCAGGAGTTTCAGGCGGATAGACCTGATCGTTGCCCATACGGTAGACTGTTTGTTCCTGATGATTGGACCAGTAGAGTCATCTCTGAGGTTCATTCTTCTGCGTTGGCAGGTCATCCTGGAATCTTTGGTACCAGGGATTTGGTGGCAAGGTCCTTCTGGTGGCCTTCCCTGTCACGAGATGTGCGAGGCTTTGTGCAGTCTTGTGACGTTTGTGCTCGGGCCAAACCTTGTTGTTCTCGGGCTAGTGGATTGTTGTTACCCTTGCCTATCCCGAAGAGGCCTTGGACGCAAATCTCGATGGATTTTATTTCGGATCTGCCTGTTTCTCAGAAGATGTCTGTCATCTGGGTGGTGTGTGACCGTTTCTCTAAGATGGTCCATCTGGTTCCTTTGCCTAAGTTGCCTTCTTCTTCCGAGTTGGTTCCTCTGTTTTTTCAAAATGTTGTTCGTTTGCATGGTATTCCGGAGAATATCGTTTCTGACAGAGGGACCCAATTCGTGTCTAGATTTTGGCGGGCATTCTGTGCTAGGATGGGCATAGATTTGTCTTTTTCGTCTGCTTTCCATCCTCAGACTAATGGCCAGACCGAGCGGACTAATCAGACCTTGGAGACATATTTGAGGTGTTTTGTGTCTGCGGATCAGGATGATTGGGTTGCTTTTTTGCCTTTGGCGGAGTTCGCCCTCAATAATCGGGCCAGCTCTGCCACCTTGGTGTCCCCGTTTTTCTGTAATTCGGGGTTTCATCCTCGATTTTCCTCCGGTCAAGTGGAATCTTCGGATTGTCCTGGAGTGGATGCTGTGGTGGAGAGGTTGCATCAGATTTGGGGGCAGGTGGTGGACAATTTGAAGTTGTCCCAGGAGAAGACTCAGCTTTTTGCCAACCGCCGTCGTCGTGTTGGTCCTCGGCTTTGTGTTGGGGACTTGGTGTGGTTGTCTTCTCGTTTTGTCCCTATGAGGGTTTCTTCTCCTAAGTTTAAGCCTCGGTTCATCGGCCCGTACAAGATATTGGAGATTCTTAACCCTGTGTCCTTCCGTTTGGACCTCCCTGCATCCTTTTCGATTCATAATGTTTTTCATCGGTCATTGTTGCGCAGGTATGAGGTACCGGCTGTGCCTTCCGTTGAGCCTCCTGCTCCGGTGTTGGTTGAGGGTGAGTTGGAGTACGTTGTGGAAAAGATCTTAGACTCTCGTGTTTCCAGAAGGAAACTCCAGTATCTGGTCAAATGGAAGGGATACGGTCAGGAGGATAATTCTTGGGTCACTGCCTCTGATGTTCATGCCTCCGATCTTGTCCGTGCCTTTCATAGGGCTCATCCTGATCGCCCTGGTGGTTCTGGTGAGGGTTCGGTGCCCCCTCCTTGAGGGGGGGGTACTGTTGTGAAATTGGATTCTGGGCTCCCCCGGTGGCCACTTGTGGAATTGTACTTGTGTGCATCATCCCCTCTGTTCACCTGCTCCTATCAGGATGTGGGAGTCGCTATATAACCTTGCTCCTCTGTCAGTTTCATGCCGGTCAACAATGTAATCAGAAGCCTTCTGTGCATGTTCCTGCTACTAGACAACTCCTAGCTAAGTTGGACTTTTGTCCTTGTGTGTTTTTGCATTTTGTTCCTGTTCACAGCTGCTGTTTCGTTACTGTGTCTGGAAAGCTCTTGTGAGCGGAAATTGCCACTCTGGTGTTATGAGTTAATGCTAGAGTCTTAAAGTAATTTTTGGATGGTGTTTTGATAGGGTTTTCTGCTGACCATGAAAGTGCCCTTTCTGTCTTCATGCTATCTAGTAAGCGGACCTCGATTTTGCTAAACCTATTTTCATACTACGTTTGTCATTTCATCTAAAATCACCGCCAATATATGTGGGGGCCTCTGTCTGCCTTTTGGGAAAATTTCTCTAGAGGTGAGCCAGGACTGTCTTTTCCTCTGCTAGGATTAGGTAGTTCTCCGGCTGGCGCTGGGCATCTAGGGATAAAAAACGTAGGCATGCTACCCGGCCACTTCTAGTTGTGCGGCAGGTTTAGTTCATGGTCAGTATAGTTTCCATCTTCCAAGAGCTAGTTCTCATATATGCTGGGCTATGTTCTCTCGCCATTGAGAATCATGACATTCTCCCCTGCCCCCACGTCACCATTTGCTTGTGTCTTTCTCACTGCCCCTGTATGGAGAGGCTGCATTATACTATGAGGAGGGCTGCATTATATTCTATGGGGGTTACATTGAATTGTATGGCAGGGCTGCAGTATACTCTGTGGGGTGGCTGCATTATACTCTGTGGGGTGGCTGCATTATACTCTATGGGGTGGCTGCATTATACTCTGGGGTGGCTGCATTATACTGAATCAAGGACTATGGGGAATATATTATACTATATGAAGAACTATGGGGTGCATTATACTGTGGGAAGTGAATTGTGCAACATGGATGACGATGGCAGTGCATTATACTATATGGAGCACTATGAGGAGTGCATTATACTATATGGAGGACTGAGCAGTGTATTTTAATATATGGAGGACTATGTGGAGTGTATAATACTAAATGGAGGACTGAGGAGTGTATTATACTATATGGAGGACTATGGGGGGTGCATTATACTATATGGAGCACTATGAGCAGTGTATTATACTATATGGAGGACTGAGGAGTGTATTATACTATATGGAGGACTGAGCAGTGTATTATACTATATGGAGGACTGAGCAGTGTATTATACTATATGGAGCACTATGAGGAGTGTATTATGCTATATGGAGCACTATGAGGAGTGTATTATAACCCCTTAGTGACGGAGCTAAATTTTTGAAATCTGACCACTGTCAATTTATGTGGTAATAACTCTGGAACCCTTCAACAAATTCCAGTGATTTTGAGTTTGTTTTTTCGTGACACATTATACTTTATGATAATGATAAATTTAGGTCGATATGTTTTGTGTTTATTTATAATAAATATCAGAAATTTGAGAAAAATTTAAGAAAATTAGCAATTTTCAATCTTTGAGTGATTATCCCTTTAATCCAGAGAGTCATACCACAGCAAGACATTACTAAATAACATTTCCCTCATGTCTGCTTTACATCAGCACCATTTATAAAATGTTCTTTTATTTTGTTAGCATTTTAGGAGGTTTAAAAATGTAGCAGGAATTTTTCATTTTTTCAAGGAAATTTACAAAATGTATTTTTTTAGGGACCTATCCATGTTTGAAGTGCCTTTAGGGGTCCTATATATTGGGAAACCCCCAAAAGTTATACCATTTTAAAAACAGCACCCCCTGACATATTTAAAACTGCAGTCAGGTAGTTTATTAACCCTTCAGATGCTTTTCAGGAATTAATGCAAAGTAGCATGACAGAAATGAAAATTTGTATTTATACCACATAAATGCCGCTAACTTCTGAACAGATTACTACAGCCGTCAGACTCTAAGGCCGCTGTTTGGTCTTGAATTGCAATGGCAAACATCAGGGCCACACAATCATGATCTGAGGGCACCAATTTGGATACAGAGGAAGCCCCCAAACTCTGTTAACCATTTATATGATGTAGTCACTATTGAAAGCAGCATCTAAGGGGTTAAACAGATTTGGACGGTGCCAGCAATGATCATGGCTGATACAGCAAGTTGTCAGCTATAGTAGACAGCTGCTCCATTGTCACCTGTATGGTGAGGCTATTCTCTTATATCTCAGGTCAGTTAAAAGGCGTATTGGCTGTCATTAAGGGGTTAATATATGCAGGACTATGAGGAGTGTATTATACTATATGGAGGACTGAGGAGTGTTTAATACTATATGGAGGACTATGGGGAGTGTATTATACTATAAGAAGGACTATGTGGAGTGTATTATACTATATGGAGGACTATGGGGAGTGTATTATACTATAAGGAGGACTATGTGGAGTGTATTATACTATATGGAGGACTATGGGGAGTGTATTATACTATATGGAGGACTATGGGGAGTGTATTATACTATAAGGAGGACTATGGGGGTGCATTATACTTCTTATATGGATCCCCATGACTTCTATGTTAGCCCCTGATGAGTATAATGGTTTATTTTCTTTTATACATTACATAACAATGGTAGTACAGGGGACAAATATATTCCAGGATGGGGCACCGGATAGTTATGCAACTGAGGTCACACTATACAACTTTGCAATAAAGCTATAGTGTGCGAAATGAATAGGGAAAATGTGAATTTGTGTGGAAAATATTTTGGCATGGTGGGGAGGGGGGGCCCATTTCAAAGTTTGCACCGGGGCCCATAACTTTGTAGTTACGCCACTGAATAGACATGCTGCAGTCTGGAAAGACGCGCCACATGTCCGTCTCTGCAGGTAAGCAGTGGGCGTCTGTGCACGCATAGTGGGCATGTGATTTCTTGAAATCCCATCCACTATGCTGTAACATCTGGGGGTTGGACGCTGCAAAAGTACGTTGCGTCCAACCCACAGCGTTTACTGTGTGCACATACCCTTAGAAGAACACTGTGAAGAAAACTTTATAAAAAATACCCATACAGATGTAGGAGGTTCAGTGAAACATAGCATTGCAGCCTTGTGTAGGCTCTAGAATACCGCCAACCAGACAAAAGTTTATTTATGGCTATATGTGGTAATGACTATTTAGACAGCCAGCGATTTTGGCAAAACGTATTAGAAAGAATGGTGAGCGGGCGAGGATTACCCCTACAGTTCCACTGATTAGACAGGTGCACAGAATCAGTACATCAGGAAAAATGTGAAAAGTCCTGTAGATACCGGAGCGGAGCAGAATTAATAATGATAAATGTAGTTATCTCTAATGATTTCCTGACGTACGCCGGGCATACACGAGAACAGCCTGACTTTGCACTTTCCAGCCTGTTAAAACACAAAATTCCTGAGACTTTTCCAATAAATTATTCTAAATCTGTACGAGCGCCGGCCATTATTAAAAGGCAGCTCTGTATATCACGCGGCATTTTTTCATCTTCTGCCACTTTTACGATAGAAAAATATCTTCATCATATGAAATTATGTGTGTCTGGGCTGTTACCACCTCTTCTCCATATCAATTATTAGTGCACAGTAATGAGACGAGCTGCTGTACGGGCATGAACAATTGGTCTTTACTATAACCTTTACAGCTGTCATGGCAGCCTCCAATATGCAATTAAAATGAAAAATAAGCGCGCGCCGAGGATTCATACATATTACTTCTAATAACACACCGAAACAGACAACGGCAAGAGGGTGGCAGGACCAGGAACATTAATCAGGGCCAGAGAAGTACCCGTGGCACCATCACTGGGCATCAGTGCTCAGAGCGTTTAGGAGATACCAGGGTATAGACTGACAATTTATTTTTTTTTTTTACAATATTTTCACTAACCTTTCCAAAAGAATTTGTCAGCACAGAAATCCTGCCGCCTAATATAATAGCAGCGCTCCTGAACGGCTGTGAAATCGCTAACATTTGTCCTATTGCTGATTTAGGGAGGTACGGTAAGTCCCTCTGAAAAACACCTAGATAAATAAGACAAATAGTTTCCCTCTTACATAAAGTCTAACCTGAATTATTATTGTTTGCCAGTATAATGCCCCTTGGGGTTGTTACAGATTTTCATAGTTCCAAAATGATAATTTACCATCAATATTTTTACTTAATCTCATCCATATGCTACCCTTCCTTTTTTTTGTGCAGAATCCGCATAAAAATGGCCTTTTGTTGGGTTTTATAAAGCTGCAGAATGTCAATTTCTGTTGTGGAAATTCACTTTTGGAGCAGATTTTACCCATTCACTTGAACGGGGACCCTAAATCTGCAAGTGGTCTGACTTGGTCACATTTTTGGTGCACAAAATGTACCTAGAAACACATAACTAAGTGCAGAAAGTATAGGTGGATTTTAGATGCAGAAATGCTGCGGATTTCAGTTTAGAAATCCGGATGTAAAATCCACACCAAATATGCAACATGTGAATTTTGGCTGAGCAGTAAAATCTGATTCTAGACAAGAAATTAACTTGCTGAAAATCAAAGAAAAAAATAATTTCCACATGAATTACGCACACAGAAAAAGACAATGTTAATAACAAACTAAAACTCATCCAATTTGCTGGTTCTGTAAAATTCAGCAGATTTTGCATGCTGAAAATCAGTGAAGAAAATCCAACCAAATTACACAAGTGAACAACCCAGCCTACAGGCACTAGAATAGTGTTAGTGAGGGCGGCAAGGTTTCAATTCAGCAAATCCCAAAAATAAAATTGACATCTTTATTTTAAAAAATGGTTACAAAACATATTGAAAAACAAGAAAGGAAAATGGGGAAAGAAAGAGGGTGATAGAATCAAATGAAGAGGTGAAACGTTTTGAACCACATTGGCTCTTAATCGTAGCCTACTATAACAGTGTGAATTTTCCGTACGGATTTCTAAACTGAAAACTGTACCATTTTTAGATCTAACTGGCATTTCTTGTAATTTAACGTGTTTTAGTTGCGAAAAAGGGTCAAACACTGCATTAAAACAATACTAGGCTTGCGGTTTAACCTACAGATTTAGGGTGCGGTTTGAAAAAAATTGATAAAATCCATACCGAAAAACGGATTTCCACAACAGAAACTGCCATTCTGCGGATTTAAAAAAAATGCAACAAAAGCCAATTTCAGTGCGGATTCCACATCAAAAAACAACGCAGAATGTAGAGGAGATCAAGGTAAAACTCATCCACTTTGCTGGAGGCGACTGGATAAAATCTGCACCAAATCCTCGGAACGCAAATCCATTCTGTAAGTGGTTGTCATCCACTGCTACCCGCGAAGAAGATCCAGGGACTGTAGAAAGCGAATATAGACCTCCCTAGCTTGTCATTCACAGTGCATTGATATTTACCATATATTTCTGATTCACGGTGGTCCAACCACTGGGGCCCCCACAGATCAAAAGAAGAGGGGGCTAGTCTGTTGTTTGCGGAAGCAAGCTACCACATGTATGCAATCACACTCCATTGAAGTCTATGGGAAATTAGGAAATAGCTCGCTTTTCAGATAAATCTCCCTCTTCTATTCTAGGGCTACATAACACATATGTATGGCAGCTTTACTGTAGTTACATTATGAGCCTTGCCTTCTTTCCTGAAGGATTTATATATGAAATAATGAAAGTTGCGAGCGACAGTTCACTTTGGATTGCATGCAATTCCATTATTTTTATGGGGTGAGCAGCCGCTCCAAAAGCCTAGTGTTGGCCCAAGATACAGAGAGCCAGAGCCAGCAGTCACGTCACACAGCAAGCTGACTTGTGGCCTGTACAGGCAGAAAATTAGGGGATAGGATTTTTCTATCTGTGCTTACATCTAAATTTTTTTAGCATTTCTAGAAATAAATTATGTTCCAAACTTTTATGAGTATAAAAAAAAATAAAAATGTAGTGTTGTGCAATGAAACATTATACAGTCCTAGAATACTGTACACTCTCTGGCCCAAATTCATCAAAGATGGCGTCATTTGGGCCAAAGGTCTAGTGCACTTACTTCAACGTCATCGCTCCATATGTATCAAATGTGTCATCACAATGATAAATTTGCCAGAAATATCGCCAGTCGCATTTTTTACCAAACTTCTCAATGTAAAAAAAAAAAAAGTCTGAGACCAATGTGTCAAATGAAGCAAATTAGAAATGAATTTTGAACAAATTGAAACTTTTTGACCTCGATTCATCCAAGTAACTGGACCCGAATTTTAGTGTAATACTTTCACAATATTCACACCAGTTTCTTCCAGCTCCGCCAAAATGGGCGAAAGCCACTTGTCAGACACTCCTGATTCATGAAGTGTACATCTCTGCATGAATCGGCAGCGTCTTACCCCACCATGCCCCCTCATCAGGGCCAGGGAGAAAATCAACGATCTTCATGAATCAGGGCCTTTATGTACTTTAGAAATGAAAGCTGCAACCTGTCTACAAAACAAAACTTTTTTGATACTTTTATTCAAAAGTGCAATCTTAAATATGTCCGCTCTTCTCATCACTTTTAAAGGGAATCTGTCACCTGAATTTGGAGGGAACAATTTTCAGTCATATGGGCGGGGTTTTCGGCTGTTTGATTCACCCTTTCCTTACCCGCTGGCTGCATGCTGGCTGCAATATTGGATTGAAGTTCATTCACTGTCCTCCATAGTACATGCCTGCACAAGACAATCTTGCCTTGTGCAGGCGTGTACTATGGAGGACAGAGAATGAACTTCAATCCAATATTGCAGCCAGCATGCAGCCAGCGGGTAAGGAAAGGGTGAATCAAACAGCTGAAAACCCCGCCCCTATGGCTGAAAATTGTTCCCTCCAAATTCAGGTGACAGTGTCCCTTTAAGTTTGCCGCATATACTAAAAAATGGTGAAATAAATTGTGTCACAAATAATAAAAAAATAGTACATGGACAGATAGATAGATAATAGATGGATGGATAGATTTTTTTTTCTATTATTATTATTATACATTTTTATAGCGCCATTTATTCCATGGCGCTTTACATGTGAAAGGGGCAAATATAGACAAATAAAACTAAACATGAGCAATACAAGGCACACAGGTACATCTATCTATCTATCTATCATCTAACTCTCTTATCTATCATCTATCTCTCTAATCTATCATCTATGTTATCTATTATCTATCTATCTATCTATCTATCTCTTATCTACCTATTATCTATCATTCTATCTATAATCTATCTATCATCTATCTCTCTTATCTATCTATCATCTATCTCTCTTATCTATCTATTATCTATCATTCTATCTATAATCTATCTATCATCTCTCTCTTATCTATTTATTATCTATCTATTATCCATCTATCTATCATCTATCTATTACATAACTCTTATCTATCTATCTCTTATCTATTATCTATTTATCATCTATCTCTCTTATCTATCTATTATCTATCTTTCTACCTATCCCATATCTATCTACCAAATCATATATTTATCATATATTTATGTATCTCTAATCTATCTAATATCTATTTATCGCTCATCTTTTATCTATCCATTATTCTGTCTTCAGTCTATCTATCCATCTACCTATCGGATCTATTTATTATCTATCTATCTAATATCTATTTATCCATTAATCTAACATAAAACATGAAATTAAAAGTTTCCCCTTTATGGTAATTAGGTAGGTCAGCCACATAGGATATTCTCTTCTCGATCACTACCTGATCAGCCATCAGGGGCGAACGTTAATCACGAGAACGAGTAATTCTAAGAGATACAGCAAAATGTCTTTCTGTTTTGTGCAGGAGCAAAACTGTTCTAATTCTGAGCCGCACATAAAACAGATTTAATAAAAGGTCAAACCTGGAAGCCAACATGGAGAGCTGTGAATGAAACGTATATATCGCTAACTAGCAGATCATTAGGCCTTTTTACATGGTGTAATGTTTTTGTAGCTTATGGTAATGTGGACTGATTTAAAAGCTATAATTATCTCCGTGGCCCATGGCATTTATTAATGGGCAATTCAATTTGGCAAAAACCTTCATTAATCAAAGCAGCCAACGGTAGACCCTGAGAATTAAGGTAGAAATAACAAGCGGAGTAAATCACCGCCGAGTTTAATAAATAGAGTTGAAGTCTGGAAACCTATATGTTTCCCAAAGAAAGGAAAAAATGGAAAGGGAATTTTAGTTGGCAATTGTACTTACTGTACATGCCTCTGTAACCCTTTCTGGCTGCCAAATTAATAACATACCGGTAATGTAATAATATATGATACAATTGTACTTTGGTCCTGAAAAATACATGGTCAGATATATGTTTGCATCTATAGTACTGCCATGTAACTATGACTTGCTTTTGCAGATGTCAGTACTGATGATAATGCTTGCTTAAGGAAAAATATATATAATATACTAAACAAAAAAAATAAGGTAGTTGTGGATTTGCTGGTTTCTGGAAAGCTGCCGGGCCTTAGCAAACCATGATCGGTTATAACGTGCAATCAGGGCACTGTATTTCCTCTGCAACCGGGGCTAATATCTCAGCCTCAAGTACAGGGGAAACCATCTTTAAAAAAATGTAATATACGTAATGTTAAAATATATGTAATATATACAGTATGTGTATATATGTAATATTAGAATTGTCTTATATAGGCAAAATTCCCCTATATATAGAAAAAAAAGGAAAAAAAGCAAAGAGCCCCATCACTAGCCCAAAAACAGTTACAGCCATGCATCTGACAACGCAAAAATATACATCAACTACACTAGGGCTACAAAGCATCTCACAGTCATGTGCCAAAAACCGCAGTGCTACTACATGGCAAGAAACGATAGAAAATGCTGTCAGGTTGGTGCCTATGGCCCCCGATAGTCAGCAGAGATCCATCCACACTTGTACAACCACACAGTAGACCATGGTACAAGGCACGACAGTTTTGCAATGTGTTGCTATGCGTCTGTTTTAAAGCTGTGATTTTTTTACTTAAAAACTTAAAAAGCTTTAAAAAAAATCTAATAAAAAACAGCCAAGACAGACAGGTTCCATTCAAGTTAGACATGACTTACATTGAAGTCTATGGGAGAAATGTAGTGTGCAACAGGTTTCCTTTTTTTGGCAACAGTTACAGTAAGTAACTGGCCACAACATGACACCACTGACAATCATGAGATGTAGAGAATCGCTCCTCAGGAAAACAAGAGGGGGATGGGGCTGCTTCTCTTTATTAGGAGGCGTCCATTTAAAAGTGCCAGTGTCTCCCAGGCAGCCAGTCTGCCCTCCGCCACCGGTGTGTACACCAGGAATACATGACATACAGACATCTGCCTGCCGGACCTCTCACCCCGACTGCCACCAAATAGGCCCCTGCTTACAGCTTCCGAAAGCCGGCTCTACTATTCATATAAAAAAAGCAGCTCGCACCATTTTCCGCTATATTTACGGACAAGCAGGCTATGGATTTCATTGCTTGCCCATTTTATAACTACTGTACAAGCAATATCTACTGTATACCACTTACTTTTGAATTTTGCTGAGACTCGTGTGCTAAGAAAAATTTGACTGACGAAATAGAATCACATATACTACAATCCCCCTTAAATCGGCTACAAATGTCTAATTTCACCAAAAATACTGCAGTGTGAAAAAGGCGCCATAATAGCAGGTAAAACATCCCATCAGAGGGTAAAATATCGGGTTTTTGAGGAAAGTCTTACAAACTACAGCCCTGATACACCATTTTCCTTCTTTATTCTTTAGTTACTTTTCTTTACATGTCTTGTATTTGCTGCGCTAGTTTATGCCAAGTCCTCCAAAATGGGGAATGTGGTTTATGACTTTTGCGCAAAACCAAGAAGGCTCTTTCTTTACATGTTTGTAAAGGAAAAGTGTGTTTCACTAAAATTTTATAACATTTGGCCAAATTAACAGGTATACAGAAAATCACTTGGGCAAGGGTACTGGAATACATTTATGCTAAATTTTCGCAACTGATGAATCAGTCGAAAACATCTGTAAACCCCAAACTTCGCTCACGTTGTTGAGCATGTGTGCGGTGAATCACTACCTACATAAAAGAAGAATAAGGCGCAATTAAAACAGAACAAATACAAAAAAAACAGATGAAAAAGCCATGCAAACGCAATTATGAATTGGATCCTTTGTACCTTGTGGAGACCCCTGATGATATTGCGGTAAGAGCGCTATGTGTGGGGCCTCATTCTGCCCTCCCCGTGGCCCATATTACCCCATCACCACTTTTAGTGT
This sequence comes from Ranitomeya variabilis, assembly GCF_051348905.1. Taxonomy (NCBI): domain Eukaryota; kingdom Metazoa; phylum Chordata; class Amphibia; order Anura; family Dendrobatidae; genus Ranitomeya; species Ranitomeya variabilis. The sequence continues at coordinate 96,557,534 of NC_135237.1, forward strand.
ATTTATTGGTGCTTTTATATTTATGAGTATTAACTTATTTATTTCTATTTATTTTTCCATTACTGTGGTGTCTCATTATGAGCAGGTTATTGCAATAGGTCGTGGTAATGGCAGTATGGACACCGGCATCCCTAGGTTACCCTTGGTTTTAGTGTTTTTGGTTGTTTGGTGTAGATTTTTCCACTATGGTCTGCTTTGTCATATACCAATATCGTTAGTGTCGAGAGATATAGGATGTGCACCTTTCTGGAGTTTATGATGTGCTACTTTCTCTTTTGATACTCATAAGCCTTTTGGAGCCCATTTACCCTTTTCTTATTGCTTGCTTGAAGTAGCAAATATTATACAAGTCTTTACTTGAGACATTTTAGTGGAAGGCGAAACCTGAACGGAGTAATAGTAAGGCTGGGTTCACACAGCGTCTTCTCCTACGTTCGAGTGTATGCGCTGATGAGGCCATTGACTATAATGATGCAGACGGAGCCATAATGCGCTCTGCCGTGCATCATTTTCGGATGTATGCGCCTAGCTGAAGCAGGCACCAAGACGTACGCCCAAATGAGGCCACTGAACACAGGAAGAAATGCTGTGATCCCAGCCTTGCTGTTAACCCTTGAACCAAGAAGGATCTTGAACTTTCCAAAGTTTATGTGATCAGCAGCTAGCGGAATAATCCATGGAAGATACAATTGTAACCTTGGAGACACATAGGTCTGCATTAGTGATGTATACGCAAAAATATTACATATTTTAAATTGTGACTATTCACAAAGCTGCTTATTTAGTTACTTTAAAGCCACTGGAGGAATAAATATCTAGTTGCGGCAAACACATAGCAGAAGAAAAATAAAATAAAAGACATTTATAGAAAAGAAGCCCAGTTTGGCCTCATTTAGTTTTTGGTTAGTATTTGTAAACTCACACAAAGAGAAAAACTCTATTGACACCTAATCTTATTTTACCTGAAATATTGTGTTCTATATTAGGAGAGAACCCGAAACATAAATTAGGCTACTTTCACACTGGCGTTAACTGCATTACGTCGCAAATGCGTCGTTTAGCCGAAAAAACGCATCCTGCAAAAGTGCTTGCAGGATGCGTTTTTTCGGCATTGACTAACATTAGCGACGCATTTGCGACGCAATGACACACGTCGCAACCGTCGTGCGATGGTTGCGCCGTGCTGTGGCGGACCGTCGGGAGCAAAAAACGATACATGTAACATTTTTTGCTCCCGACGGTCCGCTTTTTCCGACCGCGCATGCGCGGCCGGAACTCCGCCCCCACCTCCCCCGCACCTCACAATGGGGCAGCAGATGCGCTGGAAAAATGCATCTGCTGCCCCCGTTGTGCGGCGGGGACAACGCTAGCGTCGGGGACCTCGGCCCGACGCACGGCGACGGGCCGAGCTCGACGCTAGTGTGAAAGAAGCCTTAGAGTGAGGGTGTGTGCACACGTCTGGAAAGTATGCAGAAATTTCCTGAGAAAATCCTGAGGTTTTCCGCAGGAATTCTGCACGCGTTTTTGTCGCGATTTTATCGTGTATTTTTCGCTGATTTTTCCGGAGGTTCCCAATGCAATATTATTGTGGGAAATCCGCTTAAAATCCACAAAATTAATGAACATGTTGCGTATTTTTCCGCATGCGGTTTTTTTTTCACGGAAAAATACGCAACATGTGCACAAAAATTGCGGAAACCATTATAAATGATGGGATGCATATGTATGCGTTTTTTAAGCGTTTTGGTTGCAAAAAAACGCGAAAAATCCAGAACGTGTGCACACAGCCTAAAAGTTAAAGGGGACGTGTTACCGCTCCTAATGTGTCTATTATAATAAAGCCTCATATTTCCTGCTGTATCTATCCTTAGAACCAAGCCAGTCCTCTGTTAATCCTCCAAGAAACTGACAACTGGGTGTTACAATTTCCTTTGTCAAAGGGGAGTGACCCAACTTAATTTGACACTGTCTGCTCTGATTGGACAATGTCAGAGGGTAGTGGGACACCCCCCAGCTGGTAACACTCAGCTATTCATATAGTCGTTCATTTCTAGGAGGAATAACAGAGGAACGACACAGAATTATTACCAAAGATAATCCAGAATTGTTACTTTACGGGAATACAAGTATTTACAACAGCAGCCATGTCAGGAGAGATAGTATGTCTTCTAGATATATTGCCAGATTTCTATTTTGCAGGAGATCGATGGATCAATTGCCATACAGTTTGCAATCTTTTAAATTACCTTCTCTGCAAATTCTTGGGCAATTTTTAATAAATCACGTGTAGAAAATAAGTAACTAGTGGTGGATCTGCAAAAATGTCCAAACAGAACAATTTCAAACTCGCCGTAAAAAAATATATACGGTAATTAAAAAATAAAAAAGTTAAAAAAAAGTTATTCTACCTAAATTTCTATTCCACTACCATTTTAAAGTATTTTAGATGCAAATATTTAATGATTTTATAATACTAGTAAAATAGCAATAATAGATAAGAATAATAAAGAACCTTGCGTGTTATAATGAGGGCATTTAGAATGATTTGGTAAATCTTGACTCACTAAATGGCGGATATATAAGGAATAATTCAGTAAACACAGCATCCTGTTATATATAAAAGGCCTTTTTTTTACAATAAAAGCCTAATTTCTGAGCTTCCTTAGGACGCATAAGGCATGAGTATCGCTGAAAATAGGCTCCGGATTACATGAACGGTTTGGGACGGAGCTTCGATCCTATTTTTTTTTTAAGTGGAAATTTTCTTTGCACACAATGGTCTAGTGTGTGAAGAAAAGTAGCTGCTTCCACGGCTTCCCTTTCCCATGTCGAGCAGTTGTGCTCTGCTATATGACTTAGCGCACGCAGCAGGGTATCGTGGTAACCAGGTGCAGATAGATTGACACTGGAAGTTTTATGACAGCTGTCACTTTGCAGGACTAAAATTAAAAGACACTCGAGTCAGCAAACTTTTATAGGTTGTTTGCGTTCATTCTTTCTAAGCCGTGTAAGGCCGCACATTCGCCTAAATGGGTTTTTTTGGAATTCGAAGGAAAATATACCACACTTAGAAGCAGTTTTTATGTTGATTTGTAGGCAGTTAATAATGTTAATCATCCCGTTAAGATAAAAAAAAATGACATTCTGCAAGGCTCTAATCCACCTATCAGGCAGCTTAGTTTTATGCAGGACATAATCAAGTCTAAAAAATGTCCTCTGGTCCAAATTGATTCCGGCTGTGAAACATATTCAGAAAAAGGTCTCACGGGGTATAAAGCGTAGACCCCTGAGAAATCGGTATTCTGTTACCATTATGACAATATGTTTTTTTCACTGTTTGTATCAGAGTATAATAAAAATCTTTAGTCATCTTTATCCTCACTTTTTTCTGCCGTTTTTTTAATGGAAATTAAATTCCTTTTTTAAGCAATTTTTGGTGCCTTTTACACTTTTTTTTTTTTTTATTCTTTTACTATTTATTAAAGGTATGTAAAAATATGTGAAAAACCCCCAAACAACACCATACCTAAAGTATTCTATATTGTGAAAAAGGCAAAGAAAAAATAAAAATGAACAAAACCATAACAGCAGCATTTCGTCTGGCATTAGCATTTATTGATGCAAAAAAAAACAGCAAAATCGCTTAGAAAGCAAAGCATGAAAACGGCATTTTTCCTAAAAATGGTAAATGTGAGACACATCTACACTGTTTATATTGACGTACTGCAAGTACACTATATACTGTATATGATATCAACGGAATTGGGACATTTTCTATCGCAGACCCTTTATCATTTATTTATGTTCTCCAACCTGTTTGATCCAATTTTAGAAAACACATTTTTCATATACATGTATATGTATATGTATATATATATATATATATATATATATATATATATATTTATTTATTAAAAAGGATCATTTACAACACTTTAGTGGACTATTTCTGAAATCTTCCATTTCTGCATCATGTTTGTTATTCATATCCATTCCATTTTTCACAATGTTGCCGTCTTCCTGTTTCCCACACCCAGATCGCTGTTATATATGGCATTACATTTTTGCGCCGTTGACTTAAATAAGGAAATTGCTTCATTATATGTCTGTACTGTAAATACCGCGGAGATCTCTGACAATGGTGATATGCTGCCACCTGCTGACTGGCGACAAATCCTGCACAAAGTGTTTGGTTTTCTTTTACAATTCGGCCTACAATTTCCTGTTTAAATGTTAAATACGAACTTCCTGGCAGTCCATTATCAGAGCGTTGTCTTATCCATTTGTCCTGGTGCTACCGGATGGATGCAAGAGAGATTATGGATGGATGACATTGAGCGCCTACTGTGTAATTTACATAGGTGGTGGAAGAATCCATGTACGGGATGAGCCAGAGGATGGTGTATAATAATAATATGCATATACAAAAATTATAATACAATATGGAATAATATTTAAAATAAGATCAAATCAAAACCTAACACCTCTCCCCTCTGTACCAGTCTGTCATTGTAAATTTGTCTACTGTAAATGATATCTATAACTTTGTATGTAACCCCTTTCTCATGTACAGCACCATGGAATTAATGGTGCTATATAAATACATAATAATAATAATAATAATAATAATAAGTAAAATATATATATATATATATATATATATATATCTATAAATATATATATATATATATATATATATATATATATATATATATATATTCAGAGCAGTCCCTTTAAAAGAGTAGCTGCAAGGCATAGTTGTTCTCATAAACTTTCTCATGCCGTGCAGCTTTACATGCAGCTTGTACAGATTTAAAATTGTAAAAAAAATCTACATTTCTAATATTTTGAATATTTCCAGCGGGAAACAAATAATTTTAAAAAGACTAATTCTAGTAACCCTGGACAAGCCCTTTAAGGCTGATCATGTCAACTTACCCCTGTAGGGTAAGAGGATCGTGTAACAAGATGCACAGCCCCTGAAGCTCTGCAGCCATATATCCTCGGCTCTACCCTCCATACAGTAATTATATTATTACTTCTTCACAAGGAGAATGAAAAAAATGTGTTGAGCGTGTGTCATGCTTGTTACTAGAAACGATCAAGTGGCGGAGTGACTAGTGCACTGTGTCAGATCCTCCATAGATGAATGGCAGCCACCTGACACTTGCGTCCAGTATTCTTACCCTCCGGCCGTCCACTAAGACGTGTCTCACTGCTGGAGGAGTCTATCCGGCATCCGGTGCCATGACTGCTTCCTGACAGATGACAATGAATGGGTGGTCAGTCACTGGCAATGTCGGACATATCGCTCATCAATAGAATGAATGCTGGAGAAAGTAAAGAAAAGGAAGCAATATTCTACATAATTGCAGAATTCCTTGGTCTTCTTTTTCTTCTATCCACAAAGCCCAGTTCACACTTTCGGATTTCGTCACAAATTATACCCAGAAATCCACGTCCATTCCTACGACAATCTGCACCCATTGCATGTAAATTTTAACAATCTTAAAATTTTACAAAAATAGGTATATACCATAAATAGAAAGCTAGACATTGCCTGACTACCGAAACACACGGAGTGTCCAGTGAATAACACTGCGTGCGGCACTGGATATGTGCTAGTGTTTAGGGACGAAATGGCAGATGGATTTTTTTCTGTGCTGCCAATGACTCCAACATGAGGAAGAAAGGAGTCCAGGAGGCGCGGTGGAGAGGAGTGCGGTCTTTAGTAGTCAATGCGTTTCGAACTTCACAGACTTCTTAATCAGGACAAACCACTGCTGAAACATAGTAGACTGCGTCTGGGTGTCCGTCTCCAGTAGGCGTACAAGCCCGAAAATGATGCACGTCAGGGTGCACGTTCACTCTGTCGGCACCTTTATAGTCTATGGCCCTATGGGCACATATGCTTGAATCTCATTTTGCAGGGGGTTCGGATGTAAGCCCCAACGGAGCCAAGAAACGGGTGCTAGAACACAGTGTGGAACCACCTTTATGTGCCACTTCTAGACAAAATACAGATACCAGGACCAGCTCCTTTAATCGCTGATATACATCCTCTTTGTTATACTGTACATACTTGGCACATGTGCATTGTTATGCTTAGAGCTGAAATGTCGTACGGATTAGCAAAATTGACATCCCGCCTTGGGTTCCTTATTTCTTCTACTTTTTCGGCCTTGATGAGTGAATCGAGTCCTACAAATACACTCAATCCAAGTGACCTGAGTGAGGTCGAGCACTTCTGGTCGGAATGTGGCTGGAATTATGCAGATCACATACTTACAGTCACATGACCGTCCGCTCTCGCCGGTGACACCGAAGTCTCCTGACAGTGTGAGGAGCGCATGCTGCAAGGGTTCAGAAGTCTGAAGTCACATAGAGTGATTGCAAACTCTTTGCAGAAGACTGGACAAACCCTTTAAGGTAAGTGCTTTCTTGAGTCAATTTAGGGACACTCATTTACTCAAAAGATTCTCCCTCAACTAAATCTATAATAAACAGCTACAGGAATAAACACGGTATGAGTAGCACCAGTAGAATATCCAGCAATGGTGACAAGTTTAGAGAAAGATAACAGAAGAATATACAATCGCAGGTCAGCAAACATGAGTTTGGCTCCAAGTGAGGGACATTTGGACAAGTTAATGACAGTGCAGGCAGTCTACACATAAACAGTGCTACAATACCATCTACACACTGGAAGTCTCAGCGAGGAAATATACTGTACTTTTGGCAAGTTCATTTACAAATGATCTGATTTCCAAAGATTTATTTTATAATACATCCTACAAGTTGTAGAAGCCAGAACACCTCCTGCTGCGTGAGGATAAGCAGAGAAGTACATAATCTGCCTGAGAACTGAGTGCACGCTGCCTGCATCCCCCAGTACTACACCCTGCCTGGCCCTGCATGCTAGCACAGGAAAACAGGAGGACACTGGATAAAACTGGAAATGTGACTCACTGTTTACAGCTATGTCCCCTGGGCGGTCACTAGATAAAGTGTTGTGCATTACAAAAGTAAAAAAATGTTCGAATCTAAGACAAAAACATCAACCCCTATTATTTACTGCACTGGAGGATCAAAGGGTTACAATAGTCAGTGCAGTACTGGGCAAAAGTTTTAGACAGGTGTGGAAAACATGCTTCAAAGTAAGAATGTTTTCTAAAATAGAAGTGTGAATGGTTTATTTTTATTAATTAACAAAGTGAATGAACAAAAGGGAAATCTAAATAAACTCAGTATTTGGTGTGACCACTCTTTGCCTTCAAAACAATCTAAATTCTGCTAGGTTCATTTGCACACAGTTTTTGAGGGAACTTGGTAGGGAGGTTGTTCCAAACATCTTGGAGAACTAACCACAGATCTTCTGTGGATGTAGACATGCCAAACATCTTGGAGAACTAACCACAGATCTTCTGTGGATGTAGACATGCCAAACATCTTGGAGAACTAATCCAAGATCTTCTGTGGATGTAAGCTAACACAAATACTGCTGTGTCTTCATCTAATCCCACACAGACTTGTTGATGTTGAGATCTGGTCTCTGTGGGATTCATATCCATCACTTTCAGAACTCCATGTTCTTTAAGCTGAAGATAGTTCTTAATAACTTTGGCTGTATGCTTGAGGTCATTGCCCTGCTGTAGAATAAATTTGGAGCCAATCAGATGACTCCCTGATGGTATTGCATAATAGTTAATTATTTGCCAGTATTTTGCAGCATTGAAGACACCATTAATCGTGAGCAAATCCCTAACTCCATTAGCTCAAATGCAGCCCTAAGCTTGTAAGGAACCTCCATTGTGCTTCACTGTTGCTTGCCGACACTTGGTATTGTAGCACTCTTCAGCCCTTTGGTAAAACAAACTGCTTTCTCTTAGAGCCAAATATTTCACATTTTGATTAATCAGTCCAGAGCACCTGCTGCCGTTTTCCAACACCCCATTTCTTATGTTCTTGTGCAAAGTTGAGTCGCTTGCCCTTCTTCCCATATTGAAGATGTTTGTCTGCAATTCGTTAATGAAGACCACTAGTGGCTAAACTTCTCTGAAAGGTAGATGGGTGTAGCAGGATCCTGCTGATTGTTCTGAGCTGATGGCACTGCTGGACATGTCTGATTTCAAAAGGGAAGTAAGCATAATGTGTTTGCCATCTGCTGCACTAAGTTTCCTTGGTTGAACACTGTGTCTACTATCTTCAGCATTACACATTTTTCTTGGTGTTTCTTCAAAAGAGGGTGAACATCACATCTTGAAACTGCAGTCTGCTTTCATATTTTTGCCTGGGAGAGACCTTGCTGATGCAGTACAACTACCTTGTGTCTTGTATATGTGCTCCAGGTTTGCCATGGTGTATGACCTGTGACATGAAATTGTCTTCCACAGCCTCACTTTTGTAGCAGAGTTTGGCTGTTCCTCACAGAGTTTTAAGCCTCCTATACAGCTGTTTCTGCTAATGACTATGTGGCTCAGTGGTCACAACGCTAAGGCCAATGATTGTCTGCAGTGGTCACGTGTGTAAACAGCACATCATTACTGCAGCCAGGTAAACAAACAGCAGCAGGAAGCACAAGAGTGACGGCCCTGGAGCGGTGGGGGACCTAACATGCAGTAAAGCTTTTATTATTTAATGACATTCACTACTCTCTCCCCAAATGCAACAGTTTTCCCAGACTCCTGTAAGGATCCAGAGGATCTGTTATTTGGGATTCAGGGAAAGATTGACGATAACCTTGTTAGGCCTGCTGGCAGCCATACTGACCGACATCGAACAATGACTGACAAATGGCTGAACACAATTTTTAATAACACAAGTTACATTTTTCAGTTTTTTTAACTTCTTATTTTTTTTAACAGTAAATGTTGTTAAATGATTAGACTTTACTAATGAAATTAATTTCCAAGAACACAGAATTTATAATCTGGGAATAAACTCTTTAGAATAAATATGTAAAGTGGATGTTTTAGTTTACAAAAAAAGCCTATAAATTGTATAAAAAATGTGACTTAGTTTTTAATACGTTTTAGTTTATTTTCTGGGGGGAACAAACTTTGACCTGCCTTTCTTCTTCAACTACTAGAAAATGTCTATTATTTCAAGACCACACAGTCCATTTTTCCTACAAGCAGCTGAGTGACAGATAATTCTTATTTACGGACTGCTTGTAAGTGTTGGGATAACTCACAGAGCTGGCTGGTAAATAGGTGTAAAACTTTGATGAATTATGCCCAACTCTTTCAAGAAACTGGAAATACCGATCCCATATAATCACTCACGGAAATTGGAGGACATAAATTGTATGAAACGTGTTACCAAACATTTGTGTGAAGACAGCTCCAGGCAGAGCCCGCAAAAGTTATTAAATATTAGGTGCAGACAACGACGTCTACAAGTCTCTGACAACATTTCTTGTACTAACCGTCACAAGTCATAAGTAAAATTACCGCTCATTATGATAACATCACACATATGACAATACAGTGACAGCAATTACAAGGTTTTATCCCGCTATTGACAAATGATCTGACTTAGACTAAAAACGTATTTATTCTTTTTGCTAATGCAGGCAGCGGGCCTCGGGCAAACGGTCTTGACATCTCCTTATGGAACACCTGCGAAGGAGCGCGCTGACTTATGGAAGACTTGCAGGACTCATTCATCATCCTACCTTCTGTTTAATTACTACATTTGTGCCTAAGCAAATAAAAATAAAAACTGATGTTAAGACGGAAGTGGCCACGAGCATTGGTGTTCAAGACATTCTTAATTTTTTTTTTTAGAAAGCGCCACTCCAACATTTTTTTTTATTGCAGCGCTGGAGTGGTGCAACTAATGCAAGCTCTCTGACTCCAGTATTACACTTACTAGCCGGAGTCTTCAGCTCTTCCTGATGCCGCTCCCATCCCGAACCACCATCTTGTGACAGCAGCAAGTCTATCAAATCCTCGTTCTGTTCTCACGGACTTACACTGAGTGGTGACTTCTGCATCACCCCGGCAGGTCACCAACTTCATTAGTTGACCGGAGTGGCACCAAGACGGCGGATGGTAAGTATAATACTAGGGTTATAGAACTTACATTAGTTAAACCACTCCAGTGGTGAAATAACAACAAAAAGGCCGGAGTGGTGCTTTAATAGTTTGGTGACATTTTGTGCCACCCTGAAAAGCAGATGCCAATCATGCTATCAATACTGATGCTAAAGGGATTCTCATTCTTAGAAAATCCATCAGTTAGAAAGTTGTGAGTTAATGGTATTTTTCATAATTGTTCAAACTTTGCCAGAACGAAATAAAGAAAAAATGAGACATTCAAAATAAGAGGCCTATTGTAAAATAGAGAGAAAAGATTGCTAAATCATTAAGATTGGCATTGTGCACACCAGTCTTAATGAAGGGCTCAGTGGAATACAATACACCCAATTCATTAACAGGCACACGCCACTGAATTCATGTGATGCATCTTCTCAGTGGCGTGCGACTCGCCAGAAATGCTACTCTAGTCGGGGACTGGAGTAGCATTTCTGGAGTAAGAAATGTTGACACTTTTGCTGAATTTGCCCCTTCCTGCCCTAGCTCCTCCCCAGCTTAAAAATGGTGTGCAAACGGCAAAAGTCACAAAATCTTTTTAGTATCCCGTGATGCTCGATAAAATAGTTTTACACTACTTTTCTGGAGAAAACACTTTAATGACTTGCCTCTTAACTGCTACTTACCACCCACCAATTGTCTGCTACTTTAGTGGTCTCCACCAGGACTGGAAGTGATCATGTCTAGAGATGAGCGAACCCGAACTGTAAAGTTCGGGGTTCGTACTGGACATCTAGTGTTCGGGGCTGAAATCCAAAAATGGATATCTCTTCTTGTTCGGGGAAGAAAGAATTTCCAGCTCCAAAGTTCAGATCCCCATTGATTTCTATGAGGTTCGGGTTCAGGTTCAAGTTAGGGTACAGTTCTGGTACCTGAGCCGAACTTTGGACTAAAGTGTGATCGAACCTGAACATCCACGGGTCCGCTCATCCGTAATCACGTCCTGTCCATTCAGTCTTCTGAACATGAATCCCACTGATTGCAGAGTCAGGTAACTGATGGATAGGATGTCCTTACTTCAGGAGGGACAACATTCCGGTCATTGGTCATCTGGCATTAGACAAAAAGTGTCCGCAGCGCTCCCTGACTGCAGGTCCTCATTTCTGGACCAAGCAGATATCACCGTATAGAAGATGTTTAAAGGGGTAAGTAACACTTCTTTCATTTTTTTTGTTTAATGATCCCTACATTATAAAAATAATGAAAAACCCATTGAATGCATTGCGATCCTCATTTCAGAGCTCTTATTACTATTTAGCTCTAGTGGACAACAGAGCAGCATGTGCTTGCCATACATTAACGAAGCCTTCCATAGGCGCTGTGTACAGGTATCCAATGTAAGACAAAAGTCGCCTGGCACAATCAGGATGCTGGGGACATGGTAATAAATAGGACACATAATATATGCGGAAACGGATCTCGTGGTGCTCTACTTAACATGGACAATTGCAACCGAAGTAAGAAGATAAGGTGGCACTCACCACCCATAAATCATAAGTTATTTATTAAATATCCATTAAAAACAGTCAGCAAGGGAATCAGGAAAATGCAGTATACTAAATCATATACCTTATATCAGACTGAATTCTTCCCTAGAAGCTGAATTATTTCAGGAGGAAAACCCCACCTGGGTAACAAATCCTTTCTCTGTACTAAGCAGTTTGCTACATGCATAGTCAGTTCCAGTGAAATGGTGCACTCGCATGTCCACGCATGAGGCCTAACCAGGGAAATGGTTTATACCATGATAGAATAATTACCTGGAATATCTTTCTAGACATTCTATAACCCTTTAATGTTTTTTTTAAATTAAAATAACTGCATTCATTACTAAATAGATCTCTTAGACCTGATGAGGCCGATGTGCTTACTATGAAAAAAATCAGTGTAAGAATGTCTGTACAATCAATAGTGAAAGCTTTCCTGTCTATTAATAAAATAAACAACTTAGGAGTTCGACTCAAAAATTGCTCATTTTAATTTGAGGATTGTACGTGGATTTTCAAAGTAAGTATGCCAGTCTCATCTGGTCAAAGAGATCAATTTCCCAATGTATGCAGTTTGCACTAAGTAATGTGGTGCCAGATCTGCTTTAAGGCCCGATGGAGAGTACATTTTCTGTTTTTGTTTTTTTGTTAAGCGCTATAAGTGGCAGCCAAAGCATCCATAATTTGCGGCCAGTATCTCATAAATATGCCATGAGCAGCGCCGGTGGCGTAGGGGTCAGTCATTTTACCCTCATAAGTGCCAGCCTAAGATTCCCATTATGTGACTCACAGAAGATTAAGCAGGACACGGGGTACAACTTGATTTTGGAGGCGCAGATCAGCAGAGAGGTATTGTTAGGATTCTGCATTAGGCTGCGGTGGATACGAAACTATTTAGGTTTTTTTTCATCCCGTAAATGAGATTTTTCAACATTAATTTGAACCTAAATGTCTTTGGAGCGAGACTCATCTGTGAATTTGGGCATGGTATATGTGGCTCCCATTCAGGCCAGTGCTCCCCACTCCAGCCTGGTACACCGAGCTTCCAAACGCCATTAAGTAATGTAAATTGAGCGGCGGTTGGTTTCCACCCTCCAACATCATGCGGACTGAAACGCACTGCGAGGAATCTTTGTGAGGTTTTTTTTTCTGCTGCTTCCAGTAACAGCCCAGGAAGTCTTGCCAAATTAGACATTTTTGTTTTACGAAGGCAATTTTAGAATGCCGTCCATTCCAATACGTGTCCAAGTTTACCGGGGTCGGTTCACACTAGTTTTCCTCTGACTCATTCTAGTTAACAGACAAACCACTTAGTACCCGGATTCATAGGTCTTGTCGTGTGTGCATGTGAGTGTATGTGTGTGTGCTGGAATTTCAAACCCTAGCGAAAGGTCAAGTTCAATTCCATGAGGGCCAGATTGAAGCGATCACTTTTATGGGCCTCTGTACCCATAAGGAACACATTACAGCAAGGAAGAGAACAAAACTCATAAGGAAAGAACCACTCTGCCACCTAGTGCCCAACAGGGAGAATGCAGGAGCCATAATGATTTATTAGGAGAATCGAAGCTCTCTGGTGTGGGCGCGCTGTAAAGAAAAAATATCGCCATTTTCTTCAGTATCAGAGAGGTACTCAAGAGCAGACGCTGCTGGTTCACTTAGAGTGCACCGGGCGTTTGATGTTGAATTGACTAAAGAGAAAGGAGTTTTAACCTCCTGCACACTATCCATATAACCTGCTGAATAATGGAGGCCGAAAATGTGTTATTCACTGCAATGTTTCTGCTTTCTGTCATTTTAATATACCTAATAGGATCATAACTCACAGGGGTCACACGTTGTAAATAGACTCCCAGCGCTCGTTTTTCTTTTGTATCAGCAATTAGCGGAAGTTTTGTTGCTTTGTCTACTATATACAGTATGGTATCGCCGGCTTGTTAATGGATTGTAATTAAAATCAGACTTTCTTCTTCTCATCTGCAGGAGAGGGCACCGAAAACACTGAAGAACTGCAGCTGATTATTACTGAGTACAACGAGACGGAAAAAATAATGTAGAAATCCTGAAAAAGTGAATCTGTCAGCATTTCATAATATAAACTGTATACATAACTAACTAGATTCTCAAATGTTAATATTTTTCTGTCTACTGGCTAACATGGTACAAAGATATATTTTTCCTGTATCTAAATAGATTCATTAGACCTGATGAAGCCGTTGTATATACCTTGAAAATCAATGTCAGAATGGCTGTATAAACCGTTATGAAAGTTTTACTAAATCTTTGAGACTGTCATGTCCTCAGCGTCCCTCCTCCCTGCTGCTGAGATCTCACACTACTCAGTACAAGCTGCAGCAGCCAGTCCAGCTGGATGGGCAGAGACAGAATACACTTGGACTCATGACCTATTTCATTTTCTAAGAGGAGTCATAAAATACTCATCTTTATAAAAGGATTATACAGCCATTCATACATGGATTTTCTAAGTAAATACACCTGTTTTATCAGGTCTAAGGAATCTATTTAAAATCAAATACAGCATCCATGGTAACAGCAGCACATCCAATTTTTCAAAGCAGGCATAAATGATCTGATCAGTTGATTAACATTTTGGTGTAGCTGTGCACCAATCACTTAAAGAGAACGCATCGCCTACATAAGGTTATGTGCTTTATGAAAAGGAATATCATTAGTGATCCATAAAAAATGTGTAAATATAAATAAATATGTTTAGTCCCTGAATGACGATCTTTTGACAGCTCTTTTTCAGGTTCTTATTTAGCAGCATGGTCTTTAGACATTGCTGCATTAACAGTGATCCCTGAGGAGAAGGTAGAAGCGGTTTATCACAGCTTCCGTCTTCTGGCTGTGTCTGACTGCTTAGCTCAAAGTGAGCGCACTATGGAAACCCTGTCAAGGCCGTTACTTCCAGGGGACCTGGCACATGATAGCTGAGAATGTCCCTGACATAGCAAAGCTTAGGTCACAGCTGGAGGTAGTTGTTCACTATGGATGCACCAGCTACGGTGAAAAACTGAACAGTAAAAACAACTGATGTCCCCCAGAGATCTTTTATGACTTTTTGGGAGACATATTATTTAACAAAACCTACGAAAATATAAATGTCATAAACTGAACCCCAGAACAAAAAGATATCTTTTACTTCTTTATTACTCTGCGATTTTTTCCTTCATTTTTGTTTTATTGTTTTCTCCCCTTTTTCCAAGAGCCATAACTTTTTTATATTTCTGGCCATACTTGTTTTATGTGGCACAAATGTTACTTTAGGTGCCACGAACACCATTCATTTTACCATATAGTGCACTGGAAAACAGGAAAAAAAATTCCAAGTGCGTTGAAATTGCAAATAAAATTGCAATTCCACAATTGTGTTTTTGGGTGTCTTTTTTTTTTTTTTTTTTCCATGTCCATGACCTGCCATTATGATTCTCCAGGTCAGTATGAGCACCTAGACACCAAACATGTATTGTTTTGTTTTAAAATAGGAAATTTGCGAAAATAAAATAAAATGTTTTTGTTATCATTTTCCAAAACCCGTCTATTTCTCGGGACTTTGGGCTGGGTGAGCGCTTATTTTTTGCGCTCAGAGTGGACGTTTTTATTGATACCATTTAGGGGTAGATACGATGTTTTGATTGCTTCTTATTGCATTTTATTGCAATGTTGAGGCGGCAAAAAAAAATTAATTCTGGCATTTCAATTTCCTTTCTCCTTTCCAACGTTTACTGATTGACAATATATTTTATGTTTTGATAGATCGGACACTTCTAAACGCAGCAATACGAAACCTGGGCATTTTTTATTGTTTTACTTTCAATGGAAAAAAGGAGGGTGATTTGAACTTTTGTGTTTGTTTTTTCATATTTTGTAAAACTTTTTTTCCTACTTTACTGAATTTAATAGTGCCCTTAGGAGACTTGAAGCTGTGATCGTCCCATCGCCTGTCCTATACATAGCAGGGCTGATACCCTACTACGTATTGCAGAAATCACAATCACCGGCCATGAGTATCGTAATGACAGGTACCGGGGTCTTCTGCAGACCCCCGGCTGTCATGACAACCCATTGGCGTCCATCGATCACGTGTTAAATCCCGTTGTCAGTGATTGAGAGCAAGATTTAACTGGTTAACAGCTCCACCGGCGGCTGCTGGAGGCACTTGATGGCTGACTAACACAGCCATCAAGTGCGGGGAAAGATGTGGGCTCGGTGTTTGAGCCCACAACAAAGGCAGGGACACGGCCTTTAAACGTACATGTACGAATACATTCTCTTGCACAAACATTAAAACTTATAAATCATTCACACAGAAATGACCTGCAGAAATAATTCAATGGGTAATTTTGCATGAAACGTGAACTGTATGTAGAAAAAAAATAATTTTTTCTCTTTTTTGCTATTCTGACATTGAAAACCAAAATAGAGGCTTGCAAAGATGATGCAATAGTTTTCTGAGGGTTCGTTCACATTCATGTGGGGCATCAGTTGCACCAGATCCTTCATGGAGCCGGATCGGAAAATGTTCCGCTATCAGTTTTGCAGTAGAAACTAGTTTGGGTGGGTTTCCATGCATCAGTCACACGTGGATCAGTCTTCTTGTACCTAAACTGATGTCAAAATGGCATCAGGTTTATTCACTAGTCTCTACTGCGAAACTGATAACACGGATTGAAGAATGCAAAATGTGGTGTTATTTTTTGTTTTAATTCATCTTCTTGAAGTTTCTGGAGCAAATACAAATACACAAGATGAACGGGAATTATTCCATTGATTACTGTGGGATTCGTTTTTCCAGGAATTGATCTCTGGTATTTCACTGCCATGCCTGAGAGAAAAAAAAGCAGATACATGGATAGGTAGAAAAGAGGCCGGATTACAAGCTGACGCACAAGAAAACTGACTCTGAGTCATTGGGTAAGTGAAAACCTGGCCTCATTTATACAGTATGTACCTCTAAAGGCTAAATTCTCATGGCCGTATAAAAGAATCATTCTTTCATTGTCATCCGGATGGCAATTATTTTTCTATATGAGAAATTAATAAAATTTACAAGATCAAATACATTTTCTGTAAACAAATGGAGGCTATATGTACTATACAGTTGATTTCTACAGGATCTGATTAATTTGTTTTTGCGCACCCATAGACCTGAAGAGGTAGGTCTCCTCGGAAGAGACTAGGGCATGCTGCAAGTTTTTTCATGTGGAAATTCGTTGATTGTTAAAAAAAAATGGTCATCTGAACAGCCCAAATTGAATGATATCCACGTGTTGTCACTTTTTTCATGGACAGAACTTATAATAATACAATTTTTCCATAAAGTTTTCACTGTGAAAATGAGATATGGCATTACTGACAAAAAAAACCCGCAGATACATATTATATTCCATATCTCTGCTGTAAAAGCTGTATTACAAAGCTGTTTGCCCTTCCGGCTGTGAAATCCCTACAAAATATTATATACGGTATATATATATATATATATATATATATATATATATATATATATATATATATATACTACTCACTAACAAAAAATATATATATATTTTTTAAATTATATATACCATATATATATATCATATGTATATATATCATTTAAAAAAAATATATATATATATATATATATCTTTTAGTGAGTAGTTTATTATTTATTTTCATAGGGGCTAACAATTTTTTCAATTAAAAAAAAAATAATGTTATCCTGGTACTAGGTCCTTGTTCTATTTTCGCTACTAATATTTTAGCAAGTTGGTAAATAAGCAATTTTGGAAAAACACTATTTATTGAGAAAAGTGTAGGAGGCAAACCCGCTACAATGGAGTGTAGATGAGTCTAGCTGTACATGATGTAAACCAGCAGCTGGAATAATTCACAGGACGCATCTCTAGGATGCAGATAGACTGTAGCAATATCACTGGGGTTTGCTATTCACAGTGTATCCTCATCTCCTCCTGTCATTTTACTGCCACTTTCTCTGTGGATGAAGACACGGAAGATCAAAGTCACTAATATAAATACCCCGGAGCAAGGGATGGACATGTGAAAAGAATGGCGCTCTCAGTCCTGGAGCCGTCGTAAACCGCGCTCTCAGGCTTTCAATATTTAGTAAATAAATAACGAGAATGCGAGAGTCTGAAATCATTAACAGGATTCGGAGGGACATCATACAAAGTCGCCCAGTGAGATCATTTGGGAAGAGACTTAAAGGAAAACTGTGACCATTTATACATCTTCATCTGGTGAGACTGGAAGAAACACATAACCCAGCCAGGTGTTTGGTGCGTTCTCATGCCAAATCCTTGGGAGGATGTAGCGCAGCTGGCAAACTAAGACACGGCTCGCATGCCAGTCTCCATTAACTCCTTTGACACCAGGGAGTCGTGCAGGAAAACGCCGTTTACTTTTGTCGGCATCTCATACAGTTCTGCCTTCCTCCCAGTCATCGCTGGGCCGTAAATCATTTTCTACCAAAATGTTAAAAAAGCATCTGGGATGAACATAGTTTAAACTCCCTATATAATGTACTAATTCATGCTGCTTGTAAGGCCGCATAGTGAAATTACTGGGGTGGATAGTAGACATCTCCATACAAAGTTGTACTCTAAAGCTCCTGCACCCCAATGTAAACTCCTCCGCAGGGCCCTTCCCTAGCGGTAGCTCCAGGCACCACTACTAGGGCCACAGTATTCAGCCCTGGGACTTGGACCCATAGCAGTTACATTAATGTGCCCCTATGGAGCGTGCTGATCACTAATTATAACAATCAAAAATACATTTTAAATAAATTAGCCAAAATTAGAGCCGGTATCAACCCCTACCAGGGAGACTCGTGTTCCTCGGGCCATTTATAATGTGGCCAAAATAAGACAAGGTATAGGCTACAACCGAGCTGCAGGAAACTTGGGGGTGTCTGGTCTATTACTGGGGGGCACTAACTCAATACCAAGACTAATTCTACACTTTATCCATTACTAAATCCATAATTCCTAGCATTGACCAAAATATGTAACGTGATTGCCAGTAAAGCTAACGGGAAAGAGGGTAAGCTGTCAAGTCGGAGTGTTTATCACAGATCAAAATTCCTTTAATCCAGCATAAAATTATGGATTATCAAAGAACCTAGGAAAGTTTCTAAAATGTACTTGCAGGTTAGAGACCCCCAGGACATCAGCATATAATAAAATGCTGTGAAGGGATATTCTGCTACAAAGTGAGGAGTCTCGTAACAGGTCTTCCTGTGGGATTCCAGATTATTTGGAATATATGACCTATTGGGTTTATTGGATTGTACTGTAAATAACATTTCTTAAGAACAGTTCTGCAATCTCGGAAAAACCCTTTAAAGCTTTATGCGACTACTGACAATTCAAGTTTGCAGGCTGAATGTCTATATCTACAGCAAAGAAGAATTTTACAAATCACTTTAGAAAAATATAAGAAAAAAAGCTACAAAAATATATAAAGCAACAAACTATGTCTTGCCTTTGGTGTCACTATTCTATGTAATGTGACTGTCCTCTATATACACAATGAAGAGGTGCCAACAGCAAACAGAATCAGCGGGGTCACCATATATGAGGGATCTTGCTAGAAGTTACTTTAAAAGGTTTTCCACCTGTTCCTTATAATAAACTTATCGGCCAAGTGTGCTACAAATAAGAGAAATATCACTTCCTCATGCTTCCCCCACTGCTCCTCTGTCCGTCGTCACTGGTCCAACGCCGCTCTCCTCTCCTTATCTTCTGGCCTGGTCAACACAAGACCGCTGCAGCCAATCAGTAGCTGCAGTTGTGACCAATGCATCAGCGCTGCAACCACTGACTGGTTTCACTGGTCACATGATCAGGCATGAAGAGTAAGGTAGGAAAGTGATGGTGGACCCAGCCTGTGGGATTAAGGAGCAGAGAAGAATCCTTTGATGAGTTTTTGCTAATTCATTTTTTACAGCACAATTGACTGATACGTTCAATACAAGAAACCCCTTTATATGTAATATTAGGTATGTACAGGACTTTAAGAGCAATTATTTAGCGAAAAATTATGACAAACTTTTCCTTAAACTATTGGAACCAATTCCATGAACAAACCCCACTTCAGGTGTTAAAAAAAACCAATATGGCTCTATGTGAGAACTTCCCTCTGAGATCTGTGACAATTTTATATTCCTGGTATTAAAGTATTTTATTAGAAAAGGGTTATTAAAAAAATGTTGAAATCATGATGCAATAGCGGTGGCAGCCCAACGACAAGAGTAGCGCTATTTCAAACCCTTTTGGTATCGATGGGTCATCCAGCAGCTCTTGCTCGGTCTGCCCTTGTGTTATGTGAATGTGTCCTTTTTGGCCAAGCCAACTCAATAGCTAAGTAATCCATGTGTTTGCAGTGATCATCTTAAGTAGCAGCAGTAGCACTTGACATCTGAGTTTGCTCCGATTTCCACAGACTGACAGAATGGAAACATTTTTTTTTCCATCATCTCCTCATCCGAGACAATTGGAGCACACTATGATCACACTCTGATCAGAGTGTGATTAGCATAATTGACCTGAATTTCCCAGATGGCAAAAAATACGATCATCTGCACCGAGCCTTACTGATGTATAGGTCATCAATTTTAAAATGTTAGAAAACCCCTTTAATTTTGAGAAGAAATTGGCCACAATGGTTGGATTCTGTGTTAATGAATGTACTGAGAGAGATGGTGAAAATGTAAATAAAGTACGTAGTGTGGATTTTGCAATGTTCATGTATTTTGTTTTACTTTTGGGGTCTTAACGAATTGTGATCTACATGCTGATTATTTTTTAAAAAGTAAAATTAATGTGAAACAAAAATAAGTCAATGGGCTCCATCAGTCGGCACTCAGGACCATCATTGTGGCTCAGTATGGACAGATTCTCAATCTCTTTGTCCCAGAAATTTTGCTCTATGGGTTAAAATGTAGATGGACTAAGACAAAAACTTTCCAGTCCGCTCTTAGTCAGTGATGTGCCTTGAAGTAGGTGCGCTTTCTCTCCATTTATCTCATTTGAAAAGAGCATGCAGAATGTTAATACATTTGATATGTCTGACACTAGAACACCTTGTGTCATTCAACGCTAAAGGCTGAACTCTCCAGACTTGACACCATAGTTCAGATGGATCCCGCTTGAAAGCAGAGCTGTGATTTACAGCAACATAGAAAAGTTCAGCTTGGAGACTAAGTGATCTGAGAAGCGCTGATTGATTGTGATGCGGAGTGCGGATCACTGCAGCCGGGGTAATACTCTGACATGTCCAAGACACAGCAGGAGCAGCACAGCTCATTACATCACCTTATTTATGGTCTCACTTTCTTAAGTGCTATTAGCTATTATTGAATCTGAATGTCTTGACACCATAATATTATAAAAAAAAGGTAAAAAAATAAAACATTGGATGTGTTATCAAGGTTGTGTTATGTTTCGTAAGACCCCCATAGAATACTGTTGGCTGAGCCAACTTCTATTGACAGGTTCGGCCAACACTCCAATGTCTATAAGGCTACTTTCACACTAGCGTCGTACGATGCACGTTGTGACGTATCAACGCATACTGTTGAAGCGCCGCACAACGGGGACAGCGGATGCAGTTTTTCAACGCATCCGCTGCCCCATTCTGAGCTCCGGGGAGGAGGGGGCGAAGTTCCGGCCGCACATGCGCGGTCGGAAATGCTGCACAGGACGCACCAAAAAACGTTACATGCAACGTTTTTTGTTGCCGACGGTCTGACGCAACATGACGCAACCGTCGCAGGATGGTTGCGACGTGTGGCAATGCGTCACAATGCGTTGCTAATGTTAGTCTATGGAAAAAAAACACATCCTGCAAGCAATTTTGCAGGATGCGTTTTTTCTACTAAACGACGCATTGCGACGTGCAGTGCACGACGCTAGTGTGAAAGTAGCCTAACACCGACTGATATCAGGGAAGATCTTGATCAGGCATGTCCGATTTCAGACTGACGATCATTTTGTTCCTTGGAGATAATCCACCAACAGAGATGTCCGTCAGCAGCTTTCTCTTAGAGATCACAGGAGAGTTGGCCAAAAGAGTGCCCCTGTTTAGGGAAAGATGGCCGAGATGGAAAGCCAATCTCTTTTTTAAGAATCAAGATATTCTATCCATAAATCAGGACGATTGGCATGAAAAGTGTATTGGGTCATGCTCGGATAGGATAGTGGTTGGGTTGCATGAATTAGAAGTTGTTTTTTTTAAAGAACTTAAACACAGTTGAACTGCAATACCAAACCCACAGCCCATGCCAAAATAGTCAAGTGCTGTAGCTGCCTACCTCCGTCAGTCACAAGCTGCAGGGACTCCCAGCTATCGGACATTTATTGCCTATCTGAATGGCTGGTGATAGAAATGCCTGTACCATGTAAACAAGCCCAGTATTCCACCGACAAATGCTTTTGTGATGACATACTTCATGAGGGCCTAAAAATTATTGTTGATTGGCGGTACATCCCACCATGTAAAAAGGGATGTGTTGCCAACAATGTCAGTAGGAGGTTAAATTTGTAGGTGAAAATGAACTTTAAGGAAGCACTACCAGCTACAACTGTGTCTCCTAACCCTTCATAAATATGTCTGTCATATAGTATAGGTGCAGTTATATATTTACTGATCGCTGTCTTCCCGGTTTCCTGCGCTGTTCTGGTCTTCTCATGCGTCATCTTTGCTGGTTTACACAATGAACCATTGTGCTACTTCCACCAATATAGGCCTATGAAGACTCAGAACAAGACACCAAAGACTTAGGTTGTGAAAATTACATTGCCCACACGTAAACCCGTGTGATAAGTCTGATTTGAAGTCACATGGTCCAGAAAAGGACTGGAGCGGTGCTAAAAACCAAGGAAGATGGAGATCGGTAAGTATTTGAATGAATCTTCTCCATCTCACATACATATTTAGAAAGGACTAGGAGATAAAATGTTTACTGGAACTAAAAATGGTTTGTCCTTTACCAGGACAACCCCTTTTTAAGTAAAGCAGCCCACCTTGTACAATAAAAATAACATATACT
Organism: Ranitomeya variabilis; assembly: GCF_051348905.1. NCBI lineage: Eukaryota > Metazoa > Chordata > Amphibia > Anura > Dendrobatidae > Ranitomeya > Ranitomeya variabilis. The sequence goes on from NC_135237.1 coordinate 96,580,192, forward strand.
CACCTCCCGTGTTGGCACCATTCCAGTGATGTCAGCGTGAGCCCTGCACACAATCAGCGGTCATTCTTGGGCTGCTGTGCCCTCGCTTGCTCTGAACGAACCTCAGACGGGTGGAAGCAGTGAATGTGCAGAAGTACTATAGGGGCTGCTGATTGGCTGCAAGGCTCTCATGACATAACGCAAGACCCGGAAGAATCAGCGGCAGGCGAGTACATGTAATGTTTAATTTACAGGGGGTGCCACTTTATTAAAAATTGGGTTGTCCAGGTAGTGCAAAACCTTTTTAATGCAAATCATCTTCCATTGTTCATCGATCCCTGCCCATTACAAGTGCTTTATTTGCCTTTCTAAAAGGACCCTTGAATTACCTAAAATTTGCAGGAAAGTAAAAGTTGACCTCAAACATACCACAACCCGTCAATTCCAAGTATCGCCACTCTATTTAGCCTGGAGGTGTCATTTTCCTACTGAACTGAGATGATTCTCTCTCCCTGAACTGCCCTTCAATACGTTTGTCTGTTCTCTGGTGAAAGATCATCTGCCAGAAGGTGGATTAACACGCGCACTTTGTATTATGTTCACACAGACACTTGAACTTTTATTTACTTGCTGAATGCCGCGTCTCTCATTTGATGTGATTGAATGTGTACAATAATATCAAAAGCAGCCGGCCTGACGGATCCTAAAGTTTAAGCTTAAAAGCTTCTCGTTCTTTACATTTTATCTGAGGGATGAAAGGGTAAATCAAAAATAAAGTAAGTATCGAGACTGGCTCCTGCTTAGGTATGTTGAATGTTTATGCAATCTCTTGGACCGCTTACGTTGTCACACTGACTTATGATTACGGTACTTTATGCTATACATTGCATAGGAGGCATTTTGGCACATAACAGTGGAAACACCGGCTACATCAGTCTCGTAATTGGGGCACATGATGTAAAGACCTAGACTGACTAACATTAAAAAAAAATAATAATAATCTGGAGGCTTTTAGTTTATCTCCTTATACAAATTAATTTTTACAATTATTTTCCCAAACATCAGGCTCCTGGGTGGGGAGTGGTGAAATCACACCGCCAATTATGTAATGCGACCCCAGTTTGGAGAGTAAAAAGTGTTTTATCTAAAAATTAAGTTTTATTTTGTTAAAGCTTTTTTTTTATTGAGAAAAGGGGTTTTATAAGAGAATAGCCAAATGACTCGAACATAAGGACAAGAAACTAGATCAAACAGAGGTATAATAGACCACTGCAGGTAAAGTCCTGCACACACGTGACTAAAGTCGATAGTAGCACACATATCAGTAAGATCGGCCCACAGACTAATGTGTATGGGGGACTCCGGAATCTCCCCCGACAGGTGATGTCTGGGAAGAGAATGATCAGATCTTTTTACCTCTGGTGATAAACTGCTGCCAAAAAGGTCTGGTACATGTTCCCAAATATTTAGGAGTCAACTGAGATCGCTTTTGGCCAAACACATGTAATACGTATATGGGGGGACTTAAAGAACTTTCAGAGTCTAGAAGAAGTGGTCAGGGATAGATAGGAAATAATGCCGAATAAGTCGGAAAACTTAAATGTCATGGTCAGCATGATCTTTCCATACAACCACAAGAACGTAGAAAAGGCACCAAACGTCTATCTAAAATGAAGTAGCTTTGAAGCTAGTTTTCTTGTGCCAGATATCACAGCATAGGTCAAGCCAAGAGGAAAGTGAGGAAGGACACAGCTGCCTTTAGGATTCAGAGTTTTTAGTTCTTTGTGATACAGATTTAGAACAAAACACCAGTGAGTTTGTTACGTTTCTTAAAGAATTATTTAGAATTTGTTTATTACAATTTGGATAGAATTCCAGAACATTTAGGAGTTCCCCTCAAACTACAGAATATGAGACTTAGCTTACTGACACATTATAGGTCCAGTACAAATTCCTTGAGGGACATTTGGTAAGAAGATACGAGCTACAGTATGAAGAAAAGGAAAACATGACGGATTTGTACTTTGCACAGTTTGTAAAGTCTTCTGTATTCCCCTTTCCCAGAGTTATACCTGTAGATTATACACCAAGCTGCGTGCCAAGGGTGGGATTACCAGGACACAATGTGAGGGCGCTGATATATTGCTGACTAAAGAAAGTGCCATCTACTAATGAATGAGACAACCTCCACTGGTCAGAATAGTGAATGCGAAAGCCAGGAGGGACAGTAAAGTCCAAGTGCACCGACGTTCACACCCAATAACCGAGGGGAGCTCTGCCAAATGTTTATGCACTTACAGCGCGCTACTTCACGTTTATGTATTTCACATTAGAAGGGGGGATACATGTATATTAAAAATAAATGAAGTGCTTGCTTCTCCTGCCAGCCGCCAGGAAACCAGCTCCGAATAAAAGAGCGCGCCCACATCTGGGAATGAAGTGGAGAACACACACTTTTAAATCCTGCTGCAACTTTTTCCCTGTAGCGGTGGTCATTTCCCTTGTACCTCTCATGTCTACTTTGGTTGGTAACCAAAAACATTTCCAAGGCAAACCAACTCTCGACCCATCTGTGAATCTGCCAGCATTAACCCTTTTGTACTTCTACTAAAGGCTTTCCACTCAGATCCACTGATAGAAAACTAACACAATCTGCAAGAAAGATTTAATGGTTTTGTACAATGATGTATGCACAGAATAGGTGAACAATGCTAGATTGCTGGGGGTCCGATAGCAGGTACCCCCATCAATCAGCTGCTACATGTTCTGGTGTTCGGATGCAAACACAAGGAACTGAGCTACAAAGCATGGCAGTATTCAAAGCGTAGTGCCCACTGCTGGGTACTGCAGAACAATAAGTGGTACTGCAGGCCATAGCCTTCATCGTTTTCTTTCATGTATTGTGTATATGTATATATATATAATATATGCAACGGCAACGTGTATAGGAATGATAGTAAGAAAATGTTTTAGAATATGTTTAAGTGAAGTTCTGCCTGCAGAAACTCTTTAAAACAAATCTGTCACCAGAATTTAGGATACAAACTGCAGACATTACTAGACAGATCTCTTAGAATTAACAATGATTCTTTAAAAAAACATGTCAGAATGACTGTACAATCCTTTTTTTTTTAAAGCAGTCATGCTCGGTGAATACATTTCGGACTCATGAGTCTCTCTCACCTTCGATTGACTCATAAAATGCTCATTTTAATGTTAGAATGACTACTGAATGCCCCGTTCTGACATGGATTGTCAAAGTTAGTACACTGGCTTCATCAGGTTTAAGAGATCTATTTAAGGGCTCCTTCTCACTTGCGCGCAACTTGGATGAGTCTCGCATGTTTAGAACCCGGCACTGCACCTGACAATCAGATCGGAGCGTGCGGCCGCATAGCAATACATGCAGCCGCTCCTCTGTACCAGGTGCAGTGTCGGGGTATTGCCGTGCGAGACTCATCCGAGTCTCGCGCAAGTGAGAAGGAGCCCTAAGTGTCTGCCTCAAGTAGGCATACAAGCAAGAAAATGAAGCACATTTTGCGGGAGGGTCCGGATGTAAACCCCGACTAGACCTACGAACGAGTTGCCAAACGAAATGTGAAAGCATCCTTAGGATATAACCAGTGCTGTGCATGAAGGGGGCTGCCTGACCGGCTTATTTCATTGCTAAGCCAATCCCTATTAAGTGAGCTTTATTCAGTTTCTCATTACTTTCAATGGGTAAAAAAATGCTGCAGAAACACTGAAAGAATTGACATATTGCAGATTTTCAAACATGCAGCATTGCTCAACTTCATTCTGGAAAAAAAAAAGCTGTATGTGCATGAGATTTCTGAAATCTCATTACTTTTGCTGGTACTATAAAATACAACTTCTTTTCCACGTGAAAAAAATGCACAACATTTGAACATAGTCTAAGGGCTCATAGTCACCTGCGAGAAACTCGGATGAGTCTCGCACGTCAATGCCTGGCACTGCATAGCAATACATGCAGCCGCACGCTCCGCTCCCGAGTGCCGGCAGCAGCGCCGGGTGTTGATGTGCGAGGCTCATCCGGGTTTCTCGCAGGTGAGTATGAGCCCTTAGGGTATGTTCACACGGTGCGGTTTTTGCTGTGGATCCGCAGCAGTTTTCCATGTAGGTTACAGTACAATGTAACCCAATGGAAAAAAGGACCCGCTGTGCCGACGATCCTTTTTTTCACAGGCAAATCCGCAGCGGTTTTGCCTGCAGAAAAAAGAAGTACCATGTCAATTCTTTCTGCAGATTCCGCTGCGGGTTTCCAGCAGCACCAATAGGAAACTGCATTTGGAAACCCGCAGTGGAATCCGCAGAAGAAAAAGGATCAAAAACCGCAGCTAAAATCAGCGCTGAATTTAGCTGCGGTTTTTCAAAACAGGACCTGAAAAAAAAAGGATGAAAAAAAGGATCGTGTGAACGTAGCCTCAGGCTTCCTCTACACAGTTTTTGTCTGTTTGTTTTTAGCAGCATTATTTTCTGGCAGCATGTTTTTTATTTTTTGTTTTCTAACTTTTTTTTGACTTATACATGGATTATTTCTTATGTTTTACAGATTCCAACTCCCAATGCCATATCGTGCCCATGCTACTTTTGGAAATGAACGCCGACTATCCAAAAAATGCAAAAAAAAAAGTGAATAAGGCAACACTTAAAGAAAACATTTAACCATATATTTCAAAGTGTGTCAAAGACACATAAAAAGAGGTCAAATATTGCAGCATAAAGCAAATCTTTTTATGACTAATAAATTGGCTTTATTTACTGACCGGCCATAAAAGCAGTGTGAGGTATTATACAGATCAGTAAACAGGGCGAAAAGTTTGATGAATTCCTTCTTAAATTGCTGTAATTTATAATCCGCGGTGGAGCTGGCACGCTGCAGTGTGGGAGCATATGGATCCACTTGTCATAAATTTCGCAGGGTCTGCTTTAAGCCTTAGGTGAATCTGCAGCAAATGGAGAACAAAGCCAATGCTGTGAAACTGCAGGGGACTGCAGACATACTCGTGCGGATGTATTTTGTCTACAAGTGCTGTAACATATAGGGTGTGCTTATGAATCTGACAACCTGCAGCATGTGCCGTAACCCACACGGATGTATTTTTTTTCGACCTTATGTGAGTTCTTTATTTACGTAATGAGATCACTTTCAACATCACTATGAAAAGCAATAAAAGGGAACCCGTCATGTCCAGAATCGTTATTTACAGGCATATATAGGGTTAACTTATAGGTAAATAGCGCAAAAATTATACCTGGACTCCTCGCTGGAGCCTTGGCTAAAGGGAGAAAATACATTTATATTCTCCTTGCAGCTGCTTGTTTCTAGTCATCGGGGCGGTGCAGGGAGCAGTTACAATCACCAGTCATTGTACAGTGAGTGCGCGGTAATCACTCCTTCACACTTTGATTGACAGACTGATTTGTAGCATGTGTGTGCTGAGCAGGCTGTCAAAGCGCCGAGTAATGATGACAGCGCACTCACTGTATCGTGAGCAGTGACTGTAACCGCTCCCTGCACCGCCCCGATGACTGGAAGCAAGCAGCCGCAGGGAGAACATGCCATAAGTTTATTTTCTCCCTGCAGCCGCTGCTTCAGTAAGACAGGCAGGATTTTAATACTGTTTACCTGCGCAATCTCCGCAAGAAAAAAGTAGACTCATAAATATGAACCTGTTGGTTCCTTTGATAGCTTTTATTAGCCACACATTAACCCCATATCTGCAGGTAATAATGTTTTATTACATGACAGGTTACCTTTTAACCCTGCTGTGGAACCATGGGGTCATATAGACCCCAGCGCTGAATAAATTGAAATATTTCTAAAACCGGTCAATCTCAGACATTGACCTTCTATGTATTTTCAAGTAACATATTTCTGCTTATGTTGATGATATTTTGAATTTGTTTTTCAATTTTGTTTCAAAGTTATTTTCAATTTTCTGTGTTTGGGAGTCTCCTGACCCCATAGTACCTTTATTGTCTGACATTTTTTTTAATATTTTCTGTTTATTCACAGGTATTGTAATATAATTGTAAATAAACAATGGCTAGTTCCAAGTGACACCAGCAGTGTTACAGGACAGTGCAAACGGTGCTATGTTTGTCCTTGATCGAAGGACAAACGACGAGATTTGTTTGCAATGACTGCAAGAAGTTTATTTGTGAAGAACATGGCACTATGACGTGCAGGGAATGCAAGGGCTACATTTATTGCCAGATCATTCGTTGTCGTTATGTTTTCACTAAAATCCCACACAGTTGCAGTTATTGTGCATTTTTTTTATTGAATTTGAATACTTTTAATTATTAGTAAAGCATTTTGGTATAAATTTCAGTTTGAGTTTGATGATGACAAATAAATCACTTCAGAGTTACGTTTGATTTCATAACTGTGTTCTGAAATGATGACAGAATAAAACTTGATTATTCTGAACAGCCAGCGTGTTCATTTTAATGAAACATGACGATTTTGAGCCTGGGGTCATATAAACCCCATGGTACCAAAGCAGTGATTTCTTTCATGGTTCCACAGCAGGGTTAAAGCCGTTCTGTCCCCGGATTTCACTATACGAACTGTATTCATCCTTAGGGCTCCTTCTCACTTGCGGGAGACTCGGATGAGTCTCGCACGGCAATACCCCGGCACTGCACCTGGTGCAGAGGAGCGGAGCGTGCGGCTGCATGTAAAACATGTTTTAAACATGCGAGACTCATCCGAGTTGCTCGCAAGTGAGAAGGAGCCCTTAGATGTAGTCAACTACATCTGGGTGTCTGCCTCTGGTAGGCGTACAAGCCAGAAAATGATACATGGCAGAGCACACATTGACTCTGTCGGCACCATTATAGTCTATAGCCCCGTCGGCGCATGATCCCAAATTCCATTTTGCAGGGGGGGAGGTTTTCAGACATAGGCCCCGACAGGATAAAAAATCGGATGCCAAAAAGCAATGTGAAAGCCTCATAACACAGAGAGATAGGAGAAGCTTTCTCCTGTGTAGAAGCAAATGTGAAGGTAGAGCCGAGAAGACCCTGGGAACATGGAACATCGGTAGTTCTTAGATAATGAGTTTATTAGCGAGTTGTATCTATTAAAAAATCCTTTATATATAGCTGGACAACCCACTTAAAAGAGATGTCTGTACTTAGGATACAAGTCTGCAGTTAGTCTATGTGACTGCAGACTTGTGAATCCTCACATTGTGTGTACAGCGCGCACTGTGAGCATGAGCAGGCAGTCATATAACCGCAAGTATGTGATTTTCATAATTTCGGCTACACGACAAGGAGACTGTGTCCTACCTTGCTCAATACACTTGCATTAAGTGAGGCCGCGCAATCGTTCAGAGTACAGTGTGTGCAAAGTGAGGATTCACAAGTCTACAGTCACATATGCTACAAGCCTGGAGACACTCTAAGGCGGACAACTCCTTTAAAGAGGACCTGTAATTTCTTGCTATAAACCAGAGGTGCACAACCTGTGTCCCAGGGGCCATATGTGGCCCGCTGTATCGTTCTGTGCAGACCTCAACCATTTGCATAGTGCCTGGTCGCGTATATTTTCCATGTCATACAGCAGACCGGTGGTGCATAGCCACGGAAGAATTAGTGATTATGAATCGCGTGTTGTGTATGTGGTCATTTCTGGGCCAGCCATATTTTGGCAGAATGGGTGAGTCCTGACTCCTCAGGGAAGATCACTGCATACAGAAGCCTTAGCGACTTTAGAAGAGTTCAGTAAGACTTAGCAAAAAAAATTAAAGATGAGAAGATCTGGCAAAAATCGAAGACATTGTGAATATATAGCATGGAAGGAAGGATGAACATCCACGTGCCATTGTAGGCTTGGCCTGGATTTACCAAGCAGTGATATAACCTATACATGAGTATTACATGGATGTAACATATATTGAAATAGCCAACAATATAAACTCTAATGACTATCCGGTATCACAAAAAAGGTTAATATAGCATGTAATATATGCTGGAGATAAGAAGATTACCGAAAAGAGACCATGAATCACTTTGGTGTCTAGTAGTGTCAAACCACCCCTGACAGTAACATAAAGGACAGGCAGACAGTCTGTCTCGCGGATCCTCATATTGCTTAAGGTTTCGAATCCATAAAACTACCTCAGTGTCATCCCCTGTCTCCTTTGTGCACATTATTATTCATATGTGGATATTTTACTGCTACAATCAAGAGAAAAAGGACAACTGCTACAGACTATTTATTGTGTTTTTTTCCTTCCAGTAGATCTTTAACAAGCAATTTATGGCGCTGTGACACTGAAGAACTGTCATGGATTCACATCTCTCCACAACCAGAGACTTTTGTGAGGTTTCTCAAAGGAACAGAATTTAAGAGGAAAAAAACAAAAGTCTCAATCTGAATAAGAAAGAAACACCTGTAAATTGCAGCCTTTATTCTGACCATATGTTGTTTTGGTTCTTTACTTCATTATTACTTTGGCCGCCCCAAAAGTATAGATTTTATGTTACAAAATGGCATGTTTGTAATATAAAATAGGTGAAGCAGACATTAATAGTGAAGCGCCAATTTATCAAAGTAAAATTAGATTAAATGTATTTTCTTTCTAAAGTGCTTGTACCAAGTAAGGAAGCATCCATAGGCCATGAGATGAATACTTGACCCCCAACGACCCTGAGAATGGGGGGGTGAAGTCTGAGCGTGCGAACCTATGCTCCACTGATTCTCTATGAGGCTGTTGGGTATAGTCCTCAGCTATTGGGATCAAAGTATGTGCCAGGAACCGGACCACTTGCTCAGGATGTTATTCTTATCCTGTGGATGGAAGATAACTTCCACACTTGGTGCAAACCGTTAGTGTAGTCGTCCGGTGTCAAGCTCCATGTGACTGTAGACTTGTGAATCCTCACACTGCATGCTATGAGAATTCTCCAGTGCCAGCGCCAGGAGCAGTAGGTGCTTGACTGCAAGTATGTGATTTGCATACATGCCAACTAGATGGGTGCGGCTTTGCTCAATGTAAGTGTCTTGAGGAGATCTGATACAGTCAGAATGTGTCGGAAATATGCAAATCACGTCCTTGCGGTCACATGACCGCCTTCTCCCAGAGCTGGCACCGAAGGACCCTCAGAGTGTGCAGTGTGCGCGACGTAAGGATTCACAAGTCTGCAGTCACACAGAGTGACTGCCGTTTTGTTGCTTAAGACCGGATGACTCCTCTAACATTTTGGATGAATATTGTCCAAACCCACAAATTCAACAGAACTGATCTAATCTGCATGGTGTTGTTCTGACTTTCCACGAACAAGACAGAGGTTTTCATGGTATCTGGGAGCATAGTTGTCCAAAGAAAGACACAACTATCTGAGATGAACTTGTTATATTCGGCAGAAGCCTTTCGTGACTGTTGTGTTAATTGCATTGTTCTTCTCTGCTCACACGAGAATCACGAGTTCCATTTAAAAACCGATTATATTATTATCCTACTTCATACTCTGCCATGTGTCTGATACTTTTAGTAATATACACTGGATATTTTAGGGCGACGTATACTATAGACTACACCATACTTTATTAGGTAGGAGATTTTCACACAAAACTATTTGCAGATGTATTGTAAAAAAACAAAACAAAACAAAAAAAAAAAACAACAACAGTGCATTAGTTCACATAGGGGCAGTACAGTGAAAAATACCTAAACCCTTTGCTAATGCTACACAGTTGTCTGTCTGGACGAGCTCTTAAATAAAGGTGTTGTAGATCATATAAAGCGGTATTACAAGTACAGCAACAACTAAAGCTTAATATTTGAAGTGTGAAATCGCCGTGGCTTTTAATGTTTTTACTATTATTATTACGCCAACTATAGAAACGATCACCGTACACCTCTATCGAGAGCGCAGGTTCGATTCTCTCCCTGCTTCTACCTTCAATAACTTTTCATTCAATCTACAGAATAAATAATATGTATGCAAATTCCTCACATCTATATTCCACACCAGCAGAAAATGAGCTGGGTGCCAACAGAATGGTTTATAGTCGCACACTTTTCAACTATAAAAAAAATTCAATTTCCTTTTTGAAAGTATAGGCGTTATTAAAAATAAACACTTCACAATTTACTGGTTTTGGGTTACCAGGGTTTCCATCGTGAGACTGTGTCATGACAAAGCGTAATAGACGAAACATCTACAGCGCCCCACACCAGTACCTCCCCGGTAATGTGATAAATACCACACCCGGAGACATAGGGGTGAACCAGGCCGAAAACTGCTTTTCATCCTCAATGCATATATTGTGCCATCCCCGACACCTCAACTGTTTCATAAAACCTGGGTTACTGCTAGATCGGAAGAAGAAACGTAATATTTTTTTTGGTCAATATCACAACCATGTCCTTTAAAGAAAAAGAGAGAAAAAAGTGGTGACAACTAGTGATGAGCGAATATACTCGTTACTCGAGATTTCTCGAGCACGCTCGGGGGTCCTTCGAGTATTTTTTAGTGCTCAGAGATTTAGTTTTTCTTGCCGCAGCTGAATGATTTACAGCTGATAGTCAGCCTGAGTACATGTGGGGATTCCCTAGCAACCAGGCAACCCCCACATGTACTTATGCTGGCTAACACATGTAAATCATTCAGCTGCGGCAAGAAAAACTAAATCTCCAAGCACTAAAAAATACTCGTCGGACACCCGAGCGTGCTCAAGAAATCTCGAGTAACGAGTATATTCGCTCATCACTAGTGACAACATTACGTTTAAGGTTAAATTCCTACTGTGAGTATTTGACGCTGCACATTTGGGCCATGTTCACAGGTTCAGAATTTGGTGAGTTTTTTACCTCAGTATTTGTAAGCCAAAACCAGGAGTGGGTGAGAAATACAGAAGTGGTGACATGTTTCTATAAGGCCGGGATCACACACAGTGAGATAAGGCCGAGTCTCGCAGGTTAGAACCAAGCTCTGGCACCGGCACTCCAGAGCGGAGCGTGCGACCGCATAGCAATACATGGAGCTGCACGCTCCGGTCCGGAGTGCCGGTGCCAGAGCTTGTTTTTAACCTGCGAGACTCGGCCGTATCTCGCTGTGTGTGATCCCGGCCTTATACTTTTCCTCTGATTGTTCTTCTTGTGGCTTTGGCTTACAAATACTGAGGTAAAAAACTCACCAAATACTCAGCGTGTAACGTTGCCTAAGGCCGGGTGCCCTTGATCCGGAACTATATAGTCCTATAATACAGAGAAGCAATATACGCGTAAAGCCTAAAGGTATAAATAAAACATGATGCTTTATTAAACAGACCGTGAATATAATAAAAGACACATTAAAAAAATTGGGATTAGTATAAAGAGTACACATAGAACCAGTGTAATCAAATGATTATAGCCACATATTTCATAATATATAGAGGCAAACAAATGACACTACCAATATATATAGCAGGGGGTACTCAAAGTGCTACGTGCATAAGAGCAGACATACACTCTAAGGCCGGGGTCCCACTTGCGAGTCCAATGCGAAAAACTTGATCGAGCCTCTCGCATCAATACCCGACACTGCCGCCGGCACTCGGGACCGGAGCGTGCGGCTGCATGTATTTCTATGTACTTCTTGTACGTAGAATACAATCTGGCCAGAAATAAAGGCACTCAAGAGCTTTAATATAAACTGAGATGTCTGAACCTAGAAAGCTAAATGAATTGCATTAGAAAAAAAATATAAAGATTAATTTTAATATTCAAAGGGAAGCTGATGGCTTATACAAGCTACACTGGCTCTATGATTTTAGACCGGTACATTTGACTCTGAAGCATACCTTAAAAGTCGCCGAGGACCGAGCTGAAAGGGAGACAAGTCAGAAAGGTGGGACCTCAGCAGCTTCTCCCAGTCCATTCCTTTGAGTGACAGATCTCCGATTGCATGCATGAATAGGGAGAGATCTGTCGCTTCAGGGGAACGGGCGGGGAGAAGCTGCCGCAGACCCGCCTAGTCTCTCGCACAAGTTAAAAACAACTGGCTGAAATCATGCAGCCAATGCCCAATACATGCTGCTCATGGATCGGGCATCATGTATCAGCTGTCAGGTTCCCTTTAACATCCGGCCTGCCAATGATGACAGCTGCAAAATGATTGTTCCCTATAGGCAAAGTGGTTTCGTTTTCACTCCTACCATAAATCTTTGCACAGTGTGAAGTAGCTCCAAAGCAGAAATATAATAAGTAGGCCTTAATTATGCCAGGATTCCCTTCACCAATCTCAGCATTCCATCTAACCTAGTTCAGGTCGGTTTTGGCAATGCTGATGTCCTTACTTGCCCTCTTCACATCACATTATCACATGAGATAATTCTTCAAACATCCATATATATGGTAATTTTGCCACCCAAGTGCAAACACCGCATGACAGCAGGATCAGGGTGAAATTACAGGAGTAAAGAAAGGAGCTACAGGAATGATTAAAAGACACAAGCAGACCGCACCTCGACACCCTGGGGCTACCTGCACACTTTATGAATACTCCCATTTAGTAATAAGACTCGTGTTTCCATTCTTTTAATGACTCCTTTTGTTACAATGTGTATCTACAGGCATATATTTTAAGAAAGTGACAGACTGACTATTCTTGAAAGAAGAAATTAATCTCCATAAAAGAAAAAGAAACATTGTCATCCAATTTACTTAATACACAAGAACAATTTATTAACCTGTCACTAGAAATATTCTAAGTGGCGACATAGCGGCTGAACAAAGCAGCAGAATTTCCATGACTATTTGGCCATGCACAATGGCTGACACTTCTGGTGAGACATGCTGCTCATATCTTCATACCAATCAGATGAATCGTTGCCTTAGGGGTCTGTTCACACAGCGCAGTTTTGGGGCAATATCAAATGGTATGTCCACATTCACAACCAATGACTGCTCAACAATCTAATATATAAAGCTGAATGTGTGTATGTGTGTATGTCCAGGATTGGCATCTGCACCGTCGCAGCTACAGCCACAAAATTTTGCAGTCACACGTCTGGACCCCGAGAGCGTCATAGGCTATGTTGTGAGGTGAAATTTTAACCCTGCGCTTTCCAATTCACCAAACAATTTTGCCCCTATCTACATAATGGGGAAAAAGTGAAAGGAAAAGTGTTGGAGGCAAATTGACAGCTGCCAGATGTGAACAAGGGGAACGTAAAGAATGAGAGCGATGGCGCTAAAGAGTATATACCGTACAGGTGCTAAGGTGGGGCCCCGACATGGGATAATCACCACACCACCACGGGGATATGAACACACACACAAAATGCGCCACACACTACCACGTGCTTGAACACATATACCACCCTCAGCACACATTTCACCACACATACACCAATCTCGCCACATAAAAGTCGAAACACGAAAGTCACCGCTCAACACTCACCACGCGCAAAATTCGCCACATGCAAAACTCGCCACACATGCAAAACTCACCTCATGGAAAGCTCGCCACACGCGGAAAAATTGCCACATGCACAAAAGTTGCAACACATTCAAAAGTTGCCTCACACAAAACTTGCACATACTCAAAACGCACCACACATAAAACTCGCCACGTGCAAAACTCGCCACGCGCAAAACTTGCTGCACACAACTTGCTACACTAACCTGTCACATGCAACTCGACACGCAAAAAGTTGCTACACGCATGTCGCCACACAAAACTCATCTCACAAAAGTCGCTACATGCATGTCGCCACACGCAACTCAACACACACAACTTGACACATGAAACTCGCCCTAAAACACACACAAGTCTGGTATTATTATTCAAAAATAAAAATTTGATTAATAAGCAGACAAACTACAAGAGCAACAAATGTACCATATAGGAAATACGGCAGCTGTCAGTCACATGACCTGTCTATTATGTGTATGTGTGAGCTAATATATACTGCCAGGGGGGAGGGCTTCCTGTTGGCTGGGGATTTATCAGGCTGCCAATTTAGCTTACAAATACTGAGGTAAAAATACTGACCAAATAATGTGTGAACGAGGTCTAATACAAGAGGAGATGACATACAGGTACATACTATATACAGGGGAGATGACACACACAGGTATATACCATATACAGGAGAGATGACACACACATATATACTATATACAGGGGAGATGACACACAGATATATACTATATACAGGAGAGATGACACACAGTTATATACTATATAGAGGAGGAGATGACATACAGGTACATACTACATACAGGAGGAGATGACATACAGGTATATACTATATACAGGAGGAGATGACACACAGGTATATACTATATACAGGAGCAGATTACCTACAGGTATATAGTATATACAGGAGGAGATGACATACAGGTATATGCTATGTATAGGAGGAGATGACATACAGGTATATACTATATACAGGAGGAGATGACACACAGATATATACTATATATAGGTGAGATGACACACAGGTATATACTATATACAGGAGGAGATTACATACAGGTATATACTATATATAGGAGGAGATGACATACAGGTATATACTATATACAGGGGAGATGACACACAGCAGGTATATACTATATACAGGGGAGATGACATACAGGTATATACTATATACAGGGGAGATGACACACACATATATACTATATACAGGGGAGATGACACACAGGTATATACTATATACAGGGGAGATGACACACACATATATACTATATACAGGGGAGATGACATACAGGTATATACTATATACAGGGGAGATGACACACAGGTATATACTATATACAGGGGAGATGACACACACATATATACTATATACAGGGGAGATGACACACAGGTACATACTATATACAGGAGGAGATGACACACACATATACTATATACAGGGGAGATGACACACGTATATACTATATACAGGAGGAGATGACTTACAGGTATATACTATATACAGGAGGAGATGACATACAGGTATATACTATATACAGGAGGAGATGACTTACAGGTATATACTATATACAGGAGGGGATGACATACAGGTATATACTATATACAGGAGGAGATGACATACAGGTATATACTATATACAGGAGATTACTTACAGGTATATACTATATACAGGAGGAGATGACACACAGGTATATACTATATACAGGAGGAGATGACACAGTTATATACTATATACAGGAGGAGATGACATACAGGTATATACTATACACAGGAGGAGATTACTTAGAGGTATATACTATATACAGGAGATGACTTACAGGTATATACTATATCCAGGAGGAGATGACATAGGTATATACTATATACAGGAGGAGATGACATACATGTATATACTATATATAGGAGGAGATGACATACAGGTACTGTATATACTATCTACAGGAGGAGATGACATACAGGTATATACTATATAAAAGAGATGACACATACCGTAGGTATATGGAGAAGACATACAGCAGTTATACACTATATACAGGGGAGATGACATACAGGTATATACTATATACATGAGATGACATACAGGTATATACTATATATAGGAGGAGATGACATACAGGCATATACTATATACAGAAGAGATGACATACAGGTATATACTATATACAGGAGGAGATGACATACAGCAGGTATATACTATTTACAGGGGAGATGACATACAGGTATACACTATATACAGGAGATGACATACAGGTGTATACTATATATAAGGGAGATGACAAACATGTATATACTAAGGGGAAAATGAGAGGTGTGAGGTGAAAATGAGAGGTGTGAGGTGAAAATGAACAGGTGTGAGTGCAAAATGAGAGGAGTGAGGGAAAATAGTGGAGTGATCGGAAAATGACAGATGTGAGGTCGAAATGACAAGTGTTAGGGGGGAATGAGAGGAGTGAAGGGGGAATGAGAGGAGTGATGGGGAAAATAAGAGGTGTGAGGGGGAAAATGAGAGGTGTGAGGGGGAAAATGAAAGATGTGAGGGGGAAAATGAGAGGCGTGATGGGAAAATAAGAGAAGTGAGGTGCTATAACCAACCACAGATATTTACTATGCCCAGGCAACGCCGGGCTCTTCAGCTAGTTTCATATAAAATAAGATAAAAGCCAACAACTTTGACAATCATACTTACTGTATTTGTGTACACAGCTCCTGTTCAGATCTATGGCCCTGATTCATCATTGCTATTTCTCCAGTTTCTGGAGTAACTTCCTCCTTATACGTTTGGCAGCACTTTTTAATCTGCCTTTCCCTTTTAAACATTTTTTTAATTCTTCCCCGAAAACTTTGCTTATCCAGATGTTTGAGACAGTAATTTACTAAATTATGCTTTTTTTTCTTAAAGATATGCAAAAGAAAGTAATATTTGAGCTTACTATGTCTGTATTTTGACACATCTTTCCATATCCGCGGGTGCCACTCCCGATATGGACTTCCAACTTGGTAAATTTTTTAAGGATTGGAGGAAAACAGTTGATCCCCAAATCTCATAAAAAACAAACATTACTTCTTTATTGATTATATCCATAAGGAATAGAAATAAAGACTAAAATCCACGTGGCATGGTCTGACAATTCACCTAAGCATTTCTGGTATATCAGCCACCTTATTTGTAGTGTGAATAAGGGTGCGGAGACAACAGAAACGCGACACTAAATTTTCAGACCTATGCCATGTGGATATTACGGTGATCTTTTTTAAATATCTTATGCTGCGAATCCAAGATCAGGAATACTTGCGTTCTGGACGCAGCGTATTTCAGCTGTGTCCAAAATGCTGCGTTGTACAGTACAATCACAGTGGATAGGATTAATAATCCTTCAAAAAGAGCCTGAAGACCCACCTCTTCCGACAAGCCTACAACCTGCAATAACCACCGATCGACCAAACCGCTGCATGACCAGCTCTATCCTCGCCTACTGTATTCTCACCCATCCCTTGTAGATTGTGAGCCTTCGCGGGCAGGGTCCTCTCTCCTCCTGTACCAGTTATGACTTGTATTGTTCAAGATAATTGTACTTGTTTTTATTATGTATACCCCTCCTCACATGTAAAGCGCCATGGAATAAATGGCGCTATAACAATAAATAATAATAATAGAAATCCAATGCCGTATATAAACGTCATATGTCGTAAAGGGGTTAAGACCGGATAACCCATTTGAAGAATAAAAGCAAAACCCGAGTGTAGCCAGGTGTTGCATCTACCCCATACTTCGTCATAGCTTACACATGCTGGGTTAGCATGAAGTAGTGGACAGATGGACAATTGTAAGACTGCAGGACCAGACTACACAAGGTCAATCTGTAGTCTGTAACCACGGAGATATATACATCTGCACTGTAGCTGTAGGCACAAAAGGAGATTTTAATTATGACTTCAGAGCTGCTTCAGTTTTTCTTTGGATACATAAGAATAATAGAAAAAAATAGATCCAGACTTGAACATGCCTTTTTTTCCTTGAGCTTCGAAAAACTTTTTTTTTTCAGAAAGAGCGCCACTTTTGTCTATTGACTTGTTTTATTGTCTAGCATTACAGCTCAAACCCATTTAACTGAAGTGGCGGGTGTATGCATGCCAATAACATGCAGATAAATCTTATTTTACAGTGAAATTGAAGTTTCAGACCTTTTAACTACATAGCATTTCTGTCCTGCTGTAAAAATAGACTCAAGGGAGAAGGCAACACCACCAAGAGCTGCCACCAACAAAACACAACAAAATAAATTCATATGAAGAAAAAATGTCCATGTGCTTTCAACACTTTGGGGCTGATTCATCAAGATTGGTATTTTATTTTCCAGTCTTGATGAAGAGTCTGCTCAGTAAATGCACCAAATTCATTAAGGGCTGTCCCACACGTCCAGATAATTCCGGTACCGGAATAAATCGGTACCGGAGTTATCCGTGTCCGTGTGCCTGGGAACTCACGTAGGCCATACGTGCGGCACACGTGTGCCGCCCGTATGGCGAGTGGGTACCACACGGAGCGTGTGGTACCCACGCGTGTGGTACCCTGCATCGTGCTGAAGCCGCGATTCATATGTTCCCTGCAGCAGCGTTTGCTGCAGAGAAAATATGAATAATAGTGTTTAAAATAAAGGTCTATGTGTCCGCCGCCCCCCCACCCCCTGTGCGCCCCCCGCTGTTCAGAAAATACTCACCCGCTCCCTCGTTGGCTGTCGCTCCTTCCTGGTCTGGCCCCATCTTCTCCTGTATGCGGTCACGTGGGGCCGATCATTTACAGTCATGAATATGTGGCTCCACCTCCCATAGGGGTGGAGCCGACTATTCATGATTGTAAATGAGCGGCCCCACATGACCGCATACAGTAGGAGGCGCGGGGCAGAGAGGAAGGAGTGACAGCCAACGTGGGAGCGGGTGAGTATTTTCTGAACAGCGGGGGGGGGGGCGCACAGGGGGTGGGAGGGCGGGGGACACATAGATCTTTATTTTAAACACTATTATTCATATTTTCTCTGCAGCAAACGCTGCTGCAGGGAAGATATGAATCGCGGCTTCAGCACCATGTGGGGGGGACAGCGCTCACTGTAGCGCTGTCTCCTGCACGCACACGGACCCCAGACGGAGAACGTCCGTGTGAGGTCCGTGTTTTACACGGACCCATTGACTTTAATGGATCCGTGTAATCCGTGCGCTCCCACGAACACTGACATGTCTCCGTGTTTGGCACACGGAGACATGGTCCGCAAAAAATTAATGACATCTGCACAGATGCATTGATTTTTATGGGTCTACGTGTGTCAGTGTCTCCGGTACATGAGGAAACTGTCACCTCACATACCGGAGCCACTGACGTGTGAAACCGGCCTAAGAAGCATGTGCATCTGAAAGACTTTGGTGCTTTCTTCAGCGGTCATGCATCTGGAGTAAGAAGTGTACTTCAGCCATGAACTGGAGTACATTTCTGCTGTATTTTATGCTACTTTTTGGGGTAAATTCTAAATAACTCAAACCACATAAGAATTATTTTTTTTTCTAACATCAGAATTTGTTTTCACAACTCAAATAAAAAAAAAAAAAAAAAAAAAACAAGCATACGATTTTGGTAATGCCATAATCATACTGACCCGGAGAATCAAGTTTCATGATCCTTTTTCCATACAGTGAATATTAAAAAAAAATCAAAAAAAGTTCAACCAATGTTTTTTGAGTATTATAATTTTATCCCACTTGCAATATTTTTCTCAGTTTTCAGTGCATTGACACCAATCATTTTACCACACAATCAAAACTACAATTTGTACCACAAAAAAAGTCATACGAAAGGAAAAAATGCAAATGTGAAAACACAAATTGGCTGTGGAGGCGAGGGGTTAGTTTGTCGGGCAGCGCTAGGCCATGCCCTACTGGTAAGTTCCACCCACTCTTGAAAAGTTGGTTGAGCGGGCATGAAAATGCTTAAAGTTGCATAATTTACTACGAGTTGCACCCAAATTTCAATATTTCATACAGTTTTCCACTAGATTTCTGGCACAAACTGTTTCATTTGAATCGGGGCCTTTACATTTATAAATGCGTCTGTTCAGACGAGCTTGTTATAAAGACGTGTGCTGTCAAGAGTCAAAATTGGACATCACACTGGTCAATCTCATTCAATAGGGCTGTTCCTTGTGAACAAAACTGTCATCTGAAGTGTCCATGTAAATAAAACACAGCATGAACCGTTCTCTTCCATATTTTGGATGAGACTCGCCCAATTCATGTCAATAGGGTATAAACAAAAAATCAGATTCCATGCAGATCCCGATTTTGATGGATTCATTGCCATTATTAACCAAGGAAACTGTATTTGATCATATAGATTTCAATCTGCTGGGGTATAAATGAGGAAGCCACATGGATGGAATATGGCTTAGAATGCAAATGAAAATTGTCGAACTTTCTGGATGAAAAATCAGACAATTTTTGTTTGATCCCGTTTGATGTATCTTTTTGGCAATAGTGTCATGTTTAAATATTATAGTTAATGGTAATCCTCCAAAAGATCTTAGTCTCCAATCAGACTAGCTGCTGTGAACGTGCTGCTTTACAGCCCCATTTATAAGACTGGTTGTCAGGCATTGTATCCCTAGGAGCAAGACTGCCAGATATGACTCCACTAACCAAGCAAGACTGGCACTGTGCTGAAAGCAGAGAAAGTGGAAAAAAACAGGCAAGCTCTGCCTCTCTGATCTCTAGCTGCATATCAATTGGTCATACAGAAATGCATGTCGGACTGATCCTTTAATGGGTTATTCTAAAAAAAAGTTATTCCATATCCACAATATAGGGGATAACTTACTGATCACTGGGTAGGCAAAGAACGTGTTACTTATCCTGGGTCTGGGCTCTGCTCCCTTCACCCCGGTCCGTTGAACTATGTTGTGCTCTACGTCGGGCTTTGCAACTGGCCGGCTGTGCTCCCATGTGATCGTCTGCCGAAGCCTATATAAGGCCCACCAACACACACCTCTGTTTTGGTATTAAGACTTTTAGTTTCCCTGTGTCCTGTACCTGTGGCCTCCAGCACTTGTAGTAACTTCTCCATACCTGCTTTCCGGTGTCCTGTCTGCCTGGGGCCTCCAGTGCTTCTAGTCCTTGTTTCCAGTGTGCGTGACCTGCCTGCTGCACTGACGTCCGTGTCCCCTGTGCCCACCCAGACCTGGGACTTGGAGGAATCACCCCACAAGGTAAAACAAAATGGATTAGTGGCCGAGCATTTGCACTTGTGCTCCTTTCAAGACAGGGTTCTAGAGAACCATAATTAGTAATGATGGAGGTCCCGATGGTCAAACCCCCAACAATTAGTAAACTATCCCTTATTCCATGAATATGGGACAAGTTACCATGTTGGGAATTACTTTTAGCCATAAAGAGAATGCTATACTAAAAAAAACCTTTAATTTAGTATACCAAACGTGCCAATTTGTGAAAAGGATACTTCACCATTACCCACAGGCACGCTCCACTATGGAGAAATCAGGAACACTTTAGGGCACAAACTTTGGCCCTTCAAGTATCAGTCTCTGAACGGGAGCATCATTCTCTAGTGGTAACAAGGTGCACAGGACAACCAGACTTAGCCCCTTGGGGCATCCCCCCTTTTCTGGGCTCTGATTCCTTGGTCTGATTCTGCCATAGGAAGGTGAGAACCAGAATGAGGTCTCCTGGTCTCTGTTCCTGTCAAGACTCTGGTGATGGAGAGTGTAAGCCAATTTGTCCACCCACCCATTAATTGAGGGAGGCCATTGGTGTTTGAATAATAGAAAAATACTTGAAATTGAATGGATATTGGCTAGAACGTCTGGTGCTCCAGAACATATAATAGTATTAGTAGTGGTATTATGACTTTTCAAATGTTGCATCAGAATCAAATATTGTTTCACCTTACTGATTTACCACCATACAGTGATTTATATGTGACATCCTTGGTTTGCAGAAATGGCATTCACTGGATGTGGTCCCTAGGTGGCTTTAAATGTGTTCTAATTGCATTTTTCAGGGCAGCTGAAAGCTGACAGCTTCCGCTTCCCAGCTCATTATCAGAGCACATCAAGGACTCATTCCACAAGACAAGCACCTGGACTACATTTATTTCAAGGGCCCAAAGCAAAATGGGAAGGTGCTTAATGTTCAACCACATTGGTGACATTTTTACGACCTCCAAAGTTCAGGAACAAATAAATGAATAGTTTGAAAGCAATACAAACAGAAAACTGTGACAATAAAAATTCTACATTCACATATCAATTTTAAAACATATACCACCCGTATAGCTGGCGGGGGAAGGCAAAAGTTCAAGCGATGATAGAAAGTTAAAAAAAAATCCATCCCAACAATTCTCATTCACTTCTCCGCTGTTATTCTTGAATATATTTCGCTCTCCCTCTGCATAATTTATGCTGCTTTTCATTACAAGCCAGGCATCACATAAAAGTGCTTTGCATCGTAACGGCATCCTTGAGTTCACATATCTCAATGGCCGCTGTTTGTTCACAGTTTATCGCTGATTAATACTTGTGCCGCTCAGCCGAGCCGTGGAAGCTGCTACTCGGAAACATTCAGATGACACAGCGCAGTAAATACTTTCTGAAATAGCAGCTTTAAAATTGAAATCAGCTGAAAACAGAATGCAAAATGTGTAAACTGAGTTTATTATTAAGGGCTCTTAAAGGGGTTTTACCATCTGATCAATACTAGCTGAAGTGTGAGGTGACACACCGATAAAGTACCCTCGGGGATATCAGTAGAGTATAGCTTGGAGAGTCTCCCAATAATACTAAAACTTTACTTTTAATCACTAAATTAAAATTGACATGACACAAAAATAACAAATACATAAAGTGCTCGTGCAAACCAGTGCTCAATATTAAAAATCCACAGAACAGACAGTGTAGGTCTCCTTACGCTTTTCCTCCCCAGTCTCGGGGATTCATCAGGGGAGTTGGATTATATTAAAGCCAGTGGGACATGGAACATATATAAAGCAAAGTGTCCGTAATCATAATGAATCCCGCAGTGGCCGGGTATCAATGTATAGATGTGACTAGTTGTCACTGCCTACTTTCCACATGGTGTTGAGTACTAAAATGGGATGACATGCAGCAGTCTTGAAACCAATTATTAATCCTTTGATGCTTTGTAGCATTACCATTAAATCCTTCTTTGCTTTTTCTTTCTTTTTGGCTATTTCTATACTGAAGGTCTTAAATCACTTTCTGCCAAATCTGTACATATTGAGTTACACTTAATGGTCAGAATATTTATGATAACTGTAACACAGCGTGCATTTTGTTTTCCCCAGAAATGATGTTATCAAAATTCTAACGCCATGTCACTTTAGAGACCTACCTAAAGAGAGGAGCCTATATTTTGTTGGGCACTTGCATTAATGGTGGTTCTCAAAGATATCATTATTATAGTTTTGGAATAGCTCCTTTTAAACATTTATTTGTTACTAAAACTGCTAAGTGAATTTATATTTGTATCTACAGTTAGGTCCATATATATTTGGACAGAGACAACATTTTTCTAATTTTGGTCATAGACATTACCACAATGAATTTTAAACAAAACAATTCGGATGCAGTTGAAGTTCAGACTTTCAGCTTTCATTTGAGGGTATCCACATTAAAATTGGACGAAGGGTTTAGGAGTTTCAGCTCCTTAACATGTGCCACCCTGTTTTTAAAGGGACCAAAAGTAATTGGACAGATTCAATAATTTTAAATAAAATGTTAATTTTTAGTACTTGGTTGAAAACCCTTTGTTGGCAATGACTGCCTGAAGTCTTGAACTCATGGACATCACCAGACGCTGTGTTTCCTCCTTTTTGATGCTCTGCCAGGCCTTCACTGCGGTGGTTTTCAGTTGCTGTTTGTTTGTGGGCCTTTCTGTCTGAAGTTTAGTCTTTAACAAGTGAAATGCTGCTCAATTGGGTTGAGATCAGGTGACTGACTTGGCCATTCAAGAATATTCCACTTCTTTGCTTTAATAAACTCCTGGGTTGCTTTGGCTTTATGTTTTGGGTCATTGTCCATATGTAGTATGAAACGACGACCAATCAGTTTGGCTGCATTTGGCTGGATCTGAGCACACAGTATGGCTCTGAATACCTCAGAATTCATTCGGCTGCTTCTGTCCTGTGTGACATCATCAATAAACACTAGTGACCCAGTGGCACTGGCAGCCATGCATGCCCAAGCCATCACACTGCCTCCGCCGTGTTTTACAGATGATGTGGTATCCTTTGGATCATGAGCTGTACCACGCCTTCACCATACTTTTCTCTTTCCATCATTCTGGTAGAGGTTGATCTTGGTTTCATCTGTCCAAAGAATGTTCTTCCAGAACTGTGCTGGCTTTTTTAGATGTTTTTAGCAAAGTCCAGTCTAGCCTTTTTATTCTTGATGCTTATGAGTGGCTTGCACCGTGCAGTGAACCCTCTGTATTTACTTTCATGCAGTCTTCTCTTTATGGTAGATTTGGATATTGATACGCCGACCTCCTGGAGAGTGTTGGTCACTTGGTTGGCTGTTGTGAAGAGGTTTCTCTTCACCATGGAGATTATTCTGTGATCATCCACCACTGTTGTCTTCCGTGGGCGCCCAGGTCTTTTTGCATTGATGAGTTCACCAGTGCTTTTTTTCTTTCTCAGGATGTACCAAACTGTAGATTTTGCCACTCCTCATATTGTAGCAATTTCTCGGATGGGTTTTTTCTGTTTTCGCAGCTTAAGGATGGCTTGTTTCATCTACATGGAGAGCTCCTTTGACCGCATGTTTACTTCACAGCAAAACCTTCCAAATGCAAGCACCACACTTCAAATCAACTCCAGGCCTTTTATCTGCTTAATTTAGAATGACATAACAAAGGGATTGCCCACACCTGTCCATGAAATAGCCTTGGAGTCATTTGTCCAATTACTTTTGGTCCCTTTAAAAACAGGGTGGCACATGTTAAGGAGCTGAAACTCCATAACCCTTCATCCAATTTTAATGTGGATACCCTCAAATGAAAGCTGAAAGTCTGAACTTCAACTGCATCTGAATTGTTTTGTTTAAACTTCATTGTGGTAATGTCTACAACCAAAATTTGAAAAATGTTGTCTCTGTCCAAATATATATGGACCTAACTGTATATATTTAATTACATACAAAAGAGTGAAGTAAGTGTTGAAGACGTTACCATTTTTCTAAGTGAATATATTTCTAAAGGTGCTATTGACATGAAATTCTCACCAGATGTCCATAATAACCCATCCAATCCACACAGGCAAATAAATCAAACCATAAATGTCCATAAATTAAGTTATGTGTCAAGTTACATTTGTCCATTCATCTTTCCTTCAATTATATAAAGTTTGCCAGTGCCATATGCTGAAAAACATCCCCACACCATGATGATCACACCTCCAAACTTCACTGTTGATATTGTGTTTTTTGGCTGATATGTAGTGCCTTTTGGCCTCCAAACATGGTGTGTATTAAGGCATCAAAATAGTTCAATTTTGGTCTCACTTGACTAGACTATATTCTTTCAGTATTTTACAGGCTTGTCTAAATGTTGTTGAGCAAACTTTAAACGCAATTGAACATGCTTTTTGTTCAGTAATGGAGTGGTAAGCGTGCATACAGGCCATGGAAGTTGAGTGCATTATGTTTTCTTTGAAACAATTGTTCCCGCTGATTTCAGGCCTTTCTGTAGCTCTCTTGGACAACTCTTCTGATAATTTTTTTCATTCCTATTTCTGAAATCTTGCGGGGAGCACCTGGTCGTAGCTGGTTCATGGTGAAATGATAGTCTTTCCACTTCTGGATTATGGCCCCAACAGTGCTCACTGGAACCTTCAGTAGTTTAGAAATTATTCTGCAGTCAGTGCCATCAGTATGTTTTGCAACAATAAGGTTGTGAAGGTCCTGAGACAGCTCACTGGTTTTCTCATCATTAGATGTTTGTTGTGTGGCACCTTGGTAATGAGACACCTTTTTATAGGCCATCAGTTGATATTATTTATGATATCCATCTTGTGCCTGATGTGTGGACCACATTTGGAAAAAGAGAAGAGTACATGCTCCTGTCTGCCCAAGGAAAATTATCTAACATCAGCTTATATGACCCAAGTCTGGATGCAGGGCCCTTAAAGAGGTTGTCCATTGCAGCAGCTCTCTCTTCCACTGGATGTATGTGATTGTCCAAAGGAGGGGAGAGTGAAGCCATAGCAGATTGGGTGCAGGGACTATGTTATGCAATCTCCAGGAGAGCCACTGCCGACACCGATGGAACATCGCCGGTCTGGAGGTGAATATAAGTGTTATTATTTTACAAGGGGGAAACATAGGGACTGAGAAGGGGTTGTCCAAGGTTTGCTGATGTCATATCATCTATCTGACTTACTTTTCATTTTGCTGTGACTAATGCTGTGCATTATGCAGAATACCTCAAGATAAGTGGTATACTGGTAAAACAATTCCAGGCGAGTTACTCTTGGCAGCCATTCAGGTGCTTACTTCTTTTATGTTCACTTGTAAAGTTGCTGTGGGCAAAATCACAGTTTTGGAGCAGTTGATATAAGTAGTACTCAGTATTTCTCTGGTGATACTGATGTGATGATCCTTCTTAGTGAAAAGTCATAATTAGTCCAAACATTGTAGGACCACAAGAAATGTAATAAACTCTAGGTAGAGTCCGTAGGTCACACTGAACGTTGTCAGCTCAGTTTCTTGGTGAAAAGTGAGTTAGCAGCAGCTAAGCACTGTCCCTTAGGAGTTCACTGATACAAAGTTAAGGATTAACGGATGGTAACATAACACGGGCATAATGCTAAGGCCATAAAACTTACGAAATGATTAGGTCAAAGGCCGTTTTTAATGCAAAATGCATATATATCACACATAGTCATCCGGACAATTAACTGTTCTGCAGAACAAGACTCGAGAAGTGCATAAAAAGACTGTGGAGGTACTTGAGAATGTATGCCACAAATACAAATGAACACATCATCGTTTTAAAATTTAAAGAGGTTGTCCTGTTTTCACTTTTCCCTTGCTGGTGGAGAGGGGGACGGATGCTTGTGTTTGACTAATAATTGGATCAGTTGCATCCTTGCGCCGCTGGCCGGTACTGTGTGCTCTCTGATGTACTTGCATGATGCGGTCTTGCCTCTGCAATATTAGAGGAGTGCAGGGGCACTGAAGCTGGCAGGAAAGGAGAGCTAACAATGCCCTCCGGCGATCTGGCCTGCTCAAGAGCACCGCTTACAAATTCAATAGAAGAGCTTGTAAGCACTAAGCAAGCTCTGTCATCACTGTTAGACCACAGCAGAGGCCAGTCTCCTAGACAATGAGTTTTAAACAAGAAAAAAATACAATAGTAATTATCTGAAGAAAGCTGTATAATTTAATAAGAAGTTGGAAAGTTGCCTGTTTTTACAAGTACTTTTCAATTATACTCATCTTATAAGATTGGAATAATCCTTTAATATTTATTTTGGTCTCTAGAAAACCCCATTAAAGATCAGTATGGTGGCTGCTTAGTGAAGAATAATTAAGTTAAAAGAACACTGTTTCCTGCCTCACTTCATTAATTTGTATGGTACTTTTATTTCAGTGCTTACTCCCCATTTCATTCCCTTTGTCTCTCAGTACATAGGCGGAATCTTCATACATGGGAGACTACCCACCCTTCAAGGCATTGGAAGACACAGACAGAAAAGGGTCCCTGTGCAAGAACAATATATGGGCCCTTTACCGTCCAATACCTCAGCATAATGCAAATTTCAACCTGCTTTGGAAGTGGAAATTGGCTCCCTTATCCCTTAGGCTACAGGTTACACCATTGATATGTCTGCCCCTGCGACACAGTATCTGCAGCAAGGTCTACTGCATTCTGTAGGTACCCTCCTGGTTACATTCTTTATTCTATCTATATAATTGTCTAAGGTCCAATTCCATCTGTTTGGTCGCCGTCGGCTGGGCACGACCACTCAGCGACAGGCACAGTCCGGCCGCGAATTGTCCCCTCCATACTCCTCTCCAGTCAGCGCCCACATAGCGTTCTAGCAGTCCATTAAACGGACTGTGCTACACCGCAGCATAACGCGGTGTAACGCAGTCCGTGAACGCTGCCATTAACCCTGTGTAACCAACTTTTTACTATTGATGCTGCCTATGCAGCATCAATAGTAAAAACATATGTTAAAAATAATAATAAAAAATCATTATATTCTCACCTTCCAGCGTCCGCGGCAGCCTTTCCCGCTCCTTGCGATGCTCCAGTCCCAAGAATGCATTGCGGAAACGACCCGTGATGACGTAGCGGTCTCGCGAGACCGCTACATCATCACGGGATATTGCCGCAAGGCATTACTGGGAACGGAGCGTCACAAGGAGCATCGCTAAAGGTCTGGGCTGGATCCGGGGGCCACCTGAAGGTGAGTATATAACTATTTTTTATTTTAATTCTTTTTTTAACAGGGATATGGTGCCCACACTGCTATATACTACGTGGGCTGTGTTACATACTGCGTGGGCTGTGTTACATACTGCGTGGGCTGTGCAATATACTGTGTGGGCTGTGCAATATACTGCGTGGGCTGTGCTATATACTACATGGGCTGTGCTATATATTACGTGGGCTGTGTTACATACTGAGTGGGCTGTGTTACATACTGCGTGGGCTGTTATAAACTATGTCGCTGTGCTCTACACTACGTGGGCTGTGCTATATAATACATGGCTGTGCAATATACTATGTGGCTGTGCTATATACTACGTGGGCTGTGCTATATACTACGTGGGCTGTGCTATATACTATGTGGCTCTGCAATATACTACGTGGCTGTGCACTACGTGGCTGTGCTATATACTACGTAGCTGTGCTATATACTACATGCCTGTGCTATATACTACGTGGCTGTGCAATATACTTCGTGGCTGTGCTATATACTACGTGGCTGCTATATACTACATGCCTGTGCTATATACTACATGCCTGTGCTATATACTACATGCCTGTGCTATATACTATGTGCCTGTGCTATATACTACGTGGGCTGTGTTATATGCTACGTGGGCTGTGAGACTCTTTCGCCCGGGGCCCTCAAAAACCTGCAGCTGGCCCTGGCTTCACTGATTGGTCACGGCCGGCCACAAACAATCAGCGACAGGCACAGTCCGGCTGCGAATTGGCGCAGGATTTGAACCACGCTTTGTTAATTGGTCGCGCCAAGCCGGCCGAATCCTGTGTATTCATTGCATTATTCTCAAATCTTCATAATTAAACTACATACATATTCTAGAATACAAGATGTGCTAGAATCGGGCCACCATCTAGTATAGAATATACATATAGAAGTATACACGGCCAACCTTTCAAATCAGGCAACAAGAAAAAATTAATAGACTAGTTTTGATAAGAAGCGGAGTTACGCTACACAAAGTGAACTAAGCGACACACATCTCTTAATAAACTTGGCAATCTTTTGAGCTTCCATTTGCCCAAAACTGAAATCTGTTTTCATTAATGCCTCTAATTTCAAGTATTAAAACACTGAACAGTTAGTTGTCCATGCCTCCCTATAATCTTCACCCATTTCCATAGTAAGGGACCAGTGTAAAAGATTCATGTTGCCCAGAAAACGTGTTGATTTTTAATCCATAATATAAGTCCCTTCACTCACAATGATTCCCTATGCAACTGCCTACTTTGCCTACTTCTCATCGCTCCTTCCTAGGAACCTGTAGTTTTGCAACAGGTCGAAAGCCATATGTTATATACGACTGTTGAGCTTACCTTACTAACATGCTAAAGCTATTACACAATGTTACAATATCTACTTATAATAGCAATACTGGGTTGATAATGTGTGCAAACTGTAAAGTGCTGCGGAATATGTTAGCGCTATATAAAAAATAAAGATTATTATTATTGTCAAAAGAAACTATTACCTAATTACAAGGTATTAGGCAGAAATTTCCAGACTATGATCTTCAACTAAAAAAATGGGCTTTGTGTTATCTGAGCTGTAGGAATAATAAAAAGCTTGTGTCTTGTAACCTTATTCACAGGTTTGGCAGATGAATTCCATTACAACCCCATAAGAACACTTGTAGCGTTCATCTTAATCTTCAAAATCTCCATGCCGTCCTTGTAAAGAACATACCTTCAAGATGGATGCAAAGTCTACCCCTGCACATATTCACTCATTTATGAGAACCCACTCACGATACCACCCTCAGGACCATATGGTGATGGCCAGGTTTAGGTAGCAGTGGACACATTTTGATTATTTTTTTTGAGTGTTAATAGGATAAGCATATGTGGAGGGATTCTTCTTTATAAAGTTTAACAAAGCAGAAAGTATTTTTCATATATGTGGTAAAAAGTAAACCCAAGTGCTAATACATTTCGAGCTTTCTCTGCATTCAGTACCGCCTTGGCTGTCTGGTCTTTAGGACCCGTCTTTTTATGGTGTGTTGTATCTGCCTTAAGGGTCAAGTCCTGTTTTCAGCAAACCTCAGTGACAGAACACCAGCATCACCATTGTGATATTAAACAGATGCCGTGCAATGCTGATTTTATGGGATATGGAAAGCCAAGAAGGCCTCTTATCAGGCCAAATGTTCAAGTGCTGCCTTGAGCCAATTAAACAGACGTGCAAGTTGACTTCTAAATGGATGCTTTCAAGCTCCTCACCCAACCCAGCGGTCTGCGAGCCGGATACCTTCTTCAAGGGCCTTTGTACTGCTCGTTCTAATTGTTATTTCCACCCTTTTATTGAGACACAATGAAACTTCAATAACAGTGGCCAAGTTAAGCCTGTCTGTGGATCCCTAAGCCTGAAATCGTAGGCTGAGCTGGAATGTTTGCAATGTAATCTCTGGCACCGTGCCATTTGTATGGTACTTTTATTTCCCATCTGCACTCTAGCAGCAAGCTGGTAAAGTTTGTAGAACATATCCAGCGATCCTCTATTGGGTCTGATAATTCCCGGGCTTTTATTATACAGTTTTTAGAGGAAAACAAGTACATGTAGGGAAACTCATAAACGAAGGACGAGGCGGGTAGCAGGGTAAATATGGTCTTTTCTAGTAGGGTGGCCATGGCAGAACATACACCTGTCATCAGGTAATTTAATAATAAACTTTATAGTCAACTTTTTAATAACTGTTTTGCAGCCGTAAAACCTCTTATTCCACCCGAAAGCAATGATTGACTGCATTGTTTCAACACCCTAGACAGATATTTATGTATATTTACACCAGTCAAAACATCTGTATCACATTTTTCCCCCAGCTCCAACATTTTGTAGTTTTTTTTTAGATCTTTTACCCTTATGAAACACTCAATTTTTCAGCCATTCAGTTCACCTGAACCTTAAAGGGGTTATCCACTTCTCATTCCCCATATTTGTAGATTGTAAGCTCTCGGGTGCAGGGTCCTCTCTCCTCCTGTACCAGTTGTGACTTGTATTGTTTAAAATTATTGTACTTGTTTTTATTATGTACACCCCTCCTCACATGTAAAGCGCCATGGAATAAATGGTGCTATAATAATTAATAATAATAATTAATAATATTTGCCTCTGTTAAAATAAAAACACTAGTGATGAGCGCGTGTACTCGTTGCTCGGGTTTTTCCCGAGCACGCTCGGGTGACCTCCGAGTATTTGTTAGTGTTCGGAGATTTAGTTTTCATTACGGCAGCTGAATGATTTACAGCTATTAGCCAGGCTGAGTACATGTGGGGGTTGCCTGGTTGCTAGAGAATCCCCACATGTAATCAAGCAGGCTAGTAGCTGTAAATCATGCTGCTGAGACCATGAAAACTTAATCTCCGAGCAGTCATAAATACTCGGAGACCACCCAAGTGTGCTCAGGAAAACCCGAGCAACGAGTACACTTGCTCATCACTAAAAAACACCTATATTCACCTCACGTGCCACTGCCGTTCCGGCGGTGTTGGCATTTGCATTCTTGGTTATTATGTCACTGGAGCCCTGCCCCAATTGGCGCTGGCTTCACTGTCGCCGCCTTAGGATGTATAAGTAATCCAGAAGTGAGCGACCAGCCAAAGCCCTGACTTATCCGTTTGAAGGCAGGAACAGTGACGCTAGCAGTGACGCCAGCGCCGATTGGGCATAGAGCTCATGTGACATAACAACCTCACATGAGCCCCGGAGAATGCGAATACCGACACCGCTGGAACGTTACCAACAAAGGAATTATGTGCAAACATGGAGAATGAGAAGGGGATGTCCTAGTAGTGGACAACCCCTTTAAGGTCTCATTCAGACATCTGGTTTTATGATACATATTCTATCTGTATTTTTCACAGGTTGAACAAGTACCCATCGTAGTCTATGTGTACATCCATTGTTTGTTCCAATTTGTGGATCAAACTCGCCCATTTATCTGAATGGCTCCTTCAAAAAAAAAAAAAAATCAGGATTTGGATGCAATTTATGTTGCATCCTAATGCTGTCTCTTTGTTACTGTCTAATAAGTAGGAGAAGCATGGGATTTTATTTCGGCAAAAATGCATGCCACACTGATGGTAAAAGCAGGCACATGGACAAAAAAAGAAAAAAAAATTCCCACGCTCGAGTTCATATGAGGACATCCAGCAGGGGGCGCATCACCGCGACTCAAGGTAACTACAGGACATTCCCCTGCATTACATTAATTCACAACATTTTACAGACAGGAGCGACTGCATTAGCACAGCTCCTGGCTGTAAAATGATTTAACCCCTTCAGATGGACTTACATCGTGGGACTGACAGAACGACGAAAGGTATGGGATATTGTTGATTTTTTATTTTACCCTTTTTACAGGACGAGAGTCTTCAGGTGGATTACCAGTATAATAAAATATTACAACAACCTGTGTCTTTATTTCATTAAAATACTTTGCAATATTGTGTGTGTGTTTTATTAACCATTTTGTACTATTGAATTAATAATGGATAGGTGTCATAATTGACGCCTCTCCATTATTAATCTGGCTTAATGTCACCTTACAATAGCAAGGTGACATTAACCCTTCATTACCCCATATCCCACCGCTACACGGGAGTGGGAAGAGAGTGGCCAAGTGCCAGAATAGGCGCATCTTCCAGATGTGCCTTTTCTGGGGTGGCTGGGGGCAGATGTTTTTAGCCAGGGGGGGCCAATAACCATGGACCCTCTCCTGGCTATTAATATCTGCCCTCAGTCACTGGCTTTACCACTCTGGCGGAGAAAATTGCACGGGAGCCCACGCCAATTTTTTCCGCAATTTAACCCTTTATTTTACAAGCTACAGCGCCGAAATTTTGCACATACACACTACTAACATTAGTAGTGTGGAATATGCAAAAAAAAGGGGATATGAGATGGTTTACTGTATGTAAACCATGTCTCATATCCTGTCGGGTTTGTGCAGGAGAAAGAAAAAGCCGGCAATTGAATTACCGGCTTTTCACATATCTAGCACAGAATTAAATATAAATACAGAATATATATATGTGTGTGTCTCAATGACATATATATATATATATATATACTGTATATATGTTTTAACGAACATTTGAGCACATAAATCCATTAGATGTCGGTTTTGCAAGCCTGCGAGAAAATATCGCAGTATGGATGCCATACGGATTACATACGGAGGATGCCATGCGCAAAATACACTGACACACCCTGCCTACAGATGACATATGGATCACTATTTTGGGAACATTTCTGCGTATTACGGCCGTAAAAAACGGACCGTATTTTCATACGCTGAGTGCGACGCCTGCCTAAGGCATAAAATAAAAACAGTTTCTTGCATTTAATGTGAAAGTTATCATTAAAAAGAAGGAATTTAGATTGTGAGCCCCAGTGGGGACTGTGATTATAATTTCTGTAAAGCGCTAAAGAATATGTTGGCGCTATATAAGCAATCATAATAAATAAATAAACATATACAATATTTATTACTTATGAACAGGATAGACGATAAATGTATGATCACTGGGGGTCTACCTGCTGAGATACCAACAAATTTGAGAATGGGGTCCCAAAGTGGTAGTGCGCATGGGCAACTGCTGCCAATATAAACATACTTACTACTGTTCCATCCACACAGGAGACTCAAATGAAGCATGTGGGATTTTAAAAGGCTTTATGAATTGCAATTTAAAACCTCTGATGGCTTTTTGAGGTCTCTTCTGTACTCTGCCTTTCCTCTAGACAATAGAAAGTCAAAGCAAGGTTCACAGGTAAGGAAGATTCAGGATGGAGACCTAGGAAGAATTCTAAAAACTCTATCTACCTTTATTTTAGGCCTAAAAGTGACCACACACAATTATAGTTGATCAAAATAGGACAGTTCAGGGTGAAATGTAATAAAGCCAAGTTCAACATTTATCCAGGGGGAAAATAGTAGACAAACTTTTATTTCAACGAATGCTTCTAGACTATTAGGGTAACATACCTCAAAAAGTACAGGAACTGAAGGGGGACTCAGGACACATCAGAGCCAGAAGGTGGATGAAAAAGGTATATATTACTTATTTTACACTAATTTGAGCAGTTTATTTTTTAACATGGAAATTGCTGAATAATATGGACATGTTTTAGTCACATGGAAGAGTGGCCTAATACACTCCATGCTGATTATATTAAGTTTTCCCGAGAACAAAAGTTGATTTTAATCAATAGATGTTGGAATAATAATAACTTCCACAATTGGATGTGTTTAAATAAACTGTTCCTGTGCTGACTGTAGTGCAGCGGTGTCCTTGCTGTGCAGTGAGAAGGCAGTGACCCAGGAAAAGGTTCAAAATAAAGTCTTGTTTATTGTACAGCGGACTCACAAACAGAAAGTACAGAAAGTAAACGAGTCCTCTGGTACATAGCTGAGAATAAGGCTACTTTCAGACATAGCGCATTTTTGAGCGCTATTTTGCGGGCGCTTTTCAAAAATGCGCAATGTCATTTTCGTCTGCCGGCAAAGTGAATGAGAAATTCACTTTGCCGTTCAGACACACCGCAAAAAAACGCGGCGCTTTTGTCTGCAAACACGCCGGCGTAAAAAGAATTGACATGTCAATTCTTTACGCAGCGGCGTGTCTGCGTGTCCCCATAGGGCCCCATCTTACCGTCCACACACAGCGCCTTTGTCCTGGGTGTCGGCGTCTTTGTACGGAGGGGTTGACACCCAGGACCGGACGTGACGTCGGACAGGAAGAGGGAAGCCCCCGCCCCCCAGTGAAGCAGCATGGAGTCATTAAACAGAATGACCATAAACGTGGGGCTGCTGATCGAGACGGTGTGTGTGTGTGTGTGTGTGTGTGTGTGTGTGTGTGTGTGTGCGCGTGTGTATGTGTGTATGCGTGTGTGTCCCCATGCGACGCTAGTGCCACCATTGTGCTAAGTCGCCGTATGGGACTACTACTCCCATCCGGTATTAGGATGGGAGAGTTGTCCCTGTGTCCGGCGACTTAGCACAATTGTAAAGTTACACAAAACACCTACACACAATACACATACATGACACACAGTACAGTACATACAACACATAACATAGAGTATATACTCACCAACAGCACACTTGTAGGCGAAGCCCTCGATCCTCCAGGAAAAAATCCAAAAATAATAAACCAAATTCATACTCCCTGTCCGCAGAATCCATAAAACGAGTGTCCCACGCCGATCGGCTGCTCTCCGGCGATACACTGCCAGGAGCGAAGCTCCTAGCAGTGTATCGCGCACTGTTCCGGAGTTCAATGGCTCCGGCGTCTCGGTTAACAGCAGTACAGCTGCGTTGAACTTTCCCACGCAGCACTGCCGTTAAGCGAGAGTGCCGGGGTCAATGACCGCCGGTAAACTCGCTCGCGCATGCGCAGTGACACACCGACAGGAACTATGGCTCCTGTCAGTGTGTTGCTGCAGCCGTGGAGAGCAGACATATCTCTGGATGTGTCTGTTCTCCATGGAAAATCTTGATACGTGGCACTTAAATACATGGCAATTAAATACGTGACACGTGGCACTTATACGTGATACGTGTCACTTAAATACGTGGCACTGAAATACGTGATACGTGGCACTTTGATACGTGGCACGTGTCACTTAAATACGTGGCACTTTGATACGTGGCACGTGGCCCTGAAATACGTGGCACGTGGCACTGAAATATGTGGCACGTGGCACTTTGATACGTGGCACTTTGATACGTGGCACGTGGCACTGAAATACGTGGCACTTTGATACGTGGCACGTGGCACTGAAATATGTGGCACGTGGCACTTTGATACGTGGCACTTTGATACGTGGCACTGAAATACGTGGCACTTTGATACGTGGCACGTGGCACTTTGATACGTGGCACTGAAATATGTGGCACGTGGCACTTTGATACGTGGCACTGAAATACGTGGCACGTGGCACTGAAATATGTGATATGTGACACTGAAATACGTGGCACGTGGCACTGAAATATGTGATACGTGACACTGAAATATGTGATACGTGGCACTGAAATACGTGGCACCGAAATACGTGATACGTGGCACTTAAATACGTGGCACGTGGCACTTAAATACGTGGCACTTAAATACGTGGCACGTGGCACCGAAATACGTGGCACTTAAATACGTGGCACGTGGCACTTAAATACGCAACTTGCTGCGTTCTCTGCGCCCTGCGTTGAATCCCTATTTATTTCCAATTTAGTTTTAAACCTAGCAAAATATTTATTAAAAAAAACGCTCCAACATCCAGAGTAGTAGCCCAGTCTGAAGAACACCATCCAGACTGGAGCTACTACTCATATTCACAAAGCCTATATGAGGACCAGTAGGCATAATGTTGCTTTTCATGTTTAAAACGCCATGATGTCCAAGTCCACTCCTCAGTTTCCGCCAAGAGGGCATGTTTCCAGCTCTGATTAGTGTTGCGCAAGTGCCGAATGACTCACCGTCAGTGGTGACGAGGAAAGGGCCTTGCGCAATACTAATGAAAGCTGGAAGCATGCCCTCCTGGCGGCAATTAATGAGTGGACTTGGACATCCACAGGTTTATAATCCCATTTTGGGGATGTTTACAGTGTTTACGTGTGGAATTTTGTTAATAACAAAAAAAACAACAAATCATTCTATTCTCAATTTTATTAGTTTTTCAATTTTGACAGTTACTACAAATAAATATTTGAACTTTTAACTATGATGTAGTCTGCTTCTTTGATTTGTCGACCATGGCAAAAAATACACATTACATAACACCCACTTGCCATGAATAGAGGACACCCCCTAGAAATCAGATATACTACGAGGGGAACTGCTGAATAGAAGGCACTCTATATCTATGGTAGAAGAACTCACAGGAGTGTCAGGAATAACGTACAGCAAACAATGTGGAGTACCGGAAAACTCCAGTGTTAACTCCAGTGTGTATTGTATTCTGAGTCATAAAGACAGGAAATGACCTCAATGACTCTTTTTTTTCCCCTTTTTTTTTTTCAAACAAACTTTAATTTCAGTACACAATGCTGAAAAAAACGCAGCTGCAAAAAACGCAGCTGCAAAAAACGCAGCAAAAAACGCAGTGTGTGAAAGCAGCTGCGTTTTTTGCCTGCGTAAAAAAACGCAGGTAAAGCAGCAGCAAAATACGCGCGCGTAAAAATACGCAGCAAATATGCTGTGTGTGAAAGTAGCCTAAATGAAGACAGTCCGCGACCAGTTGCCGTGAATGAACTACACCACCGTGTACGCTGGGGTGTCAGGCTTTAGACTCGGCCCAGCCCCGTGTTGCTTCACACAGAAAGAGCTCCGCACAAGTCTCCTGCTGGCTCTGCTTCCAGGACCAACACTGACACAACCAAACCCTCCTGCAGGGTTTTTTTTTTTTACTCTGCTGCCAGACTCTGTGGCTATGGGCCACTTGTAAGATCCGGGCTGGAAGAAACGGACCGGTCCCACTACCTTCCTGCAGTCCATTTCAAACATAAAAGCCCAAACCCGTTTTCTTGAACAATTCCTTGGTCACCTAGCTTGATCAGGTTCCAGCTTACTTTTATTCTGCCTTGTGACTCACAGGCACTCCAGCGGATCTAATATGCTTCTGAGCGCATCCTGGGGGACACATAGCGACCCTCACATATGACAACACATAGCGAGCCTCACATATGACACCGGTCACTGCCTCACATGAGATAATCGTATAAATGTGCCCCTACTGTGTACTGTGTAATGGCCGTGTCTTACCGTACAGGAATATGGTCTGGTTATACCACAGCTCCTGGGCAGGGGAGGAAGCAAAAGAGAGTATACAGACAGGACACAGCTGCTTCTTTTTGTGAGGTAAAACATTTCACTGCCTGTTTTTAAACAATATTTTACCTCAAACAAACAATCATTTGTGATCCCATGCTGTCCTGTCTGCATACTCTCTTGCATACCACTCAGGACCTGTAGTATGATCAGACCATGTTCCTGTACGGTCAGACACGGCCATTACACACTACACAGCAGAGACACATTTATAGGATTATCTCAGCACAGGAACATTTTTATAAAACACATCCAATTGTGAGAATTATCATTATTCCAAGATCTATTGATTAAAATCAGCTTTTGTTCGAGGGGAAAACCCCTTTTACTGTAATATAGTGAATGCCACTTACTGTACTTTCTCTGTTTGAACTGATCACAAAAGCTGCCTGAGAGTCTATCAGCATAAAGTTCTATTATGGCTCGCTCACACTGCCGTATATTCTCAAGTGAGAGAATCGGGCCGTTATGCTAATGACACTCGGCTGAAACTCTGTCAGGCCTGGCTCCGGTACATGTGGTGACAGTTTCCTCACGTACCGGAGACACTGACTCATGTAGACATATTAAAATAAATGTGTCTCTGCACATGTCAGCGTGTTTTCACAGACCGTGTGTCCGTTTGCAAAACACGGAGACATGTCAGTGTTCGTGGGAGCGCACGGATCACACAGACCCATTAAAGTCAATGGGTCCGTGTAAACACCTACTGCACACAGATGCTGTCCGTGTGCTGTCCATGTGCGTTTTTTCCTGTCATAGGGATAAAATTGAAAAAATTGTTTGCAATACATGGACACGGACAGCACACAGACCCTAAAAACGTACTCACGGACATCACATGGATCCCACACGGATGGCCTACGTGAACCCACGGACACGGATAACTCCGGTACCGTTTTCTCCGGTACTGGAATTATCTGGACGTGTGAGACTGGCCTCAGAGTGTGATCTGATTTTCTCCCATGAGAGAACCACAGCACAGGTGCGGAGAAGATGGAGAACATAATTTCTCCATCTTCTCCATTGTCTCTGTGACTGTACATTGGACTGCAGTGGGATGACATCTGAGTGCAGTTCCATGTTTCCCAGACACCCATAGACTTGTTGGAGTGAGCGTGGTCTGAACAGCATATTGTTATCTTACGCAGAATCAGCATAAGAAAATAATCTCCGATCTTCACTGCCCCAGAGTATAACATTGGGCCGAGTGCTATCTGATAAAACATCGCACAGCACTCGGCCGTGTTATACAGCAGTGTGAGTGAGCCCAAAAGTGTGGATTCCCATATAGTGCATTTTTTTGGTCACAGATATGGCTGTGGTGAATCCAATGAAAAATCCACGTGCACATTGCAAAAAATGAAAACTGCAACAAGTCTGCAGAAAAAATAACATTATAATCTACATGTAACACAGGATTTTTCTTAGAATTAATTGTGTCCACCCCAAGGCCTTATTCAGAAGTCCGTGTTGCATCCTTTTCTTTCACAGTTACATTATAATCTATGGGGCTGTTCACACATGTGTGTTTTTTACGGACTGTGTGTCTGTGCAAAACACACAGAGACATGTTTGTTTTATTGCATCAGCATTCAGCACAGATGAAAAGGGCAAATACGAGTCTATGGGTCTGTGAAAAACACCTGTGTGTCATCCGTGTACTGTCCGTGTTTAACACTGAAAAGTATAGGAGAAGCTTTGTCATTTACTTTACTTATTTCTTTATCGATCCATGAAAAACATGGATGACATACTGATGGTGAAATGGACACACTGATTGTGAAAACAGACACACGGATGACACATGGATGGTGAAACGGACACACTGATGGCACACTGATGGTGAAATGGACACACTGATGACACACTGATGGTGAAATGGACACACTGATGACACACTGATGGTGAAATGGACACACTGATGACACGCTGATGGTGAAATGGACACACCGATGACACGCTGATGGTGAAATGGACACACCGATGACTCACTGATGGTGAAATGGACACACTGATGACACGCTGATGGTGAAATGGACACACTGATGACACGCTGATGGTGAAATGGACACACCGATGACACACTGATGGTGAAATGGACACACTGATGACACGCTGATGGTGAAATGGACACACCGATGACACGCTGATGGTGAAATGGACACACCGATGACTCACTGATGGTGAAATGGACACACTGATGACACGCTGATGGTGAAATGGACACACCGATGACACACTGATGGTGAAATGGACACACTGATGACACGCTGATGGTGAAATGGACACACCGATGACACGCTGATGGTGAAATGGACACACTGATGACACTCTGATGGTGAAATGGACACACTTATGACACACTTGGTGAAAACAGACACTGATGACACACTGTTGGTGAATAAATACACATGACACAGTGCTGGTGAAATGGACACACTGATGACACACTGATGGTGAAAACGTATACATGGGTGACACACTGATGGGGAAATGGATACACCGATGACACGTTGATGGTGAAATGGACACACTGATGGTGAAATGGACACACTGATGACACGCTGATGGTGAAATGGACACACTGATGACACACTGATGGTGAAAACGGACACACTGATGACACACTGATGGTGAAATTGACACACTGATGACACACTGATGGTGAAATGGACACACCGATGACACACTGATGGCGAAATGGACACACCGATGACACACTGATGGTGAAATGGACACACCGATGACACATTGATGGTGAAATGGACACACCGATGACACACTGATGGCGAAATGGACACACCGATGACACACTGATGGTGAAATGGACACACCGATGACACACTGATGGCGAAATGGACACACCGATGACACACTGATGGTGAAATGGACACACCGATGACACACTGATGGTGAAATGGACACACCGATGACACGCTGATGGTGAAATGGACACACTGATGACACGCTGATGGTGAAATGGACACACTGATGACACGCTGATGGTGAAATGGACCCACTGATGACACGCTGATGGTGAAATGGACACACCGATGACACACTGATGGCGAAATGGACACACCGATGACACACTGATGGTGAAATGGACACACCGATGACACAGTGATGGTGAAAACGGACACACTGATGACACACTGATGGTGAAATGGACACACTGATGACACGCTGATGGTGAAATGGACACACTGATGACACACTGATGGTGAAAACGGACACACTGATGACACACTGATGGTGAAATTGACACACTGATGACACACTGATGGTGAAATGGACACACCGATGACACACTGATGGCGAAATGGACACACCGATGACACACTGATGGTGAAATGGACACACCGATGACACATTGATGGTGAAATGGACACACCGATGACACACTGATGGCGAAATGGACACACCGATGACACACTGATGGTGAAATGGACACACCGATGACACACTGATGGCGAAATGGACACACCGATGACACACTGATGGTGAAATGGACACACCGATGACACACTGATGGTGAAATGGACACACCGATGACACGCTGATGGTGAAATGGACACACTGATGACACGCTGATGGTGAAATGGACACACTGATGACACGCTGATGGTGAAATGGACACACTGATGACACGCTGATGGTGAAATGGACACACCGATGACACACTGATGGTGAAATGGACACACTGATGACACACTGATGATGAAATGGATACACTGATGACACGCTGATGGTGAAATGGACACATTGACACACTATTGGTGTAAACAGACACTGATGACACACTGATGGTGAAATGGACACACTGATGACACACTGATGGTGAAATGGACACACTGATGACACGCTGATGGTGAAATGGACACACTTATGACACACTATTGGTGAAAACAGACACTGATGACACACTGATGGTGAATAAATACACATGACACAGTGCTGGTGAAATGGACACACTGATGACACACTGATGGTGAAAACGTATACATGGGTGACACACTGATGGTGAAAACAGACACACAGATGACACACTGATGGGGAAATGGACAAACTGATGACACACTAATGACAAACTGATGGTGAAACAGACACACGGATGACACCGATACCATTTTTTCACAGACATGTGAATGAGGCCTAAGGGTAGGATCACATGACAGTATAAAAAAAAATCAGTCGGTTTCATCCAGAAAAGTGGTATGATTTCTATCTCGCTTGTCATCCGTGTGGAGTCTGTATGGAATCCTTCAATCCATTTTCTTTTCTTCACAGCAGCAGCTAATAATAATCATTCACAGTTTCCTATGTTACAGAATTGCAATATACATGCAAAAATCGGATACTAGACTTTGGCTCCTTATGATTATCCAATTTTTTTCCTTCACCCATAGACTTGAATGGATAAGTTTTGTTCGATTTTCGGAATAAACTAGTGCATGATAGTAT
This sequence comes from Ranitomeya variabilis, assembly GCF_051348905.1. Classification (NCBI taxonomy): domain Eukaryota; kingdom Metazoa; phylum Chordata; class Amphibia; order Anura; family Dendrobatidae; genus Ranitomeya; species Ranitomeya variabilis. Next base: position 96,622,447 of record NC_135237.1, read on the forward strand.
TTTTTTGCAACCGCAGTGGTCAGTGAATAAAATTGGTCATTTGCACTGCCTCATTGAATAACAATAATCAGACAATCTGGTCTAGTGTCCGAGTGTTAAGAATGATCCTCCAACGGTGGAATGGAAATTGCTGGATAATACACATTATTAATTCTCCCAATCAGATTCATAATATGGAAAGTCACCATCTTAACCAATTAATTTCATTTTTTTTCTCCTTTTGATCTGAACTCCAAGCAACATTTTTTCAACAGTTATTTTTCAGCATTTTTGATTTGGCCAGTCATATGCATTTAGCCTGTGCCATAATCATACAGTGCTATGGTGGTAGACAATGACTCATGTTAATAATGCATAGTAATTAGAATAAAGAGATGGGCAGCCAGGCGACTAAATGGTCACATTTTACACACAACCGCAATATACTAATGGCCAATAATAAATTCTCCTTCAACCATAATGAAACAGACAGCAGTCCCACAAGCAGCAGTCTGATGGAGCCTGAATCCACTGGAGCCGCAAGTGAATGCGTTGTCTTCAGACACGTAATGTCACCAGAAGAAGAAATCAGGGCCGCGGGATTTACGAGCCCAGTAAAAGTCTGTAACCATTAATCACCGGAATTGTATTGACAGCCTCAAAGTTTGAGGTCTTACAAAATTAATGCATTTGGTTTTTCACACCATTGATCCGGCAGGGAAATTTCTCGAAGTTTTTCGTTTTATGGCCGAGGCTTTGACATCTTTACAGGAACTGTATATTAAACCAGTGCTTTTACGTTATGGGGCTTTTTTTTTTTTTGTATGGGTTGCACGAAAGCAAATCCTACGGACATCGGCCTCAGGAAAAAGCCTTATAAATACTTGCGGCAAATATTGCTAGGTAATTCACCTAATCCGTGTTTAGATAGTTCCGAGGACTGATTCATGCCTCCCAGAACATGGGGCCACTAAATTACATTTAAGCTTCCCTAAATAAAGCCATCTTACATGTCAGCACCTTGCTCTTTATGATATCTCAGTGTTCCAATAATTCCGCTTTACAACTGAATTCCGATTGTGCTTTAGTAAGTGATGTTGGTGGCTAAACTTCAGGCCTCGGAGTAATGACTTGGATGAATGTAATTAGGACAGCCAGGTGCAGCAGGCCCGGCCGCCAATAAAAAACTTCTGACAGTTTACAACTTCCGTTTGAGTTTTTGGGGTACAACTACATACCATCCTGCCCAAATTACAAAGGAAATTGTTTCCATGTTTTGTACTGCTGCACATACTTCCCAACAACGCATCCTTCACTGTCATCCCCTCCCAGCGCCGCCTGCATGGTGTCATCATGAACTGACCTTGCTCACGTTCACCAAGAGGTTTTTCCATTTCTAGGACTTTCTATTCAGCACATTTTTTAATACAGTTTCTTATCCAATTTTAAATTTCTAGTGCTAATTATAAGAAAAAAAATGGAATTAAAGGGGTATTTCCATCTCTACGATCCTAGCCCAATATGTAGTAGCTGTAATAATAATAAAATTAGCAAATACCACCAATTACAAATGTAGTATAGTTTTTCTGGTTCACTGTGTCTCTTTCCTCATGCGCATTGCAGGACCTTATGTATCCATGGTCACGACCACTAGCAACAAGCTGTCACTATATCAGTGGTCATAACCATGGATACTTAAGGTCCCGCAAATATTGCAAACAAGGAAAATGACATAGCGAATCAGAAAAACTATACTACATTTCTAATATAATTTGCTAATATTATTATTTCACCTACTACATATTGGGATAGGATCTTGGAGATGGGAATACCCCTTTAACGATTTACACCAATTGCCCTATGCAAAAAGTAGATGGGTCTAATTAAAGGAAGATAAATCCTATAATGCCAAACATACCACATGCTTTACCCTATTGCACAAAAAGGAACAGAGGATAGCTGAATGCAGAATAATATCATTAAAAACCTTAGGCTTCCTACAAAGTCTTTTTTTAATTACATCATTTTTATGCCTATGTGCACTGGACTTTGTTAAAATGTTCTATCTATTCCTTATGTTCAAGCAGAGCAGATTAGCTGGAGAAATGTATTTTACTTTTATATACATTTAAAAAGAGCATGAAGAAAAATCATGTAAATGCTGCAAAAAGAACCACATGTTGGGTATGTGCCCACGATCCGGAGTTGCTGCAGGTTGGACGCTGCGTAAATCTGCAGCATCAAACCCGCAGCGGCCAGATGTTACAGCAACGTGGATGGGATTTCAAGAAATCCCATGTCCACAGACGCTTGCGGATCACCCGTGGAGACTGACATGTAGGGCAACTTTCCAGACTGCTGCATGTCAATTTGCGCGACCCCGCAGCAGAAATTTCACCAATAGAATGCGTTTGTTCTCATTTGTTATCATTGGTGAAAAACGCTGCAAAAAACACAAAGCATTGACCTGCAGCAGATTTGAAACTGCTCCAATTTTGCAAGGAAAAAATAATTGACATCTGCACGAGATTTCAGAAATCTCACTCACTTTGTTGGGATGGTAAAATGATGCGTTTTCCATGGCAAAAATGTGTGAAAAAGAGAGGCAAATACGCAATGTATGAACATGACCTGTATGTATCCAATGCATTCGCATATATGCAAAAATAAACCTGCCACACGTAGACACATCCTAAATAGTGACAAATGAAAGCCAAATCAAGTTGTGGGATATGCTATAAGAATAAGGCCACGTGCACACTTTGGGAAAGTTGTGCGGATTTTTCTGCACTGATTTTGGTAAATCCGCAGGTAAACCGTACTGTGGATTTCCTGTGAAATTACCGCGATTTTTTTGTGGATTTTGTGCGGATTCCACCTGCGGTTTTACTCCTGTGGATTCCTATTATGGAGCAGGTGTAAACCGCTGTGGTATCCGCACAAAGAATTGACATGCTGTGGAATAAACAACACAGCGTTTCCGCGTGTTTTTTTCCGCGTGCACTGCGGATTTTGTTTTCCATAGGTTTACATGGCACTGTAAACTCAGGGAAAACTGCTGCGAATCCGCAGAGGCCAATCCGCTGCAGATCCGCAACGTGTGCACATACCCTAAAAAAGGGTTTTTTCACATTAGTTCCTCAACTACATGATCCATTGTTTTTAAATATTGTTAATTAATAACAGGTTTTTTTAACAGAAAATAAAAAATACTAAAGAACAGATCTGTAATTTATTTGGGGTAGAAGATCTCCTTCTATAGGATCTATTCATACATCTATTTTTATGTCACTTCTTCGATAAAGGGGCTGTCTAATCTCACTTCAGGAGCAGATTGCATCTCTGCCTCCTGCTTGTATAGAGTGCTGCTGACCTGAACTGTGCACTCTCCCATGCTGCAAGCAGAGGCAGGTTTACCTCTGCAGCATCAGAGCAAATGGTTTCCAAGCGTGCGCTCCTAGCCTAGGAAAACGGCAACGAGCAGTAAACAATAAAATTAACTAGCCTTCTGGTCTTGAGTATGGGATGGTTTTTAATAAGAGGTAAATTGCAAAGTTGCGTCTCTTTAAAAGCACTTTGCCATTTTACCCAATTAAGAACTTGAGCACTTTAGAATGACAAATGCTGATTTTTGTTTTCCTTTTGTTACTTTATTTCTTGGAGACGATTTTTGTATCTTCAAATTGTATCTACAGCCAGTAGAGTAATTAGATACAATTTAACAAATGAGACTGAAAAAAAAATTCATAAAAACTCAGCCATTAGTCATAGAAAGTAGTCGCAAAACACACATTCATGTATAAATAATAATAATAATAATAATAATAATTGTGCATAAAAAAACCCCACACTATTAGCCAGGGCTGTGGAGTCAGAGTCAGAGCCCAATTTTCGTTAGCCAGGGCTGTGGAGTCGGAGTCAGTGTTATGGAAATTGAGGAGTCGGAGTCGGAGGTTTGGCTTACTAACTCCACAGCCCTGATATTAGCAATAGATTTACCAGCATAATATTTTTTTTTAATTAAAGTACTAATAAATACCTTTACTTCTGCCTAAAGAAGATTTTGATACTAAGCTTAGCTATAGCAAAGCATTCTATAAAATTAATAACAATAATGTCATATACCTACACAAGTATATTAATATTTGAAAATAAATATTTTCTTTTAAAATAATAAATATTAAACTTTTCCTAAACTTCATGCTACCACCAAGGACACAAAAGTGGACAGCCCCGATCACTTGTCTACGTCTCCACATAAGAAACCCCTTTGATCCCATTTCGTGCACTAATACCGACACATGTCGGCATATCACATTTCTGGTTTTGATATCATAATCACAAGCATTTTTGCAAGGTTATTTAATCCCGCCTGAAAATTTATTTATTTTTTCCTCTTGGAAAGGTTCACAAAACCCCATGTGAAATCTAAAAGTTAAGAAACATACACAATTAAAAGCCGGACCAAAGCCCCGTGCACTTACCAGCAGTAAAGTAAACATTAGCATTTTCTGCCTCTGCTTTTAATAACCAATTCATTTGGCAACTTTTTTTTTCCCTGATCGACCTGTCGAGTGTTGTAAAAAAAAGTCGAATTGTTTGGTCACTCTAAGCATCCGGCAAAAAGTGGAAAAGATCAATATATGTCGCATCTGTCTAGGACGTAATCATTATAAAGTTTCTAGAAGAGCAAAGACTGCTTAAAGCGCCATAAATGTCAAACCGTTTTTTCGCAGAGGGTCTACTGCCAGTAATGCCGACGGTAAGTATAGGCTTTGTTTGGAATCAAAACATTCGGAATAGTTTTGGTTCCAAGAGAACCAGCGGTCGTCCTAGTAATTTAATCATGTGGTGCTATGCGAGCTTCCCCTACAGGCTGCACAAGAAAGGGCCGCAAGCTCGGCGAGCAAAGATTCGGAGGAATATGCGTGCAAGGAATGTGTGTGTGTGCCGCAGGAAGAGTTTAGGAATTTTCTCAGCATGGCTAATGTATGTATTGCTCAAAGAGGGACAAACGTGTGAAAAGGAAAAGATTTCCTATGGATTTTTGCGAGTTTTTTTTTTTTTTTTTTTTTTTTAACCCTTGTCTGGCTGAACGAAATCCATGCAAGAAAACAGGTAACGGATTGTGCCCAGTCAGACAGAGCTTCTCAGTAATGAAACGAGACAGGAAAGTAATTTTGTGTCGGGGGGGCTTGGCTATAAACAGTGCACATGAAAGGCAATATAACCTGTTGTAATAATGAAGGCGAGTTGCAGTATCAGCACATTAGCAGGTGTTTTCAGACCACAGACTCGTTTCGCACACCTGCAATGGAGACGTGAACAGGGTCCTGAATGCCCGCAGTCATTGGTTCTGAATGGGGATAGACACAGATGAATTGGAAATTAATGGACACCAAAACATTCACATCATTGACTTTTGTGATGAAGTTTTCATGTAGAGTTAATAGTAGCTTTCATGGGCTTGCTTGGCGGACAGTAGTCCGTGCTCACACTCATTCAAAGTTATGTAATAAAGAATAAAATGTGTTACTTTATAAAAGATGACTTACCACCTAGTGTTTACTATTTAATCAGAGACTAGCATAATGAAGAAACATAGATACTGATTCCAGCGATGTGTCACTTATTGGGCTGCTTGCTGTAGTTTTTTTTTTATAAAATCACTCTTTCATCAGTAGGATAATTTCATTAGCGGACTACTTGGGCTGCTGCTATGTAGTCCAACCACACCCCTTCCGCTGAATGGCAGCTCTCAGCCTATGGCACAGTGTACACAGAAAGCTGCCAATCAGTGGTGTGGGTGGGATCTACAGAGCTCTGCATTCAGAGATATTGTGGATCTACAGAAGATAAAATAGGGCTTTCCTCTAAACTACAGCAAGCAGCTCAGTGATACATTGCTGGAATCAGCGTCTCTCCCCCTACATCATGTTGCTCTCTGATAGGGCAACAAAATCCACTAACAGATTGTCTTTAAAGGGTTCTTTATGGAGTTTATTAGTGGCACAGCACCTGTACATTGTACAGTGGCGTGTAAAAGTTTGGCCACCCCTGGTCAAAATTACTGTTATTGTGAACAGTTAAGCAAATTGAAGATGCAATGATCTCTAAAAGGGCTTAAGTTAAAGATGACACATTTCCTTTATATTTTAGGCCAAAAATATATATATTTTCATCTTTTACATTTTAAAAATTACAAAAAGGAAAAAGGGCCAATGCAAAAGTTTGGGCACCCTGCATGGGTAGTACCTAGCAGTTCCCCCTTTTGAAAGTATCGCAGCTTGTAAACGCTTTTTGTAGCCAGACAAGAGTCTCTCAATTCTTCTTTGAGGGATTTTCATTTTTAATTCCTTAGAAAATTATTCCAGTTCTGTGAGATTCCTGGGTCGTCTTGCATGCACTGCTATTTTGAAGTCTAGCCACAGATTTTCAATGATGTTCAGATCAGGGGACTGTGAGGGCCATTGTAAAACCTTCAGCTTGCACCTTTTGAGGTTGTCTGTTGTGGACTTTGTGTGTTTAGTATCATTATCCATGTGTAGAAGCCATCCTTTTTTCAACTTCAGCTTTTTTATACATGGTGTTATGTTTGCATCAAGAATTTGTTGAAATTTCATTGAATCCATTCTTCCCTCTACCCGTGAAATGTTCTCTGTGCCACTGGCTGCAACACAACCCCAAAGCATGATTGATCCACCCACATGCTTAATGGTTGGCGAGATGTTCTTTTCCTAAAATTTTGCGCCCTTTTTTCTCCACACATACCTTTGATCATTGTAGCGAGAGAGTTATATTTTAGCCTGATCGGTCCACAGGACTTGTTTCCAAAATGCATCAGGCTTGTTTAGATGTTCTTTTGCATACTTCTAACGATGAATTTTATGGTGAGGACGCAGAAGAGGTTTTCTTCTGATGACTCTTCATGAAGGCCATATTTGTGCAGGTGTCTCTGATCAGAACAATGTACTCCACTCCAGAGTCTGCTAAATGTTTCTGAAGGTCTATTGCCGTCAAGCGGGAGTTCTGATTTGCCTCTCTAGCAATCCTACGAGCAGCTCTCACTGAAATTTTGATTGGTCTTCCAGACCTTATTTTGACCTCCACTGTTCCTGCTAACTGCCATTTCTTAATTACAATTCGAACTGAGGAAGAGCAATTTGAAAACGCTTTGCTATCTTCTTATAGCCTTCTCCTGCTTTGCGGGCCTCTATTATTTCAGAGTGCTGGGCAGCTGCTTAGGAGAACCTATGGCCGCTGTTTTTTGGCACAGAGTTAGAGGAGGTAATTTCAGCTTCAACTTGCTTGACTGTTCACGATAACAGTAATTTAGACCAGGGGTGCCCAAACTTTTAAATGCCACTGTATATTGCCAGTAAATGATACAAGATCTTGTCCACACTTTTAAATGAATGAAGGCTATAAAATGTACACCACTGTGCCACTTCTGACCCATTGTAGCCCTTTCAATCAGCTGATTGGTTGAGATTAGTGATGAGCGAGTATACTAGTTGCTCGGGTTTTCCCGAGCATGCTCGGGTAATCTACGAGTATTTGTTAGTGCTCGGAGATTTAGCTGCCGCAGCTGAATTATTTACAGCTGCTAGACAGGCTTAATACATGTGAGGAATGCCTGTTTGTTAGGGAATTCCCACGTGTTCAGGCTGTCCAGCAGCCATAAATCATGCAGCTGAGGCCACTAAAACTAAATCTCTGGAACACTAACAAATACTCGGAGATCACCAGAGCAACGAGTATACTCGCTCATCACTAGTTGAGATACAATGAGTCATAATCCCAAAAATCTAATATTGATGGTCTAACGACATGGATATCCTATAGGTAGGTTCTCAATATTAAAAAAATCCCAGAAAACTCTGTGAAGGTCAACCTATCCCCATAAAAATGCATTGTAATCTATATGATTCAGTATAATTTATATTTTCATAGTTGAAACCTCTGCTCCTTATGTGATTTCTGGTCCAGTGGGCGGTCCAATCAGTGACTGACAGCAGTCTTTGTATAAGTATGTATATGAGAGGCAGCTGTCAATCACTGTTCTGGACACCCACTGGACCGAAATCACAGAAATAGCAGAGGTTTAAATGGGTGTTAACTGAGTATCTTGGGCGTGCTCTAATATGTTTGAGTCCCTGCAGCCTCATGATTTGCAGCTGTCAAGACAGCCGCAACAAATGCAAGGATCGCTGTTTGTTAGGCATTCCAATGCCGTCAGCTGCTTTATGCTTGTAAGAAGCACATGGCAGTGACGTAGTGCGCTGCCTCTAAGACGAAGGACAGCTGCCAGAATACTCAATGCTCCCCACGTCTATGGAAGTGGAGAGCAGTGAATGTTAATTCCCTTAAGTAGCGAGCACACATCAACGCCCGACAGCTGCAGGAAGCCGGCTGCTGAGGCTGACACTGTGTGCGCTATTAAAGAGAAATTAATATTCACTGCTTTCCACTCCCATGGGCGTGAAATGCAGTGAATATTCATTTCTATTTAGCAGTGGGTACAGGAGTTATCTGCAGCTGCCGGCTCCTGCCTCCTGTGATCCGCTGCTCCCCTGTTGCCGCTCCCCCACCTCCCCACCATAGCCAGAGCAGGTATATCCGGACTATAAGATGCACCCCCCATTTTCCTCCATATTTTTGGAGGAAAAAAGTGCGTTTTATAGTCCGGAAAAGGCAGTATTTAGCTTTGACAAAACTATTGATACAGTCATGTGCTGATTACATGCGTTGTTAGTACATTTTCCACAGAGGAAACACACAAAAAACACATAAATGTTGTTTTACGCATCTAATGAAATTCTATGGAGAAAATCCGCACATAAAACGCAGCGTAACGGCAAGAAAAATTGACACGTTGCTAATTTCAACAACGCAGCACAGATCAGTCTACACAACACATAAGGAAACACAGTGGGCAGGAGATCTCTATAAATCCCATCCACTTTGTTGGAACTGTAGGCCCCGTCTCACTTAGCGATTTACCAACGATCACGACCAGCGATATGACCTGGCCGTGATCGTTGGTAAGTCGCTGTGTGGTCGCTGGGGAGCTGTCACACAGACCGCTCTCTCCAGCGACCAACGATCAGGGGAACGAGTTCGGCATCGTTGAAACGGTCTTCAACGATGCCGAAGTCCCCCTGCAGCACCCGGGTAACCAGGGTAAACATCGGGTTACTAAGCGCAGGGCCGCGCTTAGTAACCCGATGTTTACCCTGGTTACCAAAAAAAACAAACAGTACATACTCGCCTTTCGGTGTCCAGGTCCCTTGCCGTCTGCTTCCTGCTCTGACTGAGCCGCCGTACAGCGAGAGCAGAGCGCAGCGGTGACGTCACCGCTGTGCTCTCACTTCTCACTGTACGGCCGGCAGTCAGCTCAGTGAGAGCAGGAAGCAGACGCCAAGGGACCTGACGGACATCAGAAGGCGAGTATGTACTGTTTGTTTTTTTTTACATTTACGCTGGTAACCAGGGTAAACATCGGGTTACTAAGCGCGGCCCTGCGCTTAGTAACCCGATGTTTACCCTGGTTACCAGTGAAGACATCGCTGGATCGGTGTCACACACACCGATTCAGCAATGTCAGCGGGGCCTCAACGACCAAAAAAAGGTCCAGGCCATTCCGACACGACCAGCGATCTCGCAGCAGGGGCCTGATCGCTGGTACGTGTCACACATAGCGAGATCGCTATGGAGGTCGCTGTTGCGTCACAAAACTTGTGACTCAGCAGCGATCTCGCTAGCGATCTCGCTATGTGAGACGGGGCCTTAAGACCCTGAATTTATTTGCACATTGAAAATACACATCAGAAACTCACTAACATCTCACCATGGGAAAGTAAGCAACACTCCAGCTGGAGTGTTGTTAATCTAAGTCCCCTGCCCCCTGTGTTATACTCACGTTCCGGCATCTTCCCCGTTTTTCAGAGCCTCCCCGGTCTCACGTCACCATCTTGTGACCGTAGCTTCCGACTGGCCAGAAGTCAGAAGCTGCGTCACAAGTTCTCAATGTAAGTCTATGAGAGCCGGAACGATGCTTTCACTGATTAGTGACCTCCAGCGCGCTCCAGCAAACACTGGAACAGTCAGCAGGTCACAAACTGCTGGAGACCAACCGGAGCGGAGGCTACAGAAGGAGAAGATGCTGGAAGGGGAGTATGAGAGTAGGGGCAGGGGACCTAGATTTGAAGTACCACTTAAAAAACAACCACTAGAGTGGTACTTTAACCTAAATCTCCCCAATTATATAGAAAGTTCATATAAGGCCAGCCTCCGGGCTATCCATTAGATAACTAAATTATCATCACTTCACAGTTATTTTCCCAAGTCAGCTCAATACTAAGCCTACAGGGCACCAGAGCATTTCCCGCCGGTCCCGTGTGCCCCTGCCCTCACAATACAGCTGCAATGTAAGGGTATATAACAACCTGGAGCATGCATATTAGTGCTGAGCACACCAGTTGACCTAGTACTCTGTAAGAAATGCAAGCTCTTACAGTACAGCGTGTACTAGTCCGTCCGCAGCAGATCATTACAATGAAAACACTATCAATCTCGCCAGGTAAGCATTGATTACTAAGCGAAGACATCTCGGATTAAAGCAATAGGTCTGAGAACTCTCCGCGTTACTTCCCAATTAATTACAACATTACAGATCAGATAAAAAGTTTAAAAGGAAAAGGAATGCCCCCTCCACGTCTTCTATACAAGCCAGGCTGCGTTTCATATCGATCTGTTTGTGAGGACAGGCACAATTTCACTAGGCGGTTATGGATTCCACAATACTCCGGTTTTAGACTGGTTTTTAATGTACAAGAGATCACAGTGAAAAGGGAGGAAACACATAATTCACCCAATTTATGGCTATTAATTTCACATCTCATTAACCAGAAATAGAATGCGCTGCACGCAGGAAACCCAGGGGCAGATTTACTAAGCTAAAGGAGCGAAAATTCGGGTTTAGGCCTAATTCGGACATTAGTGATTTTGCTAGTACTCAAAAACGTTTTGATGTTCATAGTCAGTGTCTCAGTTTTTATCATCAGTGTTTTATCAGTGGTTTTCTTGTATACAAAAATAAAAAATGCAAAGCTTTCCTTATCCAACACAAAAACGGAAAGGACACTGATGGCATCCGTGTACCGTATGTGACTTTCACAGACGCGAAGAGAGAAAGTCCAGCTCACCAATAATGCCTGAATCCTGTACTGTCCGGAACATGGAACGTGTTACTGCCAAAACACCCAAAATCTTAAAGGGAATCTGTCAGCAGCTTTTTGCTTCCTCATCTGAGAGCAGCATAATGTAGGGAAAAAAAATCCGATTTCAGAGATGTATCACTTAGTTTACTGGGTGTAGCCGTTCTGACACAATCAGAGTTCTTAGATGCAGCATGAAGCAGAGCTAAGGAAGCTGCCCTCGCCCACACCGGGCTCTGTGTGTACACAGTCTATTATCAATGAGCTGCTTATCACAGGAAGAGGTGGAGTCAGACAACTTGACATGAGGCAGCTAGTCACAGCAATGATAATGTTGTAGTGATAAAACCTTCATTGTAAGTAAACAACATCACACAGCCTGATGAGTGACACATTGTTAAATTCAGTGTTTTATTCTCTACCTGATGCTGTTCTCAGATAGCAAAAAAAAACATCTGACAAATTCCCTTTAAAGCAAAGAGGAGAGATCCAGCTCCACGGACATACAATCTTCTTTATTAGTACATGTTAAAATTCCAAATAACATTTTCACAGACCCGTAGACTTGCACAGAAGATCTGGATCTGTCATCGGATTGAATTTGGGTATGTTTCCAGAATTTTTTCACAGATACATGGTCCACAAAAATAATGACATGTGAACAGCTCCACAGACTACAAAGATACATTGTAACAAATGTCAGAGGCCTAAAATTGGGCCAAAAACTGATGCATCTCATTTATTATTTGTGTTAGACACTTTTTCTGACATGCATGACAATAGGGTACATTGTGGCCTAAACTGACCACCATGTGTCTGAGCAACAATATTTGGCCCAAATTCCTGGTAGACAGACATTAATATATGTTGTCATCTTCCACTAGACAGTCTAAGGATGCCACAAATGTACCGAACAGCATGAACGGCCATGATAAAACTCCTGCCATCCAGTCTAAGTTTACATTAGCTGAAAGCTAGAGAGTAAGTCAGCCAAATGTTACAGAATTACAGTATAAGCGATTCATGTTTGTGGCAGTGATTATGTGATTTTGTTTGGTGGACAAAATGCTGCAGTATTCTGACCCCCAAATTCAATCATATGACTGATGTACTAAAAGAGAACCTATCTGCTCAGAAGTACTATGGGCAATCTATGGGCCACATGTTATCTTTATCAGCAATGCAAATTTGGACACATACACCCAGTTTCACCATTATCCTCGGTCTTTGGACCCATCTCCTGCAGCGGCTTTCCACATTTTGCTTAGTTACAACAAAACAAGGTGAGCGTACCTCTCCCCGATCCACACCATGTTTTTAACCAGTTAAGACCCTATTTGCACTTTTTTGATCTGCAGATTTTCTATTTCTATTCATTATGAGCTGACATTCAATCATCCTGTACATGTATCATATCATCATGTACACATACCGGTTGGTGCTGGCCCGGCTGGTGATGGCCCTCCTGATGCTGGCCCGGCTGCTGCTGGCCAGCTGGTGGTAGCCCAGTTGGTGCTGGCCCTCCTGATGCTGGCCCGGCTGCTGCTGGCCAGCTCGTGGTAGCCCAGTTGGTGCTGGCATGGCTGGTGCTGGCCGGCTGGTGCTGGCCCTGCTGCTGCTGGCCAGCTGGTGGTAGCCCAGCTGGTGCTCGCCCTGCTGATGCTGGCCCGGCTGGTGCTGGCCCGTCCGCTGCTGGCCGGCTGGTGGTAGTCCGGCTGGTGCTGGCCCTGCTGATGCTGGCCTGGCTGCTGCTGGCCGGCTGGTGCTGGCCCTGCTGATGGTGGCCTGGCTGGTGCTGGCCCTGCTGGTGCTGGCCTGGCTGATGCTGGCCGGCTGGTGCTAGCCTGGCTGGTGCTGGCGAGCTGGTGCTAGCCCTGCTGATGCGGGCCCGGCTGATGTTGCCCGGCTGCTGCTGGCCCTCCTGATGCTGGCCCTCCTGATGCTGGCCAGATGGTGGTAGCCCAGTTGGTGCTGGCCCTGCTGATGCTGGCCTGGCTGGTGCTGGCCGGCTGGTGCTGGCCCTGCTGATGGTGGCCTGGCTGGTGCTCGCCCTGCTGATGCTGGCCCGGCTGGTGCTGGCCCAGCTGATGGTGGCCTGGCTGGTGCTGGCCTGGCTGATGCTGGCCGGCTGGTGCTAGCCTGGCTGGTGCTGGCGAGCTGGTGCTAGCCCTGCTGATGCGGGCCCGGCTGATGTTGGCCCGGCTGCTGCTGGCCGGCTGGTGCTAGCCCTGCTGATGCTGGCCCGGCTGCTGCTGGCCCTCCTGATGCTGGCCCTCCTGATGCTGGCCAGATGGTGGTAGCCCAGTTGGTGCTGGCCCTGCTGATGCTGGCCTGGCTGGTGCTGGCCCTGCTGATGGTGGCCTGGCTGGTGCTCGCCCTGCTGATGCTGGCCCGGCTGGTGCTGGCCCAGCTGCTACTGGCCAGCTGGTGGTAGCCCAGCTGGTGCTGGCCCTGCTGATGCTGGCCTGGCTGGTGCTGGCCGGCTGGTGCTGGCCCTGCTGATGCTGGCCCGGCTGCTGCTGGCCCTCCTGATGCTGGCCAGATGGTGGTAGCCCAGTTGGTGCTGGCCCTGCTGATGCTGGCCGGCTGGTGCTGGCCCTGCTGATGGTGGCCTGGCTGGTGCTCGCCCTGCTGATGCTGGCCCGGCTGGTGCTGGCCCAGCTGATGGTGGCCTGGCTGGTGCTGGCCTGGCTGATGCTGGCCGGCTGGTGCTAGCCTGGCTGGTGCCGGCGAGCTGGTGCTAGCCCTGCTGATGCGGGCCCGGCTGATGTTGGCCCGGCTGCTGCTGGCCCGGCTGCTGGCCGGCTGGTGCTAGCCCTGCTGATGCTGGCCCGGCTGCTGCTGGCCCTCCTGATGCTGGCCAGATGGTGGTAGCCCAGTTGGTGCTGGCCCTGCTGATGCTGGCCTGGCTGGTGCTGGCCCTGCTGATGGTGGCCTGGCTGGTGCTCGCCCTGCTGATGCTGGCCCGGCTGGTGCTGGCCCAGCTGCTACTGGCCAGCTGGTGGTAGCCCAGCTGGTGCTGGCCCTGCTGATGCTGGCCTGGCTGGTGCTGGCCGGCTGGTGCTGGCCCTGCTGATGCTGGCCCGGCTGCTGCTGGCCCTCCTGATGCTGGCCAGATGGTGGTAGCCCAGTTGGTGCTGGCCCTGCTGATGCTGGCCTGGCTGCTGCTGGCCGGCTGGTGCTGGCCCTGCTGATGGTGGCCTGGCTGGTGCTCGCCCTGCTGATGCTGGCCCGGCTGGTGCTGGCCCAGCTGCTACTGGCCAGCTGGTGGTAGCCCAGCTGGTGCTGGCCCTGCTGATGCTGGCCTGGCTGGTGCTGGCCGGCTGGTGCTGGCCCTGCTGATGGTGGTCTGGCTGGTGCTCGCCCTGCTGATGCTGGCCTGGCTGGTGCTGGCCTGGCTGCTGCTGGCCAGCTGGTGGTAGCCCAGCTGGTGTTGGCCCTGCTGATGGTGGCCTGGCTGGTGCTCGCCCTGCTGATGCTGGCCCGGCTGCTGCTGGCCGGCTGGTGGTAGCCCGGCTGGTGCTGGCCCTGCTGATGCTGGCCTGGCTGCTGCTGGCCGGCTGGTGCTGGCCCTGCTGATGGTGGCCTGGCTGGTGCTGGCCCTTCTGGTGCTGGCCTGGCTGATGCTGGCCGACTGGTGCTAGCCTGGCTGGTGCTAGCCCTGCTGATGCGGGCCCGGCTGATGTTGGCCCGGCTCACTTCCTCTGACAAATGGCTTTATATGATCACTGTGTGATGCTGCCACCTGCTGGTCCCGAAAATTATGTTGCCTCTAAAACATTACAGAAATAGAACACACAAGTAGTCAGCTCACCTGGAAATCTGCCACCTCTCATCTGTTCCAGCACAAAGGTAGGAGCACACAGTCCACAGGAAAAAATACGATAAGTCCAGCAGGAAATTCAAGTAAAAATTCTGATTTATTTCTTCATATTTAAAATATAAATAATGGTCAACCACTCAAAAAGTATTGCACAGCATCACGCATAAAAAAGTCATGGAGTGGCAGCATTATTCATGGCTTGATTAAGACATCAAGTCGAAACGTGTTGGAATAACGCTGCCACTCCATGACTTTTTTATGCGTGATGCTGTGCAATACTTTTTGAGTGGTTGACCATTATTTATATTTTAAATATGAAGAAATAAATCAGAATTTTTACTTGAATTTCCTGCTGGATTTATCGTACTACAGAAATAAGGCTCTGTTCGGATTATGCTTTGCTCTAAGCTGTACTGTATAAACACTGTATTCATTTTTTTTTTTACTGTATTCTTTTGTATAGGATGGCACAGCAAACTACTCTTATCTGGAATATAAAAAAGGTATGACTGCACATACAGGCCTAGATTACGCCAAATTGACACCATTAGTTATATGCAGATTGTGTGGGGACCTATGGACATGATCAGTGTATGCAAAAAACATGAAATCATGACACCTTCTGAAGCTGGGACTTTTTTTTACTATTTTGTCTTTATCATTAATAGTAATAAATCGATTATAGAACAAATTGAACAGCTAAGTCCCTTTCTGATCCATGCCTCCTGTGATATTACATACGCGCAGCGAAACCGCTCTGACTCATGATCCATTTCTTGAAACCCAACAGAAAAGTGAAAACTGAACTTGTGAAACGACGGTGTTGTGCTGCCCTCTGCTGGCGCATACAGTGAAATACTATCAATAACTAATGAGAAATGTCAAGCGCCAGTGCTTGAATCAGCAAATTAAAACCTAATTGTAAAAAACAGGTTGGAGTAAATATCGCCAGGAGAATAAAATGCCATCTGTAAATCAACGTGCAAATATTTCTAATGAAAAGGGCATGTGTGGATAGTGATGAAGCTCACCACCACCGCAGCTGCTCGCAAGACATTGTTTTTAATCTCTACTTCAATAAGCACAGATTGATATAGAGCATTTTAAACAACTTAATGTTATCAAATTCTGTGTCAAACGTGGGTTCAAAATGCTCACTATACCCCTGGATAAAATCCTTGAGGGGTGTGGTTTACAAAATGGGGTCACTTGTTGGGGGGTTTGCACTGCTTAGGCACATCAGGGGGTCTACAAACAAGACATGGCATCCGCTTCTCAAAAAGTCAAACGGGTTAATAAACTTCTTGACTGTGCTTTCAAGCACCTTGAGGGGTGCAGATTTTATAATGGTGTCACTTTTGGGTACTTTCCCTCAAAATCATTTCACATGTTATGTGGTACCTAAAAAAAAATGGTTTTGTAAATTTTGCTGGAAAAATTAGAAATCGCTGGTGAACTTTTAAATCTTATAACTTCCTAACAAAGAAAATTATGTTTCCAAAATTGTGCTGATGTAAAGTAGACGTGTGAAATGTTATTTATTAACTATTTTGTGTTACATTACTCTCTGATTTGAAAATTAAAAAAATTTCAACATTTTTGCCAAATTTCAATTTTTTTTTCATAAATAAAGGCACGTCATATCAAAGAAATGTTACCACTAACGTGAAGTACAATATGTTACAAAAAACAATCTCAGAATCAGTGGGATCTGTTGAAGCGTTCTGGAGTTATTACTCAAAAAACTCTGTGCGCATGTAGCCTTAGGGCTCATGCAGACGGCCGTGGAATGAGGTGAGGCAGGAGGATCCTTCATCTGTGCAAGATGTAACACTAGAGCTATCGACGTCATTATGAGGTCAGTCGACAATAAGTGGGATTCAGTGTCTTCAGAAGCCTAAATTTACATGGCGGTCATACCTTCAGAAGCCTAAATTTACATGGCGGTCATACCTTCAGAAGCCTAAATTTACATGGCGGTCATACCTTCAGAAGCCTAAATTTACATGGCGGTCATACCTTCAGAAGCCTAAATTTACATGGCGGTCACACCTTCAGAAGCCTAAATTTACATGGTAAAGAAACACCGTGCGCACAGATATGGGATGGTGCTAAAGTTAGGTTCACAAACCATAAGTACAGTAAATATAAACTTAGCACTCAGCTTAAATGCGTAGAAGGAGAATTTATTGCAGTACACAGAAAACGTTTCGGTTCATACAGAACCTTCTTCAGTTACGTGCTGTATTGAGCATGTAGGGGGCAATACTCTCTAGTGAGAGACTGGGTGAGTATTACGTTATAACGGTAAACCGTAGCGGGTGGTACATAGAGCTGTTATGAGCCTGTAGATCGGGCAAACGTGCCACCATAAACGGAGTTCACCGCAAGCCTAAATTTACATTGTGGCCATACCTTCAGAAGCCGAAATTTACATGGTGGCCATACCTTCAGAAGCCGAAATTTACATGGTGGCCATATCTTGAGAAGCCGAAATTTACATGGTGGCCATATCTTGAGAAGCCTAAATTTACATGGTGGTCATACCTTGAGAAGCCTAAATTTACATGGTGGTCATACCTTGAGAAGCCTAAATTTACATGGTGGTCATACCTTGAGAAGCCTAAATTTACATGGTGGCACATACCTTCAGAAGCCTAAATTTACATGGTGGCCATACCTTCAGAAGCCTAAATTTACATGGTGGCCATACCTTCAGAAACTGAAATTTACATGGTGGCCGTATCTTCAGAAGCCTAAATTTACATGGTGGCCATACCTTCAGAAGCCGAAATTTACACGGTGGCCGTATCTTCAGAAGCCTAAATTTACATTGTGGCCATACCTTCAGAAGCCTAAATTGACATGGTGGCCATACCTTCAGAAGCCGAAATTTACATGGTGGCCATATCTTGAGAAGCCGAAATTTACATGGTGGTCATACCTTGAGAAGCCTAAATTTACATGGTGGTCATACCTTGAGAAGCCTAAATTTACATGGTGGTCATACCTTGAGAAGCCTAAATTTACATGGTGGCACATACCTTCAGAAGCCTAAATTTACATGGTGGCCATACCTTCAGAAGCCGAAATTTACATGGTGGCCATACCTTCAGAAGCCGAAATTTACATGGTGGCCATACCTTCAGAAGCCTAAATTTACATGGTGGCCATACCTTCAGAAGCCGAAATTTACATGGTGGTCATACCTTCAGAAGCCTAAATTTACATGGTGGCCGTATCTTCAGAAGCCTAAATTTACATGGTGGCACATACCTTCAGAAGCCTAAATTTACATGGTGGCCATACCTTCAGAAGCCTAAATTTACATGGTGGCCATACCTTCAGAAGCCGAAATTTACATGGTGGCCATACCTTCAGAAGCCGAAATTTACATGGTGGTCATACCTTCAGAAGCCTAAATTTACATGGTGCCCGTATCTTCAGAAGCCTAAATTTACATGGTGGCCGTATCTTCAGAAGCCTAAATTTACATGGTGGTCACATCTCAAAAACCAAAACTAACAAAAGCCAACATCAGAAAAGCGCTGAGCAGTCCCCCGGAATGTAATAATCCCAAATCTTAGTACATTTTCAATTTGTACAGAGATCTGATCCCTGACTTTGTATAAGCTTAGAGCTGATTTATATAGATTAGTATGATGCTAAGCTTCACCATTAGATCAGATGTTCTCTAAATAATAGTACATAGGAATTCTGGTGAAGATTTGATGTATAAAAAACGCACGTCATAAAAGGATGTCTCCGGCTGAGGACCTTCAATCTCTTGAGTCCAAGTAGCGAGCCAGCCTATAGGAGCAGCTCTGGTTGTGACAGACGGGACCCGTCACTTTTTACAAGGATGGTCATGCAATGAATAGAGTAGAGCAAAAAGATTCCCAAGAACCTGCTAGAACTGAGTCCTGCGAACCTCCTGCTAACTGCGGCATCTCAGAACCTCTCTTTATTAGAATGTTTGGCAAAATCATTACATTGATTCCAACACACGTGACGTTGTGTCTTCTATTAATCAGAAGAGGCGTTCGGAAACCTGCAGGCAATAGGTTCACATAGCGCTAGTCTGCCGGCTATGGACTACTGATGTGGCCGCTGAACCTGGGTTATCTTCCGAAGTACTGAAGGACTGGGCAAGTCTTCCCTGACATCAGCCATTAAGGAAGTCCGGAGAAGTCCTCACACAATAAATGGTCAGCCTTTATTACTCTTTGTCATGGCAGTCTGGTGCTTGTATCCAGCTCGGAAATGATGGGGAGGTGGCCACACATGGGATTCTGGGTTTTGAAGTCACTGGCTCAGTTGTTTATACAAATTCCATAGACTTCAGTGGAAAGAAAACCTGCCCTATATGAGGCTGTGAAAGAGGATCAAGTGGGATCCTGTTTTTGTTCTGATTTGGAAAATTGCAGCATTTCTGCAAACTGTCACTTCTTTCAGCGTTTTTTCACCCATAGAAAGCAAGTAAGTGCAAAAACGCAGCAAAAATGCAGGTATCAGATTTTGCTTCCTTTTTGGTGCAAAAACCTAAGAAAGTTGCATCAGTTTATTTGGGGGGGAAGGTACACCTTATCAATATGTACAAGAGACAACAAAAACACAGCAAAAATGCTGCAAATACGCATCAAAACCGGCTTTTTGTACACATCTTTGCTGCCAAGAGAGGAGGTTTTGCCTGCAGAAAAATAAAACGCAGCAAAAACGCAATGTGTGAACATAGCCTTTGTGTAATCCAGGTTGGTCTAAGAATTACACAGTATTGATAAACACGCTCTGATATTAATAAAACATAGCATCTAAAAATCGAGCAGGATTTAGCCCCACTGGAAAGTCATACATTGCACAGCAAAGCCACTTAGTGTCCAATTCTTTCATGTATGTACAATGCTCACTTTACACGTTACTGTTTGCCGTTTTTATTAGGAAACAGTAGGAGCAAAGTAAGGGTATGTGCACACGTCCGGATTTCTTGCAGAAATTTCCTGAAGAAAACCGGAAATTTTCTGCAAGAAATCCGCATTTTTTTTTTTGCTTTTTTTTTCCGTTTTTTTCGCGGTTTTTTTAGCATTCTGCAAGCGTAATTAGCTTGCAGAATGCTAAAGTTTTCCAAGCGATCTGTAGCATCGCTTGGAAAACTGACTGACAGGTTGGTCACACTTGTCAAACATAGCGTTTGACAAGTGTGACCAACTTTTTACTATAGATGCTGCTTTTGCAGCATCTATAGTAAAAGATAGAATGTTTAAAAATAATAAAAAAAATAAAAAAATGCTTATACTCACCCGCAGACAGCTGATCTCCTCACCGGCGTCCGTTCCGTATAGCTGGTGTGTGCGCGCAGGACCTTCCATGACGTTGCGGTCACGTGAGCGGTCACAAGACCGGTCTCGACCAATCACAGGACCGTGACGTCATCGGCAGGTCCTTCACCGCACACCAGCTACAGGAACCGAAGCGGCAGCATGCAGTGGAGGCGGGAAGACATCGAGGGTGAGTATAGGACTATTTTTTATTTTAATTCTTATTTTTTGACCAATTATATGGTGCCCAGTGCGTGGAGGAGAGTCTCCTCTCCTCCACCCTGGGTACCAACCGCACATAATCTGCTTACTTCCCGCATGGTGTGCACAGCCCCGTGCGGGAAGTAAGCAGATCAATGGACTCCCAGGTGTGCGGAATCCCCTGCAATTCCGCATTTTAATGAACATGTTGCTTTTTTTTCCGCGATGCGATTTTTTTGCGGAAAAAAAGGCTACATTTGCACAAAAAATGCGGAATACACTGAAAATAATGGGAGGCATATGTATGCGTTTTTTTCGCGTTTTTATCACGTTTTTATAGCGAAAAAACGCGAAAAAAACGCGAAAAATCCTGAATGTGTGCACATGGCCTGACATGGTTACAGAGAGGAGACATAGAACAGGAAGCTACATCTACATTTAGGATTACCAATATCCAGGTTTTGGCTCCATAGAAGGTCAGTAACACACATCCATTGATAAGAGGAGCTGCAGTGCCACCTACAGTCAGGAACAGGATCCTGCAACCTTATGACTTTAATAGTACAGGGGTGAATTTTTATTTTATTCAACAGTATCCCGAGATTTTATAATCGTATAATATAACATTATAAATTGCAATAATTTGATCTATGCTTCAAACTGAATGTTATATTTGGAAGACCACGGTGAGAGATGGACACAAAACAAACTGCGCATCATGTAAAAACAAAAAAAAATAGACCACCGCCAATGTGCAGAATGAAGGGGCATCATGTGGCTGAAGTTTGTTCTATGCTGTTGTTACATCGCACCATAGTGCAAAGTGAATGATGCCGCAATGCAACCCGCATGGTACAGCCACTGTGACAAGCCAGGCACAAAACGTTGGGACCCGTTTGAATTTTTCAGCTTGCGTGCTTACTTTTTGGGTCGCAATGTGACCCCAAATACTTGCACTATGTTGCAATGTAGCAGCGTAGAATTGCGATATTTGGCCTTTGTCACGGCGAGTCGCTGTTTAGTCCCTGCCTTGGAACTGCACATACAGGGTGGGCCATGTATATGGATACATCTAAATAACATGGGAATGGTTGGTGATATCAACTTCCTGTTTGTGGCACCTTAGTATATGGGAGGAGGAAACTTTTCAAAATGGGTGGTGACCATGGCGGCCGTTTTGAAATCAGCCATTTTGGATCCAACTTTATTTTTTCCAATGGGAAGAGGGTCATGTGACACATCAGACTTATTGAGAATTTCACAAGAAAAACAATGATGTGCTTGGTTTTAACATAACTTTATTCTTTCATGAGTTATTTACAAGTTTCTCTCTGTTCACAGCCATTGACATGTCACAGAGGTTAACACGTGAGGAGTGGATAGAAATTGTGTTGATGTCTGGTGAACGCAGTAGCCGGGTCACTGCAGCAGATTTCAATGCAAGACACCCTATGCAAGAAAACTGTCACCATTCCCTTTTAATTTAGGTGTATCTATATACATCGCCGACCCTGTATATTACAGTGCAAGCATAATTTGCACGCTAATTTGCCTACAAAATTGTCCGTAGATTTTTCTGCTTTTGATTGCAATTGGTGAAATCAGTAGTAAATTTGGAAGAACGTACGGTACCTCTATTTGCACTCAGTTTACTTTGCTGTATCTGAATAGGGTTTTATCGAGTTTGTTTTATGTATTTTTTATTATGAAGATTTTGCCCCACATTTATTGGTATTGCAGCTTCATCTGCGCCAAATCTGTAGTGTAATCATTTCAACAACGCCACTTCATATTCTTCACCTTAGTAATAAATCAGGCACAAATTCCGCAGGCACAGGTTTTTCAGTATGGTAGCAGAATTCCCAATATCAGATTGCAGGTTGAGATCGTTGCGTGAAATGTCACAAGTAGTGTTGAGCGATACCGTCCGATACTTGAAAGTATCGGTATCGGAAAGTATCGGTCGATACCGGCAAAGTATCGGATCCAATCCGATACCGATACCCGATACCAATACAAGTCAATGGGACTCAAGTATCGGACGGTATTCCTGATGGTTCTCAGGGTCTGAAGGAGAGGAAACTCTCCCTCAGGCCCTGGGAACCATATTAATGTGTAAAAGAAAGAATTAAAATAAAAAATATTGCTATACTCACCTCTCCGACGCAACCAATCACAAGCCGTGACGTCACGGGAGGCTGGACACGCGCGCATTTTAAAATGCGCGCGTGTCCAGCCTCCCGGCTTGTGATTGGTTGACAGCGATGCAACCAATCACAAGCCGGGACGTCACGGGAGGCTGGACTCGCGCGCATTTTAAAATGCGCGCGTGTCCAGCCTCCCGTGACGTCACGGCTTGTGATTGGTTGCGTCGCCCATGTGACTGCGACGCAACCAATCACAAAGCTGGGACGTAATTTTAAAATCCTTAAGGACCTGAAATTACGTCACGGCTTGCTGTGATTGGTTGCGTCGCCCATGTGACTGCGACGCAACCAATCACAAAGCCGGAGCGTAATTTTAAAATACTGAATGACCTGAAATTACGTCACGGCTTGCTGAGATTGGTTGCGTTGCGGTCACATGGGCGGCACGCGACCAATCACAAGCCGGGACTTCACGTAAGGAAAGAAAAGCGCGAATTTTAAAGGGAACCTGTCACCTGAATTTGGCGGGACTAGTTTAGGGTCATATGGGCGGGGTTTTCAGGTGTTTGATTCACCCTTTCCTTACCCGCTGGCTGCAATATTGGATTAAAGTTCATTCTCTGTCCTCCATAGTACACGCCTGCGTAAGGCAAGATTGCCTTGTGCAGGCATGTACTACGGAGGACAGAGAATGAACTTCAATCCAATATTGCAGCCAGCATGCAGCCAGCGGGTAAGGAAAGGGTGAATCAAACACCCAAAAACCCCGCCCATATGACCCAAAACTGGTCCCGCCAAATTCAGGTGACAGGTTCCCTTTAAGCAAACAACGCTGCCGGTTCCCTCGCTGAGGTTCAGGCTGCGTCGGAGAGGTGAGTATAGCAATATTTTTTATTTTAATTCTTTCTTTTACACATTAATATGGTTCCCAGGGCCTGAGGGAGAGTTTCCTCTCCTTCAGACCCTGAGAACCATCAGGAATACCGTCCGATACTTGAGTCCCATTGACTTGTATTGGTATCGGGTATCGGTATCGGATTGGATCCGATACTTTGCCGGTATCGGCCGATACTTTCCGATACCGATACTTTCAAGTATCGGACGGTATCGCTCAACACTAGTCACAAGCAATGCCAAGTTCTGCACAAATTGGAACTTCTTATATATAATAAAGGGGTACACTTCCAAAATGTTAGAAAGGAGCTTGGAACCAAAGTGTCAAACATTGTGGGGAAGTGTAGAATTTTGAGCAAATTGCAACTTTTTATGTATGTTACAAATTGTAGCAAATACAAGTATTTATTCCACACATTCTTAATGCAGCTGGGACTTGTCTAAAATATTTGACGTTTTGTGACTTTCATGCAGAAATATAATCACAATATATTTCAATGTCATAATATTTCAATGTCAGTTTTAAGATGGCAGCGTATAGCTACAAGTGCAAAGCCTCAATGATTGCTTGCTGTCAAACAGAAACAATGTAATAAATGGGGACACGCCGCCCCAACTTGTGATCTTGTGTTATCTCCTCTCTATGCTAACAACAGTCCGTAAATGTATTTTATTTTAGATGTATTACTAAAGATGTGGCTTTATCTTGGTTATTTGCCTTGCACTTCTTTCTCTTGCTAGAAATGCAATCCAACTTTATGCCAAAAAAGTTTATCATGCCCCCTTTTCCCATCATTTTGGACTAGATACTAAAAAAATGGTACAATAAATGGCGTAAAACATTAATACATTTGCCTTATTATTATTATTTATTTATATAGCACCATTAATTCCATGGTGCTGTACATGAGAAAGGGTTACATACAGGGTTATAGATATCATTTACAGTAAACAGGTTTACAGTGACAGACTGGTACAGAGGGGAGAGGACCCTGTCCTTGCAGACTTACATTCTATTGTTGAAAACTGCATTCTGCTTTATGCAGTTTTCAACAATAGAATGTAACAGCAGATTATGGTGCAACGTAATAATAAATGTCCCCTAATGAGCCTAAATAGAAGCCTGTGATTGCCCCATGCCAATTTCCCCCTGTAGTTATCATTACACAGGTGACATCACAGACATAGGCAGATTATAATGTGGGCAATCTGGACTACCGATTATATAGTTGTGTGTGCCGCCATCTGCGGTGCACATATCACAGCAGGGAGCTTTCCTGGCACTGCTCTGCCGACAATGCAGAATGGCAGCACAGCTCCAGGGGAGCTCCCGTCGCCTCTGCTGTGATATGCCAGCGCAATGACGTATTTGCACTAGAATGTAGAAGTGGAGCCTCGAGGATCAGAGCAGAGAACCAGGGGAATGCGAGCGAGGTACGGTACGTCTTTTTTTTTAATTAATATGTGTATGGGAAGCGAGGGCTCATACTGTTCAAATGAGGCTATGTGCGGGCTCATACTGAATATAGGAGGCTATGTGCAGGCTCATACTGTATACAAGAGGCTATTTGTGGGCTCATACTATATATAGGAGGCTATGTGCGGGCTCATACTGTATGTAGGATGCTATATAGTGATCACACTGTATACAGGAGGCTATGTGTGGGCTCATACTGTATATAAGAGGCTATTTGTGGGCTCATACTGTATATAAGAGGCTATGTGCAGGCTCATACTGTATACAAGAGGCTATTTGTGGGCTCATACTGTATATAAGAGGCTATGTACAGGCTCATACTGTATGTAGGATGCTATATGGTGGTCACACTGTATACAAGAGGCTATGTGTGGGCTCATACTGTATATAGGAGTCTATGTACAGGCTCATACTGTATGCAAGAGGCTATATGGGGGCTCATACTATATATAAGAGGGTATATAAGAGGGTATGTGAAGGCTCATACTGTACATAGGATGCTATGTGTGGGCTCATACTGTGTATAAGAGGTTATGTGCAGGCTCACACTGTATACATGAGGCTAAATGCAGGCTCACACTGTATCTAGGAAGCTATATGGAGTCTTACACTGTATACAGGAGGCTATGTGCGGGTTCACACTGTATATAGGAGGCTATGTGCAGGCACCTTATGTATATAGGAGGCTATACGGAGGCTCATACTATATATAGGAGGCTATATATATGTATATATAAGGCTATGTGGGGGTTTATACTGTATATAGCAGACTATGTGCGGGCTCTTATTGTATACAGGAGGCTATGTGCGTGCTCACACTGTAAATAGGAGGCTATATAGGGGCTCAGACTGTATACAGGAGGCTATGTGCAGGCTCATACTGTATATAGGGGCTATATGGGGGCTCATACTATATATAGAAGCCTATGTGCGGGCTCTTATTGCATACAGGAGGCTATGTGCGGGCTCATACTGTATATAGGAGGCTATGTATGGACACACTGTATATAAGAGGCTTTATGTGGGCTCATACTGTATATAAATAGCTATGTTGGCTTACACTTTATATACGTAGGTATGTGGGGGCTCATACTGTATATAAATAGCTAAGTGGGCTTATACTGTATATAGGGAGTTATGTCAGTGCTCTGTATCTAGGTAGCTATATTGGGGCTTATACTGTATATAAGGAGCTATGTGGGGCTTATACTGTATATACGTAGGTATGTGGGGGCTCATACTGTATGTAAGTGGCTGTGTGTGGACTCATAATGAATGTACGGGGCTGTGTGTATAGCGCTATGTTATGTATAGTGCTGCACATAAGGGAAGAATTTGTGAGACGCCCTACGCGCACCGGTATCTCTGTTTTCTGTGTACAGATGTGCCCTAGAGCACCTGTGTGTTAATCACATCACATGTCACGTGATACATCGAGTACCTGGGGGCCACACCTTGTAATCTCCCTGGGGCCCTGGCTACTCTTAATCCGCCCCGACCACAGATTATAGAATGACATCACAACTCAATATCGAGACATGTAGCAGCCATGTTTACCCAGATTAAAGGGGTTATGCAGTGCAAACAAGTTATCATCTATCTGCAGGACAGGTTAGAACTTATTGATCAGAGGGGGCTTGACCACGGTTCACAGAACAAAATTTTTTCATCCTGGACAGGGCACTTTCATCCCTGGTTAAAAATGGAGAAGTAAATCGGATGTCAAAAAGCTTCTCCATTCATTCTTTATTGGGCTGCCAGAAAAAGTTGAGTGCAACCCTCGGCAGCCCCGTAGGGAATGAAGGGAGCGGCATTCGAGCATGTGCACTGCTGCTCAATCCTAACGAGATACAAGTTCGCTGTTCTGCTGATCACTGCGGGTCCCAATGGTCGGACTCCTACCAATCAACGAGTTATCACCAATTAATATGGATAGGTAATAACTTGGTTTCACCACACAATTAGTGATGAGCGAGCATGCTCTGATGAGGTGTTATGCGAGCGCGCTCGTGCGTTAATAGAGTATCTCTGGCGTGCTCCAATACTATGCTCGAGTCGCCGCGGCTGTTCGACAGCCTCAACACATGCAGGGATATCCTGGTGGCTAGAGACATGCAGCTGCGGGGACTCAAACAGAATTCGAGCAGGTGGAAGACTCTCTACTAACACAAGAGCATGCTCAGATAACTCCTTATCCGAGCACACTCGCTCATCACTTCGAACAATCCCTTTAAGCGCAGAAGGATCACAGAAAGATTTCTGCTGTGACATAAACACTTGAATCTGTAATGGATTTAGGTTTAACATGGCAGCGCCCTGACAACACGTCTACTAATCGCATAGTCACAGATAATAATGGGACATGCTTATAAAACACTAGTGGCACGCCAATTGTTGCTTTGGATCCGGTAATCTGACAGTGCCAGTGTGACTGGTTGCTATGGGCTGTTATTATTTGTACTCCCATTTACATACCTCCCCCCCACAATATCGACTTAATGTACTCAGAGCCTACAAACGTTTGCAGCATATAAATGATGTAGTCATAGCAACAGATGGATCAAAAAGTGAGAGGCTAATAATAGCTGCAAACTTACTTCACTAATTGGTGAAATTAACCCTCCAAGTCATATCTAATTTAACGAGACAGACTCAGTTAATCACAGCGGCCTGCACAAACTGTATGGCACAGCCTGCAGATAAGGAAGGAACAATTAGACACCTTCCTCTGAATTTCATTAGATATTTCACTTTTCTACAAAACTTTTAGTTGATTTAAACTTTAACCTTTCCTGGGACAAAACCTGTAGCCTCATTAATAAGGGCACAATACCATTCAGGCATAAATTATACTGCCATCTATAGTCACTGACCAAAGGGGATAGGTGTAATCATCCCAACACACTGAGGTAATTAGTGTACTGTGACTGGCGAGGTAACCTGTGTGGCCATGGAGCCCTGGCCTGCACTATCAGCGAGCACAGGGAACCTCCGCACAATGGGGCCTTGTTCTAATGGACTCACACTTCAATTACATGGGAAAAATGTTCTGCTCCCATCTGTAAAGTGACAAAACCACAGAGACCATAACATTAATAGACACCACCGATGGCCAATAGACCACTGATTTTGAGTACAGTGGTATCTGTTATGTCTTTTCACAGAAATAATAGGGCTGCATTTTGAGTTACGTCGTTTCTCTGTCAACTTTGACAAAATCTGTAATGAGGTCTATGACAAATGTGAGCTCAGTTTAAGGCGGATTCCTCGCAGGATCGCCACAGTGAATATTCATTTCTCTTTAGCAGCGGGCACACGTGATTGCCCACAGTCACAGCTACTGGCATCGGAACAAGATGCTGCGAGGGAGCGCAGAGATGGTAAGTAGAATGGTTTATTTGTTTTAATGTTTTTCTGATGCAGGCCATGCGTAACAGGATAGGGATGAGGAGCCATGCATACCAGGATAGGGATGAGGAGCCATGCAGACCATGATAGGGATGAGGAGCCATGCATACCAGGATAGGGATGAGGAGCCATGCATACCAGGATGGGGATGAGGAGCCATGCGTACCAGGATAGGGATGAGGGGGCCATGCATACCAGGATAGGGATGAGGAGCCATGCATACCAGGATAGGGATGAGGAGCCATGCATACCAGGATAGGGATGAGGAGCCATGCATACCAGGATAGGGATGAGGGGGCCATGCATACCGGGATAGGGCTGAAGAGACATGCAGACCAAGATGGGGATGAGGAGCCATGCATAACAGGATAGGGATGAGAAGCCATGCAGACCAGGATAGGAATGAGTGGGCCATGCATATCAGGATGGGGAAGAGGAGCCATGCATACCAGGATGGGGATGAGGAGCCATGTATAACAGGATAGGGATGAGGGGACCATGCAGACCAGGATAGGAATGAGGTGCCATGCATACCAGGATAGGGAAGAGGAGCCATGCGTACCAGGATAGGGATGAAGAGCCATGCATACCAGGATGGGGAAAAGAAGCCATGCGTACCAGGATAGGGATGAAGAGCCATGCGTACCAGGATAGGGATGAGGAGCCATGCATAACAGGATGGGGATGAGGAGCCATGCGTACCAGGATAGGGATGAGGGGGCCATGCATACCAGGATAGGGATGAGGGGGCCATGCATACCAGGATAGGGCTGAAGAGACATATAGACCAAGATGGGGAAGAGGAGCCATGCATAACAGGATAGGGATGAGGAGCCATGCAGACCAGGATAGGGATGAGAAGCCATGCATAACAGGATAGGGATGAGGAGGCCATGAGGACCAAGATAGGAATGAGGGGGCCATGCATACCAGGATGGGGAAGAGGAGCCATGTATAACAGGATAGGGATGAGGAGCCATGCAGACCAGGATAGGAATGAGGGGGCCATGCATATCAGGATGGGGAAGAGGAGCCATGCATACCAGGATAGGGATGAAGAGCCATGTGTACCAGGATAGGAATGAGGGGGCCATGCATATCAGGATGGGGAAGAGGAGCCATGCATACCAGGATGGGGATGAGGAGCCATGTATAACAGGATATGGATGAGGGGACCATGCATACCAGGATAGGAATGAGGTGGCATGCATACCAGGATGGGGAAGAGGAGCCATGCGTACCAGGATAGGGATGAAGAGCCATGTGTACCAGGATAGGGATGAGGAGCCATGCATAACAGGATGGGGATGAGGAGCCATGCGTACCAGGATAGGGATGAGGGGTCCATGCATACCAGGATAGGGATGAGGGGGCCATGCATACCAGGATAGGGCTGAAGAGACATGTAGACCAAGATGGGGATGAGGAGCCATGCATAACAGGATAGGGATGATGAGCCATGCAGACCAGGATAGGGATGAGAAGCCATGCATAACAGGATAGGGATGAGGAGGCCATGAGGACCAAGATAGGAATGAGGGGGCCATGCATACCAGGATGGGGAAGAGGAGCCATGTATAACAGGATAGGGATGAGGAGCCATGCATACCAGGATAGGAATGAGGGGGCCATGCATATCAGGATGGGGAAGAGGAGCCATGCATACCAGGATGGGGATGAGGAGCCATGTATACCAGGATAGGAATGAGGTGCCATGCATACCAGGATGGGGAAGAGGAGCCATGCATACCAGGATGGGGAAGAGAAGCCATGCGTACCAGGATAGGGATGAAGAGCCATGTGTACCAGGATAGGGATGAGGAGCCATGCATACCAGGATGGAGAAAAGAAGCCATGCGTACCAGGATAGGGATGAAGAGCCATGCGTACCAGGATAGGGATGAGGAGCCATGCATAACAGGATGGGGATGAGGAGCCATTCATACCAGGATCGGGAAGAGGAGCCATGCATACCAGGATAGGGATGATGAGCCATGCATACAAGGATGGGGATAAGGAGTCATGCATACCAGGATAGGGATGAGGAGCCATGCATACCAGGATAGGGATGAGGAGCCATGCATACCAGGATAGGGATGAGGAGGCCATGCATACCAGGATGGGGATGAGGGGACAATACATACCAGATATACTTGAGTCAATAAGTTTTCCGATTTTTTGTGGTAAAATTAGGTGCCTCGGCTTATACTCGGGTAGGCTTATACTCGAGTGTATGCGGTAAGTAGATTAATTAAAAAAATGCCTCCTCCAAGATGGCGCCGCTGGCGATCGCAGATAGATGCTACTGCACAGGCGCCATCTTGCTAGAGTATAAAAAAAAAAGTCTCCACTAAGATGGTGCCAGCCACGCCTGCGCAGTAGAATGTATCGGTGATCCGCTAGATGCTACTGCGCAGGCAAAGTCATCTTTAAAGAGTTGTTTTTTTTTTTACTTTTGCAAGATGGCGCAGCCAACACCTGCGCAGTAGCATCTATCGGCAATCGCCAATAGCTGCTACTGGGCAGGTGCTGCCATCTTGGAGGAGGTATTTTTTTAATGAATTTACTTATATCATCAAATAAAACAATTTAATACACATTACACATGCGATCATGCTGCTGCCCAGGTGCTGCCGCCGGCTTGCTGCAGGTGATTTTTTTTTATTTTTTACAATATATATAATATTCATTATGTAAAAAAAGGGGCAGGTCACTGAGAGATCAGTGACCTGTCAGAAGCCATACTGGTGAATACCTAAGCAGAGCACCACATGAAGACCCCCCCCACAGGCCACCCCAGAGCACGAGAAAATCATTAACTCAAATCTGAAAATAAAGATTAAACAACAACCACAAGATGGATTTAGTCACCCAAAGTATCATTTTAAGCAGTATAACGGCACCAACCTGACACTGTTTGTACGTTACGGAGCACAATGCTGCTGACAGATTCCCTTTCATATAGAGTTGATTCCCGCTTTGTAGATATAACAGCTTCCACTTTTCTAGGAAGGCTTTTTACAAGATTTTGGAGGTGTCTGGGAATTTTTGCCTATTCATACAGAAGACCATTTGTGAGGTTAAGCAATGATGTTGGATGTGCGAGCCTGACTCACAAATTCCAGAGGGCTTTATGGCGTTGAGGTTAAAGTTCTCTATGGGCTAGTCAAGTTACGCCAAACTCAACCAACCATGCTTTTATGGACCTTACTTTAGGCACTGGATGTCATGGCACTGTTGCAGGATATCCTGGGGTTAGGGGCTCCTTCCCTATCCCTAAAGCTAGGGACGCCTAGCTATCCCTGTTCCCTGGATTACTTCTGAAGGTGAAGACACCGAGGCCACATGCCTTGCTGAGCTACTAAATCAGCCCTTATCTGTCCCCTCCTCCAACCAGGAAAGTGGGGAGTTGTAGTGTATAACAAAACACAAACCAGACTAAAAAGGGAAGAAATACAAAAACAAATTAAAATACCAATCTTACAAATATGCACTCACAGAATAGAACACCAGGAAGTAAACTAAGGAAAAATCAAATAAGAGAGGATGAGGATACGCACACAGACAAATAACCAAGCAACAGTCTTCTGAACAACACTCATACAATATTTCCCTTTACTGGAATTAAGGGCCTCAAGCCAACCACTGGAAAAAATCCCCTTGGGCTGCCGTCACACTAGCAGTATTTGGTCAGTATTTTACATCAGTATTTGTAAGCCAAAACCAGGAGTGGGTGATAAATACAGAAGTGGTGCATATGTTTCTATTATACTTTTCCTCTAATTGTTCCACTCCTGGTTTTGGCTTACAAATACTGATGTAAAATACTGACCAAATACTGATAGTGTGACAGCAGCCTTAGTCAGACAGGTAATGTTCTGTTATACATCATCAAATCCATATTGGTTCATTACACTGCCAGACAGAGAACTGTTATTCATCATAGAACATGTTTGCACTGCTGCAGAGTGCAGTCCAGTTGTGGTGTGCTTTACACCACTCCATCCAACGTTTGGCATTATGCTTGGTCATGTAAGGCTAGTTTCACACTAGCGTTTGCATGAGCTGCGGAGGGCTGTGGACTTCCTCCGTGAAGACTCCGCCTACTTCTGCATGCGGCCGGCATGCGGCCTGCGTACCTATCTTTAACATTAGGTACGCAGGTCGTGCGGCTGTATGCGGATGAAAAAAAAAATTGCTACAAGCTGCGTCCTACGCTGGTCGCCGCATCGTCAAAACGACGCATGCGGAAGCATCCGCATACAGCGGCAACGACCTGCGTACCTAATGTTAAAGATAGGTACGCAGGCCGCATGCCGGCCGCATTCAGAAGTAGGCGGAGCTAGAGGCGGAGGTGCGGCCAAGGGCGGGGCTTCACGGAGGAAGTCCACAGCCCTCCGCAGCTCATGCAAATGCTAATGTGAAACCGGCCTAAGGCTTGCATGCAGCTGCTCGGCCATTGAAACCTATACAATGAAGCTTCTATTGCAGTTTTATGCTAATAGAATTACCAAAGTAGTTTTGAAATTCTGACGTTACTGAGGCAGCAGAGCACTGGTGGCTTTTATGCAACATGTGCCTCAGAACTCCACAACCTCGGGCTGTAATTTTGCATGGTCTGCCCTACTACCTACACTGGAATATTTAAGGAAAAATAAATGTCATCAACTGACTTGATACCATGGTGGCATACTATTACAGGACCATGTTCAAATTCAGTGAGCTCTTTAGGCTAGGGTCACAAGAGCCTATATTCTCTCATTCAAGAGAATCAAGTCGATTACGCAAATCACACACTGATCAGAATGTGATCACAGTGTGATCCGATTTCCAATGAGGAGAAGATGGAAAAATAAAATTTCCATATTCTCCATTCTTTAAGTCTGTGAAAATCAAACTGCACTCAGATGTCATCCGTGTGCAGTCCAATGTTTTCCACAGACTCATTGACTTGCATGGCTGAGCGAGATCTGATATTAGGATCCAACTCAGCATCCTGTGATTATTTCCATGTACGAGTAAAAATCTGACATGTGCATAACCCTATAGAATAACATTGGTCTGGGTGAGATCCAATGTTTTGTCTGATCGCACTCAGACCGAAGATATGGTCATGTGTACGATCCCTTAGAACAAGCCATTAGGGGCTGGATTTTATTCACCTGTGGTAACAGCACTGAATGAAAAACCCGATTTCAATGTTAAAGAAGTGTGTCCATGTACGTGTGTCCATATTGTGCATATTACAATGAACATCAAGTTCAGGACAATGGAGATCATGTCATTCACTGTAGAGTAACTTCCTACCAGTAAAGGTCATGCTCCTTCCAGACTACCAACCACACTCCTTTATTAATTCCAGTACTGTTGTGTAAGTAGAAGGCTAAGCTGCCACATCATTTAGGTTAAGCGGCTGAAAAAGACTGGATTAATATTTATTTTGCAAGTGTACATGCCAGAGAAAAAATGTCATTCCATTTAGCGGTCACCCATATCTTGTGGTTAAATCTCAGCTGTCTCTGCCTGCCAAGAGAAGTACGAGGAAAGTCCAAGAGTGTGTACAGAGAGATTTCTCCGGCATGCAGAATGGAGGACAACAAGATGAAGGTGTCAAATGTTGGAAAACTTACAGAAAAAATGTCTAAAAGGGAACCTGTCATCATTCCCCCCCCCCTTCTCCCAAATCACAGCTGAGAGACAATTGTATATTCTCTGGGAATATGAGAGTAATGCTCAAATAACCAATTTTCTGTGTGAAAATACTGCCCCGATCATACAGTGCTCTGGATAAATGACTTTATAGATAGGAAGGTCAGATGTATTCCTTTATGTGTCTGCCATCCATATATTCTGGGGCATCACTTCTAGAAGTTAGCTCTGTTAACTTTAAATGTGAGGAATAACTTTATCACCTACCAAAGGCTAGGTAATCATTTATCGGTGATGGTCTGGCTACTGGGACTCCCACTGATGTAAAAAACGGGGCCATGAGATACCTGTTGTAGTGAAGCACATATGCCGAAGATAGCCAAGAGCCGAACTTAGCCACAGATGCTCTTGTGACTTTTTTGTTGGGTGACACAGGACCAGGGGCTCCTTCTCTGCCTCTAACGCTAGGGGCACCCCAACTCGCCCTGTTTCCCAGCTCTGACAATGAGTGCTAGCCAGGACCCAGATTATATAGGAGATAGGACTGGCAAACAGTGAACAGCTGAGAGCCTTAATGCAGGAAAGCTTCCTGGAGCTCTCAACTGAGCAGATTAACCTCTGCACTGCTAAAATTAAATTTACACTATTTAATATGAATGTGAAGTGCTTCTAATCAGTGCAGGAATAGGAGAAATCAGACGCTGCAGTCTTCTGGCTCCTCTCTGTCGCGGTAAACACGTGACAGCTGCATTCCAGTCACAAGACATTTCAGATTCCTTTTCTTGAGATCGATTGGGGTCAAACCACTAGGAACTTTAGATATAGAGAATAACCCTTTAAAGGGTTATTAAAAAAAAGTTATTTCCTATCCATTGTATAGGGCAGGAGTGGAGAACCTTTTTCTGCCAAGGACCATCTGGATATTTATAACACCATTCAAAATTATCAACTTGAACATTACCCTGCTATATTTGGCCAATCATATAATTAACTTACCCCTAATGTGAAGGCTGAAACTGCTTCTCTAAGGTTCGGCTGTGCTGTTAGGTGGTATGGATGATGTTGCTACTCCTAACTGCTTTTCCAGATTTGCGTCAGTCTGCAGCACAGGTGACTCTATGCGATGATAAGTTTTGTAAAGAGCTACCAATAGAAGGTCGTACCGAACATAGATGTGGATTTCACAGATCTTCTCACAGTAGAAAATCTATCACTGCTCACATTACATTTATAGAACTCAAACTGTGGGAGATCTGCTGCATACATTACATAGGGGACACCGAGACTGCTCTCTACATCACATAGGAGACATCAAGACCACTGCATATACATCACATAGGAGACACTGAGACTGTTGTATACATAACACAGGAGATACTAAGTTTGCTGTATCCTGTATATACATCACAAAGAAGACACGGAGACTGCGGTATATACAACACATAGGAGACATCAAGACTGATGTATATACGTCACATAGGAGACACCAAAAGTGCTGTATATACATCACATAGGAGACATCGAAACTGCTGTTTATACATCAGAGGAGACATTGGGCTGTGGAATAGACATCACAGGAGATATGTGGCTGCAGTATAGACATCACAGGAGACATGGGGCTGGGCGATAGACATCACAGGAGACAATGGGGCTGGGCGATAGACATCACATGAGACTTGAAGCTGTGGCATAGACATCACAGGAGACGCTGGGGCTGCTGCTGGTGTTTTCTAATGTGAGATGGGAACGCATTGCACGCTAACTCCAACGTGAGGATGCAATGTTTCATTGTATGAGCAATAATGTAGGAAAAGAGACCCTGATATCAGCAATGTATCACTTAGTTTACTGGGTGCAGCAGTTGTAATAGCGTTCTTAGATGCAACATGTAGTAGAGCTCAAAAAGCTAACCCTAACCACACCAGGCTCTCTATGTACATTGTCTATTGACAATAAGGTACTAATTAGTGATGGGGAGTGGTTGGACCACTTGGCAAGAGGTAGCTAGTCAGATAGTGATAATCTCATGCTGATAAAACACTCATTGTATTGAAACAACAGCACACAGCCTAATAAGTGGCATATTTGCTTAAGTCAGTGTCTCAGTGCCTACATCATGCTGCCCTCAGATTACATGCAAAAAAGTGCTGACAGGTCCTTTTAACCCCTTAATCCCATATGACGTACTATCCCGTCAAGGTGACCTGGGACTTAATTCCCAGTGACGGGATAGTACGTCATATGCGATCGGCCGCGCTCACGGGGGGAGCGCGGCCGATCGCGGCCGGGTGTCAGCTGACTATCGCAGCTGACATCCGGCACTATGTGCTAGGAGCAGTCACGGACCGCTCCCGGAACATTAACCCCCGGGACACTGCGATCAAACATGATTGCAGTGTTCCGGCGGTACAGGGAAGCATTGTGCAGGGATGGGGCTCCCTGCGTGCTTCCCTGAGACGATCGGTACACGGCGATGTGCTCACCTTGTACTGAGCGTCTCCTCCCTGCAGGCCCCGGATCTAAAATGGCCGCGGGGCTACTTCCGGGTCCTGCAGGGAGGTGGCTAACCAAGTGCCTGCTCAGAGCAGGTGCTGGTAAGCAAGGAGCAGGGCACGCCAGATCGCTGATCTGACACAGTGCTCTGCAAAGTGTCAGATCAGCGATCTGTCACTATACAGTGATGTCCCCCCCGGGACAAAATAAAAAAAAAAAAATTTAAATGTGTAAAAAAAAAAAAAAAAAAAAAATCCTAAAAATATATTGTTCCCATAAATACATTTCTTTATCTAAATAAAAAAACAAAAACAATAAAAGTACACATATTTAGTATCGCCGCGTCCGTAATGACCCGACCTATAAAACTGTCCCACTAGTTAACCCCTTCAGTGAACACCGTAAAAAAAAAAAAAAAGAGGCAAAAAACAACGCTTTATTATCATACTGCTGAACAAAAAGTGGAATAACACGCAATCAAAAAGACAGATATAAATAACCATGGTACCGCTAAAAACGTCATCTTGTCCCGCAAAAAACGAGCCGCCATACAGCATCATCAGCAAAAAATGAAAAAGTTATAGTCCTCAGAATAAAGCGATGCAAAAATAATTATTTTTTCTATAAAACAGTTTTTATCGTATAAAAGCGCCAAAACATAAAAAAATTATGTAAATGAGGTATTGCTGTAGTCGTACTGACCCAAAGAATAAAACTGCTTTATCAATTTTACCAAACGTGGAATGGTATAAACGACCCCCAAAAAGATATTCATGAATGGCTGGTTTTTGGTCATTCTGCCTCACAAAAATCGGAATAAAAAGCGATCAAAAAATGTCACATGCCCGAAAATGTTACCAATAAAAACGTCAACTCGTCCCGCAAAAAACAAGACCTCACATGACTCTGTGGACCAAAATATGGAAAAATTATAGGTCTCAAAATGTGGTAATGCAAAAAATATTTTTTGCAATAAAAAGCGTCTTTTAGTGTGTGACAGCTGCCAATCATAAAAATTCGCTAAAAAAACAGCTATAAAAGTAAATCAAACCCCCTTCATCACCCCCTTAGTTAGGGAAACATAATTTAAAAAAAAAAAATGTATTTCCATTTTCCCATTAGGGTTAGTGTTATGACCCCAATGGCGAGGGTCTCAGAGATATCAGCAAGTCTGCAAAGTACAAAAATCCAGCTCATAGGGCAGTGGTAACTGGGTTGACCATATATCTACTCCTAACACCAACCCTAGAAGTAGCCGGGGAACATGCCTACGTTGGTCGCTAGATGTCTCGCGCCAGCCGGAGAGCTAACTACCCCTAGAAGAGGAAAACAAAGACCTCTCTTGCCTCCAGAGAAAGGACCCCAAAAGTAGGATACAAGCCCCCCACAAATAATAACGGTGAGGTAAGAGGAAATGACAAACACAGAGATGAACTAGGTTTAGCACAGAGAGGCCCACTTACTAATAGCAGAATATAGTAAGATAACTTATATGGTCAACAAAAACCCTATCAAAAATCCACGCTGGAGATTCAAGAACCCCCAAACCGTCTAACGGCCCGGGGGGAGAACACCAGCCGCCCTAGAGCTTCCAGCAAGGTCAGGATACAGATAATATACAAGCTGGACAAAAAATGCAAACAAAAGCGAATTGCAAAAAGCAAAAAAGCAGACTTAGCTTAATCAAGCAGGAACCAGGATCAGTAGACAAGAGCACTACAGATTAGCTCTGATATCAATGTTGCCAGGCATTGAACTGAAGGTCCAGGGAGCTTATATAGCAACACCCCTGACCTAACGACCCAGGTGAGCATAAAAGGAATGACTGACAACCCCAGAGTCAAATCACTAGTAGCCACTAGAGGGAGCCAAAAAGTAAATTCACAACAGGTTAGGGCTAGGGTTAGGGTTGGTGGTAGGGTTAGGGTTCGGGCTAGGGTTGGGGTTAGGGTTGGGGTTAGGGCTAGGGTTAGGGCTACAGTTAGGGTTGGGGCTAAAGTTAGGGTTTGGATTACATTTACGGTTGGGATTAGGGTTAGGGGTGTGTCAAGGTTAGGGGTGTGGTTAGGGTTAAGGTTGGGATTAGGGTTAGGGGTGTGTTTGGGATAGGGTTTCAGTTAGAATTGGGGTTTTTCACTGTTTAGGCACATCAGGGCTCTCCAAATGCGACATGGCATCCGATCTCAATTTCAGCCAATTCTGTTATGGTTCTCAATGGCAAGAGAACATAGCCCAGCAAACATACGAACTAGCTCTTGGAAGGATGGAAACTAAACTGACCATGAACTAAACCTGCCGCACAACTAACAGTAGCCGGGTAGCGTAGCCTGCGTTTTATCCCTAGACGCCCAGCGCCGGCCGGAGGACTAACTAATCCTGGCAGAGGAAAATATAGTCCTGGCTCACCTCTAGAGAAATTTCCCCGAAAGGCAGACAGAGGCCCCCACAAATATTGGCGGTGATTTTAGATGAAATGACAAACGTAGTATGAAAATAGGTTTAGCAAAATTGAGGTCCGCTTACTAGATAGCAGGAAGACAGAAAGGGCACTTTCATGGTCAGCTGAAAACCCTATCAAAATACCATCCTGAAATTACTTTAAGACTCTAGTATTAACTCATAACATCAGAGTGGCAATTTCAGATCACAAGAGCTTTCCAGACACAGAAACGAAACTACAGCTGTGAACTGGAATAAAATGCAAAAACAAACAAGGACTAAGTCCAACTTAGCTGGGAGTTGTCTAGCAGCAGGAACATGCACAGAAAGGCTTCTGATTACAATGTTGACCGGCATGGAAGTGACAGAGGAGCAAGGCTAAATAGCGACTCCCACATCCTGATGGAAACAGGTGAACAGAGAGGATGATGCACACCAGTTCAATTCCACCAGTGGCCACCGGGGGAGCCCAAAATCCAATTTCACAACAGTACCTCCCCCTCAAGGAGGGGGCACCGAACCCTCACCAGAACCACCAGGGCGATCAGGATGAGCCCTATGAAAGGCACGGACCAAATCGGAGGCATGAACATCAGAGGCAGTCACCCAAGAATTATCCTCCTGACCGTATCCCTTCCATTTGACCAGATACTGGAGTTTCCGTCTGGAAACACGGGAGTCCAAGATTTTTTCCACAACGTACTCCAACTCGCCCTCAACCAACACCGGAGCAGGAGGCTCAACGGAAGGCACAACCGGTACCTCATACCTGCGCAATAATGACCGATGAAAAACATTATGAATAGAAAAAGATGCAGGGAGGTCCAAACGGAAGGACACAGGGTTAAGAATCTCCAATATCTTGTACGGGCCGATGAACCGAGGCTTAAACTTGGGAGAAGAAACCCTCATAGGGACAAAACGAGAAGACAACCACACCAAGTCCCCAACACAAAGCCGAGGACCAACCCGACGCCGGCGGTTGGCAAAAAGCTGAGTCTTCTCCTGGGACAACTTCAAATTGTCCACTACCTGCCCCCAAATCTGATGCAACCTCTCCACCACAGCATCCACTCCAGGACAATCCGAAGATTCCACCTGACCAGAAGAAAATCGAGGATGAAACCCCGAATTACAGAAAAAGGGAGACACCAAGGTGGCAGAACTGGCCCGATTATTGAGGGCAAACTCCGCTAAAGGCAAAAAAGCAACCCAATCATCCTGATCTGCAGACACAAAACACCTCAAATATGTCTCCAAGGTCTGATTCGTCCGCTCGGTCTGGCCATTAGTCTGAGGATGGAAAGCAGACGAGAAAGACAAATCTATGCCCATCCTAGCACAGAATGCTCGCCAAAATCTAGACACGAATTGGGTACCTCTGTCAGAAACGATATTCTCCGGAATACCATGCAAACGGACCACATTTTGAAAAAACAGAGGAACCAACTCGGAAGAAGAAGGCAACTTAGGCAGGGGAACCAAATGGACCATCTTAGAGAAACGATCACACACCACCCAGATGACAGACATCTTCTGAGAAACAGGAAGATCCGAAATAAAATCCATCGAGATGTGCGTCCAGGGCCTCTTCGGGATAGGCAAGGGCAACAACAATCCACTAGCCCGAGAACAACAAGGCTTGGCCCGAGCACAAACGTCACAAGACTGCACGAAGCCTCGCACATCTCGAGACAGGGAAGGCCACCAGAAGGACCTTGCCACCAAATCCCTGGTACCAAAGATTCCAGGATGACCTGCCAACGCAGAAGAATGAACCTCAGAAATGACTTTACTGGTCCAATCATCAGGAACAAACAGTCTACCAGGTGGGCAACGATCAGGTCTATCCGCCTGAAACTCCTGCAAGGCCCGCCGCAGGTCTGGAGAAACGGCAGACAATATCACTCCATCCTTAAGGATACCTGTAGGTTCAGAATTACCAGGGGAGTCAGGCTCAAAACTCCTAGAAAGGGCATCCGCCTTAACATTCTTAGAACCCGGCAGGTAGGACACCACAAAATTAAACCGAGAGAAAAACAACGACCAGCGCGCCTGTCTAGGATTCAGGCGTCTGGCGGACTCAAGATAAATTAGATTTTTGTGGTCAGTCAATACCACCACCTGATGTCTAGCCCCCTCAAGCCAATGACGCCACTCCTCAAAAGCCCACTTCATGGCCAAAAGCTCCCGATTCCCAACATCATAATTCCGCTCGGCGGGCGAAAATTTACGCGAGAAAAAAGCACAAGGTCTCATCACGGAGTAATCGGAACTTCTCTGCGACAAAACCGCCCCAGCTCCGATTTCAGAAGCGTCGACCTCAACCTGAAAAGGAAGAGCAACATCAGGCTGACGCAAAACAGGGGCGGAAGAAAAGCGGCGCTTAAGCTCCCGAAAGGCCTCCACAGCAGCAGGGGACCAATCAGCAACATCAGCACCCTTCTTAGTCAAATCAGTCAATGGTTTAACAACATCAGAAAAACCAGCAATAAATCGACGATAAAAGT
Organism: Ranitomeya variabilis; assembly: GCF_051348905.1. Taxonomy (NCBI): domain Eukaryota; kingdom Metazoa; phylum Chordata; class Amphibia; order Anura; family Dendrobatidae; genus Ranitomeya; species Ranitomeya variabilis. Next base: position 96,664,001 of record NC_135237.1, read on the forward strand.
TAGCAAAGCCCAAAAATTTCTGTAGACTCTTAAGAGAAGAGGGTTGCGTCCAATCACAAATAGCCTGAACCTTGACAGGATCCATCTCGATGGAAGAGGGGGAAAAAATATATCCCAAAAAGGAAATCTTTTGAACCCCAAAAACGCACTTAGAACCCTTCACACACAAGGAATTAGACCGCAAAACCTGAAAAACCCTCCTGACCTGCTGGACATGAGAGTCCCAGTCATCCGAAAAAATCAAAATATCATCCAGATACACAATCATAAATTTATCCAAATAATCACGGAAAATGTCATGCATAAAGGACTGAAAGACTGAAGGGGCATTTGAAAGACCAAAAGGCATCACCAAATACTCAAAGTGGCCCTCGGGCGTATTAAATGCGGTTTTCCACTCATCCCCCTGCTTAATTCGCACCAAATTATACGCCCCACGAAGATCTATCTTAGAGAACCACTTGGCCCCCTTTATGCGAGCAAACAAATCAGTCAGCAGTGGCAACGGATATTGATATTTAACCGTGATTTTATTCAAAAGCCGATAATCAATGCACGGCCTCAAAGAGCCATCTTTCTTAGCCACAAAGAAAAAACCGGCTCCTAAGGGAGATGACGAAGGACGAATATGTCCCTTTTCCAAGGACTCCTTTATATATTCTCGCATAGCAGCATGTTCAGGCACAGACAGATTAAATAAACGACCCTTAGGGTATTTACTACCCGGAATCAAATCTATGGCACAATCGCACTCCCGGTGCGGAGGTAATGAACCAAGCTTAGGTTCTTCAAAAACGTCACGATATTCAGTCAAGAATTCAGGAATCTCAGAGGGAATAGATGATGAAATGGAAACCACAGGTACGTCCCCATGCGTCCCCTTACATCCCCAGCTTAACACAGACATAGCTTTCGAGTCAAGGATTGGGTTATGAGATTGCAGCCATGGCAATCCAAGCACCAACACATCATGTAGGTTATACAGCACAAGAAAGCGAATAATCTCCTGGTGATCCGGATTAATCCGCATAGTTACTTGTGTCCAGTATTGTGGTTTATTGCTAGCCAATGGGGTGGAGTCAATCCCCTTCAGGGGTATAGGAGTTTCAAGAGGCTCCAAATCATACCCACAGCGTTTGGCAAAGGACCAATCCATAAGACTCAAAGTGGCGCCAGAGTCGACATAGGCATCCGCGGTAATAGATGATAAAGAACAAATCAGGGTCACAGATAGAATAAACTTAGACTGTAAAGTGCCAATTGAAACAGACTTATCAAGCTTCTTAGTACGCTTAGAGCATGCTGATATAACATGAGTTGAATCACCGCAATAGAAGCACAACCCATTTTTTCGTCTAAAATTCTGCCGTTCACTTCTGGACAGAATTCTATCACATTGCATATTCTCTGGCGTCTTCTCAGTAGACACCGCCAAATGGTGCACAGGTTTGCGCTCCCGCAGACGCCTATCGATCTGGATAGCCATTGTCATGGACTCATTCAGACCCGCAGGCACAGGGAACCCCACCATAACATCCTTAATGGCATCAGAGAGACCCTCTCTGAAATTCGCCGCCAGGGCGCACTCATTCCACTGAGTAAGCACAGCCCATTTACGGAATTTCTGGCAGTATATTGCAGCTTCGTCTTGCCCCTGAGATAGGGACATCAAGGCCTTTTCCGCCTGAAGTTCTAACTGAGGTTCCTCATAAAGCAACCCCAAGGCCAGAAAAAACGCATCCACATTGAGCAACGCAGGATCCCCTGGAGCCAATGCAAAAGCCCAATCCTGAGGGTCGCCCCGGAGCAGAGAAATCACAATCCTGACCTGCTGAGCAGGATCTCCAGCAGAGCGAGATTTCAGGGACAAAAACAACTTGCAATTATTTTTGAAATTTTGAAAGCAAGATCTATTCCCCGAGAAAAATTCAGGCAAAGGAATTCTAGGTTCAGATATAGGAACATGAACAACAAAATCTTGTAAGTTTTGAACTTTCGTGGTGAGATTATTCAAACCTGCAGCTAAACTCTGAATATCCATTTTAAACAGGTGAACACAGAGCCATTCCAGGATTAGAAGGAGAGAGAGAGAGAAAGGCTGCAATATAGGCAGACTTGCAAGAGATTCAATTACAAGCACACTCAGAACTGAGAAAAAAAAAAAAAAAAATCTTCAGCAGACTTCTCTTTTCTCTCCTTTCTCTGTCAATTAATTTAACCCTTTTGGGCCGGTCAAACTGTTATGGTTCTCAATGGCAAGAGAACATAGCCCAGCAAACATACGAACTAGCTCTTGGAAGGATGGAAACTAAACTGACCATGAACTAAACCTGCCGCACAACTAACAGTAGCCGGGTAGCGTAGCCTGCGTTTTATCCCTAGACGCCCAGCGCCGGCCGGAGGACTAACTAATCCTGGCAGAGGAAAATATAGTCCTGGCTCACCTCTAGAGAAATTTCCCCGAAAGGCAGACAGAGGCCCCCACAAATATTGGCGGTGATTTTAGATGAAATGACAAACGTAGTATGAAAATAGGTTTAGCAAAATTGAGGTCCGCTTACTAGATAGCAGGAAGACAGAAAGGGCACTTTCATGGTCAGCTGAAAACCCTATCAAAATACCATCCTGAAATTACTTTAAGACTCTAGTATTAACTCATAACATCAGAGTGGCAATTTCAGATCACAAGAGCTTTCCAGACACAGAAACGAAACTACAGCTGTGAACTGGAATAAAATGCAAAAACAAACAAGGACTAAATCCAACTTAGCTGGGAGTTGTCTAGCAGCAGGAACATGCACAGAAAGGCTTCTGATTACAATGTTGACCGGCATGGAAGTGACAGAGGAGCAAGGCTAAATAGCGACTCCCACATCCTGATGGAAACAGGTGAACAGAGAGGATGATGCACACCAGTTCAATTCCACCAGTGGCCACCGGGGGAGCCCAAAATCCAATTTCACAACACAATTCTGCGTTGAAAAAGTGTGCCAAAACAGGGGTTTACACCAGCATATTCAGGACAAATTGGACAACAACTATTGGGGTCCAATTTCTCTTGTTACTCTTGTGAAAATAAAAATTTGGGGGGGCTAAAAAACATTTTTGTGGGAAAATTTTTTTTATTTTCACGACTCTGCGTTATAAACTGTAGTGAAACACTTGGGGGTTCAAAGTTCTCATAACACATCTAGATAAGTTCCTTGGGGGGTTCTAGATTCCAGTATGGGGTCACTTGTGGGGGATTTCTACTGTTTAGGTGCATCAGGGGCTCTGCAAATGCAACGTGACGCCTGCAGACCAATCCATCTAAGTCTGCATTCCAAATGGCGCTCCTTCCCGTCCGAGCTCTGCCATGCGCCCAAACGGTGGTTCCCCCCCACATATGGGGTATCAGCATACTCAGGACAAATTGGACAACAGCTTTTGGGGTCAAATTTCTCCTGTTACCCTTGGGAAAATACAAAACTGGGGGATAAACAATAATTTTTGTGAAAAATTTTTTTTTTATTATTTTCACGGCTCTGCGTTATAAACTGTAGTGAAACACTTGGAGGTTCAAAGTTCTGACAACACATCTAGATAAGTTCCTTGGGGGGTCTAGTTTCCAAAATGGTGTCACTTGTAGGGGGATTCTACTGTTTAGGTGCATCAGGGGCTCTGCAAATGCAACGTGACGCCTGCAGACCAATCCATCTAAGTCTGCATTACAAATGGCGCTCCTTCCCTTCCGAGCTCTGCCATGCGCCCAAACAGTGGTTTACCCCCACATATGGGTTATCGGCGTACTCAGGACAAATGGCACAACAACTTTTGGGGTCCAATTTCTTCTCTTACCCTTGGGAAAATAAAAAATTGGGGGCGAAAAGATCATATTTGTGAAAAAATATGATTTTTTTATTTTTACGGCTCTGCATTATAAACTTCTGTGAAGCACTTGGTGGGTTAAAGTGCTCACCACACATCTAGATAAGTTCCTTAGGGGGTCTACTTTCCAAAATGGTATCACTTGTAGGGGCTTTCAATGTTTAGGCACATCAGGGGCTCTCCAAATGGAACATGGCGTCCCATCTCAATTCCAGTCAATTTTGCATTGAAAAGTCAAACGGCGCTCCTTCCCTTCCGAGCTCTGCCATGCACCCAAACAGTGGTTTACCCCCACATATGGGGTATCAGCGTACTCAGAACAAATTGTACAACAACTTTTGGGGTCCATTTTCTCCTGTTACCCTTGGTAAAATAAAACACATTGGAGCTGAAGTAAATTTTTTGTGAAAAAAAGTTAAATGTTCATTTTTTTTTTAAACATTCAAAAAATTCCTGTAAAACACCTGAAGGGTTAATAAACTTCTTGAATGTGGTTTTGAGCACCTTGAGGGGTGCAGTTTTTAGAATGGTGTCACACTTAGTTATTTTCTATCATATGGACCCCTCAAAATGACTTCAAATGTGATGTGGTCCCTAAAAAATATTGACCAGAAATTGCTGGTCAACTTTTAACCCTTATAACTCCCTAACAAAAAAAAAATGTGGTTCCAAAATTGTGCTCATGTAAAGTAGACATGTGGGAAATGTTACTTATTAAGTATTTTGTGTGAGATATCTCTGTGATTTAAGGGCATAAAAATTCAAAGTTGGAAAATTGCAAAATTTTCGCCAAATATCCGTTTTTTCACAAATAAATGCAAGTTGTATCGAAGGAATTTTACCACTATCATGAAGTACAATATGTCACGAGAAAACAGTGTCAGAATCGTCAAGATCCGTTGAAGAGTTCCAGAGTTATAACCTTATAAAGGGACAGTGGTCAGAAAAAATTGGCCCGGTCATTAACGTGCAAACCACCCTTGGGGCTTAAGGGGTTAAAAGTTGAACAAAATTGAAAAACATGTCTGAACAGTGCCACATCCGTTGGCAGCTTGCGCATAGTACTGCACTTCAGCACCACCCATGACAAATGCGATGCTGGTTCTCCAAGAATTTAGCCATGTTTTCACACCCCCATAACATACTTTATTCTGCCGTTTATACAAGCTCAGCCATTGATTTGAATAGTACATTTCCGCTGCAGGGAAATGTCAGGCTGACCAGTGCTTCCCTTGATAACCTTACCTTGGACCACTCGCATGTCCAAAACACAGGAGCCCATTTACATGCACGATACAAAGGGAAATGGTGATTTTTCATGAAAAGTCGCTATGTGCAATGCCAGCAGAACACGGGGAGACCAGGCGGCACGTAGAAAACATTTCTTCGAGTATTGGATTAGAGCAATTCTGTAATCACCCCACAAATCAGATGTCACAGGGACTTTGATGAAAGAGAATAGTAATTGTCTTCTCATTACCAGCACATTATTTAATCACGATCTGCCTCTGCAATCAAGCTCTGCAGTTTTCTGCAACGCCCAAAATTATTATAAAAAACAAAAAAAACAATACTGGGTCCTGAATCCAGAGAGAGGGATCTGCAAATAATTCCGTTCAGGTGAGAATTAAACACAGTGCTATGCATTCGAAATCTGCAAGAAGAGGGCACATTTGGTTGATTTGTAAGGCCTCTTTCACACTAGCGTCGTGCACTGCAAGTCGCTATGCGTCGTTTTGCAGAAAAAACGCATCCTGCAAAAGTGCTTGCAGGATGCGTTTTTTCTCCATAGACTTTTATTAGCGACGCAGTGCAACGCATTGCCACACGTCGCAACCGTCGTGCGACGGTTGTGTCGAGTTGCGTCGGACCGTCGCCACCAAAAAACGTTGCATGTAACGTTTTTTGGTGCGTCGTCTGCAGCATTTCCGAACGCGCATGCCCGGCCGGAACTCCGCCCCCCTGCACCTCACAATGGGGCAGCGGATGCGTTGAAAAACAGCATCCGCTGCCCCCGTTGTGCGGCGCTTTCACAGCTAGCGTCGGTGCGCCGCAACGACGCATAGCGACATGCAGTGCACGACGCTAGTGTAAAAGTAGCCTTACACAGAATTACCAGTAATAACTGGCTGATCGCCAGCATTTTCTACAGTTATGGCTAGGATGCACACAAACATGAAATCACCTAATCATATTATGGGTGTACCCCTCTTCATGAATCAGGAGCATCAGACGAGTGGCGCGCGCCTCGCCACAAATCCTACTCCAGCCACGACTGCAATAAGATTTGTGCCTTAGGGAATGCCGCCGCTTGTCATGAATTGGAAGAGAAGCGGTTATAATGTCCTAGACCTGCCCCCCCAAAAATTGAAACGCCTGAATTACATTTTTTTGGTTGCTGCAACATTGCATTAAAATGCAGAAACGGGCAATCAAAAGATCGTATGTAGACAAAATCAGCTGACATGTAGTGGAAAAGATCACATCAATGGAGGAGAAACGACATGTGCCGTATATACATATACGTATATACGGCACATGTCGTGAAAGAGTTAACAAAAATGTGTATTTTTTGGCAATTACATATCGCATGGCAGATAGAAAGGTATCTTTTTATTCAACTTTTTACAATCTGCATGCCCATATAGACGGCTTAGGAGGATACATGTACTGGTTATCATCAACCCCCGTAAGGAGCTGGTGGGGTGCCAGTGGGTTGTTGGGCCGGCTGAAGGCACAATCGCTGCTGCCATCTTGATTCTCCTATATAGCCTTTGGCTGGGCTTCATATGAAAACATCATTTTTACGACATACTGCGCTATTGCAGCGTACAGAACAATCAATCCAACAAGCTCTTATCTTATCCCTGTACTAATCACAGCCTGTACTATTTTCTTCCAAGTCTCAGATGAGACTCGCTAATTCAAGTGTACTGGTGTGCAAGAAAAAGCCGGACCTCACACTGAACCTACATAGATCATCCGATTTTTTACTGATACATTTTCATTATTAATCTGTATTTGATCATGTTTCAATATAGATGAAAATGGATCAAACACAGATGTTAGATGTATGTTACACGAACACGAGTAACAGACACACGGATAACAATATGGATGAAAATCCGATGAAAATCGTCCGAGTCTTCTGGATGAAACTCTGAAGATTTCTCATAAGCTCGTCTGCCCTCAGCTTAAAGGGGTTGTCCGGTCTTAAGCTACAAATCTGCAGACACTGTATGCGCACAGTGCACAATGTGAGGATTCACAAGTGTACAGTCACATAGAGTGACTGCAGACTTGAAGCTTAAGACCAGACAACCCGTTTAGTGATGAGAAAGACACTGACATTTAAAGATCTGTAGTGCACAAAGCACCTTGAAGCTTGCATTGTAGGATCAGAGTGAAATAATTAGTCCGGGCACATTATATGACCCTAATAGGTCCAGTTTTACTAAATATCAACATTTGCTAGGAGACTCATTTTAAGGGTACGCTCACAATTTTTATGGGATTGCACTTGTCCGATTTATACGTCAGTGTGAGCGAATCCTCAGAACTATCTGCTGCTAAGGAATTTTGAGGCACCGAAACACTATATCACAATTCCGGTTTTGCGTCAGAAAATTGATCTGATTCTGAAATACCCTTTCCAGAGTGTAGTCAGCTGGCAGTTGTTACATTCACTTATATTACAACTTCCATTTGCTTAAATTGGAATGATTTGGCTTTCAGGATCGAGATGTTTTTGTACAGATTAATTATGTTTACCTACTGCTCAATGACAACCATATGGGAGATGAAATGTTCAGCAGCGGGGCAGATGGAGTAAACTGCAAAAACTTTTCAGTTTACATTTCGGAAGGTCTGAGCCTGAAGCAGGAGCTGAATTATTAGTGTATTGTAGATGTGATGTAGACCGGACCTGGTGCAGTCCTAGACTACAATTCTTCACTGAACCAGGAAGAGTAAGTACTAACACAATACATATACAATAGAATACAGCATAATATCAACTGAAACTCATCTCCTGCTTTCTATATCAAAACTGTGGATAAAAATATGGCTGTAAAAAATATGCAGATAGGAGTACAGCCTCAACTTCCTCTGTAAGGGCTCGAGGGAGTAGGTGTCACTGCCATAGTTTGCCAAGTTGTAAGAGTGACAAACCCATTTTGGGATGAGTCGAAAACCTGTCGTGAGTATAGTAGCATTGTGTGTTAAGGTGTAACTTAAAATCGGTGGCGCTGGACTCACATTTGATAACCTAAGCATAGGCTCCTTGATGGGAAATAAGTTGCAGCACTTGGCAGCCACCCAGTGCATCTGGCCACTGCTGGAGCAGATAGATATCAAGTGATTGTTGAGTCAATACATCCTCACCTATTTCATATTCGTGGGATAGGTCATCATTATGTAAGCCCTGGATAAACACTTAAAGCTGCTGTGACTCAATGCAAACCTACCAGCTATGTCCAATAATTCCTGATGTCGCCATATGTGGCATAGGTGCTACCCACCACCACTGTGTGTGGTTCTCCTCTGTGGATGATTCGTTTCTACATTATTTAATTTAAAGCTTTATATATATAAATATGCAATATAAAAATAAAACTATTCACATGAACATGCAGCACACATTCCCCTTATCTAATATTCACATAGTGGCCCCACTATCTTTGTATGGGGTGGTATGGGTATTGTGTGGAATATGGGGTACAAAGATAGTGGGGCCATTCTTCATCAATGGAAACCTCAATGCCACTGGATATCTGAAATTGCTACATGATGATGTGTTGCCCTCTTTATGCACTGAAGATAGCATGTTCCCTGAGTTTTTCCAGCAAGATGGGGCATCATCACATTATGGGTGTCAGGTCCAAACATTCCTACATGAACAATTTCCTGGAATGTGGATTGGTCGTCGTGGGCCAGTTGAATGGCCACCAAGGTCTTGCAATCTGATCCCCTTAAGGTACCTTCACACTGAGCGACTTTAGAACGATAACGATAGCGATCCGTGACGTTGCAGCGTCCTGGATAGCGATATCGTTGTGTTTGACACGCAGCAGCGATCTGGATCCTGCTGTGACATCGTTGGTCGGAGCTAGGAGGCCAGAACTTTATTTCGTCGCTGGATCACCCGCTGACATCGCTGAATCGGTGTGTGTGACGCCGACCCAGCGATGTCTTCACTGGTAACCAGGGTAAACATCGGGTTACTAAGCACAGGGCCGCGCTTAGTAACCCGATATTTACCCTGGTTACCATTGTAAATGTAAAAAAACACTGCATACTCACATTCCGGTGTCTGTCGCGTCCCCCAGCGTCCGCTTCCCTGCACTCCTCCTGCATCCTGTGTCAGCGCCGGCCAGCCGTAAAGCATGGCACAGCGGTGACGTCACCGCTCTGCTTTCCGGCGGCGCTTACACAGGATGCAGGAGGAGTGCAGGGAAGCGGACGCCGGGAGACGTGACAGGAACCGGAATGTGAGTATGTGTTTTTTTTTTTTACATTTACAATGGTAACCAGGGTAAACATCGGGTTACTAAGTGCGCTTAGTAACCCGATGTTTACCCTGGTTAGCCAGGGACTTCGGCATCGTTGGTCGCTGGAGAGCTGTCTGTGTGACAGCTCTCCAGCGACCACACAACGACGAAACAGCGACGCTGCAGCGATCGGCATCGTTGTCTATATCGCTGCAGCGTCGCTTAATGTGTCGGTACCTTTAGACTTTTATCTTTTGAATCATCTGAAGGCAATTGTCTATGCTGTGAACATACGGGATGTGCAGCATCTCAAACAACGGATACTGGAAGCCTGTGCTAGCATTTATTCTGCAGTGTTGCTATCAGTGTGTCACGAGTGGGAGAAGAGGGTTGCATTGACAATCCAACACAATGGGCAGCACTTTGAACACGTTTTATAACTAGTCATAAACTTGTAAATAACTGATGAAAGAATAAAGTTATGATAAAACCAAACACACCATTGTTTTTCTAGTGAAATTCTCAATAAGTTTGATGTGTCACATGACCCTCTTCCCATTGGAAAAAACAAAGTTGGATCCAAAATGGGTGACTTCAAAATGGCCTCCATGGTCACCACCCATCTTGAAAAGTTTTCTCCCTCCCATATACTAATGTGCCACAAACAGGAAGTTGATAGCACCAACCATTCCCATTTTATTTAGGTGTATCCATATAAATGGCCCACCCTGTATTTAGCGCAGAAACGATTCAAACCAGGGTTGTGCAAGAAATTGGTCTGTCCTATGACTTAACAGAGGCTCCAACACCAGTGAGAACCTAGTCTTATCTACACTGCATGCCACTGCAGCAAACATTCAGTTGTAAGAATTGGATCTATGGGTTTTCAGCCTCTAAAAATAATAACTTTGAACTAACTTTTAACAATCACATTCACGTAAAGCAAAAATTTCTAGTTACTGAGATGTTGGAGGGAAAATATACCTTAAACAATGGGCCTGGAATGAGGTGTCTGAGATGGTCACTAGTCACTTATGCAAGCTCAAGCCATTTTTTCCCTGCCTAGCTCAGCATGATTGACAGGTATCTTCCTATACACACATATGGGAAGATCTATTATACATTTAGGACCTGAAAGGGAGTAGCCGGCTGTGACCGCCTCTGTGACTGGTCAACTCAGCCTCCTCGTTCAGAGTCTCCTGTTTAAAGGGAACCTGTCAACCCCCGGCGTTTTTAACTAAAAGAGCCAACTTGTGCAGCACTAATGCTGCATTCTGTAAAGGTGGCTCTTTTAGTTGGGGTCTCTGCCAACGCTGAACTATTTGTTTTTATAATTTGCCCCTCATACCTGTAGTTTGTCTGGGGGGCATGTCTTTTCCCTCTGGACACAAACGCCTCCCAGCCATCACTCAGCCCCTCCGCGCGCCGGGCACCACCTCCTGTGCCTTCATTAACGTCCCCGGCGCCTGCGCTGTAAGTTCCCATCATGTGATGGGAGTCGAAGGGCAGCGCAAACTGCGCATGCCCGAAAAAAAACTTACAGCGCAGGCACCAGGGACATTAATGAAGTGGAGGCAGCGCCCGCAGCGCGGAGGGCCTGAGTGATGGCTGGGAGGCATTTGTGTCTGGGGGGAAAAGACATGTCCCCCCGGACAAACTACAGGTATGAGGGGCAAATTATAAAAAATAGTTCAGCGTTGGCAGAGACCCCAACTAAAAGAGCCACCTTTACAGAATGCAGCATTAGTGCTGCACAAGTTGGCTCTTTTAGTTAAAAACGCCTGTGGGTGGTGACAGGTTCCCTTTAAAATGTGTTTTCTTCTAAACACTGCAGTTTTTCAGAAAGAAGCATGGGTATTTGTAATAAGGGTCCCATCCTTGACTCCTGTCGCTCGTGTTCCACTGCAGAGTTTAGCAGACCGGCCGATTGTAAGTTAAAAAGCTCACTGTGTTGTAATACTCTGGGTAGATTGGTACCTACGGTTATGTTAAACTTGTCCATGCCAGAAGATATGAATAGTGATGAGCGAGTATACTCGTTGCTCGGGTTTTCATGAGCACACTTGGGTGGTCTCCGAGTATTTGTAAGTGGTCAGAGATTTAGTTTTTGTTGACGCAGCTGCATGATTTACAGCTGCTAGCCAGCCTGAGTACATGTGGGGGTTGCCTGGTTGCTAGGGAATCCTGACATGTATTCAGGCTGTTTAGCAGCTGTAAATCATACAGCTGCAGCGACGAAAACTAAATCTCCGAGCACTAACAAATACTCGGGAGATCCCCAGAGCAACGAGTATACTCACTCATCACTAGATGTGAACAGTGCCTAGCTGATACTGTTGGCAAAAATGGAAGCTGGCACGTTTTAGGCAGGTTGCACTGTGCCTTCTCAAGTCAACTTTGTTTTTATACCTTGAGAAAGGCATCGGTCTGGTGCAGAAACGCCTTCAGTCCAGTTTACCACATATACCTCATTGGAGGTCTGTATAGGTTAAAGGGAACCTGTCACCCCCCGGCGTTTTTATCTAAAACAGCCACCTTGTGCGGCACTAATGCTGCATTCTGTCAAGGTTGCTCTTTTATTTGGCGTCCCTTCCAACGCTGCAATATTCGTTTTTCAATACCTGTAGTCACAAACGCCTCCCAGCCATCACTCGGCCCCTCCGTGCGCCGCCTCCTGTGCCTTCATTAACGTCCACGGCGCCTGCGCTGTAAGTTCCCATGTGATGGGGGTCGAAGGGCAGCGCAAACTGCGCATGCCCAAAAAAGGAACTTACAGTGCAGGCACCGGGGATGTTAATGAAGGCACAGGAGGGCCAAGTGATGGCTGGGAGGCGTTTGTGTCCGGGGGGAAAATACATGCCCCCCAGACAGACTACAGGTATGGCGGGCAAAATACAAAAAAGAATATTGCAGCGTTGGAAGGGACCCCAAATAAAAGAGCCACCTTGACAGAATGCAGCATTAGTGCTGCACAAGGTGGTTCTTTTAGTTTTAGCCTGTGGGGGGTGACAGGTTCCCTTTAATCAGAAGTTGAGCTATACTGCCAAATGTATATACCAGCTTCTTAATCACCTATGTGTAATCTATCTAACAGGAGGTTAACGCTAGCTCGAACCGAAAATAACCGCAACTTATACGATGCATAAAAGAACATTTCTCCTATTGCTCAATATTTATTTTTAATGGCACTTAATACAGATTTGGAATTCACACCTAATATTTTACCAATATGATTGACAGCTACATAAAATAAAAAGTTTTGGCTCTCCCAATCAAGGTTTACTATGAATAGAGGGAAATTCTAGTTGTGGAAATCCATAAAACATCTATTTATAACCTCGAAAAGAAAAACTTCATTTTACACAAATATTGTTCCAAGGCTGAAATCTACTTAATGAATTTGAAATTATGGTTCAACTTCAAAAGCTGAGAATGAAGTTCAATTTATAAAGACGTTTTCCTTTTTTTTTTCATTACAGACTCAAATTTAAAAAAAGTAACTTGGGTTGTATTTTCCAATTTGAGATGAATCTAAAATAGTGATTAATCAGAAGTGATGCAGAGAATTATACTTTGGATTGAGACTTAAGGACAGTACTTAATTACATCTTTTAAGCAGTCATATAATAGTGGACATGAACATTTATTACGAAGGCAGAGATTTTTTTCTGTTCATTCAGATCCTGTAAAGTGCTTTAAAGAGATTATCTAGAACTATGCTTATTTCTTTCCATGTGGCTAAGAACTTACAGGCAGAGAGTTGCTAACTACTTGCTTGTTCTGCCTGGTACCAATCTCTGCCAGGTCAAAGCGGTCATGGACTGCTCCTAATAGTGATTCTGCTGCTTCGTTTGACCTCATGTCAATAGAGCAGCTTCTTTCGTTCCGGATCCTCTGTCAATGGGGCATCACTGATGAAGTCATGCTGATTGACAGCCAACTGCCCTCAGATAGCCAGCAGAGAGCTGGCTGTCAATCAGCATGACATCGGCAGAGATGCCCAGTCTACAGAGCAAAGCGGAAGAGAAGCTTCTCTGTTGATGTGAGATCACCGGAAGCAGTAGAATCGCTGGCAGGAGCGGTCCATTACCAGGCTGAGCTGGTAGAGATCAGCTCCAGGCAAAACAAGCAGGTAGTTAGTATCTAGCTGCCTGTACATTCTTAGCCTCAGAGCAAAAAATAATCAAATTCCTGGAAAATCCCTTAATGGAAGACTGTCTTCATAATACAGCACCATATGGAGATACTATTCAGCGGCACATAGAGTGCCTAAATAAAAAAGGTACGGTACTCTCATGAACTATAAGCAGGCCTAGGGATCAGTTATTCATCACAGGTCTGGTTCTTTTAGCCACTCCTGTCTCTACTTTTCCCCTGCAGCAGCCTAGCAGTCGAATAAATGAATCACCATGTAATGTGTACAAGCTGTGCCCACATGTACAACGCAAATGAAAACAGATAGGCCCAGATTCATCAAACACTTTGCTGCAGAAAACTGGCGTAAAGGTGTTGCAAATGTCACAAAATGATTGCCCAGAGTGTAGCTGTGCAAAAATTTGGCTACTTTTGCCATATTACGCCACTTCCGTCAACATTCTGAAAAGTGTGCAAAGCTTAGAGCAGCCAGATAAATTTACGGTATTATAATTCGCTCGTCAAAAGTAGGGATAATTAAGGCAGAAATATACTAATGTTCACAGGAAATTTGGCACATCTTACTCCAGCTGGGATACAAAATGGCAATTTTGATGAATCAGGACCTAAAAGTCTGACGGAAGTCTGTTTCTTCCCTTTGTATGAGAAGGGTGATGAAATTGCAAAGAGATTTGTTGAATACCGTATGTACTTTTAGTGGTTGAGTCTGCTCAATAACTCCACAGGAATGGTAAAATAGCAAGTAAGTAGTAGCCGGGGACTGATTTGGGTTTCCAGGATTACATTTCAGTCCAGGATTACAGTCCACATGCACTCAAGATAAACACCATGGCCAAGCAGCTGATTATGGTGGTGCCACATGTTGGACTACACTGATGGATAGAAAAGTTTGAGATCCTAGTGAAACCATTTAACTATTACACCATGTATGACCAACATAACGCACCTAAGCTGTAGTGTGTAGTGCGGTCAAAAACACACAAGAAAACTGTATGCAGTTTTACAGGTGAAACATGTTAATAAAATGTGGACCAAAATTCACAGCAATTTTTGGTAAAATCACATGCAATTTTTCAAAATGTTGTTAAACCACTTGGCACACTTGCAACTAAGCAAATCACATACTTGTGGCCTCGTGGATGTTGCAGAACTTGGCACACTGCATATTTGCTCAAAAATGTTGTGATTTGTAGTGTGGGCCCCAACATTAAATGTGAGTGGAGCTTTGAAAAAAAAAAAAAGGCTCAGTCACAGACAGAGTGGTTTACAATAATGGATGGCAAAATCCTATGAAAAATCTTTCCCAGCTCATTGGACAGCCCAAAAATGTGCCGTATTTAATCAGAGGAGTGACGCGCTAAACTGAAGCTCCTGGACATCAACGCGAAAAATAAACAGCACTCCATAGCTGTAAAATTCTTCCTGAAGTCTAAGGTTTAAGATATTGTATTATTGATCAAAGCTGACAGCTCAGTTATAGTACGAGAAGCGAGGCAGGAACGTCGGGTCTAAGCTCTGGTGTAAATCTGGAACATGAGGCCTTGAATTCCGACGCTTGTTTTATTTCTTGTGGCAGCGGCTGTAATATATTTTTACTTCTTATTAGCCAGATATAAATTATTCACGTCTTGGACATGGATATGGAGCTGCATAAAGCTGTTCCTTTTCTGCTGCCCTGTTTACATTTATATGCATTCCTGTTTTACTCAATAGAGCAGGCATATCATAGAAAGAACACCAAACACCGTCTGCTTTATGGCTTTCTGCCATCGTATGTTCTGAATGTCAAATAAGTAAATACAGCGAGCTGCGATGCTCTGTGGAACCAGACGGGTGAGCCTTCACCGCACACAAGTCCTGGGTGCCCATGACCTTGTCCTTCCTGGGCCTACCTGTAATAGTTACTAGCCACGGCATACTGGTAACACACAAGGCCTCCATATTGGAGATGCTCTGGCCCAAGTGTCCAGTTGTCTCAATCCGGCCCTTGTCAAAATTGCTCAGATCCAGAGTCAAAATTCACATAGAGTAAAATGGGATAAAACAACAGCAAAAACTGCATCTGAAAAACTAAAAGCACATATTTAAAGAAAACGCAGATTTTCAGTAGGATTGCCAACTTGACTTTTTATTTTAGTACATAGTACATAGTTATTAAGGTTGAAGGATGACTTTAAGTCCATCTAGTTCAACCCATAGCCTAACCTAACATGCACTAACATTTTGTCTGGAAGGCTTATCAAAATTCACAGACTGACAAAAAGTTTTACGGACACATTGGAAAACCATTAGTGATCCACGCCTACAGCTCATAATTCTGATATGAAGACATCAGCTGCATTCACTGTAAAATGATGATAATTGCCTCATGGATACCACCACTTGCCAGGCACCAATGCAGCAAGACACATTTTCTTCCATTAACCGCGCAGTGGTTGTGATGTTACGTCTGCTTGGTTGGTGTTTGGTGCATGGACAGCTCGTGTACGAGTTGCAGCTGTATGAAGTCGCTTCCTGAAAGTCGCAGAAGCATCATAAATTTATTGTCCTGTGATCAGCTGTGACCCTGTGCTGTCCTGTCTGTATACTCTTTTGCTACTTCTCCTGCCCAGGAGCTGTGGTATGATCAGGCCATGTCCCTGTATGGTCAGACACGGCCATTACACAGTAGGGACACATTTATAAGATTATCACAGTAAAGGAATAATTTTTTAACACATCCAATTGCGAAAATTATTATTATTCCAAGATCTATTGATTGAAATGTATTTTATTTGAGGGACAACCTGTTTAGAGGGAATCTGTCAGTAGTATCAACCGTCATAAAATTTTATATATGGAAACACAGATCGTAGGAAGCTGAATAACCTGACACCTTAATATATGAAATCCGATGCTTTATTCCAGAGAAATCCATGTTTTTCTTTTATGTAAATGAGCTGTTCAGGGCAGTGGGCAGCAGGCAGATCTGCATGAGAATCTGCTCCCAGAGCTTACTGTAAATGATAAGGGTGACATACCAGTCATTCCCAGAACTGAAATCCTCACTCTGTTATGTCAGATTAAATCTCTGTTATTATATATATACATATTGTAGTGCAGCGGTATTCACACCGTGCAGTAATGAGGCAGTGACCCAGGAAAGTTCAATGCAAACGTGTTTAATGTCCAAACAACTCACAAAATTAAGAGCCGGGGCATCACAACAGTTCGTCTCTGAGAACGGTTGCCAAGGGCGACTCCACCGCCGTGTCACGTTGTGGGGTGCCAGGCATTCACTGCTCTTGGCTGTGTTCCCTCACAGAAGGCGGCTATTGCAGAGACACCTGCTCTGCCACTTGCAAATAAACACTGATATACCCAAACCCTTTACTGCAAGGTTTTTTAAATGGAATCTGTGGCCATGGGCCACTTGTAAGGCCCGGACTGGAGGGAGCATACTGCCCCACTACCATCCTGTAGTTCTCTCCAAAAATAAAAGCGCATGCCGGGTTTTCTCAAATCTGCTTTGGACAAATAGCTTGTCCAAGACCAAACTTACTTTTATTTTGCACTGCAATCACAGCTATGCCTGTGACTGCAATGCACTCCCACAGCCTCAATATGCTTCTGTGCGCATTCTGGAGGATACATATCGCCCCTCACATATTTATATATATTAATTTTGTATTGCTACTAGGGCTCGCTCACGCTAGCGTATCAATTGGATGAGTGCAATCTGATAAAAGTTATTCAATGAGGTAGTGCAGATTTGCATATTTTTTCTCAGCTGTATTCGGCATCAGAAAAAAAAATTGTAACATGCTTCAATTTCACTTCAAAATCGGACAGTGAAAGAAAAAAATTGCATGCCATACCATCAGTATAAGGCTACGTTCATCACATTTGCGTTGTGCGCCGCAGCGTCAGGCGCTGCAGCATCGCCGCATGCGTCATGCGGCCCTATATTTAACATGGGGGCGCATGGACATGCGTTGTGTTGCGTTTTGTGACGCATGCGTCTTTTTGGGCGCACGCGTCAGGGCACAGAGGACGCAGCAAGTTGCATTTTTTTTGCGACCAAAATCATGGGGAAAAAGGACGCATGCGTCACAAAACAATGCGTTTTGCATGCGTTGTGCGTTGCGTCGCCGATGCGTCGCAGACGCAACACACAACAACGCAAATGTGAACGTAGCCTAACATGTGATGTTTACGGATGTGTGAATGAAAAGGGACTGTATGGTAGGAGACCCAGGAAGACCCCACTTCTTACCCCGAGACATAAAAAAGCCAGGCTGGAGTTTGCCAAAACTTACCTGAAAAAGCCTAAAACATTTTGGAAGAATGTTCTCTGGTCAGATGAGACAAAAGTAGAGCTTTTTTGGCAAAGGCATCAACATAGAGTTTACAGGAAAAAAAAAGAGGCATTCAAAGAAAAGAACACGGTCCCTACAGTCAAAAATGGCGGAGGTTCCCTTGTGTTTTGGGGTTGCTTTGCTGCCTCTGGCACTGGACTGCTTGACAGTGTGCATGGCATTATGAAGTCTGAAGACTACCAACAAATTTTGCAGCATAATGTAGGGCCCAGTGTGAGTAAGCTGGGTCTCCCTCAGAGGTCATGGGTCTTCCAGCAGGACAATGACCCAAAACACACTTCAAAAAGCACTAGAAAATGGTTTGAGAGAAAGCACTGGAGACTTCTAAGGTGGCAAGCAATGAGTCCAGACCTGAATCCCATAGAACACCTGTGGAGAAATCTAAAAATGGCAGTTTGGAGAAGGCACCCTTCAAATATCAGGGACCTGGAGCAGTTTGCCAAAGAAGAATGGTCTAAAATTCCAGCAGAGCATTGTAAGAAACTCATTGATGGTTACTGGAAGTGGTTGGTCGAGTTATTTTGGCTAAAGGTTGTGCAACCAAGTATTAGGTTGAGGGTGCCAATACTTTTGTCTGGCCCATTTTTGGAGTTTTGTGTGAAATGATAAATGTTTTGCTTTTTGCTTCATTCTCTTTTGTGTTTTTTCATTTAAGACAAATTAAATGAAGATAATAATACCAAAGAATTTGTGTTTGCAATCATTTTCAGGAAGAAACTGAGTATTATCTGACAGAATTGCAGGGGTGTCAATACTTTTGGCGACAACTGTAGGTGTAAAGCCATGCTGCCAGAGATATGATATACAATAGGAAGCCAAATGGAGTGTAGATGCAGGTTTTATTAGGATTCTTTCACACTTCCGTCTTCCAAATCTGCACAGGATCCGTCAAGACGTTGAAATGACGGATCCTGTGCAGATAGTGGAAAACGTGTGCACTGGGCCCGTCTTTCTGACGGACCCGTCGAGGCAATGTGCACCTGTTGTGTATGTGTCTTCGCAGCGGTTTTCCGCTGCGAAAACGCATACACAGCACAAACCAGGTTAAAAAAAAATAAAAAAATCGCAGTATTCTCACCTACCGGCGTTCCAGCGCAGCGATGCTCCCGGCAGCTAGCGTTCCTAGTAATACATTGCGAAATCTCGCGAGAAGTCGCAATGTATTACTAGGAAGTAACGCTAGCTGCCAGGAATATTGGTGATGCTGCGCGGGAACGCCGGTAGGTGAGAATATTGTGATTTTTTTTTAATTATTATTATTATTTTTAACATTATATCTTGTTACTATTGATGCTGCATAGGAAGCATCAATAGTAAAAAGAAAGAGCGAGCGAGAGAGAATTTCCCTGATGGGAAATTCTTCCACGCATGCTCAGTTTGAAAAGACGGGACCCGTCGCTGGATTCCTGCTTTTCACAGGCAGCGACGCATCCTGCGCCCATAGGCTTCCATTGTAGCCAGTGACAGACAGCACAGGATGCGTCGCTGACCGATTTTCTGACGTGCAGAAAAAACGTTCCTCTGAACGTTTTCTCTGCCTGTCGGACCGTTTTTTTTACGCAGGATCCAGTGCACGACGGATGAAACGGATGGCCATCCGTCACAATCCGTCGCTAATACAAGTCTATGAGAAAATGCATTCATGCATTCTCAAAAATTGACGGATTGTGACGGGAGCTGAAAGACGGAAGTGTGAAAGAGGCCTAAGGCTAGTTTCACACTAGCATTTTGAGGAGCTGCGGAGGGCTGCGGACTTCCTCCGTGAAGCCCCACCCTCGGCCGCACCGCTCCGCCGCTAGCTCCGCCTACGTCTGCATGCGGCTGGCATGCCGCCTGCCTACCTATCTTTAACATTAGGTACGCAGGTTGTGCCGCTGTATGCGGATGCTTCTGCATGCGTCGTTTTGACGATGCGGAAAAAAACAAATTGCTACAAGCTGCGTCCTACGCTGGTCGTCGCATCGTCAAAACGACGCATGCGGAAGCATCCGCATACAGCGGTACGACCTACGTACCTAATGTTAAAGATAGGTAGGCAGGCCGCATGCAGAAGTAGGCGGAGCTAGCGGCGGAGGTGCGGCCTAGGGCGGGGCTTCACGGAGGAGGTCCGCAGCCCTCCGCAGCTCCTCCAAACGCTAATGTGAAACCGGCCTTAGTCGTCAACGCGTTTTGAGGAGATGGAGCCTCTTCATCAGGACAAACCACAATCAGTGGCTAGCTTTAGCTTGTATTTTATTCCCACTGCTCCCTTGAGAAATATATATATTTTTTTAAATCTGTCATACGGTTTCAGAGATTTGAGCCCTTAATTTGCTGCTAATTTTTATGGGTTTCATCAAGCAGGCGTGGCAAGCAGGCCGTTGGTAGAAACTATAAAAATAATCACTAAATAAAAGGGTCCATGTTTATGAAACTGTATGGCGGATTTAAGAGCAACAATAGACAAAATACTCTGGGCACAGCAGGAATAATGTAAGCGTAGACACTGGACACTTCTGACCTGATGACAGGTCCTCTTTAACCTACCACTAGTAAAGTTATTTTCTAAAACTTCTGATGATACCAATGAAGGAAGGGTTTGGGGGTGAGACACAGCGAG
This sequence comes from Ranitomeya variabilis, assembly GCF_051348905.1. Lineage (NCBI taxonomy): Eukaryota > Metazoa > Chordata > Amphibia > Anura > Dendrobatidae > Ranitomeya > Ranitomeya variabilis. The sequence continues at coordinate 96,684,469 of NC_135237.1, forward strand.
CCCTCCATCTCTAGAGGGTTTGGGATTGAATGAGATGAAATATGGACAAATTATTCAGGAACGGTGCCGCACCATCTAAACCAGGGCTCCAAGAAAGGCCTATATAAAATGCAGCATAATAGAGCTTTTATATTTAGACCCATATCATAACCAGGAATAAGTCTCATTATACTTTTTCCTCCCCAAATCAATTTGTTAAAATATTCTCAGTTGCTTTAAAAACTTTGGCCTCGATTCATCAAAGTTTTTAAGTAAAAGAACGTGTCATAAAAGCTTTGAAAAGTTGCTGGAGTTTTTTGACTTTTCACAACAGTTTTTCCCAGCTCCACTGAAATTGTCAGAGCTGGGGGCTGAGGCGGGATGGGGACAAGCTCGGACTGGCCCACAGGAGAATCCCCTGGAAAGCCCCTGTGAAGGGGCACTAATGAGTATTGCTATTACACTTGATTCACAATTGGCAGAAATAGTAGGTATAATCTAATCTTTCCATGTGCTATCTGTGGTAATGATGATGATAATGATTACCACGGATAGCGCACGGTGCGCTCTCTACCTGACTCCCTGGACACCCATCGTCATGCCCCTGTTGGGACAATATATCACTCTATTCAAATAAGCAGCCACTCTACACTATCATCACAGCTGGATTTACCGAGGTTTGAGAAAGCCCCAGGCTGGGTGGGAGCGTAACCTAAATTATCGTAAAATCATCATCATCTATTATATTACTAAACACTGTGGTGAAAGGCTATACAGGCAATAATAAAAACTGGCACTTTTTGCATAAATTTCTGTGAGTGCAGCTGATTACTTCTGACTTGATAAATTGGAGCTTTCCAGTCCGGCCAGCACCCCCACAACCCCCAATCTGTTGCCCTCATCAAGACCGGCATGGAAAATCACAGATCTTGATGAATCGGGGCGTCAGTGCGCACACACACTTTAGACAGAATGCCAGTATTGAACGTTGATCTTGGTAAATTCTCCCCTACTGGAAGAATTATTTAAGACTGGTGATTTATATGCTAGCACTAGTCCAAAGCATGATGGAATAAAATATAACAAACTTATTAAGAGGTACAAAGCCAAGTCTGCATGGATTTGCACCAAATTAACTCATGCTCCTGCCTTCTCTCACTAATCCCCACTTACGTTACTTGTCACTTTGTAAAAAAATATGAGAGAACTACAAAACAGCCAAAAGTTTGAACGCATAAGGCTTATGTCACTTACATTGGCATGCCAGTGCCGGTATGTCATTCTCCTCACTCTCCATAAGGAGAAACGTTACCCCTTAGACCCCAGTCCAGAGCCTCTCACATAGCCAAATCAGTTCTCATACTTTGCACTGACGAGGGGCAATTTCCTGAAACACCGTGTCTGTATATTGAGATTCTGATTTCACTTTTATCCTAACTCAAATTGCAAGACACGCTAGGCTACTTTCACACTAGTGTTTTTTGGCGGACGTCGCAATGCGTCGTTTAGGAGAAAAAACGCATCCAGCAAAGTTGTCCGCAGGATGCGTTTTTTCCCCATAGACTTACATTACCGACGCATTGCGACGTATCGCCACACGTCGCAACCGTCGTGTGACGGTTGCGTTGTGTTTTGGCGCACCGTCGCCACAAAAAAACGTTACATGTAACATTTTTTTGTGCGTCGAGACCGCCATTTTCAACCGCGCATGTGCGGCTGAAACCCCGCCCCGTCCTCCTCGGACCTTGCAATGGGGCAGCGGAAGCGTCTTAAGACTGCTTCCGCTGCCAACGTCGGGCATTTTTTGCACAGTATGCGTCGGTACGTCGGCCCGACGCAGCGCAACGGCCCCGTACCGACGCTAGTGTGAAAGCAGCCTTATAGGGTTGATTGTGACTTGTAGGATCGCTACTTCCAACAGGTGGCGCTATAGGGTTCAAGTCCTCTACCTCACTGAAGAGGGAATTTGAATATTACATTTCCCAGAGAAACATTGCATGGTGAATAAGCCTCTTTACATTGACATCCCAAGCCAGTATGTCATTCTCCACAAGGAGAAACGTTACCCCTTAGACCTAAGGCTTATATCAACATTTGCAATTTTTATAGGCCACTTTTCTAGTATAAAGGGAATAATGAATCCTAATTCCCCCTTAGTGGTTGTTTCCCATTCTAATGACATTCCTGGATGCCATGCTGCATGAAAGGAGGTCAGCGGGGCCATCACTTACGGTGAACATTGTGAAGCCAGAAGAGTTCACTGCAGCGTTTGAAGGAAGTCTACAGCAGCTCCTTTAAAGCATGCGTTTGGCACCTTCAGTGGGCGTGTGTATAGTATCTGTCAGACCAGCAGAGATCTAGGCCTGCCAGGCCTCTAAGGGTACGTGCCCATGAACAGGAACTGCTTTGGGATTGACACTGCGTATTTATGCAGCGTCAATCCTGCAGCAGCCCGCTGTGACAGCATAGTGGATGGGATTTCAAGAAATCCCATATTCACTATGCGTCCAGGCGCCTGTGGATCTCCCATGGAGATGGACATGTGGCGCGTCTTTCCAGACTGCAGCATGTCAATTTCTCTTGCAAAGACGCTAGTCTCCACAAGAGAAATTACATGAAAGCCGTACGCCCACGACCCGCAGCTAGCAGCGCTTTAGATGTAGCGCATGTTTGCTGCGTCCAAAGTGCTGCCTTCTATTGAATGCAGGTAAATCCACATGTGTTCACTGACTCATACAGATACAGATTTACCGTATCCAATACATTTCTATTGATGAAATTTCTCTTGTGGAGATTAGCATCTCTGCAAGATAAATTGACATGCTGCGGTCTGGAAAGACGCGCCACATGTCCATCTCCGCGGGTGAGCTGCAGGCGTCTGTGAACGCATATGCTGTAACATCTGGCCGCTGAGGGTTTGAAGCTGCGCAAATACACAGCGTCAAACCCGCAGCAATTACTGATCGTGGGCAAGTACCCCAGTAGAATGTATTGGATACGATAAATCAGCACGGTTCAGTGAACACATGCAGATTTACCTGTGTTCAATAGAAGGCAGTGCTTTGGACGCAGCGAACATATGCTGCTTCTAAAGGGCTGCTAGTTCTGGATCGTGGACACCCGGCCTAAGTAGTGGGCTGGTGGGCCGAGAAAGGAAGAGGCTGAAGCTTAAGAAGGTGTAGTGCCAGCTGTGTGCGACAGTGAGAGACACTAGAAAGATACAGAGGCTGATCAGTGTGTAAGGGACCATTGTCTAGGTCAGGTGTATATTGTGACTGGACCATCACAATACAACATTGTAGTTTCTTCTAAAGGTACCTTCACACTAAGGGTACCTTCACACTAAGCGACGCTGCAGCGATATAGACAACGATGCCGATCGCTGCAGCGTCGCTGTTTAGTCGTTGTGTGGTCACACAGACGGCTCTCCAGCGACCAACGATGCCGAAGTCCCCTGGTAACCAGGGTAAACATCGGGTTACTAAGTGCAGGGCCGCGCTTAGTAACCCGATGTTTACCCTGGTTACCATTGTAAAAGTAAAAAAAAAAAACAACACATACTCACATTCCGGTGCCCGGCGTCCGCTTCCCTGCACTCCTCCTGCATCCTGTGTCAGCGCCGAACATCTCCGGCATCTCCCACAGAGCAGAGCGGTGACGTCACCGCTCTGCTTTACGGCCGGCACTTACACAGGATGCAGGAGGAGTGCAGGGAAGCGGACGCCGGGCACCGGAATGTGAGTATGTGTTTTTTTTTTTACTTTTACAATGGTAACCAGGGTAAACATCGGGTTATTAAGCGCGGCCCTGCGCTTAGTAACCCGATGTTTACCCTGGTTACCAGTGAACAAATCGCTGGATCGGTGTCACACACACCGATTCAGCGATGTCAGCGGGAGATCCAGCGACGAAATAAAGTTCTGGACTTTCAGCAACGACCAGCGATCTCACAGCGGGATCCTGATCGCTGCTGTGTGTCAAACACAACGATATCGCTATCCAGGATGCTGCAACGTCACGGATCGCTATTGTTATCGTTGTAAAGTCGCTTAGTGTGAAGGTACCTTAAGGATTGGGGTGGCCAAGGATAAACATTGGTCAAAGTAGTGCTTGCATGAGCCGAAGGCTTGGAGTAGTTGGATGCACTGGGGGATGCATCATCCAATGCTCGTACCCACGGCATAATGTGACATAGTAACCTCTTATCATGTCAGTAGGAATTATGAAAGCAGCACCCTGTGGTGAGAATGACCAAAGTGTATTTACCAGAATTATGGAGGGGTTATGCGCTGTGATATTGAAATTAGGGCTTATTTACACGATTATCTTCAAAGCGGACAGCTCACAACCCATGCACATCAATGGGTGGTTTACAGAGCATGATCTATCAACTAAAAGGTTACTAGAGCTTCCATATCCAGCGGTAGGTGCTGTTACCCTAAAGTGCAAAAGTATATGAGGAAAAGCAGCTTATTAGACACAAAAAGATTGGCCACACAGAATAGCTCTGGGCAAGCAGAAAATTCTACTTATTCAGTGGGCCTTGTGGTTTCATGAGTAGACAGTTTTCCACATGAATACGAACACCATGCAAACTCATCACCTGAAGATCACCATGCTCAGTCACCACCTGATGGCCACCTGAAGATCACCATGCTCAACCATCACCTAAAGATCACCATGCTCAACCATCACCTGATGATCACCATGCTCAATCATCAACTGCAGATGACCATGCTCGATCATCACCTGAATATCACCATGCTTAATCATCACCTGAATATCACCATGCTTAGTCATCACCTGAATATCACCATACTCAATCATCACCTGGAGGATCAGAGAATGTGGAGATAAGGAATAGGGAGGCACCAATGCTTTGTCTTTTACTAGACAGAAACGGCTGCTAAGGAAACTTATTGTCTTGTGGTGCAGAGCCAAGAATTGCGGTAAGTAATCATATAGAAAATAGAAAGGCAGCACTCACTGTTCCTTTGTGGTAAAAGTTCTTTATTTTAAATCATATAGACATCCATTAAGCAGTGTGGCAGTATGTGAAGGGAGACATGCAGGGAGGCAGATGGACGACGGACGTTTCACGCTTGGATAGCGCTTCTACGGGTCCAATCACCAAGACGTCACAATGCTCAAGCAAATTGTAAAAAAGTCTCGCACTCAACTTAAATCTGATAGATTTATTGGTACTAAGGTAGCACTGGAAACGTTTCAGCTCTTATCAAGCTTTCATCAGTCACGTGCTGTGCCTTATAGTGTGTCGAACGTGTCCTTATTTAGAATGCAGATCATGCATGATGCAGTCAATGACTGCTAATAACGATTGTAGAGGTGATTCAATATATGAGGCAAGATGCTTCAGAGCTTGTGTGCGTTATAGGTATAGTAGTCCCAGTATTAGACAGTTCCTTTCATAGGCACTGGGGGAGGGAAGCCGCCTGGATATGTATATTTACAGGGGCTGATAGAGGAGCCGCCTGGGCACGTGTATCCACGGAGGTGGATACACGCGCCCAGGCGGCTCCTCTATCAGCCCCTGTAAATATACATATCCAGGCGGCTTCCCTCTCCCAGTGCCTATGAAAGGAACTGTCTAATACTGGGACTACTATACCTATAACGCACACAAGCTCTGAAGCATCTTGCCTCATATATTGAATCACCTCTACAATCGTTATTAGCAGTCATTGACTGCATCATGCATGATCTGCATTCTAAATAAGGACACGTTCGACACACTATAAGGCACAGCACGTGACTGATGAAAGCTCGATAAGAGCTGAAACGTTTCCAGTGCTACCTTAGTACCAATAAATCTATCAGATTTAAGTTGAGTGCGAGACTTTTTTACAATTTACTATACGGCTTGGGAACCTAGTCTCTGCACCAATACATAGCAGTGCACACGGTGTTTATTTGTATTCAATGCTCAAGCACACCTGAGATCACCATACTGAATCATCACCTGAAGATCACCATGCTCAATCATCACCTGAAGATCACTATGTTCAAGCACACCTGGAGATCACCACGGTTTATGGTCTGTTCTAAAGACTTCCGTGGTCCTTGGATGACTGATAAATACAGATCTTACCTTCATGTGGAAAATTAAGGTTCCATGTTCTCTACAAAGTTGTGGGTCATAGAAATGGAACCGTGTACAGCAGACATTTGAGGAATATCCTGTAGATATGCTATGATTGGTTTAATTGGAAATACCACTTTAAAGGCGCGAGGCTGTGATTTATTTGCACAGGTGCAAAACTTTGCCCAGCTATGTGGATGATGCAGAAGGAGCCATCCACATCAATTATAGCAAGAGGATGGCTATCAGCAGCCGGGAGGAGGGATAGAGAAGCCAGGAGGGATGGAGACCACAGAAACCACGCTCATCGGACCAGACCGACAGGATTGCCATACAGTGCAGGAGATCTACAAAAGTGTTTTTTGGGGGTATACAGGGGGTGTCAGAGGGTTATACAACCATTGATGGACTGCAGCACAGGCGCTGATTAAGGTTATAGCTTTAGTTGACACAAGACAAAACTGGTAACGGGTTCCCTTAAAAGTGGATTTCTAGGATCTCAGCGTTGATGACCCATCCTCGAGAGTTTCAACAACTACAGCAATGTTAGCGGTTCAATAAGAGTTGAGAAAAAATATTTGCGTTGCTCTGGTCTGGTATCAAATACAGTTCTATGGCAGTCAGACCAGGGAATTATTCACTTCTGTGCCCACACTGTCAGCCCAGCATCCTGGACACCTTTCACATTTACTAGGCCCCACAAGACGGAAGTCATGACACTTTATAATACCTAGTGATTAGGGCCTAGTAAACATCAGAGGCACGAAGGATGCCAAGCCAAGGATGGGGGCCATAGAAGTGAAGACTACCCTGGTATGGCTGCCATGAAGCACCAGCCTACACACTGGAAGAGAGCGGCACGAATCTTTTTGCTCACCTCTAGTAACTGTGCAAATGTATATGTGCAATCTTTATTGTGCCAAGACTTCAATGCAATCCACATAAAAAAAGGATTCATTATGATACCTCAATATTAGAGCTTCTGAAACTATGAGGACATAACTAAATGAGAAAGATGAATGCGATGGCCCCGTTACTTACCGGCAAATGAGCGCTCCTGTGTATGGGAGTGATGGCTGTGCTGATATCGGCTGATTGTTCGACTGACATCCAACAAATGGTCGACTTAAAACTCTCCCCACATTTCATTACAAATAATTAGGCAGTAATGTCCAAACCTGGTCCCCATAACAGTGGCCTTTGTTCACACTAGTACGCTCAGTGGCACTGGAACCAATCAGTATTGTGATCCTATGCACCCACTAAATATCTAGATATGAGATATCGCCTTAAGAAATAATTGATAGGAATGATCATATCCTTGATGGCTCTGGCTGCAAGGACGCCGCCCTTTCTGCCGCAGAGATGGGGGCGCTGGTCACACCGAAATAGTATGAATTAAATGGCCATGCTCCAACACTGCATCAATCACATAAGTGGGGTTTCAGTGGTTGGTCCCCCACAAATCATGTGGATAGGAAACAACAGCTTCTTGCTCATTGTAATAAAGTTGGTTTTGCACTAATTACAACTTACTTATGTAGGTTTGGGTAAATGTACACTTCATTAGCTATGAGGCTTGTGAGCCAGGAGTCATCTGTGTTCATGAGCTGACTCCGCCTCTCAGTCACTGATTGACAGGTTTCTCCTTACACCTAGTAATAAGGAGAAAGTTGTCAATCAGGTGTGGAGGGGCAGGCATATCCCCTCAGGTGATGAATACCATGTAAAAGCTGCATCTAGTAAGTGTGAATTTCTCCAAAACTGTTAGAAAAATAACAGGCAGAAGTTAGTCTGATGGTCACGATGTCATGCTGCCTGCAGAAAGGGCAGCGTCAAGATGGTGACACATTCCCTTTAAAGGGGTTGTCCAGTGAAAACTTGTACCTGATAGGTAATAACTTGCTGATAAGTGGGTGTATTACCGCTGGGACCCACACCGTTTGACAGATCAGGGAGCTTTTATTTCTGTTACAAAAGGAGTGGCAGGTCGGACGCCCGCACGCTACTCCATTCATTCTCTATGGGACTGCTGGTAAAAGCTGAGTGCAGCGCTAGTCAAGCACATAGCAAATGAACGCAACAGCGGTCCAGCAAGTGCACTGCAAATCCATTCTAAGGCTATGTGCACATATTGCGGTTTTACTGCGGATCCGCAGCGTTTTTTTCAGCGCAGAAACGCTGCAGATCAGCAAAGTGATTTACAGTACAATGTAAATAAATGCAAAAAAAAATGCTGTGCTAATGGAAAACGCAGCGGATTGAAAGAAGGAGAATGTCACTTCTTTTGTGCGAATCTGCAGCTTTTCTGCACCCTTCCATTATAGAAATCCACAGGGGTAAAAAAAACACATGATATCCGCACAAAATCAGCAGCAAATCCGCACAAAATCAGCAGTAAATCCGCACAAAATCAGCAGCAAATCCGCAACAAAAACGCATCAAATCTGCACCTGCGTTTTCTGCCAGGAGATGCAGATTTTGTGCCGAAAATTTTTAAACCCAAATCTGTAACGTGTGCACATAGCCTTAACAGGGATAGAAGTTCCCATTTCTGACGATTGGTTCGGGTCCTAGAGGTCAGATCGCCGCTGATCAATTACTTATCACTAGTGATGAGCGAGTATACTCGTTTCCCGAGCACGCTCGTGTGATCTCCGAGTATTTATTACTGCCCGGAGATTTAGTTTTCATCACCGCAGCTGAATGATTTACAGCTATTAGCCAGGCTGAGTACATGTGGGGGTTGCCTGGTTGCTAGGGAATCCCACATGTAATCAAGCTGGCTAATAGCTGTAAATCATTCAGCTGTGGTGATGAAAACTGAATCTCCGAACACTAACAAATACTCGGAGATCACCTGAGCGTGCTCGGGAAAACCCGAGCACCGAGTATACTCGATCATCACTACTTATCATCTATACTATGGTTAGATTTCACTGGAGAACCCGTAATCTATTCACCAATTGGTCCACAATGAAAACAGCGGACAGTTAAGGCCCCATACAAAGAAAGGGCCCAAAATCACCAGTGAACGCACCTGTAGGGCAGCATGGACATGTCACTAAAAGCGGTAATGCCCTTTTCTAATTGGCAGTGGGGTGCCATCCTGGTTCCCATTACAGTGCCCTTTATGTCACATACGTGTGACTAACACAATTAGTCCCCTCTATCACATATCAACCCGAGACACTGCAGGAAATGATATTGCCCCTCATTTAGAAATCAGTGCTCCCTGCTCTTGAAGTTTACCAGCCTTCCACAAGTGCCCACCAACCCGGGCGGAGGTCCTGTCATACAATTACACTTTACCTAGTGCCCACCAACCCGGGCGGAGGTCCTGTCATACAATTACACTTTACCTAGTGCCCACCAACCCGGGCGGAGGTCCTGTCATACAATTACACTTTACCTAGTGCCCACCAACCCAGGCGGAGGTCCTGTCGTAAAATTACACTTTACCTAGTGCCCACCAACCCGGGCGGAGGTCCTGTCATACAATTACACTTTACCTGGTGCCCACCAACCCGGGCGGAGGTCCTGTCATACTTTACCTAGTGCCCACCATCCCGGGCGGAGGTCCTGTCGTAAAATTACACTTTACCTAGTGCCCACCAACCCGGGCGGAGGTCCTGTCATACAATTACACTTTACCTGGTGCCCACCAACCCGGGCGGAGGTCCTGTCATACTTTACCTAGTGCCCACCATCCCGGGCGGAGGTCCTGTCGTAAAATTACACTTTACCTAGTGCCCACCAACCCGGGCGGAGGTCCTGTCATACAATTACACTTTACCTAGTGCCCACCATCCCGGGCGGAGGTCCTGTCGTAAAATTACACTTTACCTAGTGCCCACCAACCCGGGCGGAGGTCCTGTCATACAATTACACTTTACCTAGTGCCCACCAACCCGGGCGGAGGTCCTGTCGTAAAATTACACTTTACCTAGTGCCCACCAACCCGGGCGGAGGTCCTGTCATACAATTACACTTTACCTAGTGCCCACCAACATGGGCGGAGGTCCTGTCATACAATTACACTTTACCTAGTGCCCACCAACCCGGGCGGAGGTCCTGTCATACAATTACACTTTACCTAGTGCCCACCAACATGGGCGGAGGTCCTGTCATACAATTACACTTTACCTAGTGCCCACCAACCCGGGCGGAGGTCCTGTCATACAATTACACTTTACCTAGTGCCCACCAACATGGGCGGAGGTCCTGTCATACAATTACACTTTACCTAGTGCCCACCAACATGGGCGGAGGTCCTGTCATACAATTACACTTTACCTAGTGCCCACCAACCCGGACGGAGGTCCTGTCATACAATTACACTTTATCTAGTGCCCACCAACCCGGGCGGAGGTCCTGTCATACAATTATACTTTACCTAGTGGAGACCACCTCTGAGTTCCTTGACAATCCCTTGTGTATGACAATACCCTGCCAGTCACTGCGGGTCCGGTCCACTGTTCCCCAGCAGGATGGGCAGCACCCAAGCAGCCGCTTATCCTCAATGTCCAACATACATGCTGGGTGATCCCCAGTATTTGTAAGTCAGGGATCATACTGTACCAATCACTGTACTGGCAGCTGGATACCACGCATGCCCACTGTCCCACCACTCACTACCACCCTGGGTACAAGTCAGTGAAGGCACACCACAGGGTGAGGGGAGAACCACCTACTTGTAGGCAGGGCTGAGAGTTTCAGGCTGGCATTGCCCTGGCCATGGGCACAGCTCGGTCCTCTGCAGTATGGGGACTACACAGCTGCACCAGCACAGGACCAGTGCCCAGCATGGTGCCCAGCAGCGGGCATTGCTGGTCTCAGCAGCAGGGCACACACCCCCCGCTACTCCTCCTCCTCAGGCCTAGACACAGGCACGCACATCGGATACACGGCGCAGAGCCGCCCCTGCTGCACACATGTGAGGGTCTCCTCAGGGCTGACAGCAGAGGGGCACCGGGTGCTCCTCCCAGCACACTGTGCACGGTGCCAGCACACATGACAGGAGGTGCCACCCTGCACCCACCACACCACACCTAGCAACACAGCTGACAGGACGCAGCGAGACTAATGGCTGCCACCAAGGGCAGGGGCCCGGGGGTGGCCGCAGCATCTGTAAACCCCCCACCCACGGGGGCGGACCCTGCACCTCAGCAGGGCGCAGACAGGGTGCCCAGCGGTGCGAGGTGAGGGCATGTGCTGCGTGGCCGCGGCTGGCACTACTCGCTCCGTACCTCCTGCATGCACACTCCTCGGGGTGCCCGGCACAGAGCTGCCAACCTAACGGGCAGTTGTGTGCAGCCCTGAGAGCCGCACATGTGTCCGGGGCAATGCACCAGTGCAGCCCCTGCATCCTGCACTGGTCAGAGGGTGAGAGGTGTGCACCAGACCTGGGGGTGCACCGATCAGGGGTACTCACCGATGTGGTTGTCTTCGATGTGCTCGATCAGCTCGGCCAGGGTGGTAAAGTGGAGTCCACAGCCTCCGAAGCGGCAGGCATTGGAGAAGAAGGAGGCAGCAGCGATGCCTGTCATCATGGTGTGGTCATTGAGGTCCCGGTGGGGCTGAGAGCGGGGAGCCGGACAGAGATGGAGGGAGAGGAGGATGGCAGCCGGTGCTGGAGGAGGGAGGGATGGAGAGAGCGAGAGGGGGAGGAGGCAGCACAGGCGTCGGGAGCGGAGGAGGCGGCTGTATGGAGCAGCTGAGAGGAGGGGGCAGCCGGGACAGAGGAGGGACCCCAGCAACCTCCACAGCTGGACGGACAGATCCAGCCCCTCCACCTGACACAGGGCAGCCTGGTGACAGCTCCAACTCCTCCACCTGACACAGGGCAGCCTGGTGACAGCTCCAGCCCCTCCACCTGACACAGGGCAGCCTGGTGACAGCTCCAGCCCCTCCACCTGACAGAGGGCAGCCTGGTGACAGCTCCAGCCCCTCCACCTGACACAGGGCAGCCTGGTGACAGCTCCAACTCCTCCACCTGACACAGGGCAGCCTGGTGACAGCTCCAGCCCCTCCACCTGACAGAGGGCAGCCTGGTGACAGCTCCAGCCCCTCCACCTGACACAGGGCAGCCTGGTGACAGCTCCAGCCCCTCCACCAGACAGAGGGCAGCCTGGTGACAGCTCCAGCCCCTCCACCTGACAGAGGGCAGCCTGGTGACAGCTCCAGCCCCTCCACCTGACAGAGGGCAGCCTGGTGACAGCTCCATCCCCTCCACCTGACAGAGGGCAGCCTGTTGACAGCTCCAGCCTCTCCACCTGACAGAGGATAGCCTTGTGACAGCTCCAGCCCCTCCACCTGACAGAGGGCAGCCTGGTGACAGCTCCAGCCCCTCCACCTGACAGAGGATAGCCGGGTGACAGCTCCATCCCCTCCACCTGACAGAGGGCAGCCTGGTGACAGCTCCATCCCCTCCACCTGACAGAGGGCAGCCTGGTGACAGCTCCAGCCCCTCCACCTGACAGAGGGCAGCCTGGTGACAGCTCCAGCCCCTCCACCTGACAGAAGGCAGCCTGGTGACAGCTCCAGCCACTCCACCTGACAGAGGATAGCCTTGTTACAGCTCCAGCCCCTCCACCTGACAGGGCAGCCTGGTGACAGCTCCAGCCCCTCCACCTGACAGAGTGCAGTCTCCTTACAGCTCCAGACCCTCCACCTGACAGAGGACAGCCTGGTGAAAGCTCCAGCCCTTCCACCTGACAGGGCAGCCTGGTGGCAGGTCCAGCCCAATTCACCTGACAGAGGCAGCCTGGTGACAGCTCCATCACCTCCACCTGACAGAGGGAAGCCTGGTGACAGCTCCAGCCCCTTGACCTGACAGAGGGTAGCCTGGTGACAGCTCCAGTTCCTTCACCTCACCTAGTGTAGCCTGGTGACAGCGCCAGCCCCTCCACTTGACCTAGGGCAACCTGTAGACAACTCCAGCCCCTCCACCTGACAGAAGGCAGCCTGGTAACAGCTCGAGCCTCTCCACCTGATAGAGAGCAGCCTGGTGACAGCTTCAGCCCCTCCACGAGACAGAGCGCGGACTAGTGAAAGCTTCAGCCTTGCCACCTGACAGGGCAGCCTAGTGACAGCTCCCGCCCCTCCACCTGACAGAGAGAAGCCTACTGACAGCTCCAGCAACTCCACCTTACAGAGGGTAGCCTGGTGTCTGCTCCAGCCCCTCCACCTGACAGAGCAGACTAGTGACAGCTCCAGCCTTTCCACCTGACAGAGCAGCCTAGAGACAGCTCCAGCCCCTCCAACTGACAGACAGAAGCCTAGTGACAGCTCCAGCCCCTCCACCTGACAGAGGGAAGCCTGGTGACAGCTCCAGCCCCTTGACCTGACAGAGCAGACTAGTGACAGCTCCAGCCTTTCCACCTGACAGAGCAGCCTAGAGACAGCTCCAGCCCCTCCAACTGACAGACAGAAGCCTGGTGACAGCTCCATCACCTCCACCTGACAGAGGGAAGCCTGGTGACAGCTCCAGCCCCTTGACCTGACAGAGGGTAGCCTGGTGACAGCTCCAGTTCCTTCACCTCACCTAGTGTAGCCTGGTGACAGCGCCAGCCCCTCCACTTGACCTAGGGCAACCTGTAGACAACTCCAGCCCCTCCACCTGACAGAAGGCAGCCTGGTAACAGCTCGAGCCTCTCCACCTGATAGAGAGCCGCCTGGTGACAGCTTCAGCCCCTCCACGAGACAGAGCGCGGACTAGTGAAAGCTTCAGCCTTGCCACCTGACAGGGCAGCCTAGTGACAGCTCCCGCCCCTCCACCTGACAGAGAGAAGCCTACTGACAGCTCCAGCAACTCCACCTTACAGAGGGTAGCCTGGTGTCTGCTCCAGCCCCTCCACCTGACAGAGCAGACTAGTGACAGCTCCAGCCTTTCCACCTGACAGAGCAGCCTAGAGACAGCTCCAGCCCCTCCAACTGACAGACAGAAGCCTAGTGACAGCTCCAGCCCCTCCACCTGACAGAGGGTAGCCTGGTGACAGCTCCAGCAACTCCACCTGACAGGACAGCCTCGTGACAGCTCCAGCCCTTCCACCTGACAGAGTTCAGACTAGAAACAGCTCCAGCCTCACTACCTGACAGAGGGCAGCCTGATGACAGCTCCAACCCCTGCACCTGACAGAGGGCAGCCTAGTGACAGCTCCAGCCCCTCCACCTGACAGAGGGCAGCCTGGTGACAGCTCCAGCCCCTACACCTGACAGAGGGCAGCCTGGTGACAGCTCCAGCCCCTCCACCTGACAGAGGATAGTCTGGTGACAGCTCCAGCCCCTCCACCAGACAGAAGGCAGCCTGGTGACAGCTCCAGGCCCTCCACCTGACAGAGGGCAGCCTGGTGACAGCTCCAGCCCCTCCACCTGACAGAATAGCCTGGTGACAGGTCCATCCCCTCCACCTGACAGAGGGTAGACTGTTGACAACTCCAGCCCCTCCACTTAACAGAGGGTAGCTTGGTGACAACTCCAGCCCCTCTGACTGACAGAGTGCAGTCTGGTGACAACTCCAACCCCTCCACCTGACAGAGGGCAGCCTAGTGATAGCTCTACCCCTCCACCTGACAGAGGGCAGCCTGGTGACAGCTCCAGCCCCTCCACCTGACAGAGGGCAGCTTGGTGACAGCTCCAGCAAGTCAACCTGACAAAGGGCAGCCTGGACACAGCTCCAGCCCCTCCAGCTGACAGAGGGCAGCCTTTTGACAGCTGCAGCCCCTCCACCTGACAGAGGGCAGCCTGGTCACAGCTCCAGCAACTCCACCTGACAGAGGGCAACCTGGTGACAGCTCCAGCTGACAGAGGGCAGCCTGGTGACAGCTCCAGCCCCTCCACCTGACAGAGGGCAGCCTGGTGACAGCTCCAACCCCTCCACCTGGCAGAGGGCAACCTGGTGACAGCTCCAGCCCCTCCACCTGACAGAGTGCAGTCTCCTTACAGCTCCAGCCCCTCCACCTGACAGAGGACAGCCTAATAACATATCCAGCCCCTCCACTTGACAGAGGACAGCCTGGTGAAAGCTCCAGCCCTTCCACCTGACAGGGTAGCATGGTGGCAGGTCCAGCCCCATTCACCTGACAGAGGCAGCCTGGTGACAGCTCCATCACCTGCACCTCACAGTGGGTAGCCTAGTGACAGCTCCAGCCCTTCGACATGTCAGAGGGCAGCGTAGTGACAGCTCCAGCCCCTCCACCTGACAGGGAAGCCTGGTGACAGCTCCAGCCCCTTGACCTGACAGAGGGTAGCCTGGTGACAGCTCCAGTTCCTTTACCTGACCTAGGGCAGCCTGGGGACAGCACCAGCCCCTCCACTTGACTTAGGGCAACCTGTAGACAACTCCAACCCCTCCACCTGAGAGAAGGCAGCCTGGTAACAGCTCGAGCCTCTCCACCTGATAGAGAGCAGCCTTGTGACAGCTCCAGCCCCTCCACCAGACAGAAAGCAGACTAGCGACATCTTCAGCCTTTCCACCTGACAGGGCAGCCTAGTGACAACTCCAGCCCCTCCACCTGACAGAGAGAAGCCTACTGACAGTTCCAGCAACTCCACCTGACAGAGGGTAGCCTGGTGACAGCTCCAGCCCCTCCACCTGGCAGAGGACAGCCTTGTGACAGCTCCAGCCCTTCCACCTGACAGAGGGCAGACTAGTAACAGCTCCCGCCTCACTACCTGACAGAGGGAAGCCTGTTTACAACTTCAGCCCATCCACCTGACATAGGACAGTCTGGTGATAGCTCCAGCAAGTCTTCCTAACAGAGAACAGCCTAGTGACAGCTTCAGCTTCTCCACCTGACAGAGGATAGCCCGGTAACAGCTCCAGGCCAACCTGCTGACAGCAAGCAGATTGGTGACAGCTCCAGCCCCAACACCTGACAGAGAGCAGCCTGGGGACAGCCCCAGCACCTCCACTTAACAGAGGGCAGCCTGGTGACAGCTTCAGCCCCTCCACCTGACAGAAGGCAGCCGATGACAGCTCCAGTAAGTCCACCCGACAGAAGGCAGCCTGGTGAAGCTCCAGTAAGTCTACCTGACAGGAGGCAGCCTAGTGACAAATCCAGCAAATCCTCCTGACAGAGGGCAGCCTGGACACAGCTCTATCCCCTCCCCTTGACAGAGGGCAGCCTGGTGACTGCCCCAGCCCCTCAGCCTGACAGTGGGCAGCCTGGTGACCGCTCTATCACCTCCACCTGACAGAGGTCAGTCTGGTAACAGCTCCAGCCCTTCTACCTGACAGAGGGTAGTCTAGTGAAAGCTCCAGCCCTTCCACCTGACAGAGGGCAGCCTGGTGACACCTCCAGCCCCTTCACCTGATAGAGGGCAGCCTGAAGATAGCTCCAGCCCCTATACCTGACAGAGAGAACAGCCTGATGACACCTCCAGACCCTCCCCACCTGACAGAGGACAGCCTGGTGACAGCTCCAGCAAGTCCACCTGATAGAGGGCAGCCAGGTGAAAGCTCCAGCCCTTCCAAATAACAGAGGGCAGCCTTGTGACAGCTCCAGCTCCTCCACCTGACAGGGCAGCCTAGTGACATATCCAGCCCATCCACCGGACAGAGGACGGCCTGATGAAAGCTCCAGCCTTTCCACCTGACGGAAGGCAGCCTGGTGACAACTCGAGCCCCTCCACCTGACAGAGGGCAGCATGGTGACAGCTCCAGGGACTCCATCTGACAGAGGGCAGCCTGGTGACAGATCCAGCCCCTCCATCTGACAGAGGGCAGCCTGGTGACAGCTCCAGCCCCTCCACCAGACAGAGGGCAGCCTGGTGACAGCTTCAGCATCTCCACCTCATAGAGGACAGCCTGGTGACAGCACCAGCCCCTCCACCTGACAGAGGGCAGCCTGGTGACAGCTCCAGCACCTCCACCTGACAGAGGGCAACATGGTGACAGCTCCAGCAAGTCAACCTGACAGAGGGCAGCCTGGACACAGCTCCAGCCCCTTCTACCTGACAGAGGGCAGCCTGGTGACAGATCCAGCCCCTCCATCTGAGAGAGGGCAGCCTGGTGACAGCTCCAGTCCCTCAACCTGACAGCGGGCAGCCTGGTGACACCTCCAGCCCTTCTACCTGACAGAGGGCAGCCTGGAGATAGCGCCAGACCCTCCACCTGACAGAGGACAGCCTGATGACACCTCCAGACCCTCCACCTGACAGAGGACAGCCTGATGACAGCTCCAGCCCCTCCACCTGACAGAAGGCAGCCTGATTACAGCTCCAACTAATCCTCCTGACAGAGGACAGCCTCAACACAGCTCCATCCCCTCCACCTGACAGAAGGCAGCTTGGTGACAGTTCCAGTAAGTCTACCTGACAGGAGGCAGCCTGGTGACAGCTCCATCCCCTCCACCTGACAGATGGCAGCCTGGTGACAGCTCCAGCAAGTCCACCTGACAGAGGAAAGCCTGGTAACAGCTCCAGCCCCTCAACCTGACAGCAGGCAGCTTGGTGACTGCTCTATCACCTCCACCTGACAGAGGGGAAAGCTCCAGCCCTTCCTCCTGACAGAGGGCAGCCTGGTGACTGCTCCAGCCCCTCCACCTGATAGAGGGCAGCCTGGAGATAGCTCCAGCCCCTCCACCTGACAGAGCACAGCCTGGTGACAGCTCCAGCAAGTCCACCTGACAGAGGACAGCCTGATAACAGCTCCAGCCCCTCAACCTGACAGAGGGCAGCCTGGTGAAAGCTTCAGCCCTTCCAAATAACAAAGGACAGCCTGGTGACAGCTCCAGCCCCTCCACCTGACATAGGGCAGACTAATGACATATCCAGCCCCACTGCCTGACAGAGGACAGCATGATGAAAGCTCCAGCCTTTCCACCTGACAGGGCAGCCTAGTGGCAGCTACAGCCCCACTCAACGACAAGGGTAGCTTGATGACAGCTCCAGCCTTTCCACCTGACAGGGCAGCCTAGTGGCAGCCCCAGCCCCACTCACCTGACAGGGTAGCCTGATGACAGCTCCAGCCTTTCCACCAGAAAGAACACAGCCTGGTGACAGCTCCAGCCACTCCACTTGACCTAGAGCAACCTGTTGACAGCTCCAGCCCCTCCACCTGACAGAAGGCAGCCTGGTAACATCTTGAGCCTCTCCACCTGACAGAGGGCAGCCTGGTAACAGCTCCAGCTACTCAACCTGACAGAGGGCAGCCTGTTGACAGCTCCAGCAAGTCCTCCTGACAGAGGACAGCCTAGTGACAGCTCCAGCCCCTTCACTTGACAGAGGGTAGACCTGTGAAAGCTCCAGCCTCTCCACCTCACAGAGGGAAGCCTGCTTACAACTCGAGCCCCTCCTCCTAACAGGGCAGCCTGGTGACAGCTCCAGCAAGTTCTCCTGACAGAGGACAGCCTAGTGACAGCTCCAGCCCCTCCACCTGACAGAGGGCAGCCTGGTGGCACCTCTAGCCCCTCCACCTGACAGGGAGCAGCAGGGTGACAGCTTCAGCCCCTCCACCTGACAGGGAGCAGTCTGGTGATAGCTACAGCCCCTCCACCTGAGAGAGGGCAACATAGTGACAGCTCCAGCCTCTCCACCTGATAGAGGGAAGCCTGGCTACAACTCCAGCCCCTCCACCTGACAGAGGGCAGCCTGGTGACAGCTCCAGCAAGTTCTCCTGACAGAGGACAGCCTAGTGACAGCTCTAGCCCCTCCACCTGACAGAGGGCAGCCTGGTGGCAGCTTCAGCCCTTCCAACTAACAGAGGGCAGATTGGTGACAGCTCCAGACCCTTCACCTGACAGAGGATAGCCTGGTGACAGCTCCAGCACCTTCAACTGACAGGGCAGCTTGGTCAGTGCTCCAGCACCTCCACCTGACAGAGGACAGCCTGGTGGCAGCCTGGTAATTGTGGAAATAGCTATGGAGGATATTCACTAGATTAAAACATAACTTTTAATAAATATATAAAATGCTCGGGTCCTAACAAAACACATACATAAATAGTGAAACAAAGTGCTAAAGTGAACCAGTGCTTAATATATAAAAAATTGGAACGGTCTTACCAATTTAGACGGACGAATGGAGGAAGTCTCACCAATTCTGTGGGATAGGTGGTTTCAAGATAAGTACAAGGCGAAAAAGAAACCGGGCCAAGGGTAGGGAATGTACTATTACCACTGTCTTCCCTGTGAACCCTTGAAGAGCTCCTGTCCTCACAAGGACAGGCCCCAAGTGAGCCCTGCTATGGCCACCCATGGTGGGTGGCCATAGCAGGGCTCACTTGGGGCCTGTCCTTGTGAGGACAGGAGCTCTTCAAGGGTTCACAGGGAAGACAGTGGTAATAGTACATTCCCTACCCTTGGCCCGGTTTCTTTTTCGCCTTGTACTTATCTTGAAACCACCTATCCCACAGAATTGGTGAGACTTCCTCCATTCGTCCGTCTAAATTGGTAAGACCGTTCCAATTTTTTATATATTAAGCACTGGTTCACTTTAGCACTTTGTTTCACTATTTATGTATGTGTTTTGTTAGGACCCGAGCATTTTATATATTTATTAAAAGTTATGTTTTAATCTAGTGAATATCCTCCATAGCTATTTCCATATTTATTCTGAGGGTTTAGACACGGCAAGTTTTATTATAAGCCTTAGCTGTTTTCCAGCCTGGTAATTGGTGACAGCTCCAGCTAGTCCTCCTGACAGAGGGCAGTCTGGTGGCAGCTTCAGCGCTTCCAACTGAGGGCAGCTTGGTGATAGCTCCAGACCCTCCACCTGACAAAGGACAGCCTGGTGACACCTTCAGCTCCTCCACCTGACAATGCAGCATGGTTGCAGCTCCAGCCCCTCCACCTGACAGCGGGCCGCCTGTTGACAGCTCTAGCAACATCACTGTACAGGAAATCCTCATGACAGCTCCAGCAACTCCATTTGACAGAGGGAAGTCTGTTGTCAGCTCCAGCAACTTCACCTCACAGTGGACAGTTTGATGACAGCTCCAGCAATTTCACCTGAGAGAGGACAACCTAGTGACAGCTCTAGCAACTTCCTCTGACAGGGCAGCATGGTGACAACTCCATTCCCTCCACATGACATCTGGCAACCTAGTGACAGTTCATGCCCGTCTATCTGACATTGAGCAGTTTGCTGATAACCCATGAGACTTCACCTGACTGCCTGACAACAAGTCTAGGCTCTCCACTTGACAGCAAACAGCCTGGTGACAGTGTGAGGAGGTGGCGGGGACCCTCGGCTGCCTCCTCTCTCCTACACACTGAGCCCCATGGTTCCCTCATGTTTTACATTGATATGCTGTGTAATGTGCTGTATTTGCTGTGTACGGTAACTGCATTTGTACATAGTTGGTTTAGGGACAGAAGGAGTTAAAAAGGGGGCCGGTACACCAGGTTTACAGGAAAAGGATTTCCTGGTCTTGCAGCAGATGCCCAGGCACTTTGCCCAGGGCAAGACTCTCTCTACGTCCAGGAACAGAGGGTACCCCGGTCGGGGGACAACAAGCTGCCATGAACTCTCGGGCCCTGGCACTGTGGGACAGTCTCCAGATGGACGTTGTGGTTCCTGTTGTGATCCTAATGGCAGAGGATCTCAGGGTCTTCAGCAAAGTCTGCAAACATAAAAACTAGCTCTTAGGGAGGTGGTAACTGAGCTGACCACATACCTGATCCTAGCCCACAAATAATAGCAGCCGGGGAACGTGCCTACGTTGGTTCTAGACGTCTCGCGCCAGCCGGAGATCTAACTAACCCTTTCAGAGAAAATACAGACCTCACTTGCCTCCAGAGAAAGATACCCCAAAGTAGATACAGGCCCCCAACAAATAATAACGGTGAGGTAAGAGGAAAGGACAAACGTAAGTATGAACTAGATTCAGCAAAGAGAGGCCCACTAAATAATAGCAGAAATATAGAAAGCGGACTTATGTGGTCAGCGAAAAACCCTACTAAAATATCCACGCTGAATATCCGAGAACCCCCGTACCGACTAACGGTATGGGGGGAGAATATCAGCCCCCTAAGAGCTTCCAGCAAAATCAGGAATCACATTATGAACAAGCTGGACAAAAAACAGAATAATACAAATAAACAAAAAACAAGAAAGCAGGACTTAGCTTATGTTGCAAAAATCAGGACCAGTAGACAAGAGCAACCAGACAAGGACTGATTACATGGATGCCAGGCAATGGACTAAGACTCCAGGAAGTTTAAATAGAAACACCCAGAGTCTTAATGAACAGGTGACTACCAAGCTGAGGAAAGAGAATCCAAGAGCCATACCGCGAGTGACCACAAGAGGGAGCACAAAAGTATAGTTCATAACAGTACCCCCCCTTTAAGGAGGGGTCACCGAACCCTCACTACGACCACCAGGGCGATCAGGATGGGCAGCGTGAAAAGCACGAACCAAATCGGCCGCATGAACATCAGAGGCGACCACCCAGGAATTATCCTACTGACCATAGCCCTTCCATTTGACCAGATACTGAAGCCTCCGTCTAGAGAGACGAGAATCTAAGATCTTCTCCACCACATACTCCAACTCGCCCTCAACCAAGACCGGAGCAGGAGGGTCAACAGCAGGAACCACAGGCACAATGTACCGCCGCAACAAAGACCTATGGAACACATTGTGAATGGCAAAGGACGCAGGAAGATCCAAACGAAAAGACACCGGATTAAGGACCTCCAAAATTCTATAAGGACCAATAAAGCGAGGCTTAAACTTAGGAGAGGAAACCTTCAGAGGGACAAACCGAGAAGACAACCAAACCAAATCCCCAACACGAAGTCGGGGACCCACACAGCGGCGGCGCTTGGCAAAACGCTGAGCCTTCTCCTGTGACAACTTCAAGTTGTCCACCACATGATCCCAAGTCCGCTGCAACCTATCAACCACAGAATCCACCCCAGGACAGTCAGAAGGCCCAACATGACCCGAGGAGAAACGAGGATGAAAACCAGAGTTGCAGAAAAATGGCGAAACCAAAGTAGCGGAACTAGCCCGATTATTGAGGGCAAACTCAGCCAATGGCAAGAAGGTCACCCAATCATCCTGATCTGCAGAAACAAAACATCTCAAATAAGCCTCCAGCGTCTGATTAGTTCGCTCCGTTTGGCCATTAGTCTGAGGATGAAAGGCAGACGAGAACGACAGATCAATGCCCATCTTAGCACAAAAAGATCGCCAGAATCTGGACACAAACTGGGATCCTCTGTCAGACACGATATTCTCAGGAATGCCGTGCAAACTAACCACATTCTGAAAAAACAAAGGAACCAGATCGGAAGAGGAAGGCAACTTAGGCAAGGGCACTAAATGGACCATCTTGGAAAAACGATCACACACCACCCAGATGACAGACATTCCCTGAGACACCGGAAGATCTGAAATGAAATCCATGGAAATGTGTGTCCAAGGCCTCTTCGGGACGGGCAAGGGCAAAAGCAACCCGCTGGCACGAGAACAGCAAGGCTTAGCCCGAGCACAAGTCCCACAGGACTGCACAAAAGCACGCACATCCCGTGACAAGGAAGGCCACCAAAAGGACCTAGCCACCAAATCTCTGGTACCAAAAATCCCAGGATGCCCCGCCAACACCGAGGAATGAACCTCGGAAATAACTCTGCTGGTCCATTTATCAGGAACAAACAGTCTATCAGGTGGACAAGAGTCAGGTCTACCAGCCTGAAATCTCTGCAACACACGTCGCAAATCAGGAGAAATGGCCGACAAAATCACTCCCTCTTTAAGAATACCAGCCGGCTCTGAGACTCCAGGAGAATCAGGCACAAAGCTCCTAGAGAGAGCATCAGCCTTCACATTTTTCGAACCAGGCAGGTATGAGACCACAAAGTCAAAACGGGAGAAAAACAATGACCAATGAGCCTGTCTAGGATTCAGGCGTTTAGCAGACTCGAGATACATCAGGTTCTTGTGATCAGTCAAGACCACCACACGATGCTTAGCTCCCTCGAGCCAATGACGCCACTCCTCAAATGCCCACTTCATGGCCAACAACTCCCGATTACCAACATCATAGTTCCGCTCAGCCGGCGAAAACTTCCTGGAAAAGAAAGCACATGGTTTCATCATAGAGCAACCAGAGCCTCTCTGCGACAAAACAGCTCCTGCACCAATCTCAGAAGCATCCACTTCAACCTGAAAGGGAAGTGAGACATCAGGCTGGCACAAAACAGGCGCCGAAGTAAACCGGCGCTTCAGCTCCCGGAAGGCCTCAATGGCCGCAGGAGCCCAATTAGTGACATCAGAACCTTTCTTGGTCATATCCGTCAATGGTTTAACAACGCTAGAAAAGTTAGCAATAAAACGACGGTAGAAATTAGCAAAACCCAAAAACTTCTGAAGACTCTTAACAGACGTGGGTTGAGTCCAATCATGAATAGCTCGGACCTTGACTGGGTCCATCTCCACAGCAGAAGGGGAAAAGATAAAACCCAAAAAGGAAACCTTCTGCACTCTAAAGAGACACTTTGAGCCCTTCACAAACAAAGCATTATCACGCAAAACCTGAAACACCATCCTGACCTGCTTTACATGAGAATCCCAATCATCAGAAAAAACTAAAATGTCATCCAGATAAACAATCACAAATTTATCTAGATACTTCCGGAAGATGTCATGCATAAAGGACTGAAACACTGAAGGAGCATTAGAGAGCCCAAAAGGCATCACCAAGTACTCAAAATGACCTTCGGGCGTATTAAATGCAGTTTTCCATTCATCTCCCTGCCTAATGCGCACAAGGTTGTACGCACCACGAAGATCTATCTTGGTGAACCAACAGGCACCCTTAATCCGAGCAAACAAGTCCGACAATAGTGGCAGAGGGTACTGAAATTTAACCGTGATTTTATTCAGAAGCCGATAGTCTATACAAGGTCTCAAAGATCCGTCTTTCTTGGCCACAAAAAAGAATCCCGCACCAAGAGGGGAAGAGGATAGACGAATATGTCCTTTCTCCAAAGACTCCTTTATATAAGAACGCATCGCGGCATGCTCAGGTACCGACAGATTAAATAATCGTCCCTTAGGAAACTTGCTACCAGGAATCAAATCTATAGCGCAGTCACAGTCCCTATGAGGAGGAAGAGCACTGGACCTGGACTCACTGAACACATCCTGATAGTCAAGCAAAAACTCAGGAACTTCTGAAGGAGTGGAGGAAGCAATAGACACCAACAGGGAATCGCAATGAATTCCCTGACAACCCCAACTTGACACAGACATAGCCCTCCAATCCAGAACAGGATTATGAGCCTGTAACCATGGCAGACCCAAAACGACCAAATCATGCATTTTATGCAGAACAAGAAAACGAATCACCTCCCGATGTTCAGGAGTCATGCACATGGTCACTTGTGTCCAATACTGCGGTTTATTCTCCGCCAATGGCGTAGCATCAATTCCTCTAAGAGGAATAGGATTTTCCAAAGGCTCCAGGACAAAACCACAGCGCCTGGCAAACGACAAGTCCATAAGACTCAGGGCAGCGCCTGAATCCACAAACGCCATAACAGGGTAGGAAGACAATGAGCAAATCAAAGTCACAGACAAAATAAATTTAGGCTGCAGGTTACCAACGGCGACAGGACTAACAAACTTTGTTAGGCGTTTAGAGCATGCTGATATAACATGTGTAGAATCACCACAGTAAAAACACAACCCATTCTGACGTCTATGATTTTGCCGTTCAGTTCTAGTCTGAATTTTATCACATTGCATTAAATCAGGCGTCTGTTCAGACAACACCGCCAAAAGATTAGCGGATTTGCGCTCCCGCAAACGCCGATCAATCTGAATGGCCAGCGTCATAGAATCATTCAGACTTGTAGGAATGGGAAAGCCCACCATCACATTCTTAATAGTTTCAGAAAGGCCATTTCTGAAATTTGCGGCCAGAGCACACTCATTCCACTGAGTAAGCACGGACCATTTCCGAAATTTTTGGCAATACACTTCGGCTTCATCCTGGCCCTGAGAAATAGCCAGCAAAGCCTTCTCTGCCTGAATTTCAAGATTGGGCTCCTCATAAAGCAGTCCGAGCGCCAGAAAAAACGCATCAATATTCGCCAATGCCGGATCTCCTGGCGCCAATGAGAAAGCCCAATCCTGAGGGTCGCCCCGCAAGAAGGAGATAACAATTTTAACTTGCTGAGCTGTCTCCAGACGAACGAGGTCTGAAAGATAGAAACAATTTACAATTATTCCTAAAATTCCTAAATTTAAATCGATCTCCAGAGAACAGCTCAGGAATAGGAATCTTAGGCTCTGACATAGGACTGCCAATAACAAAATCCTGAATGCTCTGCACACGAGCAGCAAGCTGATCCACACCAGTAATCAGAGTTTGCACATTCATGTCTGCAGCAGAGATTCAAGCCATTCAGAGGTAAAGGGGAAGGAAGAAAAAAAAAAAAAAAAAACTCAAAACTTCTTTTTTTCTTTTAATCCCACTTCAGCAATGCATTAACTATTCAGTGGCCTGGCATACTATTGTGATCCTAATGGCAGAGGATCTCAGGGTCTTCAGCAAAGTCTGCAAACATAAAAACTAGCTCTTAGGGAGGTGGTAACTGAGCTGACCACATACCTGATCCTAGCCCACAAATAATAGCAGCCGGGGAACGTGCCTACGTTGGTTCTAGACGTCTCGCGCCAGCCGGAGATCTAACTAACCCTTTCAGAGAAAATACAGACCTCACTTGCCTCCAGAGAAAGATACCCCAAAGTAGATACAGGCCCCCAACAAATAATAACGGTGAGGTAAGAGGAAAGGACAAACGTAAGTATGAACTAGATTCAGCAAAGAGAGGCCCACTAAATAATAGCAGAAATATAGAAAGTGGACTTATGTGGTCAGCGAAAAACCCTACTAAAATATCCACGCTGAATATCCGAGAACCCCCGTACCGACTAACGGTATGGGGGGAGAATATCAGCCCCCTAAGAGCTTCCAGCAAAATCAGGAATCACATTATGAACAAGCTGGACAAAAAACAGAATAATACAAATAAACAAAAAACAAGAAAGCAGGACTTAGCTTATGTTGCAAAAATCAGGACCAGTAGACAAGAGCAACCAGACAAGGACTGATTACATGGATGCCAGGCAATGGACTAAGACTCCAGGAAGTTTAAATAGAAACACCCAGAGTCTTAATGAACAGGTGACTACCAAGCTGAGGAAAGAGAATCCAAGAGCCATACCGCGAGTGACCACAAGAGGGAGCCCAAAAGTATAGTTCATAACAGGTTCTGACAAAGCAAAAAAAGTGGAAATATAAAACGTAACTTTTATTATAACTAAAGCCACTAAAACAATACACCCAAGTGAATAAAAAAAGGGGGGAGGGTCTCAAACTATTGGTATGATGACCATAGAGACCAATTAACCCCTAACAGGATCATATGATGCCACCTAGTTGTAGGTGAAATCAATAAGACTAGGTCATAACCAGTGTAAGAGCTGAAATGAAAAAAAACATACAGCACAATATACCTAGTTACATGTAGAAACAACAATTAGCCAGCAGTGGAAGCATATATTGTAATCAATACCACTGGTGGCTATATACATAAAAAAAAGGAACAGTCTCACCAGTTCCAATGTATGGGCGCAAGGAGTATCGGATGTCCGCTGGTCAGGGGATGATCCGGAAAAGAGGGACGACAGACCCTATGTCAGTCCCTATGGGGCTATCAATCAGCTATCCCCAAAAACTCCTGCCCTTACAAGGGCAGTCCACAGCTACCCCTGTATAAACATGCCCTGCACTCTCCCTATGTTGTTCGTCCCGACGCGTTTCCTCTAAGCCGATTCCTCAGGGGACATGCTTGTGCGTGGAGATAAAGTGCCTACATGCTAATGAAGAGGGACATGAAGTATCCTGCCACCCTCTATGCTGTCCTGTTCATAACAGGTTCCCAAAAACCAGGAAGGAAGCCGTTGATGCTGTATAACTAGTTGAAGACGCAGGGAAAGCGCAGGAAGCATTACTTTATTTTCCTCCTGTTACCTCATGATCATTTAAAGTTCAAACATTGGAACAGAATTGTGGCTTGTGGTGCATCTGGAGGACTCATTCCCAGCGGCTGTAGTGACTTTACCGCAGGACTGGGACTTCACCTGTCATTTCATGTGCAAGGGGCCGGGGTGCTCATTGACTGTGACGTAGTAGATTTGCCCACAACTACCACCCCGTGCCACCTTGTTACATTTGGCATAGTTGGCAGGTTCGAACTCAGCAGCCCTGCCATTACAAGACTGATTGAGAGGACCCCCAGAATTTGTGGACTAGTGACAGCCGTGAAGGAGCTAAAGATGGCAGCTCACAGTAACTTTAAGATGGCGCCGAACACTGACAAGTAGACAGTAGTCAGTGACGCGAACATGAAGGATGATGCCGCCTTTCGTGGGTGTCATGGAAGAATCTTGGCGCCAAAAGAAAGGAGGCCATGTCCCATTGTGAGTAAGGTCCGCCCGAAATGGGTGCGGGCAAAGGAAAGGCTGCTGTCCATGCAACAGAATATGAGGAAACGGTGGAGCAGCCAGAAGTAACCACCCACGAACGGGTGGAGCCCAGAAGAGCAAGACGGCTTGCCCTGAAGAGGGACGCCATTACCCAGCAAGATACCTACTGAGAGCAGAGACACCGCAGATGCAGAGGAGCCGGCGCCTGAGGGAATGAAGGAGAAGCCGGAAGTCGTGGAGAGAGGGACCATCGCGGCCGTGATTCCAAGTTCACGCGGCCGCAGTGGAGGACCGTCGCAGCTTCGGTGAGTGAGAGGCGTGGGCCTACCTCAGATCCCACAGAACTCCTGCTCCATCACCTTCCCCGACCCCTGCATCCTCCCGCGACGTCTATCTGGATGAGATCCAGGTTCCCACAGCAGAAGAGGCCCGGTAGGTGAGGGGAGTGACTGAGGAGAAGAAGCGTCGGGAGCGCCAAATCTTAAAAGAAACGGTGACCGCAGTCGGGTCACGGTAGTGGGAGGCCTCAAGTTTGCTTAATCGGCCGTTGCCAAGGAAAGAAGTAGGAGGAACAGTGATTAGTCATTCTCCAGTGGATCCTCGACTCATACTTATATCATGGTGCAGGATCCACATGCGGCCCACTAAACCAATCAGCGGCCGTGCATTGATTAATGCGGCCCCTTTTTGAAATGTTGTGCTAGTTGCACCTGCTGGACTACAGAGACTGTTTCGCATCTCTCATAGGGCAATGGTCACTTTAAAGCACCAGGACCAGGTGCCAGTAATATTATCCAACCTCCTGATGATCCATAAATGGAGAAATGCGTAGCAGTTCTGATGACATCCAAAACATAAATATCCACGTCTATGCTGTCATCACGCTGAGATTTCTCTATGTATATATATGTTTTCATTTTTCTGATATGTTGTGACAACGGATATCATTTGTTCCAACAATAGGTGGTTTGGTGGACTAGTATATGATCTATCAACAAGAGATTCACCAATACATAGGTATATGCAATTTTAAAATGTATTTTTGCAGACATATTTTGGATTTTGAGATATCGCTCTGTATGCATTATTAGGGATATCTGCCTACATTGTATTTTTGTGCCAGATAGTTTGGTGGCGGTTATATTCATCCATTGAAAAGGGATTCCCAGGGTCAGCCATATCCGCTGACAATTAGGGTGCTAACCCCCGCTGATAGGCAGGTGCCGACACTGCAGGAAACAGCATAGTTAGGTAGTATTTTAATGCACATGTCACTTTACTAGTAACAGTCTGTTCACCCTTTGCTTGTATATACACTAATTGTCTTAAATTGCTAGTCCTCGGCTCACATCTTTATAAACTCCTCCCTACGTGTGCATAAAAGGTTGATTGAATGAGGCACCAACATAGGGCTATCTAGGAGAAATAAAGGGAGAGCCAGCCCGTCACTGAGCGGGGGCGCCATTTCTCGTTTATATGTTTAAGGTGCCAATCTCCGCTGTCAGGCAGACATTCAGCATACGGGTCCCAGAGTAGAGTGAACATAGTGAGCACTATACTTGCACGGTGATTGTTGTCTGTTTATTTATTTTAGAGACATTTTGAATAAAGTTATATTTTATTTAATCATAAAATATACCAGGGGTTTCTCCTTTGGTTTTTTCATGATTCAGTAGAACCCCATTGATATACTGTATATGTCTATGCACAGTGTACACAGAAAGCTGCCAATCAGTAGTGTGGGTGTGGTTATACAGAGAGAACTGCTAGATCTGGAGCAGATAAGGCCGGTTTCACACTTGCGTTTGGAGCAGCTGCGGAGGGCTGCGGACTTCCTCCGTGAAGCCCCGCCCTCTGCCGCTAGCTCCGCCTACTTCTGCATGCGGCCTGTGTACCTATATTTAACATTAGGTACGCAGGTCATGCGGCTGTATGCGGAGGCAGCCGCATGCGTCGTTTTGAAGCTGCGGATAAAAAAAAAAATGCTACAGGCTGCGTCCTACGCTGGCCGCCGCAGCGTCAAAATGACGCATGCGGCAGCCTCCGCATACAGCCGCACGACCTGCGGAGGAAGTCCGCAGCTGCTCCAAACGCAAGTGTGAAACCGGCCTAAAAGGGGGATTTTATCAAACCTGCAGCAAGCAGCCCAGTAAGGCTAAGTTCACACTTGCGTGTGGCTAGTCTGTGGATGGCTGCGTATGTCCCCCGTCTCCCTTAAGCTCCGCCTACGCTTTGCCTACTTCCGTATGCGTGCTGCGTTGTCCTGCATACCTATCTTTAATATTGGGTACACAGGGATATGCGATGAACAAAATGTGAAATAAACTGCAATTAAAAAGATGAATGTAAATAAAAATGTTATCACTGAAAACGTCATCTTGTCCCGCAAAAAACAAGCAGCCATACAGCTCCATCAATGAAAAAATAAAAAAAAGATATAGCTCTCAGAATAAAACAATGCCATTTTTTTTCTATAAAATAGTTTTTATTGTGTAAAAATGCCAAAACACAAAAAAACAATATAAGTGTGGTATCACTGTAATCAAACTAACCCAAATAATAAATATGCCTTGTCAATTTTACCACACATGGAACAGCATGAAAAAAACAATTCCCGAATTGCTGTTTTTTGTTCATTCTGCCTCCCAAAAATTGTATAGAAAATAATAATAATAGAAAGCGATGAAAAAATGTTATGTGCCCGAAAATGGTACCAATAAAAATGTCAACTCGTTCTGCAAAAAACAAGCCGTTACAAGATTGTCGATGGAAATATGGAAAAATTATAGCTCCCAAAATATGGCAAAGTACAGTCCAAACATAAAAAAAATTATAAATCTGGTATCACTGTAATCGCAGCGACCAGAAGAAAAAAGTCATCTACTCACTTATACCGCTTGAGGAATGGTGTAAAAAAATAAATAAAACCAATTCTTCACCTGCTGCTGATTTTTTCATTCTACCTCTCAAAGATTGCAGTAAGGCTCGTCCCACATTTATCCTGCGCTCTGCGCTGAGTGCCTACATCGGGGTTTCCATGTAAATCTGTGAAGTATGTGATTCAGACAGGACCCCTGATGGAAGATTCCCTATAATGAGGCAAATGGTGACACTGTGGATGCCGTCTGGCCTATGATACGGCAGTGTCTGTCTTTTTAGGAGTGCATAAAAGTGAAGTCGGCCACAGTTTTCTGCACTTCTGAAAAGAATGACATTGCTGATCAGAGGCTAGACAGAATCTAGAGTAACTCTGCTGCCTCATTATAGTGAATGGATCCCTTGTTTCATCTGAATCACGTCATGCTGAGATTTAGATGGAATCCCAAAAGTAAGTGCTCAGTGTAGAGCCAATCAATGCGTTGCAAAATGTTATGTAAAATGTTCCCAACAAAAGCTTCAAATCAATTCACAAAAAAAGCAACCTTGACGTGGTGGGATGGCTTTTGTGCTATTTTTTGATCAAAAAACAGTATCAGTAAAAACTCTGTGTTACTTAAATGCACTTCTGCTTTCTACTTAGTTACATCAGGGTTTTTGCTTACTTTTTCTCTTGTAGGTTTTAATGTTTTGTGGCCAATGTGAACATGTGTTTGACCTCTGCATGTGTACCTGTTAGGGCTAGCGGAACGCACCTAATGAAAGTATATATTTTACTAGGATAGATGCGTTCGCAGCCCGGGGTCCACTGTGCAGGAGAACCTGCTGCTAGCAAATAGCAGAACTAAATGGCGGTGTAAGCTAACTCTGTTACTTCACAGAGCAGCCGTGAACTTAAAGCACTGCGCCCTGTTAGACTCCACAGAGGCACAGGCTAACTGTCTAACCAAGAACAGTCAGTGGTCTTGCACGCACACGAAACTTCTCGCCGGAGGTGCCAGCATTCTAGGGGCTTATTTCGGCCAGGTCCCTGAACACACAAGCATACAAACTCCTCGCCGGAGGTGCCAGCATTCTAGGGGCTTATTTCGGCCAGGTCCCTGAACACACAAGCATACAAACTCCTCGCCGGAGGTGCCAGCATTCTAGGGGCTTATTTCAGCCGGGTCCCTGAACACACTCATACAAGACCACACTGGTGCAAAGTACATAAATAAAAGCAATACTAGCGCATGGCCGTGCGGCCATGTGAACCTTAAATAGTTGCAGCACGAACAGGACCTTCCAAGAAGGACCAATGAGAGACTGCCACAGAGCGTGAGCACCTACAGGACCTTAGCTGCAGTGTCTGATCATGTGACCCTCGATCTCCACTGAGAGATCTTACTCTGGGCATGCTCAGAACGAGAAAAGCAGGACTTAGTCCCAGAAGCGTCTGCTTGCTGCTGCCCAGCACTGACTACAATGGCAGAAGCAGGAAAAGCAGCAGCATCTCTCTGTACAGAGTCAGACTGAGCGAGACGCTGGGACCGACGTCTCCTCTGAGCAGACTCCACTGCAGCAGGAGAAGAATGGGAGACCGCAGCGGAGATGGCCCGAGATTCCCCCCGTGCAGACACGGGAACTCGACCCCTAACATGTACCAACTCAAGTTAAGCTCAATTTTTGTGTTTTTTTTTTCTCTGTATTGCATTGTGTGCCAGCCGGGGTGTGTCCTCCCTGTTTCTGAGCTAGAGACTATATATAAGGCTTCCCCAGTCTGGTGTTTCACTGGTTGGGCCCAGTCCTTTTGTCTGCCCTTATTCACACTGAGGTCAACATTGACACATGGTAAGGTTTTAATATTAGACCGTGTAGGACTGTCCCGATCAGAGTTACCTTGATGCGGTGGGATGGCTTTTGTGCTATTTTTTGATCAAAAAACAGTATTACTAAAAACTCTGTGTTATTTAAATGCACTTTTGCTTTTTTACTTAGTTACATCAGGGTTTTGCTTACTTTTTCTCTTGTAGGTTTTAATGTTTTGTGACCAATGTGAACATGCGTTTAACCTCTGCATGTGTACCAACTCAAGTTAAGCTCAATTTTTGTGTTTTTTTTATTCCTCAGAAATTGTACGAAAAATTTTGGTGCCATTTTTACCCATTTTCCAGTGTGTAAATTTAAAATATGGGGCTAAAACAAATTTTTGGTGGTAAAAATGTAATTATTTTTTCTTCATTGCCTTATGGTATAAAATTCTATGACACACCTGTGGTGTCAGTATGATCACTGCATGTCTAGATGAATTCATTGAGAGAAGTAATTTAGAAAATGGGGTCACTTATGGCTGTCCTGGCACCTCAGGGCTCTCCCATTGGATCATGGCATCTGCAAACCATAACAGTAAAATCTGCACTATAATATGGCGCTCCTTCCCTTCTGACCTTTGCATTTTGCCTGAAAATATTGCCCAATTATAAGTTCAGTATTGGTGTACTCAGTAGGTCCATTTTTCCCACTAGCCCTTAGAAAAATTAAAAATTTGGGGCTAAAACAATATTTTAGTGGTAATAATGTAATTATTCTTTCTTCAACGACTAATGGAGTAAAAATCTGTGAGGCACTTGTGATGTCAATATGGTCTCTGCATCCCTAGATAAATTCATTGGGGTGTGTAGTTTGTAAAATGAGGTCACTTATGGAGGTTCTGCTGTTCTAGCACCTCAGGGGCTTTGCCAATGTGACATGGCCCCCTCAAATCATTCCTGCAAAATCTGAACTCCAATAAGGTGCTTCTTCCCTTATGAGCTTTGCAGTGTGTTTCAAATGTAGTTTTCCCCCACATATGGAATATCGGTGTACTCAGCAGAAATTTTATAGCAAATGTTGGGCTCTATTTTCTCGTTCAATCCCTGTGAAAATAAAAACATATGGGGCTAAAACACAATTTTTGTGGGAAAAATATATTTTTTAAATTTTCACACATGTAAAATTCTGTGGAGCACCTATGGGTTCAAGGTGCTCACCACACATATAAATAAATTCCCTAAGGGGTCTAGTTTCCAAAATGACGTCATTTGTGGTGGGTTTCCACTGTTTAGGCACATCAGAGGCTCTCCAAATGGGAAATGACGTCTGCTAATGATTACAGGAAATTTTCCATTCAAAAAGTCAAATGACCTTCCTTCCCTTCCGAGCCCTGCCGTGCACCCAAAAAGTAGTTTACTCCCTCATATGGGGTATCAGCGTACTCAGGAGAAATTGTACTACACATTATATGGTGCAATTTCTCCTCTTACCCTTATGAAAATGCAAAAGTTGGGACTAAAATCACAGTTTTGTGGGAAAATTGTGATTTTATTATTTTTACGACTCAATGTTATAAACTTCTGTGAAGCACATGAGGGTTCAAGCTGCTCACCAAACATCTAAATACATTTCTTTGGGGGTCTAGTTTCCAAAATGGGGTCACTTGTGGGATATTTTCACATAGATATAGGGTATCTGCGTACTCAAGAGAATTTGCACAACATATTTTCGGATCCATTTTCTCCTGTTACCCTTGGGAAAATAAAAAAATTGTGGCTGAAATAACATTTTTTGTGGAAAAATTAGATTTTTTTTTATTTTCACAGCTCTACTTTATAAATTTCTGTGAAGCACCTGGGGGTTAAAGGTGCTCACCACACATCTAGATACATTCCTCGATCTAGTTTCCAAAATGAGGTCACATGAGGGGGTTTCTATTTTTTTAGGCACATCAGGGGCTCTCTAAACACGACATGGCATCCGCTAATGATTCCAGACAATTTTTCGTTCAAAACGTCAAATGGTGCTCTTTCCCTTCCGAACTCTGCGCCCAAGCAGTAGTTTTTCACCACATATGGCGTATGATTATCGATGTACTCAGGAAAAATCGCACAACAAATTTTGGGGTCCATTTTCTTTTATTACCCTTGTAAAAATTAAAAAAAATTGGGTCTAAAGTTTTTTTGTGAAAAAAAAGTTAAATGTTCATTTTTTCCTTTCCATTGCTTCAGTTCCTGTGCAGCACCTGAAGGGTTAATAAACTTCTTGAATCTGGTTTTGAGCTCCTTGAGGGGTGCAGTTTCTAGACTGGTGTAAATTTTGGTATTTTCTGTCATATAGGCTCTTCAAAGTCACTTCAAATCTGTTGTAGTCTCTAAAAACAATGGTTTTGTAAATTTAGTTGGAAAAATTAGAAATGACTGGTCAACTTTTAACCCTTCTAACTGCCTAACAAAAAAAATTGTGTTTCAAAAATTGTGCTGATGTAAAGTAGACATGTGGTAAATGTTATTTTTAAACTATTTTGTGTGATATAACGCTTTAGTTTAGGCATAAAAATTTGAAGTTTGAAAATTGCACCATTTTCAATTTTTTTGCCAAATTTCTGATTTTTTCAGAAATAAATGCAAGTCATATCGAACAAATTTTACCACTATCAAGAAGTACAATATGTCAGGAAAAAACAATCGCAGAATCAAGATCAGTTGAAAAGTCCCAGAGTTATTATCTCATAAAGTGAAACTGGTCAGAAATGTAAAATGTGCCCTGGTCATGAAGGTGAAAACAGGCTCTGGGGTAAAGGGGTTAAGCTGACAGTTCCTGGTAGAAAAACCCTACAATGCAGCCGAATTAAAGCAATTCTGCAAAAAAAAAAAAAAGTGGCCAAAAATCCCCCAACATGTATGTGAAAAACATTTCATAAGTTATCTCAAACTTTTGATTGCATTTGTTAGTGTTGAGGGTGGCACAACCACTTATTAGCTTTAGGGTGGGCAAGTACTTATCACATGGGTAATGAAGGGTTTGAATGAATATTTATTTTCAATAAGTTGAATGATCTTTTAAAAGCTGCATCTTGTGTGATCTTCATCTAGTATTGAATTATCTGACATATTTAAATGTGATAAATTAGCACTAAAAAAAGAAGAAAGGAACAATTTCAGGTGAGGGGCAAATGCTTTTTCTCAGCACTGTTTTTACTATAAATCCCTTGGTTCTGCTGTAAACTCACAGGCCATGTCTAAGTTTGCACATATTTTTTTTTTTTGCAAATTAAAAAAGAAACAATGTATACTTTTTTTTATTGTTTTATGTCTACAGCTCTTATGTAAACTATGGGCCAGAATCAGCAAAGCTTTCAAGTCAGAATTCTGGCATAAAAGCTTTGAGAAGTCACAAAAAATGTAGGTGATACTTGGAGATGTGCCTAATTTTTTGCGGCTTCTGGTGTTATCACTCTAGTGTCTCTCAGATCCACCAAAATGTGTGGAGCTGGGGTGGGACGACGGTTCGATGGGGCGTGACTTATCAGCTTCTCTAATTTATGATGAGCTCTGGTGTTCTGTACGCCAGAAATTTAACACCATTACTTGACTAGAGTGAGATTTATGGCATAGTGCATAGAGGCGCACGCGAGGCATCTGACACTCCAGATTCGTGAAGAAATGTGCGCCTTGTCATCAATCAGGAACATCTGACTCCAGTTTATCTGCTCATCAACATCAGCTTGAACAACACCGTACTTGATGAATCGGGCCCTATGTGTCTCTATGGTAGCAGACTACAAACAATCTCTGTGTAGTCAGAAACATAAACATTGAAATATACACATCCTTTGCTAATCATTGCTGGTCAGCCATTGGGTCTATGAGATTTTTTGGGAGGCACAGATTCTGCCACAGGTTTTGATTCTAAGGGTCTAGTAGATGGCAATGCCATTTGTAGATTAGGAGCTAGTTGCTTTCTACTTTTTAATTGAATGATCTCACTCTTGAAATCCAAAAGTAACAACATAGTTTAGGATGTAGGTCAAGTGCACAATTTACCAGCACTCAACTTTGTTACGGAATTTTTTACACCAGAGCAGGAATAGGCAATTTTAAGCACTACCTCTGCATTTTTTTGTCAGTGCTGGAGGAGTGCTTCTATTCTAAGGTCGCTAATCATTGTCTTATACTTACCCACGCCATCTTAACCTTCTATTGGCGCCACTTTGACAAAAGCTTATGTGGCGCCCCTAGGGGTATTTGCCACAAAAATAGTTATTGACACCAAATACAAATATTAAAATAGCAAGACTGCACTACCATCTCCGGCCAGAAGGGGGAGCTCCAGAGACTCCCCTTGATCTATTCTGGTCTGAGAAAAGGATTGGCAGTTGGGTTGAGGAGCTGAAAGTGAGAGGTCGTATAACTGAACTCCTAACAGCCCTATGACGGATTATAGGCCCGTAATACCCATAGTAGGAAAAGAGGAATAGAGAAAAAGGACATTGTGAGAACCGGGTAGCAATAATTTCTACCCAAAAAATAGGCGCAGAGACGGATACCGGATCCGTGGCTATATTCGTTATATATAATACAGCAACCGGAAGAAAGTGAGGTGATATCAGCTTCACCAGGGTAAGACGCAGCAACAGACACAGAGTTCAGTGGTACTCCCAACGGGAGTAAGCCGACAAAAAGGACTCGGGTTATCCGTCGAACCAGAGCACAGAAGAGACAGATTGGGTCGGCAGCCAGTTCACATACAGCAGCAGGGCCATAAAGAAACTGCGCATAATAAGAGGTGGAAATCCTGACAGGGTCAGAGTAATTCAGAATTCTTATACAGACTCCGGTGACAGTATTGGTTGCAAATCCCTTTGTGTTGAAGTAAACTGGTTAAACGTTTCAGCGCCTCAGTCTTTCATTTGGACAATAGCCATCGATCCAGGATCGGGGTCATCACAGCTGAGAGGACCTGCTGCTGATCAAGTAAGTGTCTGTTCCTTCATGATATCCCTTGTACTGTGCATCGCCTGAGGCCACAGCACCGGGTCAAGCCACTAGTGACATCCCCCTCAAGAGACGGACCTCTTTGATCTGGTGCTGGGTACCTCGGTCTCCCGGGCGTCACACTTGCAATGGTCACAAGCTCTTAATGCTAGTCTATGAGAGCCACAACAAGACTGTCATGGACTTGCATTGAAAAGTGACAATCGGATCACTACAGCAAAAACTAGCGATCAGGCAGGTCACATACTGATAGAGACCGAGGAGAGCGGAGCCGATTGAAGGTGGCAATGGGTAAGTATAAGACTAGGGGCAGGGAACTTAGATTAGAAGCACTGCTCCAATGCTGTACTAAAAAAAGAAGCTGGAGTGATACTTTAAATAACTAAAGATCCATTATTGTAACTTAAGAGACGCTCTCTACTTTATACTGAGTTGTGACAGGACCATAGGGAGTGATAGTAAGTCCTCAGGGATGCTGCAGGAGGTGGTCTGGACCATGTAAGAGACTAAAGAGGGAATCTAATATGCAGAATCCTAATTGTCAGTAATAATATACCTATTGTTTCTCCCTCCCGGCACTGATCACGTGACTGCTGGGAATTTGCCCAAGTTACTGCTGGCTGATTAACAAAAGTTGTGTGGAAATGAATCTGCTGCCAGAAACCACTGTTGTTGGCTGCTCTCTGCTTAAGACAAAAGGATGAGATGTATTAATCTAAAACGCCCTATCCTTCTTTTCGCTGGCATCATTATAATTCATTAATGCTTGTAGATACATAAAATATTTGCAAAACCAAACAAACATAGCCCCTTACCTTTCATGCAGTCTGCTCTCCTCGGACACACATCCAATATGCGCTGGCGTCGGCGGGCTCTCCTCCAGCACAGGCAGGCCCAGTCGCGATCACAATGGAGTTCAGAATTTCTGGAGAGATCCACTCCTATCCAAGCATACAACTCTGGAGTTGGTCTGTGTAAATTAGAAAGTTACTAAGGTTTCTTATGCATCTTTAATAATTTCTGGATTGGATGAAGGATGAGTGCACCACTTGTTATCTTATAATCAAGAGAATGCCAAGAGTGTACAAAGCAGTCATCAAAGAAAAAGGTGGCTACTTTGAAGAACCTAGAAGATAAGACATATTTTCAGTTGTTTCACACTTTTTTGTTAAGTATATAATTCCACATGTGTTAATTCATAGCTTTGATGCCTTCAGTGTGAATGTAGAATTTTCATAGTCATGAAAATACAGAAAAATCTTTAAATGAGAAGGTGTGTCCAAACTTTTGGTCTGTACTGTATATACAGTGCCTTGTGAAAGTATTCGGCTCCCTGGAACTTTTCAACCTTTTCCCACGTATCATGCTTCAAACATAAAGATACCAAATGTAACTTTTTGGTGAAGAATCAAGTGGAACACAATTGTGAAGTTGAATGAAATTTATTGGTTATTTAAAATTTTTGTGGAAATTCAAAAACTGAAAAGTGGGGCGTGCAATATTATTCGGCCCCTTTAACTTAATACTTTGTTGCGCCACCTTTTGCTGCGATTACAGCTGCAAGTCGCTTGGGGTATGTCTCTATCAGTTTTGTACATCGAGAGACTGAAATTCTTGCCCATTCTTCCTTGGCAAACAGCTCAAGCTCAGTGAGGTTTGATGGAGATCTTTGTGAACAGCAGTTTTCATCTCTTTCCACAGATTCTCGATTGGATTGAGGTCTGGACTTTGACTTGGCCATTCTAACACCTGGATACGTTTATTTGTGAACCATTCCATTGTAGATTTTGCTTTATGTTTGGGATCATTGTCTTGTTGGAAGACAAATCTCCATCCCAGTCTCAGGTCTTTTGCAGACTCCAACAGGTTTTCTTCAAGAATGGTCCTGTATTTGGCTCCATTCATCTTCCCGTAAATTTTAACCGTCATCCCTGTCCCTGCTGAAGAAAATCAGGCCCAAACCATGATGCTGCCACCACCATGTTTGACAGTGAGGATGGTAGATGATGAGCTGTGTTGCCTTTATGCCAAACATTTCTTTGGCATTGTTGCCAAAAAGATCGATTTTGGTTTCATCTGACCAGAGCACCTTTTTCCACATGTTTGGTGTGTCTCCCAGGTGGCTTGTTGCAAACTTTAAACAACACTTTTTATGGATATCTTTGAGAAATGGCTTTCTTCTTGCCACTCTTCCATAAAGGCCAGATTTGTGCAGTGTACGACTGATTGTTGTCCTATGGACAGACTGTCCCACCTCAGCTGTAGACCTCTGCAGTTCATCCAGAGTGATCATGGGCCTCTTGGCTGCATCTCTGATCAGTCTTCTCCTTGTTTGAGATTAAAGTTTAGAGGGACCGCCGGGTCTTGGTAGATTTGCAGTGGTATGATACTGCTTCCATTTCAATATGATCACTTGCACAGTGCTCCTTGGGATGTTTAAAGTTTTGGAAATCATTTTGTATCCAAATCTGGCTTTAAACTTCTCCACAACAGTATCACGGACCTGCCTGTTGTGTTCCTTGGTCTTCATGATGCTCTCTGTGCTTCAAACAGAACCCTGAGACTATCACAGAGCAGGTGCATTGATACGGAGACATGACTACACACAGGTGGATTATATTTATCATCATTAGGCATTTATGACAACATTGGATCATTCAGAGATCCACAATGAACTTCTGGAGTGTGTTTGCTGCACTGAAAGTAAATAAATTTCGTTCAACCTCACAATTGTGTTCCACTTGTTGATGATTCTTCACCAAAATTTACATTTGGTATCTTTATGTTTGAAGCATGATATGTGGGAAAAGGTTGAAAAGTTATATATATATATATATATATATATATATATATATATATGCATATATATATATATATATATATATATATATATATATATACAGTTAGGTCCATATATATTTGGACAGAGACAACATTTTTCTAATTTTGGTTATAGACATTACTACAATGAATTTTAAACAAAACAATTCAGATGCAGTTGATGTTCAGACTTTCAGCTTTCATTTGAGGGTATCCACATTAAAATTGGATGAAGGGTTTAGGAGTTTCAGCTCCTTAACATGTGCCACCCTGTTTTTAAAGGGACCAA
Organism: Ranitomeya variabilis; assembly: GCF_051348905.1. Classification (NCBI taxonomy): domain Eukaryota; kingdom Metazoa; phylum Chordata; class Amphibia; order Anura; family Dendrobatidae; genus Ranitomeya; species Ranitomeya variabilis. The sequence goes on from NC_135237.1 coordinate 96,724,772, forward strand.
AAGTAATTGGACAACTGACTCCAAGGCTATTTCATGGACAGGTGTGGGCAATCCCTTCGTTATGTCATTCTCAATTAAGCAGATAAAAGGCCTGGAGTTAATTTGAGGTGTGGTGCTTGCATTTGGAAGGTTTTGCTGTGAATTAAACATGCGGTCAAAGGAGCTCTCCATGCAGGTGAAACAAGCCGTCCTTAAGCTGCGAAAACAGAAAAAACCCATGTGAGAAATTGCTACAATATTAGGAGTGGCAAAATCTACAGTTTGGTACATCCTGAGAAAGAAAGAAAGCACTGGTGAACTCATCAATGCAAAAAGACCTGTGCGCCCACGGAAGACAACAGTGGTGGATGATCGCAGAATAATCTCCATGGTGAAGAGAAACCCCTTCACAACAGCCAACCAAGTGAACAACACTCTCCAGGAGGTCGGCGTATCAATATCCAAATCTACCATAAAGAGAAGACTGCATGAAAGTAAATACAGAGGGCACGGTGCAAGCCACTCACAAGCATCAAGAATAAAAAGGCTAGACTGGACTTTGCTAAAAAAAATCTAAAAAAGCCAGCACAGTTCTGGAAGAACATTCTTTGGATAGATTAAACCAAGATCAACCTCTACCAGAATGATGGAAAGAGAAAAGTATGGTGAAGGCGTGGTACAGCTCATGATCCAAAGCATACCACATCATCTGTAAAACACGGCGGAGGCAGTGTGATGGCTTGGGCATGCATGGCTGCCAGTGGCACTAGGTTGCTAGTGTTTATTGATGATGTGACATGGGACAGAAGCAGCCGAATGAATTCTGAGGTATTCAGAGACATACTGTGTGCTCAGATCCAGCCAAATGCAGCCAAACTGATTGGTGGTCATTTCATACTACAGATGGACAATGGCCCAAAACATAAAGCCAAAGCAACCCAGGAGTTTATTAAAGAAAAGAAGTGGAATATTCTTGAATGGCCAAGTCAGTCACCTGATCTCAACCCAATTGAGCATGCATTTCACTTGTTAAAGACTAAACTTCAGACAGAAAGGCCCAAAAACAAACAGCAACTGAAAACCACCGCAGTGAAGGCCTGGCAGAGCATCAAAAAGAAGGAAACACAGCGTCTGGTGATGTCCATGAGTTCAAGACTTCAGGCAGTCATTGCCAACAAAGGGTTTTCAACCAAGTACTAAAAATGAACATTTTATTTAAAATTATTGAATCTGTCCAATTACTTTTGGTCCCTTTAAAAGCAGGGTTTCACATGTTAAGAAGCTGAAACTCCTAAACCCTTCATCCAATTTTAATGTGGATACCCTCAAATGAAAGCTGAAAGTCTGAACTTCAACTGCATCTAAATTGTTTTGTTTAAAATTCATTGTGGTAATGTCTAGAACCAAAATTAGAAAAATGTCTCTGTCCAAATATATTTGGACCTAACTGTATATATATACTGTATATGATCAAGAATGAGACCAAGCTGCACAAGTACGGAGGCCTGACTCCAACTTGCTTCAAGACTAGGGATATACACTGGAGAAGCTGAGACCAAGAAGATAAATGCCCTGTTCTCCAAAGCAGCATTCAAAGTGTACTCCCAACTACAGAGTAACAGCACAAAGGCAGTAACTCCACCAATAGCAGAGACTGAACAATACTGGAGGAACATATTGGAGAAAGAAAAAGCATAACACCAATGTAATGTGGCTGCAAGATTTGAGAAAGAAACACAGCAACCACCTAGAGCAAGAACCAGTCACCATTACAGAAGCAGACATCCAACAGCGGGTTAAGAACATGAAGAGCTGAACAGCACTTGGCCCAGACATGATCCACACCTACTGGCTAAAGAAATTAACAGCTGTACATGAAAGCATGGCAAAGCAGATGAACCAACTGCTAGAAGCAGGCCACCACTCAGCTTGGCTAGCACAAGGAAGAACAGTGCTGATCATGAAGGATCCTCACAAAGAAACAGTTCCATCCAACTACCACCCAATAACCTGCCTTACAACAACATGGAAACTCCTGTCAGGCATCATAGCCACCAAGCTTCAGAACCATATGAACCAGTACATGAATCCAGCTCAAAAAGGCATTGGGGCCAACATCAGAGGCTCTAAGCACCAGCTCCTAGTAGATAGAGCAGTCGCTCAAGACTCAAGATCCAGATAGACCAATCTCAGCACAGCCTGGATTGACTACAGGAAAGCCTATGACTCACACATGGATCTGTGAATACTTGGCTCTCTACAATGTTAACAGGAAATTAAGAGCCTTCCTCAGAAACTCAATGGGGCTAGGGAGAACAACATTGGAAGTCAACTCAAGACAACTAGCACAAGTAACCATCAAATGCGGCATATACCAAGGTGATGCACTGTCCCCATTGCTGTTCTGCTTAGGATTGAAACCCCTCAGTCAGATAATTACAGAGTCTGGCTATGGATACAAGTTCAAGAGTGGAAGCACCATCCGTCACCTCCTGTACATGGATGACATCAAGCTGTATGCGAAAAACGAACGAGACATCAATTCACTGATCCATCTGATATGGATCTACACTGAAGACTTCGGGATGTCCTTCAGACTGGAGAAGTGTGGCTGGTTGGTAATATAGTGAGGCAAGGTAGTCAAGACTGATGAAGTGGAATTACTAGCAGGGCACATAGCAGATGTACAGACATGCTACTAGTACCTCGGCATCCCACAGGGATACAGTAACCATGATGAGGAGGCAAGGAAAGCAGCAACATCCAAATACCATCAAAGAGTAAGACAGGTCCTGAAGAGTCAGCTCAATGGGAAGAATAAAATCTGCTCCATCAATACGTATGCCCTTCCATTTATCAGATACACTGCTGGCATAGTGTGCAAGCCCAAAGAAGAGATGGAAGCTGCAGATGTGAAGATACGAAAGCTCCTCACAAAGCATGGAGGTCTCCACCCTAAGTCTAGTACCCAAAGATTGCATACCAATAGAAAGGACTGTGGTCGAGGCTTGATAAGCATCCAAGACACCATCACGGATGAAACAAGGAGTATCCAGGAATACATCCAAAAAATGGCACCAAAAGAGGAGATGCTGAGAGAAAGCCTAAGGCAGCAACAACAACAGATCTCAAAAGAATAACAGAAACATGAAGCACCATGGCAAGAAAAGCTGCTGCATGGGATGTACCATCGACAGATAATGGAGGTGGCTGACATGGATAAATCCTACCAATGGCTGGAGAAAGCTGGACTCAGAGACAGCACAGAGGCAGTTATCATAGGGGCACAAGAGCAAGCATGAAGTACCAGATCTATAGAAGCAGGAATCTACCATACAAGACAAGACTTTAGGTACAGACTGTGCAAAGAAACCTTAGAAACAGTCCAACACATAGTGGCATAATGCAAAATGCAAACAGGAACAGCATATACCAAACACCACAACCAAGTAGCTGGAATTGTATACAGGAACATCTGCACAGCATATGGGCTAAGTCCCCCTAAGTCCAGGTGGGAAACCCCAGAGAAAGAGATGGAGAATGAAAGTGCTAAAATCCTGTGGGACTTCAAGATCCAGAAGGATAAGCAGATGTTGGCTAACCAACCAGACATTGTGATAGTAGACAAGGATCAGAAGAAAGCAATGATAGATGTGGCAGTGCCAAGTGACTGCAACATCAGAAACAAGAAATATGAGAAGCTGGAGAAATACCAGGGCCTCAAAGGAGAACTGGAGAGGATGTAGAAGGTGCAGGCAACAGTGATTCCAGTGGTAAAAGTGTAAGGAGGAGAGCCAGCCTTGGCGTGCCTTGTCCGGGACAAGTCCAGAACCATCAGTGCTGTCACCCAAGTTGCAGGGGGTAGAGTTTAGTGCCCCGGAGAGACCTTTGAACTTGAGATCCGGGGGGTGTGAAGGGTAGAAGAGAGGAACAGGGACTCGGTTGGCAGGAATCTGCAGTGTGCGGAGGCAGAGTAAGAGCCGTCCTGCGCTGTACATTCAGGACAAGGTAGGCACAAGTCAGAGAGGCCTACGGAGACTTACCAGAGACTGTAGGAAGAGACTTCTCCTGAGATCCCTGGCATCCACTCGCGCAGTGTCACTGAGCATGAGTGAGCCCTCCCCATGACCAGACCACAGGGGGCGCAGTTCGAGACTCGATATCCCGGTCGTGAACAGAGTGCAACCGTTGAACGTATACTCTCCCGCCTGTATTAGCGTTGTGCCGACGCTTAAAAAGAAAGGACTGTCCTCTCTCCAGCGTGAATCATCGTGGAACCAGGACCCGCGAAAGAACATTCCAGGACCCCCGACGACACCGGAACCCAGGACTCATCTCAGACCAGGACGCCGCCGGATTCTTGAAGCGTTCAGGCCAGAATGCCACCGCTATCTTCACAGAGACGGATCCTCAACACCGCCGGACTGATAAGTTTGATACCTTTGGATTTTCCTTAACCCTTCATTGCCCCTGCTATACCTACGTCCACCAGACACAGTTTTATTATCCTTATTCCCCTCATTTACCCTCTCCCTGCGTGGAGTAACGCTGTTTCATTAAATCCCCCTGTAAACTCTTGTTCTGCCTCCGACTGTTACTGCATCCTGGTACCTGTTCACAATAGGAGCACTTAGAGCAGTGACCCTTAAGTTGAAAGAATGGCTACAACAGATCCCAGGAGCAACATCTGAACTCTCTGTTCTGAATAAAGCAATGCTGGGAACAACTAAGATCCTGCGCTGAGCCCTCAAACTCCCAGGCCTCTGGTAGAGGACCCGAGAATGAGAAAGGACAAAAAAGACCACCTCATCTGGGGGTTGAGAAGGAAGGGTAGCTTATATATATATATATTTTAATACTCGTAAGAGGTTGTACAGCAAGAAGAAATAAATGACACAGACCAATTACACTGTTTATTCCCTTTTGGTAGAATAGCTTACTGAATAGGGTCGATATCTAGACACTGAGTCATCTTCAAGATTTGTTCTACAGTGGTTCCACTTTTGTCTCTTCTACTTGCGGGCACATCGTTCTTCTCTTTATTTCCCTTTCTTCCACTGTTCTAGCCAGGAATCCTATTATGAAACAGATATTTATATTGGTTATATTATAATAACATGAGTGTTTTACCATCAAAGTTTTCTTTACCTTTGTATATCAACTCTGACATTCTGTCATGTGGTTCAGTTTGGCGCTCGCATTCAAAAAATTGACCTATTTTAACAATACCCCTGGTGTTTCCATATACATGTGGATACTCCTGAGGAAGATGTAACTCTGTACTTCGAAATGCTTTGACTAAATCATCAACTTTTTAACTTTTACTGGGATATAGGTCTCAATACTTTCAGTACCGCAGAAACTGTTCACTAATTCTTTTTCTTTGATGCTGTTCCATGTATCATTAATCATATCCAGATTGACTGTAATACATCCTGTCCAGGTGAACCTATAACAAGGTGTGTGTAAATTCAGAGTTTTTTATATTTTGACCTTTTTAGAGTTACAGTCACAAAAAAAATCTAATTATGGGCTCCCCCACCAGATTGTATGCCCTGTTGCCTCCAGCCCTCATGCCATATTGTAAAACAATGTACTGTAAGTGTGGCTCACTTGTCCTGACTTCAGCGCTAAGCTCTGCATCTTTTTTCTTCTATAGATGGCTTCCTCTGCTCTAGTGACTGTTGGGTAACCATTGTAACCTGCCACACACCTCTAATGTCACTCACTAGACCTTTTTAGGCTGACATAAGTGGTGATTTGCTGCCTGAGTATTTAGGTAGTGCGGTGTCAATGCTGGCTTCCATGTTTCTTAACTCCATGTTCCTTCCTGTGACACTATGCTAATCCAGCGGCGCCTAATCGCTGGGGTCCACTACACATCCTACAAAGTATGTCTTCAGACATATTCATCTCTGCCAAACACACTTGGTTCTATTGTTCAATGGTGCCTGTCTGGACACTCAGTTCTGGTGTTACTAGGTGTCTGTCTATGTACTCTTCTACTGTTCCATTGTGTCTGCCAGCATACTAGGCTCTGCTGCTCTGTGGTTCCTGTCGGTACCCTCAGCACTGCTGTTTCATGCTGTTCCATGTGCTATTTAGCATATCCATATCCAAATGTTCCACTACTTGTTGTGCTTATCTAACTCAATTTTTACACATGCTGTCCAGCATATCGAGTTCACATGCTCTTCACCGCTCCAGATCCAGATCGACTGTCACACATCTTGTCCAGCATATCTTGCTCCACTGTTCCACAGGCCGTACAACAAATCAGCTCCCTTATTCCATGCTACACTAGTTGTTGACCTGCATATCCAACCTTGCAGCACCAATACCTATTGTCCGTGCTGCTCATCCAAACCTACAGCTTAAAGGATCCACCTCAATAGTCGAGCCATAATACTAAGGTTACAATCTACCTAACATCTCTTACAAAACCAATCCTTTTTATCCATTATTTTTTTAAATTGCAGAGTGTTGCCTTCTCTTTCAATCTTATCACACCTTATCATTTTGTGCAAAGTGGGTCAGTCAGTCTTCCCAATTTTGACATAAGAAATTAACTCTTATGCATTCATAACTCAAATTATACTTTGATCTCTGAAGTTATTATCATACTGTGATCTCAAAAGACAACGCGGTGGTTCAGTGGTGAGCACTGTTGCTTTGCAGTGCTGGGGACATCAATCCAGATCCCACCAGAGGCAACATCTACTAGGGGTTTGTATGTCCTCCCAGTGTGCAGGTACTCTGGTTTCCTTCCACACTCCAAAAGCATACTTTTGTTCAAATTCACACATGTTTGAGTACAGACTCGACAACTGGCAGGCATATACTGGTGAGCAAAAAGGTAACACTGTTTTGAACTTTTGACTTTCAGGCTCCATATTTCACCATCCACTACTTCTTTGCAAAAAATCTTTGTAGATGTACTTCTTGTTTCATACAACATGTAACACAGACTTGTGGATAAAGCAATAAAGCACAACTATTAATAATAAGATTAAGGGGGTTGTCCAGCTTTGGGATGCAATCTGCAGCTGATGTAGGGGGCTGCAGAATTGTGAATCCTGATTGATTCTCTGGTGCTGGCGCCAAGACCGGGAGGTCATGTGACCCCCCAAATTTGCTTACCTCCTGCCACATTCTGACTAGATGTGTCCGGCCTCGCTCAATACATTTGCATTGAACGAGGCCACACACATGTATTCGGCACGTATCTGTGTGTATGCAAATTGCATCCTTGTGGTCACACCCCTACCGCTCCCAGCGCCTGCACCGGAGAGTTACTGTGAGGGTTCACAAGTCTACAATCACATAGAATGACTACAGACTTGTAGCCTACAGTCAGACAATCCCTTTAAGTGAAAGTTGGCGCTTCCTATAGGTCCATAGGATAGTGAAGAAAAGCAGAAACTTATCTTTCCTTATGGTGTAATAGTCATCCCTGTCACAGCTGTCAATTAACATTCTTAAGAACAGCAGCCTTTCTGTCAAGTGGCCTACTGCTAGCCCTGACAAATCCTTTAACAATCCCCTAGTCACTCTATTTTCTCTTCTTTTTTTAATTGGATTAGGGCTGGATGGTGATGCAAACATTTTTATGGAATAAATTGCTTTTTTTTCAATCTTTTTTAAGCCACAAGAATTTGTCAGAATTATAGTGAAGACAACATATTGAATATATTTATTCCATGTGATGTACAGTAACATTAAGTTGGTAGTTTGCAATAAATAAAAGGTGTAGGTCTGATGTTTTCAGTAATACTTTTTTCTCACTGTAAACTGAGCATCCATCCAATTGTCAGTATGTTTAAATATATTTAAAATATGTTGTGAACAATACGTAAAAACAAATAATAGTCTAGACACCCTAAACCACTCAAGAGAGGGATTTCTAAGGGACATTACTTACGAGTGCGACATAATTGTACAAATGAAGGAGCCTTTGAAGAACAAGCCAGAGAACTGAGATTCCTCCAAAGAGGATACTCTAAAAAAAAATTCTAAGGGAAGTGTTGAAAGAGGTGAAATCTAGGCACAGGGTAGAACAACTATCCCCTGGTATAAAACCACAGACAGAAGCTTTAACTAGATATACAGTGGCTAGTGAAAGTATTCATCCCCCTTGGTCTTTTACCTATTTTGTTACATTACAACCTGTGTTTAAATATTTTTGTAATCCGATTTGTGCGTGATGCATCAGCACTAAATAGTCTAAGATGGTGAAATGAAGTGAGAAAAATATAGGCTAAAATTCAATTTATGGAATAAAGTAATAAAAAATTGGCATGTGCATATGTATTCACCCCTATCGCAATGAAGCCCCTAAAAAATTCTGGTGCAAGCAATTACCTTCATAAGTCATATGCTTAGTGAATGGAAGTCCACCTGTGTGCAATTTAAGTATCATGTGGTCTGTCAGTATATACATACCTTAACTGAAAGGTCACAGAGGCTGCAACGCCATTAAGCAAGAGGCACCACTAACCAAACAACACCATGAAGACCAAGGAGATCTCCAAACAAGGAAACAGGAACAAAGTTGTTGAGAAGTACAAGTCAGGGTTGGGTTATAAACAAATATCCCAATCTCTGATCATCCCCTGGAGCACCACCAAATCCATTATCATCAACCTGAAAGAACATGGTACTGCAACAAACCTGGCAAGAGAGGTCCACCCACCAAAACTCTCAACTCAGGCCACGAGAGCAATAATCAGACAGGCCGTTTCGAGACCAAAGGAACCCTGAAGTAGCAGAGTTCACAAGCAGAGACTGAAGTATCTGTCCATACAATCACAATAAGCCATACACTCTATAGATGTGGCCTTTATGGAAGAGTGGGCATAAAAAAGCCTTTACTTACACAAAAAGGCTCTTTTTTAGTTTGTCAAAAGATATATGGGAGACTCCCCAAATATATGGAGGAAGGTGCACTGGTCAGATGAGACCAAAATTAAACTTTTTGGCCACCAAGGTAAACGCTATGTTTGGCTCCAAATCAATACAGTTCATCACCCTAATAATACTATTCCCACAGTGAAACATGGTGGTGGCAGCATCATGCTGTGGGGATATTTTTCAACAGCAGGTACACAGGGATATTCTTAAACAATACCTGTTTCTGTCTGTCAGTGATTTGAGACTGGGAAGAAGGTTCACCTTCCAACAAGACAATGACCCAAAGCATACTGCTAAAGCAACACTCAAGTGGTTTAAGGGGAAACGTGTAAATGTTTTGGAGCGGCCTAGACAGTGCCAAGACCTTAATCCAATTGAGAATCTGTGGTCAGACTTGGAGATTGCTGTTTCCCAGTGGAAATCATCTAACTTGAAGGAGCTGGAGCAGTTTTGCTTTGAGGAATGGGCAAAAATCCCAGTGGCAAGATGTGAAAAGCTCATAGAGACTTATCAAAAGCAACTTGCAGCTGTAATTGCTGCAAAAGGAGGCTCTACAAAGTTCTGACTTTAGGGGGGTGAATAGTTATGCACACTGAAGTTTTCAGTTATTTTGTCCTATTTTTTGTTTGCTTCACAATAAAAAGAAAACCAAATGTTCACATATGTAGGCATGTTCTTTACATGAACTAATGGAAACGCTTTCACATTCCAGGTTGAGAGGTAGCAAAACACAAAAAATGCCACCGGAGGTGAATACCGCATTGTATTACTATTTTTTCTCATGGAGCACACAAAATCAGATCCATCCTTGTAAAAAACTGGCCCATCCTGAAGACGGTCAGTGACATCAGTGGTCATTTGGACTCATATCTCCAAATCATATATAGGGGCTTCTTACAAAATTAGAATATCATCAAGAAGTTAATTTCAGTTCTTCAATACAAAAGGTGAAACTCATATACTGTACAGTCATTACAAACAAAGTGTTCTATTTTAAGTGTTTATTTCTGTGTTATAGTTGATGATTATGGCCTACAGCCAATGAAAACCCAAAAGTCATCATCTCAGTAAATTAGAATACTTTATAACACCAACTTGAAAAATGATTTTAAAATCCAAAATGTTGGCCTACTGAAATGTATGTTCAGCAAATGCTCTCAATACTTGGTTGAGGATCCTTTTGCATAAATTACTGCATCAATGTGGCATGGCACGAAGGTGTGGTGCCTCTGAGGGTCCAGTCACCACAGAGGTACTGCACCTCAGCCAGAGATGTGGTACTCCGCTCTTAGGTAAGGAGGGGGCACTACCCGAGACCCACACTAGCATCCAACACCACACCACTGCAGGCCAGGGGATCTGGGCAAACCCTATTGAGGGTGGGTCCCATCTCAGGCTGGAGGGGGAACTAGGTAGAGGGTGTGGGTGCAGAGAGTGTCAGTTGTGAGGAGTTGTCATGGAAACAAGAGGGAGTAGTTAGTCAGTCAGTTAGTGAGTTGTTGGGGAGGAGTGGATGAGAGCAGGCGTGAAGGAAGAAGCTCCTGAGAGAGAAGGGGTCCTAGGGGCCAGGGAAGTGAGGGATCCACCCGTGGCACCCAAATCCATAGTTGGGTGGAAGCACCAGGTCGCAGTGGGGGACCGGCCCCAGACTAGTGGAGGAACTACAAGTCTCAGGTAGCAAACGGGAGGCTGTAGTATCTGCATGTGCAACAGCCAAATCCACACACATTCGCTGAAAATGCAGCTACATAGGGTCAAGGCGGCCAAGAGGATGTCGTCTGACAGGACCCGAGGCTGCTGGCTTGGGACACTGTGTGCGAGGCGCAGGGCAGGAGGGTGAAGCAGCACAGAGAGACGGCCAGGGAAGGTACACAAGAAAGGGAGTCTCGGAAAAGTGCACCCAAATTACCTGAGAGCTGGCTGGACCACAGACCCGGAGGACACAGCACCCGGCTGGAGACTGTAACCATCAGACTGTGAGTAAAAGTGTGAAGACTGCACCCTGCTGTGTTCTCTATGTTATTTGCTGCGTCACCTGCCCTGCACTGTACTACAGTTCATCATTGACTTTAACACTTTAACTGCCCTGGAGCCTAGCTCTACCTGAGGAGAGCTGTAACATCTCTTCTGCATTACCAACTGCCCCAGTGGACCTGAACCGCAGCGTTGGCCAATTCTCTATTGCCGAATACCACAAGTGGCGTCACGAACTAATCACCTATAGACTTTATTCCCCTTCATTTCAATTTCATTGGACGCCCAGGGCCACGGACCGGGTCTCAGCTGCAGTGACAACCCCCCCAAAGAACCATCTGACCCGGCCCGAGCACCCCGCGGCCCTGGCAGGTGCTCCAAAGGCGGTCAGCCTGTGGCACTGCGGAGGTGTTATGGAAGCCCAGGTTGCTTTGACAGCAGCCTTCAGCTCATCTGCATTGTTAGGTCTGGTGTCTCTCATCTTCCTCTTGACAATACCCCATAGATTCTTTATGGGGTTAAGGTCAGGCGAGTTTGCTGGCCAATCAAGCACAGTGATACTGTTGTTTTTAAACCAGGTATTGGTACTTTTGGCAGTGTGGACAGGTGCCAAGTCCTGCTAGAGAATGAAATTTCTCCAAAAAGCTTGTCGGCAGAGGGAAGCATGAAGTGCTCTAAAACTTCCTGGTAGATGGCTGTGCTGAATTTGGTCTTGATAAAACACAGTGGACCTACACCAACACATGACATGGCTCCCCAAACCATCAATGATTGTGGAAACTTCACACTAGACCTCCAGCAGCTTGGATTGTGTGCCTCTCCACTCATCCATCAGGTTCTAGGACCTTGATTTCCAAGTGAAATGCAAAATGAACTTTCATCTGAAGACACCTTGAACCACTGAGCAACAGTCCAGTTCTTTTTCTCCTTGTTACGGCTAAATTCTCTCCTTAATGAGTGAGCGTTTAGCCATAACAGGCAAAAGACAGTAAATAGTGCACACAGACATGTACCTAAACAACAAGATAGCTAAGTAGTATAAGTATAACATGGCCCTCGGGAACATATGTAAATACTTAAGGTGGGATTTATGAAAGTGTGCTGGAGCTCACAGACACAAATCTGCTGGCGACCTCTGGCGTGGAACTCCTCTTCACACTTTCTGACTCTTCTGCTCTGGCTACACTTATAACAGCCTTGTACGGCTTAGGACATAACAGTGGGGTTCATGTGGCATCAGTCCTTAATTATTTTTAAGAGGATGATAGAACCATATTTCAACACTGTTTTATGTCTTTCTTGTACACCGGTGGCCAAAACCGCTCACGTTATTCTATTTGTAGGTTAATTAGTGGTGAAAATATGTTCTTATTATATGCGTCCATTCTGCTGCACCCTATCATCTTATTTGTATGGACAGCAGTTGCTCGGCACTGGTGGTTATAGTTATATTTACTACTAGATGGTGGCCCGATTCTAATGCATCTGGTATTCTAGAATATGTATGTAGTTTATTTATGAAGTTTTCAGAATAATGCAATTTACACACAGGATTCGGCCGGCCGGGCGCGACCAATTGGCGATGCGTGGTTCAAATCCCACGCCAATTCGCGGCAGGACTGCATCTGTCGCTGATTGTTCGTGGCCGGCAGTGACCAATCAGTGAAGCCAGGGCCTGCTCCAGGTTTCTGAGGGCCCCGGGTGAAAGAGTCTCAGTGGGCCCCCCTCTTTAACACATACCATGATTCATGATGCACAGATACAGCAGAGAAATATAACACAGCCCACGTAGCATATAACACAGCCCACGTAGCATATAGCACAGCCACATAGCATATAGCACAGGCCACGTAGTATATAGCACAGGCCACGTAGCATATAACACAGCCCACGTAGCATATAGCACAGCCACGTAGCATATAATACAGCCATGTAGCATATAACAGCCCATGTAGCATATAACACAGCCCACATAGTATATAGCACAGCCACGTAGTATATAGCACAGCCACGTAGTATATAGCACAGCCCATGTAGTATATAGCACAGCCCGCGCAGTGTATAACACAGCCCACGTAGTATATAGCACAGCCCACGTAGTATATAACACAGCCAACGTAGTATATAACACAGGCCACATAGTATATAACAGCCACATAGTATATAGTACAGCCACGTAGTATATTGCCCAGCCACGTATATTGCACAGCTACGTAGTATATAGCACAGCCCATGAAGTATATAACACAGCTACGTAGTATATAGCACAGCCCACGTAGTATATAGCACAGCTCACGCAGTGTAAAACAGCCACGTAGTATATTGCCCAGCCACGTAATATATTGCACAGCCACGTAGTATATAGCACAGCCCACGTAGTATATAGCACAGAGACATAGTATATAACACAGCCCATGCAGTATATAACACAGCCCATGCAGTATATAACACAGCCCATGTAGTATCTAACACAGCCCATGTAGTATATAGCAATGTGGGCACCATATCTGTTGTGAATTTGGATTCTGGGCTCCCCCGGTGGCTACTGGTGGAATTGAACTGGTGTTTTCATCTTCTCTGTTCACCTGTTCCCATCAAGATGTGGGAGTCGCTATATAACCTTGCTGCTCTGTTAGTTGCTTGCCGGTCAACAATGTTATCAGAAGCCTCTCTGTGCTTGTTCCTGCTCCTAGACAACTACTAGATAAGTTGGACTCTTGTCCATGTTTGTTTTTGCATTTTTGTTCCAGTTCACAGCTGTAGTTTCGTTACTGTGTCTGGAAAGCTCTTGTGAACAGGAATTGCCACTCTGGTGTTATGAGTTAATGCCAGAGTTTTAAAGTAATTCCTGGATGGTATTTTGATAGGGTTTTCAGCTGACCATGAAAGTGTCCTTTCTGTCTTCTGCTATGTAGTAAGTGGACCTCAAATTTGCTAAACCTATTTTCATACTACGTTTGTTATTTCATCTTAATTCACCGCCAATACATGTGGGGGGCCTCTGTCTCCTTTCGGGGTATTTCTCTAGAGGTGAGCTAGGACTAATATTTTCCTCTGCTAGCATTATTTAGTCCTCCGGCTGGTGCTGGGCATCTAGAATCAACGTAGGCATGCTACCCGGCCACTGCTAGTTGTGCGTTAGGTTTAGTTCATGGTCAGCTCAGTTCCCATCTTCCAAGAGCTAGTTCCTATATATGCTGATGCTATGTTCTCTTGCCATTGAGAACATGACAGTTTGACCGGCCCACAAAGTGTTAATTGTTTGGGCTGAAGCAGGAGAAAAAGAAGTGTTTAAGGGAATTTTTTTTTTTTTTTTTCCCCTCAGAGTTTTGCTGCCTAGCCCTTAATTGCTGTCTAGCTGCTTCTTACCTCCTCTTAACCCTTGAATGGCTCTGTGTCCACCTGTTTGTAATGGATCTTCAGAGTGTAACTGCAGGTTTGAATAATCTCGCCACGAAGGTACAAAATTTGCAAGACTTTGTGTGTCATGCACCTGTATCTGAGCCGAGAATTCCTTGGCCGGAATTTTTCTCGGGGAATAGATCTGGGTTTCAGAATTTTCGAAATAATTGCAAATTATTTTTGTCCCTGAAATTTCGCTCTGCCGGAGACCCTGCACAGCAGGTCAGGATTGTGATTTCCTTGCTCCGGGGCGACCCTCAAGACTGGGCTTTTTCATTGACACCAGGGGATCCTGCGTTGCTCAATGTGGATGCGTTTTTTCTGGCCTTGGGGTTGCTTTATGACGAACCTCATTTGGAGCTTCAGGCAGAAAAAACTTTGATGTCCCTATCTCAGGGGCAAGATGAAGCGGAAATTTACTGTCAAAGATTCCGTAAATGGTCTGTGCTTACTCAGTGGAATGAGTGCGCCCTGGCGGCGACTTTCAGAGAGGGTCTCTCTGATGCCATTAAGGATGTTATGGTGGGGTTCCCTGTGCCTGCGGGTCTGAATGAGTCCATGACAATGGCTATTCAGATCGATAGGCGTTTGCGGGAGCGCAAACCAGTGCACCATCTGGCGGTGTCCACTGAGAAGTCGCCAGAGAGTATGCAGTGTGATAGAATTCTGTCCCGAAGCGAGCGGCAGAATTTTAGACGGAAAAATGGGTTGTGTTTCTATTGTGGTGATTCTACTCATGTTATATCAGCATGCTCTAAGCGCACTAAAAAGCTTGATAAATCTGTTTCCATTTGCACCTTACCGTCTAAGTTTATTCTATCTGTGACCTTGATTTGCTCTTTGTCATCTATTACCACGGACGCCTATGTCGACTCTGGCGCCGCTTTGAGTCTTATGGATTGGTCCTTTGCCAAACGCTGTGGGTATGATTTAGAGCCTTTGGAGACTCTTATTCCTCTGAAGGGGATTGACTCCACCCCATTGGCTAATAATAAACCACAATACTGGACACAAGTAACTATGCGTATTAATCCGGATCACCAGGAGATTATTCGCTTTCTGGTGCTGTATAATCTACATGATGATTTGGTGCTAGGATTGCCTTGGCTGCAATCTCACAACCCAGTCCTCGACTGGAGAGCTATGTCTGTGTTGAGCTGGGGATGTAAGGGGGCTCATGGGGATGTACCTGTGGTTTCCATTTCATCATCTATTCCCTCTGAAATTCCTGAGTTCCTGTCTGACTATCGTGACGTCTTTGAAGAATCCAAGCTTGGTTCATTACCTCCGCACCGAGAGTGCGATTGTGCCATAGATTTAATCCCGGGTAGTAAATACCCAAAGGGTCGTTTATTTAATCTGTCTGTGCCTGAACATGCTGCTATGCGAGAATATATAAAGGAGTCCTTGGAAAAGGGACATATTCGTCCATCGTCATCTCCCTTAGGAGCCGGTTTTTTCTTTGTGTCAAAAAAAGACGGCTCTTTGAGACCATGTATCGATTATCGGCTTTTGAATAAAATCACTGTAAAATATCAATACCCATTGCCGTTGCTGACTGATTTGTTTGCTCGCATAAAGGGGGCCAAGTGGTTCTCTAAGATTGACCTTCGTGGGGCGTATAATTTGGTGCGAATCAGACAGGGGGATGAGTGGAAAACCGCATTTAATACGCCCGAGGGCCACTTTGAGTATTTAGTGATGCCTTTTGGTCTTTCAAATGCTCCGTCAGTTTTCCAGTCCTTTATGCATGATATTTTTCGCGATTATTTGGATAAATTTATGATTGTGTATCTGGATGATATTCTGATTTTTTCGGATGACTGGGACTCTCATGTCCAGCAAGTCAGGAGGGTTTTCCAGGTTTTGCGGTCTAATTCTTTGTGTGTGAAGGGTTCTAAGTGTGTTTTTGGGGTACAGAGGATTTCCTTTTTGGGATATATTTTTTCTCCCTCTTCCATTGAAATGGATCCTGTCAAGGTTCAAGCTATTTGTGATTGGACGCAGCCCTCTTCTCTTAAGAGTCTTCAGAAATTTTTGGGCTTTGCTAACTTTTATCGTCGATTTATTGCTGGTTTTTCGGATATTGCTAAGCCATTGACCGATTTGACTAAGAAGGGTGCTGATGTTGCTGATTGGTCCCCTGACGCTGTGGAGGCCTTTCGGGAGCTTAAGCGCCGTTTTTCCTCTGCCCCTGTGTTGCGTCAGCCTGATGTTGCTCTACCTTTTCAGGTTGAGGTCGACGCTTCTGAGATCGGAGCTGGGGCAGTGTTGTCGCAGAAAAGTTCTGACTGCTCCGTGATGAGGCCTTGTGCCTTCTTTTCCCGTAAATTTTCGCCCGCTGAGCGGAATTATGATGTTGGGAATCGGGAGCTTTTGGCCATGAAGTGGGCTTTTGAGGAGTGGCGCCATTGGCTTGAGGGGGCCAGACATCAGGTGGTGGTATTGACTGACCACAAAAACTTGATTTATCTTGAGACCGCCAGGCGCCTGAATCCTAGACAGGCGCGCTGGTCATTATTTTTCTCTCGGTTTAATTTTGTGGTGTCATACCTACCGGGTTCTAAGAATGTTAAGGCGGATGCCCTTTCTAGGAGTTTTGAGCCTGACTCGCCTGGTAACTCTGAGCCCACAGGTATCCTTAAGGATGGAGTGGTATTGTCAGCCGTTTCTCCAGACCTGCGGCGGGCCTTGCAGGAGTTTCAGGCGGATAGACCGGATCGTTGCCCACCTGATAAACTGTTTGTTCCTGATGATTGGACCAGTAGAGTCATCTCTGAGGTTCATTCTTCTGCGTTGGCAGGTCATCCTGGCATTTTTGGTACCAGGGATTTGGTGGCAAGGTCCTTCTGGTGGCCTTCCCTGTCACGAGATGTGCGAGGCTTTGTGCAGTCTTGTGACGTTTGTGCTCGGGCCAAGCCTTGTTGCTCTCGGGCTAGTGGATTATTGTTGCCCTTGCCCATTCCTAAGAGGCCTTGGACGCACATCTCGATGGATTTTATTTCAGATCTGCCTGTTTCTCAGAAGATGTCTGTCATCTGGGTGGTGTGTGACCGTTTCTCTAAGATGGTCCATTTGGTTCCTCTGCCCAAGTTGCCTTCTTCTTCCGAGTTGGTTCCTCTGTTTTTTCAAAATGTTGTTCGTTTGCATGGTATTCCTGAGAATATCATTTCTGACAGAGGGACCCAATTCGTGTCTAGATTTTGGCGGGCATTCTGTGCTAGGATGGGCATAGATTTATCTTTTTCGTCCGCTTTCCATCCTCAGACGAATGGCCAGACCGAGCGGACTAATCAGACCCTGGAGACATATCTGAGGTGTTTTGTGTCTGCTGACCAGGATGATTGGGTTGCTTTTTTGCCATTGGCAGAGTTCGCTCTCAATAATCGGGCCAGCTCTGCCACTTTGGTGTCCCCGTTTTTCTGTAATTCGGGGTTTCATCCTCGATTTTCCTCTGGTCAGGTGGAATCTTCGGATTGTCCTGGAGTGGATGCTGTGGTGGAGAGATTGCATCAGATCTGGGGGCAGGTGGTGGACAATTTGAGGTTGTCCCAGGAGAAGACTCAGCTTTTTGCCAACCGCCACCGTCGTGTTGGTCCTCGGCTTTGTGTTGGGGATTTGGTGTGGTTGTCTTCTCGTTTTGTCCCTATGAGGGTCTCTTCTCCTAAGTTTAAGCCTCGGTTCATCGGCCCGTATAAGATATTGGAGATTCTTAACCCTGTTTCCTTCCGTTTGGACCTCCCTGCATCCTTCTCTATTCATAACGTTTTTCATCGGTCATTATTGCGCAGGTATGAGGTACCGGTTGTGCCTTCCATTGGGCCTCCTGCTCCGGTGTTGGTTGAGGGTGAGTTGGAGTACGTTGTGGAGAAAATCTTAGACTCTCGTGTTTCCAGACGGAGACTCCAGTATCTGGTCAAGTGGAAGGGATACGGCCAGGAGGATAATTCTTGGGTGAATGCATCTGATGTTCATGCCTCTGATCTGGTTCGTGCCTTTCATAGGGCCCATCCTGATCGCCCTGGTGGTTCTGGTGAGGGTTCGGTGCCCCCTCCTTGAGGGGGGGGTACTGTTGTGAATTTGGATTCTGGGCTCCCCCGGTGGCTACTGGTGGAATTGAACTGGTGTTTTCATCTTCTCTGTTCACCTGTTCCCATCAAGATGTGGGAGTCGCTATATAACCTTGCTGCTCTGTTAGTTGCTTGCCGGTCAACAATGTTATCAGAAGCCTCTCTGTGCTTGTTCCTGCTCCTAGACAACTACTAGATAAGTTGGACTCTTGTCCATGTTTGTTTTTGCATTTTTGTTCCAGTTCACAGCTGTAGTTTCGTTACTGTGTCTGGAAAGCTCTTGTGAACAGGAATTGCCACTCTGGTGTTATGAGTTAATGCCAGAGTTTTAAAGTAATTCCTGGATGGTATTTTGATAGGGTTTTCAGCTGACCATGAAAGTGTCCTTTCTGTCTTCTGCTATGTAGTAAGTGGACCTCAAATTTGCTAAACCTATTTTCATACTACGTTTGTTATTTCATCTTAATTCACCGCCAATACATGTGGGGGGCCTCTGTCTCCTTTCGGGGTATTTCTCTAGAGGTGAGCTAGGACTAATATTTTCCTCTGCTAGCATTATTTAGTCCTCCGGCTGGTGCTGGGCATCTAGAATCAACGTAGGCATGCTACCCAGCCACTGCTAGTTGTGCGTTAGGTTTAGTTCATGGTCAGCTCAGTTCCCATCTTCCAAGAGCTAGTTCCTATATATGCTGATGCTATGTTCTCTTGCCATTGAGAACATGACACATATCCCTGTTAAAAAAATAATTAAAATAAAAAATAGTTATATACTCACTTTCCGGCGGCCCCGGGATCCAGGCCATGAGTTTAGCGATGCTCCTTGCGACGCTCCAGTCCCATGAATGCATTGCGGTCTCACGAGATGATGACGTAGCGGTCTCACGAAACCTCTACGTCATCATCTCGCGAGACCGCAATGCATGGACCGGAGCGTCGCGAAGAGCGGGAAAGGCGCCGGAAGGTGAGAATATAATGATTTTTTATTTTTTTTATTATTTTTAACATTAGATCTTTTTATTATTGATGCTGCATAGGCAGCATCAATAGTAAAAAGTTGGTCACACAGGGTTAATAGCAGCATTAACGGACTGCATTACACTGCGGCATAATGCGGTGTAACACAGCCATTAACTCTGTGTGAGCGTTGACTGGAGGGGAGTATGGAGGGGGCATTGACGGAGAGTAGGAAGGGGAGAATTCACTGTGCCCGTCGCTGATTTGTCAATCAACCAATCAGCAACACGGGATTTCCGTTACAGACAGACAGAAAGATGGAAATACCCCTTAGACGATTATATAGATAGATTGACCACAATTTTATCGAAAGTTTTATCTAGGTTATTCCCATATAATAACCTTGCAGTTATTAGTATTAACCGTCATTTGCCTCTTCTCAGCCTAAGATTCTATCTTATGTAGACCTGTTTGTAAGGGTTGGAGTCTCAAAAAAGGACTTTAGTCTCTAACAGAGGTGGAATTATCAGTGCAGATGGAGCTTTTAGCTAAGGTGGTGCTACCAATGAAGCAGAGCGTATACATTTAAAGGGATCAGTCAGATACTCTTACCCTAAAAAAAATAATGGTGTAGCCTTTTAAAACATAAGTTGATTCCTTTATGACCCCCAAAAGTGCTGCTCCATTAATGAAAAATCATGTATTGAAGTTGGTAGATGCTGTGACGAGAAAAAAAAACAGAATTGCAGTTCCTAAAAAAGTGCAATAATATTCATCAAAATGTTGTATTTACCCCAAAACTGGTAACAATAAAACCATCAGTTTGTTACAGCTCAAGCAACAGAAATATAAAAATGCTATAGGTTTCAGAAAATGGAGACCCAAAACAAAATGTTTAATTTATTTATTTTTTTGCAAATTTCAGAATTTTTTTCTCTCTGTAAATAAAAATACCATGTGAGATTGGTATCACCATACTAAAACCCCTTAACACAAACAGGTGACGCGTTTCGAAAGTAAACATCCTTATCTATTAGCTATGAATAAGGAAGTTTACTTCTGAAATGGGTCAGCTGTTTGATGATCTGTGATCAGTGGTTTTAGCAAGTGTGGAATAATGCTACAATAAACACAGACTTTTCTCAAGAAGGATGCAGTGCTGGCTTTTCTCTTACTGGATTATATTGGCAAGTTATGCTCCAGCTGTGAGTACCCTGGAGGAACCCAATACAGATGTGGTGAACTGTTGGTTTTCTTATGTTAGAAAAATAAAAAAATTTATGGCTTTTGAATAAAGGGGAGGAAAATAAAAGTTCAGAAACAAAGATTCTATTAAAATCCGTGGATAAAGTGCTTGTGCGTACTTGATTAGTGCAATGTAACTTCTTTCACCGCAGGATTTCACAGAGCGAGATAGATTATGGTCCTTCGGGCGCTCCATAGCCAGTCACATGTAGCCTCACGTGATCGTGACGTCACACAAGGTCCTGCAGTTTCCTGCACTTTGTTGGTTACACGCCGGCTTCGTTATTGCCTGCTCGCGGTATTGTCCTAATACAGGGGCAGCTGTCACCAGCCGGGATGGCGCCCCCACCATCAAGGAATCTATCTCGCTCTGTGAAATCCTGCGGTGAAAGAAGTTACATCGCACTAATCAAGTACGCACAAGCACTTTATCCACGGATTGCTAGGACCTTCTCCAATTGGGACCATCATCCCTGCGCTATCTTTTTATGTACAGGTAATTTAATGTCTATTTTTTATGGTGGTACACACACTTTGCCAAATGGTATATTCCACTTAATATTTTAATAGGAACTTTTGCTACAATCGGTCTTTTAGTGCAAATATAAACCTTTTATATATATTTATCTAAAACCGGACAAAAAAGAGCGGTATTGTTTTTTTATTTGCAGCAAAGATCCGAGACTCAGTGTAGCGCCTTGGGCTATATATATTTTACATATTTTATATATCACATATATTATATATATTTTTTATATTTAATACAGAAACAACGATTGTCTGCCGAGGAATGGAGTTAAAAGAGGATAACTACGTAAATAAAGATTGCCATAAATTGTTACACAATTTCTACTCTGCTTTTGAGTCAATCGGGCTCGTTACTAAAGCGGCATACTGGATATCGAAGGGCAGTCATGCTCATTATCAAATACACATCTACTTGAGGCCAATCATGCGTTTTAGCGAAAGGACATATATGGGGGTCAATTGTGCTCTATATTGTGTTTTTGACACCATCACGGCAAACAATATGCATGCTTTTTATAAAGACTTAAAATGGTTTATTTTGCTAATTTTTTCCATTATTGCCATAGACTGTCAGTTCCAATATGTGATTATATATAATATATATAAGGTTAAGGAATATAAGGTTATAACAAAATTGTGTTCCAGATTTTCTTTGACTAACTCAGAAAATCTATGCTTTTTCCTACTGGCTTCATCAAGTAAAAAAACTAGAAAATATTTAGCTTTTAAATATTTTGATAATCCGTAAGAACTTCAACATTTCAGAAGTACTCCGGTCATTGTTTCCATTCTTTAATTTCTGAAAGAAACGAAATCCTAGAAAGGAGAATTATTTTTGGCCCGATTATAGACAATTAAAATAAATGTGGTAGAATATATAAAATGTTATATTGATGTAAAGCTTTGGAAGTGCACAGAATAATTTGACATCTATTGTTTTAGACAATTTAGAAGAAAAGTTGTCTTGGCATAAAGTTTTTAAATTAGGTCAATTATAAATTGTAACCATTTTTTACAATTATTCAATGTTATCTTGAGGGTTCAACAGAACTTTCAGTTTCTGAAATATATTAAAATATATAAAGTAATATTATGCAATCCTTTGAAATATATCGAGTTTTATCTTTTTATTAATTTTCATAAGCTTGAGCAAAACGTTTTTGTTTAGATCGTAGCTTGTACTTTTCTGTGTCATTATTTCCATAGAAGTTTCTGTAAATCCCATTCACTTTATGGGGAGTTATGAAAACAGTGTGGCTCAGCCACGCTCAACTGTTTCCATAGGCCTACTTCCTATGACTGGCTGGTGGATGCGGTTATTTCTGTCTCAGCCATAAATGGTTGAGATGGGAATAACATTTTTAAACTTACTTAGCAATTACTTCACTTATAAAAAAGGGGTGAATGTGTGATGGCTTTATCTGGGGAGTAATATTTTTTAATGAAAGCATTTATGCTTCAATAAAGACTCTAAATTATTTGTTGCATTTCTCTCCTAAACGGTGTTCTAACTTGCCATTTATAATCAGTGATTTAACATTACTAGATTATGATTTTTACCTTCAGTCATTGTGTAATTCCAAACTTCATATTAACTGTGATTCAAAACCATTTTTCAAGTATTCATTCAATAAGCCATAATAATCTAGCAACGTTGAGAGTAAATCAGATTTTTGCTGCCTCATCTGAGAGCAGCATGATGTAGCGAAAGAGAAGCTGAATCCAGCGATTTATCTCTTAGTTTACTGGGTTCAGCAATTGTGACACAATGAGAGCTTTTAGATTTAGCAACACAGCAAAGCTGAGAAAGCTAACCCTGCCCACACCAGGCTCTGCATGCACAAAGTCCATAGACAGTGCTTTTAGATTTGACAATACAGCAGAGCTGAAAAAGCTAACCTCACCCACACCAGGCTCTGCATGCACAAAGTCCATACTGTCGTGCTTTGTTGCCGGACTAGTCTGGCAATGTTAATCCTATACAGAATTATTTATTAGCTGGCATTTAATACAAATAATAATTCCCGGATAACTAGAGTTTCAGAACGTCTCCTTTTTAAAATACACAATATGTTCATCGTTTCCTTTGTGCTGCAATATGAGTAAAAGGTAAACCCCAAATCAACAACATTTGTCATGTTTTATATACTGAACCTTTAATATCTGAGAAAGAATGATTAAGTGTGGCCAAGTATTAGAAAGAATTAAACGTTTTTCTTAAGAAAGAGACATAGAGAAGAGACATGATCTTTCTGTGCCTCTTTTAGGATTTTAAAAGCTTTCAGATGTGCAGATGACAATGATTGATGAGCACTTATTTTAGTTTGTATGGCTTTTAGTTGTTGTGCCGTTATAGCTCACTTTGCCAGTAATGCACAATTTACTAAGAGATGCCCAGTGGAAATTATGAGGAATCACCGAGTAACCATCAGTAAAAATAAGTCAGCTTTTGCTATTTCTTTTTGCCTTCTCTAGCTATTATCCTTCTGGTCATACCTGTGGAGAGTCAGTATTCACAATATTCAGAATTATATAGCAATGTTTTGGATTCTAATTGGTCTCAATTTGTCCAAATTCACAGAACAAAAACTCATATGTGAATAATATAATTTGTCAGTTAATCTGGGCCCAAAACAACACAGCTTGTACAAAAAAGGCTGATGTCTGAGATATAAATGGTCAGTTATTCTGGGTGAAAAACAGTCCAATTCAGGCTGCTTTCACACTAGCGTCGGTACGGGGCCGTCGCACTGCGTCGGCCCGACGTACCGACGCATACTGTGAAAATAATGCCCGACGTGGGCAGCGGAAGCAGTCTTATGATGCTTCTGCTCAGGGCCGGCTCCAGGTTTTTGAGGGCCTCGGGCGAAAGAGTCTCAGTGGGCCCCCCTTTAACACATACCACAATTCATGATCGCATATAAACACAGCCATGTAGTATATAACACAGCCCACGTAGTATATAGCACAGCCACGTAGCATATAACACAGCCATGTAGCATATAACAGCCCACATAGTATATAACATGGCCCACGTAGTATATAGCACAGCCATGTAGTATATAGAACAGCCATGTAGTATATAGAACAGTCAGGTAGTATATAGCACAGACATGTAATATACAGCCCAGCCCCCCTCCCCCCAAGAATGGCCCATAGTCCAGTACTCACTGTTAGTTACAAAAAACCCACTCCTCACCTCTCAATGTTCCCGCGCCACGCTGCTCCCTCCCTGCTCCGGTGTCGGCGGCTGCCGCTGCACTGCCTGGCACACAGCGAGTGCGCGATGACATCATCGCGCACCCACAGCGGCAGTGTCAGAGGCAGAGTGGGGAATGATGGGAGAGGGAGCATCAGGTGACGCTCTCTCCTCCATCATTTGCTTTGAACTTTACCGGCAGACACCGGTAACGTTCAAAGCGGCGGCGGGGGAGTTGGCGCTTGCGACAGGTGGCCCCCCAGCCTCACAGGGGCCCCATAGCAGCTGCGTGATGTGCCGCTAGCTGAGGGCCCCTGGGGGAGCGGAGGCCCTAGGCACTGGCAGCTGCCTACCCATAATGCCGGCCCTGAATGGGCCCCCCTGTCTCGCCAGGGCCCCGGCACTTGCCCGGGTACACCAAGTGCTGACGCCGGCCCTGCTTCCGCTGCCCCATTGCAAGGTCTGGGGAGGAGGGGGCGGAGTTTCGGCCGCACATGCGCGGTCGAAAATGGCGGTCTCGACGCACAAAAAAAGTTACATGTAACTTTTTTTGTGGCAGCGGTGCGCCAAAACACGACGCAACCGTCGCACGACGGTTGCGACGTGTGGCAATATGTCGCAATGCGTCGGTAATGTTAGTCTATGGGGAAAAAACGCATCCTGCAGACAGCTTTGCAGGATGCGTTTTTTCTCCTGAACGACGCATTGCAACGTATTGCAAACGACGCTAGTGTGAAAGTAGCCTAACACACAAAAATGACTGAGGTGTATTGCAGGATGTACAAACTGGCCTGGGCTAAGTATTTCACTTTGAGCTGATACTTTGTCATCCCCTTCCTCTTGACTCAGTCTATTCTTTACTGGCAGTGTATCTCTAACTCTCTTCCAAATCTTTATTTTACGTAAATCCAGGTTGTGCTTTATGGAATCAGAGTCCCTGTCTGACTGTTAAATAACTTTTAGCCTCTTCCTTCTTCTTTTATACGCAGTACCCCCCTACTCTATCATCTTCTGTCCCACAGTGCGTGCATGCACTTCATTTGCAAGTGGTCACTGTGTAGGTATCATAAAATGGTCAATGTAAGTGTGGGGAACAACAGTTAGTGGAGTTTGACTTTTCATAGAAGGAGAGGCTAAGACCCCTGTAACTGATCTGCACTACCGATGGCTGGAGCTGCAGGACATTATGTGGTAGGCTGAGGGAGTAGCCAATCAGTATTTCATCCTAGTTCTTGTCTGCCCATGAAATAATCACCAATGGCATGCAGAAGCACAACTTCCGCCATAGTGTGCACTATAAATAAAATGCTGCCAACAACAGAACTTATAATATAGTGAATACAAACACGGTAAATAAGAAAAACAGAAGATAGCGTCAATGGTCCTTATAAAGTTCCACCAGTTAGAATTACCTGCTTACTATACACAGGGCCGGCTCCAGGTTTTTGAGGGCCTCGGGCGAAAGAGTCTCAGTGGGCCCCCCCTTTAACACATACCACAATTCATGATCGCATATAAACACAGCCATGTAGTATATAACACAGCCCACGTAGTATATAGCACAGCCACGTAGCATATAACACAGCCATGTAGCATATAACAGCCCACATAGTATATAACATGGCCCACGTAGTATATAGCACAGCAATGTAGTATATAGAACAGCCATGTAGTATATAGAACAGTCAGGTAGTATATAGCACAGACATGTAATATACAGCCCAGCCCCCCTCCCCCCAAGAATGGCCCATAGTCCAGTACTCACTGTTAGTTACAAAAAACCCACTCCTCACCTCTCAATGTTCCCGCGCCACGCTGCTCCCTCCCTGCTCCGGTGTCGGCGGCTGCCGCTGCACTGCCTGGCACACAGCGAGTGCGCGATGACATCATCGCGCACCCACAGCGGCAGTGTCAGAGGCAGAGTGGGGAATGATGGGAGAGGGAGCGTCAGGTGACGCTCTCTCCTCCATCATTTGCTTTGAACTTTACCGGCAGACACCGGTAACGTTCAAAGCGGCGGCGGGGGAGTTGGCGCTTGCGACAGGTGGCCCCCCAGCCTCACAGGGGCCCCATAGCAGCTGCGTGATGTGCCACTAGCTGAGGGCCCCTGGGGGAGCGGAGGCCCTAGGCACTGGCAGCTGCCTACCCATAATGCCGGCCCTGAATGGGCCCCCCTGTCTCGCCAGGGCCCCGGCACTTGCCCGGGTACACCAAGTGCTGACGCCGGCCCTGACTATACATATCTGACCTAGAATGTTATCATGAGACCAATGCTCACATATGATTAAGGCATGGACCTGTCATTAATATATTTTCATCTGTTGGTAAGTACAATGTCATAATTCATATGTGGGCATTGGTATCATGATTACATTCTAGGATGGATATTTATCATTTTAATTGGCAGCTTTCTTTGCTGGTAGCCTTGATGCTATCTTCTGGTGGTATTCGTTTTTTTATTCTGGAAGCTGTTATTAGGTTTATTGAGTAGTCTCCTTTATTCAGTTTGTTAAGGTTGAAATAAAGAAATTACACATTAAGGAGAATTAGGTGGATTATTGAGTCACATGACCACATGTCTGGCGATGCTAGTGCAGCAGTCATGTTACAGCCGGTGACATTGCTGGACTCTTCCAATGATAATCTTTGGAAAGATTACTTTTTTAGGAATGACTATCTTTTTTGCTGATTGGTGTCTCAGTGTAGGTCAAATAGTCTTCCTTCACACATACTTTTTTTTTCCTGCACTTTAAAAATGCTTTTAATTGTTTTATTTTTTTACATGAGCATTTTTTAAGTCATAAAGTGAAGTCTACGAGAAAACAAAAAGTAACCAAGAGCATGGAGCATTTGAAAAAAAAAATCCATTGATCCTAAAAGCACAGCAAAACACTAAAAAGTATATGGCTGCTTGTGTATATGTAAACTTTACAATACTTTATTATAGACTTTAAAGGAAACCTGTCTCATGAAAAAATGCTATTAACCTACAGATATAGGGTTATTCTGAAGGTTAATAGTGCTCTGAACCTGTCTGGCGGCAGCACATAGACCTCCTGCTGCCGGGAGGAAATTAACTTTATTTCTCCTGGTAGCAATCAGATTTCAGTCCCTGGTCGTTGCCAGTGCAGGTTCAGTTACTGCTCTGTGTATAAAGAGCGGCAGCTGTAACTGTACACCGGCACTGACTGACAGCAGGCTCAACATTAAAGTTGGCTGTCAGTCAGTGGTGGATGCGTGGTTACAGCCGCCTCTGTCTACACACAGAGTGATGACCAAATCAGTGCCAGCGCTGCCGCCCATTGACTGAAACAAGAATGACATCGGGAGAGATAAAGTTCACTTCCACCAGGGAAGCGGAGAACTAAGTGTCGGCTTCAGGCAGGTTCAGAACGCTGTTAACCTGCAGATTAACCCCTTATCTGCAGGTTTATAGCATTTTTTTACATGACAGGTTTCCTTTAAGGAGGTTGTGCACTTCAGCAAATTTTTATTATAAAAAGGCATTATCAATTGGTAACTGCTGTCTTAACGATGCAGGCAGTGCTCCTTTAGTCAAAGGCACGAGATCACATGAAAAAGACTGGCCAGCAGGGTTATGATGGGCTGCTATGCATGCTGGGACTGAACAATTGGTAAGATTTGTAAGTTCAGATCTGATGCCTGCTGGAGAGTTGGCTTCTTTGCAGTCTGTAAACTGACATATGTTGGCGAGACTTGTTACCTTTAATTAATACAATTGCAGTTTCAGTCTGCAATCTTTAATCATTCATTTTCAGACTGTCATTTCCCATGACTCGTAGTGTTCTTCTGCTGCTATACAATCAAGTTTGCCTTTAGAAGCTTGTCCGTTCTCTCTCCCTATAGCTCAGCTAAAATCTTCATATGATTTCTCGATTTGTCCAGACGATTTGACGCTATTTGACAAAGTTCTTGTTATGAGTACTGGTTTGATACAGATGTAACAAGGTGGCACGGAGTGGTAGTTGTGGGCGAGTTCACTAAGCGACAGTCAGTGAGCACCCCGGCCCCTTGCACATGAAAAGACAAGTGAAGCCCCAGTCCTGCGGTACATTCAGTTACCGTCATCACACGTTCACTTCAGTCACAGAGGACGAGATCCCAGGAAACACCACACGCCACAGTTCTGTTCCAATGGTAAAACTTTACTGAACACGGTGCAAACAAGACAATGTTTCCTGTACTTTCCCTGCAGCCTCTGTATGTTGCATGTCACCAGCTCCCATCTGGGTCCCGAACCCTGCATTTCTCCTGGGGGCAATCCCGCAGGGCCAGTGTCCATCCACACTGCCTGTCAAGCTAGGGCAACGTTTATCCCCATGACCGGGGAATCTTCTGTCCTTGCTATGGTACAGGTCTCCCCCTGGGCAAGTCTGCCCGGGCTCTGATCTAAGAGCAGGAAGTGCCTTTCCTAAGTCCCTGAGGCTTTGTGCCGTCCCTCTTTTAAGTCCTCCCAATGGTTTAACCCTTCTGTACCCCATTCTGCCCCTGAGCTAAAGCACCTAGGTACAAATACATTTACATTTTGGTAATAAGACTTTAAGAGAACATAACATTACATTAAATTAGGAAACTGCACTTAGCACATGAGCTTGTTATTCAGGAGAGAGAAGGCAATTGAGTGTTCCCGCCACCTCCTTACACAGACATTGATAGAAAAGCTGCCTCAAGAGCCCCACATTTGCAACCTGATGTTCACTCTGTAGCCTACTTCAAATTTCTTGGAATAATTGGACACAAATAGGTTAACCTGCACTGCTATCAAAAGATAATGAGAAGACAGGAATCCAAGTAAAGCGTTTTATTTATCAACGTGTTTCAAAGTTTGAAACTTCTTCGTCAGGACAAATCACAGGATTATCATGGTTTGTCCTGATAAAGAAGTTTCAAACTTCGAAACGCGTTGACAAATATACTGCATTAATTGGATTCCTGTCTTCTCATCATCTTTCAAAGGCAGCACAGGTTAACCCATTTATATCCTTTTTTTCTTGATTTCTCCTCGTGGGTCTGTAGCAGCCATAAGCCGCTTCAATGGTTGTGTGAACACAACCCAAGCAGGTGAGTACGGGTGTACAATTTTATTAATACATACCCTATTGCGCTTTTTTGTTATTCTCTAGTTTAAGGCTATGTTCACATGTTGTGTTTTTGCTGTGTTTTTTAATGAAAATTTAAAGCTGCATTTTATAGTGCAGCGCCCCAGAGTCCTGGTCGTTGCAGTACTGTGGCTCCGCCACTATGGGGAGCTATGGTGCGTCCGATGGCACTGAAGGAGTTCATCTGATCAGGTATCACAGACACCAATACATTTCACAGCCGGGCCTCCGGGGGGAGCTAAGGGTGCTATTCATTAGGCCACTCCCCACCATAGTGGGTAAACTGGGGGTCAGGCAGGAAGTTAGATCAGAAAGCTGACTGGATTGGACGAAGCAACACCTGGTGGCAGAGGATGTTGTGGAGGAAGAGACAGTAGGGTCTCTGTCAGGGGTGGGATCCTGACAGAGGCTTGGCATTGAAAAGAACGTAACGGGTCCGCGCCAGCTCCGGGAAGCGGCGGGACCCAAGAAAGGACTAGAAGCGAGATAGATTGTGCTGAGTGAGAAACGAGATCAAGCGATAGGAAAATACCAGTAGGGGTCGTGCTGTAAGACCGGAGCAACATCCTACTGAGGCGCACTACCGGTGGCCGGAACGCCGAGGGAGTATTATAACAACTAGCTTCAAGCAATACTCTAAACAGCGGCAGGACAGTCAGTCTCAGGCGGGCTGTCTCACCTAAATCACCTATGAAGTCTTGGGAGGCAATTGCGGGAGAGGGGCGTCTCTAGGGTCCCGGAAGAACTCCAGGCCTATCCGACAAACGGGTGCCGTTCTAACTGTAACCGCATGTAAAGTAAGCTGCGGAGACACCATCACGTGTTTCTCAACGCAAGCAATGAATAGCCAGGCCTTTCTCCGGGAAGGAACAACCACGGGAAGGGCAGCATCCAATAAAGGAGAATATCCAATAAAGGAAGACCACCTATGCCAAGCATGGTATCCATCCACAAACAGCTGTTTCGGGGTTTTTGCCCCTCATCAGTGTGGAGTAGGAAACTGGCTATTAGGAGCAGTGCCTGGTGAAAGGCTATGAAGGAACAGATGAATGACCTCGGGGAGACCAAAACATCCAACACTGCGGAGACACCATCACGTGTTTCTCAACGCAGTGATCCAGAACACTGCCCCCATCCCTTATGGGAAATATGCAAACGCATGTAAAGTAAGCTGCGGAGACACCATCACGTGTTTCTCAACGCAAGCAATGAATAGCCAGGCCTTTCTCCGGGAAGGAACAACCACGGGAAGGGCAGCATCCAATAAAGGAGAATATCCAATAAAGGAAGACCACCTATGCCAAGCATGGTATCCATCCACAAACAGCTGTTTCGGGGTTTTTGCCCCTCATCAGTGTGGAGTAGGAAACTGGCTATTAGGAGCAGTGCCTGGTGAAAGGCTATGAAGGAACAGATGAATGACCTCGGGGAGACCAAAACATCCAACACTGCGGAGACACCATCACGTGTTTCTCAACGCAGTGATCCAGAACACTGCCCCCATCCCTTATGGGAAATATGCAAACGCATGTAAAGTAAGCTGCGGAGACACCATCACGTGTTTCTCAACGCAAGCAATGAATAGCCAGGCCTTTCTCCGGGAAGGAACTTTACATGCGTTTGCATATTTCCCATAAGGGATGGGGGCAGTGTTCTGGATCACTGCGTTGAGAAACACGTGATGGTGTCTCCGCAGTGTTGGATGTTTTGGTCTCCCCGAGGTCATTCATCTGTTCCTTCATAGCCTTTCACCAGGCACTGCTCCTAATAGCCAGTTTCCTACTCCACACTGATGAGGGGCAAAAACCCCGAAACAGCTGTTTGTGGATGGATACCATGCTTGGCATAGGTGGTCTTCCTTTATTGGATATTCTCCTTTATTGGATGCTGCCCTTCCCGTGGTTGTTCCTTCCCGGAGAAAGGCCTGGCTATTCATTGCTTGTGTTGAGAAACACGTGATGGTGTCTCCGCAGCTTACTTTACATGCGTTTGCATATTTCCCATAAGGGATGGGGGCAGTGTTCTGGATCACTGCGTTGAGAAACACGTGATGGTGTCTCCGCAGTGTTGGATGTTTTGGTCTCCCCGAGGTCATTCATCTGTTCCTTCATAGCCTTTCACCAGGCACTGCTCCTAATAGCCAGTTTCCTACTCCACACTGATGAGGGGCAAAAACCCCGAAACAGCTGTTTGTGGATGGATACCATGCTTGGCATAGGTGGTCTTCCTTTATTGGATATTCTCCTTTATTGGATGCTGCCCTTCCCGTGGTTGTTCCTTCCCGGAGAAAGGCCTGGCTATTCATTGCTTGCGTTGAGAAACACGTGATGGTGTCTCCGCAGCTTACTTTACATGCGTTTGCATATTTCCCATAAGGGATGGGGGCAGTGTTCTGGATCACTGCGTTGAGAAACACGTGATGGTGTCTCCGCAGTGTTGGATGTTTTGGTCTCCCCGAGGTCATTCATCTGTTCCTTCATAGCCTTTCACCAGGCACTGCTCCTAATAGCCAGTTTCCTACTCCACACTGATGAGGGGCAAAAACCCCAAAACAGCTGTTTGTGGATGGATACCATGCTTGGCATAGGTGGTCTTCCTTTATTGGATATTCTCCTTTATTGGATGCTGCCCTTCCCGTGGTTGTTCCTTCCCGGAGAAAGGCCTGGCTATTCATTGCTTGCGTTGAGAAACACGTGATGGTGTCTCCGCAGCTTACTTTACATGCGTTTGCATATTTCCCATAAGGGATGGGGGCAGTGTTCTGGATCACTGCGTTGAGAAACACGTGATGGTGTCTCCGCAGTGTTGGATGTTTTGGTCTCCCCGAGGTCATTCATCTGTTCCTTCATAGCCTTTCACCAGGCACTGCTCCTAATAGCCAGTTTCCTACTCCACACTGATGAGGGGCAAAAACCCCGAAACAGCTGTTTGTGGATGGATACCATGCTTGGCATAGGTGGTCTTCCTTTATTGGATATTCTCCTTTATTGGATGCTGCCCTTCCCGTGGTTGTTCCTTCCCGGAGAAAGGCCTGGCTATTCATTGCTTGCGTTGAGAAACACGTGATGGTGTCTCCGCAGCTTACTTTACATGCGTTTGCATATTTCCCATAAGGGATGGGGGCAGTGTTCTGGATCACTGCGTTGAGAAACACGTGATGGTGTCTCCGCAGTGTTGGATGTTTTGGTCTCCCCGAGGTCATTCATCTGTTCCTTCATAGCCTTTCACCAGGCACTGCTCCTAATAGCCAGTTTCCTACTCCACACTGATGAGGGGCAAAAACCCCGAAACAGCTGTTTGTGGATGGATACCATGCTTGGCATAGGTGGTCTTCCTTTATTGGATATTCTCCTTTATTGGATGCTGCCCTTCCCGTGGTTGTTCCTTCCCGGAGAAAGGCCTGGCTATTCATTGCTTGCGTTGAGAAACACGTGATGGTGTCTCCGCAGCTTACTTTACATGCGTTTGCATATTTCCCATAAGGGATGGGGGCAGTGTTCTGGATCACTGCGTTGAGAAACACGTGAGGGTGTCTCCGCAGTGTTGGATGTTTTGGTCTCCCCGAGGTCATTCATCTGTTCCTTCATGTTCTAACTGTAACATCAGGAAGGGACGGAAGATTAGAAGAACATCATTTAATCGAGTTGTGAGGGAACTTAAGAAACAGACACAACGGTTGTGGGGTACTTTCCGTAAGCATAGCAGGGAAGGACTACAACACATAGCGCTAAGAAGGAAGGCACCGATTTCCACCTGTGAAGTGAACTCTGGAGGTGCCATTGGACCGGCCGGACTTGCGCAGCCTGGTGAACCATATTCTGGACTGAGGACTCACAGATCTCCAGTAAAGAGGTAAAGAGACTGCAACCTGGTGTCCTCATTATTTATCGCGACCTGCACCCCACAACTGCACCGTTACAACACCACTTATTGCACCGGACGTCCCCCACTGACAGACAGGGCCACGGACCGGGTCTAGCCACCGTGACAACCCCAGGACTGAGATCCCAGAGGCCCGGCTCCGGGTACCCCTCGGCCCTGCGGCGGTGTGGGGGCGCTCCAACTTGGCGTCACGAACAGGATCTACTTAAGCCTGAAGAATCAGGTCATGTGTGCCTTGGAACTGTGATTTATTGTGCTTGGACTGTGCTTTATTACAAGGACTGTGTGTTGCCACTTGCCGCCAGAAGTTCCCGCCAAAACCGCCGCCATTATAGCGCTAAGGAGAGCGCAGGAGAAGAAGAAGGGCGTGGAAGTGGGCGTAAACAAGCTGAAGAGCGTGAAAGACAATGGCCGCCCAGTCTAAGTATTTCTGCCCCTTGAGGACGTGTCCGTCAGCAGCCGAGGTCCGCCTCCTGATCCTCAATGGTGGGCAGAGACAAAGAAAACGAAACCGCCCACGAAGGAGAGAGCGGGAAAAGGACCAGGAAGAAGAAGTGAGCGACATGGAGGACGCCATGGCGAGCCGCCCGGAGCCGGAGTGTGGGGTCGGAGCAGAGGACTCCCCCAGCCACCCGGAGGGGCACCATAACCAGGCCTCCACCGCTGATGCTGAATTCCTGCAGGCCGGAGTGGACGAGCTCAGCGACCGACCCCGGCGGACACAGCTGAGCACTGAGGCCGGGTGGAAGAAGGCCATCATCAGGAGCCTCACCAGACATCTGTCGGCAGCCTCATCTGGTCCGGAGCAGGAAAGAAGTCCCAGCGCTCCGAAGCTGGAAAGCAAGGTCCTGCCGAAAAGAGAGATGCTGCGAGCAGAGATGACAACGTCGCAGCACAAGGCCCCGCAACCAGCGTTCCAGACCCCAGCGGAAACGGAGCAGACCGGCACCGGAGGGACCACGTCTGAAGCAGGTATGAAGGACGACCCTGCCCTGACAACTGACACCACTCCCGCGACTGCTAGTGCCACAGCTGCTGACTCCGTTCCCGTGACTGATCTTGCAGCAGCCGCTACCTCTGCTGCAGCAAATGTCCATACTCAAGCTGCGCAGATCTCCATCGCTGCGCACGATTTAACAGTACATGCAAGACGGATTAACGGCGTTTGTTCAGCACTGGGTGTAACCCTGGACCTCACTTTGCCCAGGCCAAGAAGGGTTAAGTGCCAGGTGCAGCCCTGGAAGCCGTCCAACTAAGCCTCGGAAACCTGAAACTGTAAATAGTTAACTGTTTATTTCCTTGCTGTTTTGCTGCTAAAACCCGTCCTGGGTTAACTCTTAAAGGGATCCCTTTGTTCACCCGGGATCCCTATTGCTTTTTATTTTTGCTTTCACTTTCATTTTTGCTTTTTTGTTCCACAATATTATAAAAACTGCTGAATCATGAACAATGCATGATACAAACTTCTTGTAAATAGTTTGCACCTTCTTAAAGGTGCTATCTACTGGTTCTATATGAAGAAAGGACACTTTGCGAAGATATTGTTTTTTGAAAACATCACTGGAGTCCTTATTGCAAACAGACTTGCCGCTTGAGGAGTTGTACTACCTCATAGAGACTTGGTCCCCTCTTAAAGGGGATGTTCACTGATGGTACTTAGAGAATGATGTTGCTCTAGAAAGAAAGTTAATGATGCTGCTGATATGTAACTAAATTGTTGAAAGAAAGAAGAGTTTAATAATGTGTTCTGAGATAAAGTAATTATTGGAAAGATGCAGTAGACCCGTAGGGGTAGACATAGTGTCCTGCATAGTTGCTAGTAAGAGAGTAATGATGAAAGTTGGTGTTATAAGAAAATAGTTGATAATGTTGATAGAAAATGGGGATAGAAGGTAAACCCTGAGTCCTCCGTAGAAAGCTAGTTCATTGTAAAGAGAGAGTTAATAATGTGTTGCAGAGGACAGAAAGTGAACCCGTAGGGGTTAGGTAGTGAGTCCTCCTAGGAGCCATATGAAAATGGCTCAGTGCTCTTAAACTGAAAGAAATGTTATGTTCTATACTGTGTATAGTAGTTGAAAAGGCAGTAGGCCCTGGCTGAACGGGGCGGTCCTGTAACTGAAAGGAGAGGCAGTAGGTCTGGTGCCGATAGGACAGGCGGTCCTGCAGATTTAAAGAAGGAGAATGAAAAAGTTAAAATACCTTATAATGTGATTATAGGAAGGTCTTTAGTGGACTAAGAGTGTATGTCCTTAAAGGCAAGGTTAAATTATTGTTCAACAATTTTTGCACTTAGTAGAATACCCGGTTGGGTAAGGAAAGTTAATTATAGCCTGTTGCTATGATATTTAACCATGTTTTGTAACGTTCAAGTGTCCTCACCTCCCATAAAGGGAAGCCTGTTCAAGTATACTTATTGTTATTGCACTCAACCAAACTGTATGTCTTTTTGCTAAACTTGTATTGTTGTTTTCTTCCCAGTCCTGGAGTACTGTGTTTAACCAGGGGGGAGTGCAGCGCCCCAGAGTCCTGGTCGTTGCAGTACTGTGGCTCCGCCACTATGGGGAGCTATGGTGCGTCCGATGGCACTGAAGGAGTTCATCTGATCAGGTATCACAGACACCAATACATTTCACAGCCGGGCCTCCGGGGGGAGCTAAGGGTGCTATTCATTAGGCCACTCCCCACCATAGTGGGTAAACTGGGGGTCAGGCAGGAAGTTAGATCAGAAAGCTGACTGGATTGGACGAAGCAACACCTGGTGGCAGAGGGTGTTGTGGAGGAAGAGACAGTAGGGTCTCTGTCAGGGGTGGGATCCTGACAGAGGCTTGGCATTGAAAAGAACGTAACGGGTCCGCGCCAGCTCCGGGAAGCGGCGGGACCCAAGAAAGGACTAGAAGCGAGATAGATTGTGCTGAGTGAGAAACGAGATCAAGCGATAGGAGAATACCAGTAGGGGTCGTGCTGTAAGACCGGAGCAACATCCTACTGAGGCGCACTACCGGTGGCCGGAACGCCGAGGGAGTATTATAACAACTAGCTTCAAGCAATACTCTAAACAGCGGCAGGACAGTCAGTCTCAGGCGGGCTGTCTCACCTAAATCACCTATGAAGTCTTGGGAGGCAATTGCGGGAGAGGGGCGTCTCTAGGGTCCCGGAAGAACTCCAGGCCTATCCGACAAACGGGTGCCGTTCTAACTGTAACATCAGGAAGGGACGGAAGATTAGAAGAACATCATTTAATCGAGTTGTGAGGGAACTTAAGAAACAGACACAACGGTTGTGGGGTACTTTCCGTATGTATAGCAGGGAAGGACTACAACACATAGCGCTAAGAAGGAAGGCACCGATTTCCACCTGTGAAG
Source organism: Ranitomeya variabilis (assembly GCF_051348905.1). Taxonomy (NCBI): domain Eukaryota; kingdom Metazoa; phylum Chordata; class Amphibia; order Anura; family Dendrobatidae; genus Ranitomeya; species Ranitomeya variabilis. The sequence goes on from NC_135237.1 coordinate 96,761,397, forward strand.
TGAACTCTGGAGGTGCCATTGGACCGGCCGGACTTGCGCAGCCTGGTGAACCATATTCTGGACTGAGGACTCACAGATCTCCAGTAAAGAGGTAAAGAGACTGCAACCTGGTGTCCTCATTATTTATCGCGACCTGCACCCCACAACTGCACCGTTACAACACCACTTATTGCACCGGACGTCCCCCACTGACAGACAGGGCCACGGACCGGGTCTAGCCACCGTGACAACCCCAGGACTGAGATCCCAGAGGCCCGGCTCCGGGTACCCCTCGGCCCTGCGGCGGTGTGGGGGCGCTCCAATAGTACCAGCAAAGGCTATCAGATTTCAGAAATCACATGCACACACATTGGTTTTATTTTCCTGCCTGATATGAAAACTAAAAAATGTCCCTTCTTTCAACCTTTTTGCAGCGTTATTTCACTCATAGGAAATAATGGGTAAAAAAACGCAGCAAAAAACACAGATATCAGGTTTTGCTGCGTTTTTGAGGCAAAGACCTTAAGGAAGTTGCATCATGATTATTTAGGGGCACTAAACTTTATCAGCATGCACAAGAGACAGCAAAAAAGCAGGAAAACCTGTTTTTTTGTAGCACCTTTGAGCAGTCTTTGCCAGCAGAAATAAAAAAAACGCAGCAAAAACGCAAAGTGTGAACATAACCTTATAATTATATTTAAAATCTCAGATTTTTTTCAAGTGGAAGTGTCTGTCCTTGTAATATGGATGTGTACTGCTGCCTTCAAAAGGTTGCCCACTACTTTATCATTGATGACCTATCCATAGGATAAGTCATTAATGTCTGATTGGTTGGGGTCCAACACCTGGCACCCCTACCGAACAGCTGTTCTCAATGTCGGCTGACGCTGGCCAAAACTGCTGAATTGTGGAGCTGCTCCATCTTCTGATAGTGGCCATGGCTGGCCTCCTTTTCAAATCAACATGAGGCGGAAGTGCAGTATCCTGCAGTGGCTGCTATCAGAAGACAGAGCAGCTTCACAATTGAGCAATTACGGCTGACGGCAGCTGCCGACGACACTGAGAACAGTGTGTAACTTTTCTGCAAAGCACTCAGCTAGATAAAGAAAATACTCTGCAGTAGCAAAATGGTATGATTTTTTTTTTTAAAGAATACTATTTAGAAAGTTGCTTATCTTTGCTTTTTGTAAGCAAATGAGCAATAAAACAAGGCCATGTAGTTATTGGTGTTGAAGCCAGTTCTCTTAAAACATTTTGGGAGGTGGGGGAGTATAAAATAGAAATTAAAACTGCACTGTTTGAGTTAGGACATTTATTTATTTTAAAATTGTAATAGAATACAGCTTAAATGGTGCCAGAATTGATCAATCCGCAGCAATATGTTCTATCTCATTCACCAGAGCAGAATAAAAACATTGTTATCTACTATACTAGGAGATATAAGTGGAGTGGATGGTTTTAGGATTTTTCAAGAGCCATCTGCTATCGATGTGTTGTTCCATACATGGTGTAATCAATATTGACATGCTCGGAGCTATTCGCAGATTGTCTATTGTAAGTAGACTTGAATGAACACAGTCCTACCTAGAACAAGGACAGCATCCAATAAACAGCATTTTAATTGGGTGAGGCAGTAAGTACTGTTTCATGAAATAATACATGATAAGAAGACTTTCATTGGCTCCAGAGAATAGGGTCACTGGAACAGGTAAGTCCGTGTAGTTGCAAGATGTGTCAGTGCGCACGTTGAGTATTTGTTTGCAGAAATGTCTGCAGGGTATCTGCATCTCTTGTCAGAAAAAATGTTTTGTCACGTTTTTGTTGCGTCTTTGTATGTGTTTTTGCATGTTTTTTTGCACAGCAATTAAGGCTTTTTTAGCTAAATAAGGATATTAAAAAAAAAAATTGTGTATTTTCTTGGTTCAACACCACCTTTTTTATGCTAATGCAGTGTCATCAGGGTAATGGGATTAGGGCTTGGGGTCAGCAGCTGTCATTGACACCTAGCCCTAGGTTTAGTAATGAAAAGGTGTCAGCCCGACTCCCTCATTACTCCCTCATTACTAAGCCAATAAGTAAACTCAAACACACACAAACACACATTGTCGCCTATGTAGGAGTGTTAACAAAACGAACATACATAGGCTGTAACCAAACAGCAATTGTTAACCCCTCTCTGACCTTAGACATAATCAGGGCTGCCACTAGAAATTTCAGGGCCCCATACTGGCAAAATATCCGGGGCCCCCTTGAGACTCCGCCCAGGCTCCACCCCAGCCCTGCCTCCACGCCCCACCCCTCAAACTGTCCACAGTCCCACAGCTCTCTCTTGGAAAATCTCCACTTCTCACCTATCACACATTGACAGTTCCCATCACCAGATCACACATATAGCTGGCAGCTTTTGTTTTGGCCAAAAGATTTTTTAAGCCACCAAAATGACAAGGTAGACACTTTTGGCTGGGCCCTACTCTACTGTAACCTATTAAATATTTGTTAAAATATGCAATACAATTTAGGTATATTTTTATTTATTTTTCAATTTTTAAAATGACCTATAATACCACATACAAGGAGCAAATACCACAGCACCATGACCAGACACCATATTATCACCACAGTGACCTATAATACTATCTACAAGGCACAAATACCGCCACACCATGACCAGATGACATATTACCACCACAGTGATCGAATAATATCAAATACAAGGAACAAATACCACAACATCATGACCAGACCACATATTACCACCACATAGTGACTGAATACTACAATACTGATCAATAATAAAAAAAATCAAAATACTATCACCATAAGTGCCATTATACACAGGAGATCTGTACTTAGTATGCAGTGTCTGTGTACAGGTAATACAGTGATCACCAGTGACATTATACACAGGAGCTCTGTATATAGTGTATAGGTAATCCAGTGATCACCGGTGACATTATACACAGGACCTCTGTATATAGTATACAGTGCATAGTGTCAGTGTATAGGTAACACACTGACTCACCAGTGACGTCTCTAGGTGAAGTCCTTCATCTTTCATCCCACACAGACCGCCATCACTTCATCCAGCCAGGACTCGTCTCTGCAGGAAATAACACAGTTATCTCAAGTTCCACTTGCAGAACACATTACTTAATTTTCCCAACTTCTACATTACACCACATGAAGAAGGCAACATAGTATCACTCTACACAGTAATAGGACCGCCCCTCCATTTAAAACAGTGTACTCAAAAAGTAAAATAAATACATCACTGCAGTAATAATATCCCTTAATTAGCCCCTATGGTAATAATATTCGCCATCCTAGCCCCCGTGTGTCTCATTCCTGGCGTCAGCCATATGTTCTCCCATCCTGCCCTAATGAGTATCCATCCTGTCCCATATGATCTCCCCATCCTGCCCCATCTGTCTCCATCGTATGCATCCTGCCCCATCCGTCTCCAATCCTGCCTCCAGTGTCTCCAGTCATGCCCGTATCACCATTCTGCCCCATCTCCAATCATGCCCCCAGTGTCTCCAGTCATGCCCCAGTGTCTCCAGTCATGCCCCAGTGTCTCCAGTCATGCCCCAGTGTCTCCAGTCATGCCCCCGTGTGTCCAGCGTTCTGCCCCAGTGTGTCCAGCGTTCTGCCCCAGTGTGTCCAGCGTTCTGCCCCAGTGTGTCCAGCCGTTCTGCCCCAGTGTGTCCAGCCGTTCTGCCCCAGTGTGTCCAGCCGTTCTGCCTCAGTGTGTCCAGCTGTTCTGCCCCAGTGTGTCCAACCGTTCTGCCCCAGTGTGTCCAGCCGTTCTGCCCCAGTGTGTCCAGCCATTCTGCCCCAGTGTGTCCAGCTGTTCTGCCCCAGTGTGTCCAGCCGTTCTGCCCCAGTGTGTCCAGCCATTCTGCCCCAGTGTGTCCAGCGTTCTGCCCCAGTGTTCTGCCCCAGTGTGTCCAGCCGTTCTGCCCCAGTGTGTCCAGCCGTTCTGCCCCAGTGTGTCCAGCCGTTCTGCCTCAGTGTGTCCAGCCATTCTGCCCCAGTGTGTCCAGCCATTCTGCCCCAGTGTGTCCAGCCATTCTGCCCCAGTGTGTCCAGCCGTTCTGCCCCAGTGTTCTGCCCCAGTGTGTCCAGCCGTTCTGCCCCAGTGTGTCCAGCCGTTCTGCCCCAGTGTGTCCAGCCGTTCTGCCCCAGTGTTCTGCCCCAGTGTGTCCAGCCATTCTGCCCCAGTGTGTCCAGCCATTCTGCCCCAGTGTGTCCAGCCGTTCTGCCCCAGTGTGTCCAGCGTTCTGCCCCAGTGTTCTGCCCCAGTGTGTTCAGCGTTCTGCCCCAGTGTGTCCAGCGTTCTGCCCCAGTGTGTCCAGCCGTTCTGCCCCAGTGTGTCCAGCGTTCTGCCCCAGTGTGTCCAGCATTCTGCCCCAGTGTCCAGCGTTCTGCCCCAGTGTGTCCAGCGTTCTGCCCCAGTGTGTCCAGCCATTCTGCCCCAGTGTGTCCAGCGTTCTGCCCCAATTTGTCCAGCGTTCTGCCCTGGGCCCCCCGGATCGCCGCTCAAAATAAAAAAAAAAAAAAACAAGTTCTGCTTACCTGCCGCGCTCCTGCTCTCTCTACGCAGCTGAAACGTGCACTCGCCGGCGACTGACAATGACGTCAGACGTCGGCGACATGCACGCTGCGGCTGACGTCAGCTGCCAGCCTCAGATTGGCTGGCGGCTGTTAACTATTGACGTGCGGGCACGGGCCCGCACGTCAATAGCGTTAAACAGCTGCAGCGCCGGCCACCGCTAAGGGCCCGGTTCAGCCTGCGGCTGCCGGTAGGGGCCCGGTGAGCAGATGAGAGGGGGCCCGATGCGGGCCCCCTCTGCCCACCGGGCCCCATACGCCAGTCACGGCTGTAATGCCCTGATGGCGGCCCTGGACGTACTATCCCGTCGAGGTGACCTGTGCCTATCTGACCATCGACGGGATAGTACGGCATAGCGATCGGCCGCGCTCACGGGGGGAGAGCGGCCGATCGCGGCCGGGTGTCAGCTGACTATCGCAGCTGACATCCAGTACTATGTGCCAGGAGGGATCAAGGACCGCCCCCGGCACATTAACCCCCGGCACACTGAGATCAAACATGATCGCAGTGTTCCGGCGGTATAGGGAAGCATCGCGCAGGGAGGGGGCTCCCTGTGTGCTTCCCTTAGGCACCCGGAGCAACGCGATATGATCGTGTTGCTCCGAGTGTCTATTACCTCCTTCTCCCTGCAGCAGGCCCAGATCCAAAATGGCCACGGCATCTGGGTCCTGCAGGGAGGTGGCTTCACAGCGCCTGCTCAGAGCAGGCGCCGGGAAGCCTGGAGCTGTGCACAGCAAAGTGTCAGATCAGCGATCTTACACTATAACATGATGCCCCCCCTGGGGCAATGTTATAGTGTAAAAAAAAAAATATTCACATGTGTAAAAAAATTTTAAAAAAATTCCCCCAAAAAATGCAAAAAAAATGTATATTTTGTTCCTATAAATACATTTCTTTATCTAAATAAAAAAACCCAATAAAAGTACACATATTTAGTATCGCTGCGTCTGTAGCGACCCAACCTATAAAACTGTCCCACTAGTTAACCCCTTCAGTGAACACCGTAAAAAAAAAAAAAAAAAACGAGGCAAAAAACAACGCTTTATTATCATACCGCCAAACAAAAAGTGGAATAACACGCGATCAAAAAGACGGATATAAATAACCATGGTACCGCTGAAAACATCATCTTGTCCCGCAAAAAACGAGCCACCATACAGCATCATCAAAGAAAAAATTAAAAAGTTATAGTCCTCAGAATAAAGCGATGCAAAAATAATTATTTTTTCTATAAAATAGTTTTTATCGTATAAAAGCGCCAAAACATAAAAAAATGATATAAATTCCCTGTAGAATCGCTGTAATCGTACTGACCCGAAGAATAAAACTGCTTTATCCATTTTACCAAACGCGGAACGGTATAAACTTCTCCCCCAAAACAAATTAATGAATAGCTGGTTTTTGGTCATTCTGCCTCACAAAAATTGGAATAAAAAACGATCAAAAAATGTCACGTGCCCGAAAATGTTACCAATAAAAACGTCAACTCGTCCCGCAAAAAATAAAGACCTCACATGACTCTGTGGACCAAAATATGGAAAAATTATAGCTCTCAAAATGTGGTAACGCAAAAAATATTTTTTGCAATAAAAAGCGTCTTTCAGTGTGTGACGGCTGCCAATTATAAAAATCCACTAAAAAACCCGCTATAACAGTAAATCAAACCCCCCCTTCATCACACCCCTAGTTAGCGAAAAATTAAAAAAATTAAAAAATTTATTTATTTCCATTTTCCCATTAGGGTTAGGGTTAGGGCTAGGGTTAGGGTTAGGGCTAGGGTTAGGGCTAGGGTTATGGTTAGGGCAAGGGTTAGGGCTAGGGTTAGGGCTAGGGTTAAGGTTGGGGCTAGGGTTAAGGCTACAGTTAGGGTTGGGGCTAAAGTTAGGGTTAGGGTTGGGGCTAAAGTTAGGGTTAGTGTTTGGATTACATTTACGGTTGGGAATAGGGTTGGGATTAGGGTTAGGGGTGTGTCAGGGTTAGGGGTGTGGTTAGGGTTACCGTTGGGATTATGGTTAGGGATGTGTTTGGATTAGGGTTTCAGTTATAATTGGGGGGTTTCCACTGTTTAGGCACATCAGGGGCTCTCCAAAAGCGACATGGCGCCCAATCTCAATTCCAGTCAATTTTGCATTGAAAAAGTAAAACAGTGCTCCTTCCCTTACGAGATCTCCCGTGCACCCAAACAGGGGTTTACCCCAACATATGGGGTATGAGCGTACTCAGGACACATTGGACAACAACTTTTGGGGTCCAATTTCTCCTGTTACCCTTGGGGGGTTTCTACTGTTTAGGTACATTAGGGGCTCTGCAAATGCAATGTGACGCCTGCAGACCAATCCATCTAAGTCTGCATTCCAAATGATGCTCCTTCCCTTCCGAGCTCTGCCATGCGCTCAAACGGTGGTTCCCCCCCACATATGGGGTATCACCGTACTCAGGACAAATTGTAAAACAACTTTTGGGGTCTAATTTCAACTGTTACCTTTGGAAAAATACAAAATTGGGGGCTAAAATATAATTTTTGTGGAAAAAAAAAGGAAATTTTTATTTTCACGGCTCTGCGTTATGAACTGTAGTGAAACACTTGGGGGTTCAAAGCTCTCACAACAAATCTAGATGAGTTCCTTAGGGGGTCTACTTTCCAAAATGGTGTCACTTGTGGGGGGTTTCAATGTTTAGGCACATCAGTGGCTCTCTAAATGCAACATGGCGTCCCATCTCAATTCCTGTCAATTTTGCATTGAAAAGTCAAACGGCGCTCCTTCTCTTCCAAGCTCTCCCATACGCCCAAACAGTGGTTTACCCCCACATATGGGGTATCAGTGTACTCAGGACAAATTGTACAACAACTTTAGGGTCCAATTTCTTCTCTTACCCTTGGGAAAATAAAAAAATGGGGGCAAAAAGATCATTTTTGTGAAAAAATATGATTTTTTATTTTTACGGCTCTGCATTATAAACTTCTGTGAATCACTTAATGGGTCAAAGTGCTCACCACACATCTAGATAAGTTCCTTAGGGGGTCTACTTTCCAAAATGGTGTCACTTGTGGGGGGTTTCAATGTTTAGACACATCAGTGGCTCTCCAAACGCAACATGGCGTCCCATCTCAATTCCAGTCAATTTTGCATTGAAAAGTCAAATGGCGCTCCTTCGCTTCCGAGCTCTGCCATGCACCCAATCAGTGGTTTACCCCCACATATGGGGTATCGGCGTACTCAGGACAAATTGTACAACAACTTTTGGGGTCCATTTTCTCCTGTTACCCTTGGTAAAATAAAACAAATTGGAGCTGAAGTAAATTTTTTGTGAAAAAAAGTTAAATGTTAAACTTCTTGAATGTGGTTTTGAGCACCTTGAGGGGTGCAGTTTTTAGAATGGTGTCACACTTGGTTATTTTCTATCATATAGACCCCTCAAAATGACTTCAAATGAGATGTGGTGCCTAAAAAAAACAATGGTGTTGTAAAAATGAGAAATTGCTGGTCAACTTTTAGGCTATGTGCACACGATGCAGATTTGGTGCAGAATTTTCTGCACAAAATCTGCACAAAATCTGCATCTTCTGGCAGAAAACGCACCTGCGTTTTTATGCGTTTTTTATGCGTTTTTAGTGCATTTTTTGTGCGTTTTTTGCAGTGCAGTTTTGGTGCAGTTTTTAGTGCGTTTTTTGTGCGTTTTTTGTGCTGATTTGTCAGCTTAAAATAAAGCTAAATAAAGAGATTAAAAAAAAATAAAAAATTACGTGATGTCATTTCCTAGTCCAACCTCTTCTCAATCTCCATTTTGGAAAGCCATAACCACTTTCTGACAGGCCTTACCATGAGTGCTGGTAATGAAGAACACAGGGAAGAAAGTAGCCCACCGCATACTGAACAGCATGTTACTTCTGTGCGGATACGCAGGCCACAACGCCTCCAGATGATTGGGGTTTTACTGGAGTATCTGAACCAGCAAAGATTGCAGGTAAGGCTAGGTTCACATTAGCGTTGTGCGGCGCAGCGTCGGGCGCTGCAGTGGTGACGCATGCGTCATGCGCCCCTATATTTAACATGGGGGCGCATGGACATGTGTTGCGTTGCGTTTTGTGACGCTTGCGTCTTTTTTGGCGTTTTTTCGCATGCGTTTTGACGCGTTTTCGGCAACGCATGCGTTTTAGGACGCGTGCGTTCATTTGCAGAAATGCAACCTGTAGTAATTTCTAGCGGCGTTTTTTTGCCGCAAAAAAACGCATGTGTTTATTTGCGGCAAAAAAATGCATTGCTGTCTATGTAAACACATGCGTTTTTAAGCACATGCGTTTGTTTGCGTTAAAAACGCATGCGTTTTTATAGAAAAAAAAAACAGAAAACAAACTGAAAAGCCACCCACCACCATCAAGGTGATAAAGGGATCCAAACCCTAACCCTACCCCTAACCTCACCCCTAACCGTTTAATGAACATTTTCTGACATAGTGCCACGTATTTCAGTCACGTTTAATGAATATTTTCTGAGTCATAGTGCCACGATATTTAAGTGCCACGATATTTAAGTGCCACGATATTTCGGTGCCACGTATTTAAGTGCCACGTATTTAAGTGCCACGTATTTAAGTGCCACGATATTTTGGTGCCACGTATATAAGTGCCACGTATTTAAGTGCCACGTATTTAAGTGCCACGTATTTAAGTGCCACGATATTTTGGTGCCACGTATTTAAGTGCCACGTATTTAAGTGCCACGCATTTAAGTGCCACGATATTTCGGTGCCACGCATTTAAGTGCCACGCATTTAAGTGCCACGTATTTAAGTGCCACGTATTTAAGTGCCACGATATTTCGGTGCCACGTATTTAAGTGCCACGTATTTAAGTGCCACGTATTTAAGTGCCACGTATTTAAGTGCCACGATATTTTGGTGCCACGTATATAAGTGCCACGTATTTAAGTGCCACGTATTTAAGTGCCACGATATTTCGGTGCCACGTATTTAAGTGCCACGCATTTAAGTGCCAAGCATTTAAGTGCCACGATATTTCGGTGCCACGCATTTAAGTGCCACGCATTTAAGTGCCACGTATTTAAGTGCCACGTATTTAAGTGCCACGATATTTCGGTGCCACGTATTTAAGTGCCACGTATTTAAGTGCCACGTATTTAAGTGCCACGATATTTTGGTGCCACGTATATAAGTGCCACGTATTTAAGTGCCACGTATATAAGTGCCACGCATTTAAGTGCCACGCATTTAAGTGCCACGCATTTAAGTGCCACGCATTTAAGTGCCACGATATTTCGGTGCCACGCATTTAAGTGCCACGCATTTAAGTGCCACGTATTTAAGTGCCACGTATTTAAGTGCCACGATATTTTGGTGCCACGTATATAAGTGCCACGTATTTAAGTGCCACGTATTTAAGTGCCACGTATTTAAGTGCCACGTATTTAAGTGCCACGATATTTCGGTGCCACGTATTTAAGTGCCACATATTTAAGTGCCACGCATTTAAGTGCCACGATATTTCGGTGCCACGTATTTAAGTGCCACGTATTTAAGTGCCACGTATTTAAGTGCCACGTATTTAAGTGCCACGATATTTCGGTGCCACGTATATAAGTGCCACGCATTTAAGTGCCACGCATTTAAGTGCCACGCATTTAAGTGCCACGCATTTAAGTGCCACGATATTTCGGTGCCACGCATTTAAGTGCCACGTATTTAAGTGCCACGTATTTAAGTGCCATGATATTTCGGTGCCACGTATTTCAGTGCCACGTATTTCAGTCACATTTAGGATTAGGGTTGATATTCATAGCCTAGAGAGGGGCCATGGATATTGCCCCCCCCAGCTACAACTACCAGCCCGCAGCCGCCCCAGAAATGGCGCATCTCTAAGATGCGCCAAATCTGGCGCTTAGCCTCTCTCTTCCCACTCCCGTGTAGCGGTGGGATATGGGGTAATAAGGGGTTAATGTCACCGTGACATTGTAAGGTGACGTTAACCCCAGTTAATAATGGAGAGGCGTCTATAAGACGCCTATCCATTATTAACCCCTAAAAAAAATTGGCGTAGGCTCCCGCCCAATTTTCATGTCCAGAAAGGGAAAGCCAGCGACTGCAGGCTGCTAATTTGTAGCCAGGGAAGGGGTTAATCTTCCCAGGCTATGAATATCATCCCACAGCTGTCTGCGTGGCCTTACTGGCTATTAAAATAGGAGGACCCCAGAAAAAAAATGACATAGGGTCCCCCTATATTTTATAGCCAGAAAGGCTACGCAGACAGCTGCGGGATGATATTCATAGCCTAGAGAGGGGCCATGGATATTGCCCCCCCCCCGGCTACAACTACCAGCCCGCAGCCACCCCAGAAATGGCGCATCTCTAAGATGCGCCAAATCTGGCGCTTAGCCTCTCTCTTCCCACTCCCGTGTAGCGGTGGGATATGGGGTAATGAAGGGGTTAACGTCACCTTGACATTGTAAGGTGACGTTAACCCCAGTTAATAATGGAGAGGCGTCTGTAAGACGCCTATCCATTATTAACCCCAAATTACTGAACACAAAAAAAAGAGACAGGAAAAAGTATTTTAATATTCTAAATTTTACCATACTTACAAATCCCTTGATGATCTGTAGTCTTTTCCGACGTAGTCCATTAATATCGAGTGTCCCACGACGATCTGCCATGGAAAACAGCCACACCAGGAGATGTGACTGCTCTCCATGGCTGCCAAAACACACTGACAGGAGCAAAAGCTCCTGCAGTGTGCCTGCGCATGCGCGCGAGTTTACCGGCGTTCAATGAACTCCGGGACTCTCGCTTTACGACACTGCTGAAAAATTTTACAGCAGTTCAATTGCCGTAAAGTGAGCTCCCGGAGTTCATTTAGCTCCAGGAAAAGAACGGGCAGCTCCGATACACTGCAGGAGCGATTAACTCCTGCAGTGTATCACCGGAGGACGTCGTGGGACAACCTATTAATGGATTACGACGGAAAAGTTTTTATTTTGGGGGGAGAAGAATGATCGAGGAAGGTGGCCTTCGGGGACGTATGTGGTGAGTATGTACTACATGTTATATGTGTGTTTGTGTTTTTAACCCATTGTAGTCAGTCGCCTGACGATGGGACAACTCTCCCATCATCACATTTCGATGGGAGCAGTAGTCCCACCCGACGAATGACTACAATGAGTCACTACTGACAGACTGACTGACAGACAGACACACAGACACACACACAGAGACACTATACATACCATTTCTACCATACGCCTCACATCGATCCCCATCCGACTGTACGACTCCATTTTCGCTACACTCCGCCCACTCACTTCCTCCTCTGACGTCACTTCCGTCTGCTGCGGTTTTGACACCCAAATCCGCATAAAATCTGCAGATGGTATATACATCTGCAGTTTTTATGCGGATTTGACCCACAGAATGGGAGTCAATTGGTGCAGAAACGCTGCAGTTCTGCACAAAAGAAGTGACATGCACTTCTTTGAAATCTGCAGCGTTTCTGCACGGATTTTTCTGCACCATGTGCACAGCTTTTTTTTTTTTCACATTGATTTACATTGTTCTGTAAATCACAGTGCAGTTCTGCAGCGTTTCTGCTGCAGAAAAAAACGCTGCAGAACTGCACTAAATCTGCATGGTGTGCACATACCCTTAACCCTTATAACTCCCTAACAAAAGAAAAATTTGGTTCCAAAATTGTGCTGATGTAAAGTAGACATGTGGGAATACTTATTAAGTATTTTGTGTGACATATCTCTGTGATTTAATTGCATAAAAATTCAAAGTTGGAAAATTGCAAAATTTTCAAAATTTTCACCAAATTTCCATTTTTTTCACAAATAAACACAGGTAATATCAAAGAAATGTTATCACTATCATGAAGTACCATATGTCATGAGAAAACAATGTCAGAATCACCGTGATCCGTTGAAACGTTCCAGAGTTATAACCTCATAAAGAGACAGTGTTCAGAATTGTAAAAATTGGCCCGGTCATTAACGTGCAAACCACCCTTGGGGGTAAAGGGGTTAATTTCAAAGAAAAAAAAAGAAAGAAAAATTGCGTGGGCTTCCGAGTAATTTTCATAACCAGCAGAGGGAAAGCCGATAGCTGAGGGCTAATGTTAATATTTTGGGAAGGAGGCAATAGCCATAAAGGTCCCCAGGCTATTAATATTAGCTCATAGCTGTTTGCTTTGCCTTTACTACCTAGTTTACAGGGGGACCCCAGAAAAAAATTGACATAGGGTCACCCTATGAAATCTAACCAGCAAAAGCTAGGCAGACAGCTGCGGGCTGATTTTAATAACCTAGGAAGGTGCCATGGAAATTGGCCCCCTCCTAGACTAAAAACATTAGCTCTCAGCTGCCCCAGAAAAGGTGCATTTATAAAATGCGCCAAATCTGGTGCTTAGCCTCACTCTTCCCACTTGCCCTGTAGCGATGACAAATGGGGTTCATATTTGTGGGGTTGATGTCACCTTTGTATTGTCAGGTGACATCAAGCCTACAGGTTAGTAATGGAGAGGCGTCTCTAAGACCCCTATCCATTAGTAACCCCAATAGTGATATTGTATAAAAACACAGACACCCAGAATAAAGTCCTTTATTTGAAATAATGACACAGACTCCTTTAATGAATCTTAATTAAACCATACTCACCGATCGCCTAATCCACTGATGCCAACATCTCCTGCAGCAAAAATAAATAATAAACCACAATATTCCTTACCTGTCCACCAAGAAGATAATCTATAATGTCCTACGACGTTCCTGATGACTTTGAGAGCAGTCACTGATGTGAAATTTTAAACCTGCGTTTTTGCTGCGGATTTGACTGACTCAATTGAAGTCAATGGGTGATAAACAATGCAGAAATGCACAAAGAATTGACATGCTGTAGAAAAAAACACACTGCAAATACTCAAAGGAAATGTGCACAACACTTCAGGATTGTCATAGAACAAAAATAACCCCATTAAATGTCACGTGCTTAACCCAGCAGGAAGTACGGCGGCATCAAAAATCACTAAAATTTACAAATCTCCGGGCCCGGATGGGATACACCCCCGAGCACTGCAGGAATTAAGTACAGTCATTGATAGACCATTATTTATTTTTAATCTTTAAAGACTCCATAATAACAGGGTCTGTACCACAGGACTGGCGTATAGCAAATGTGGTGCCAATATTCAAAAAGGGGACAAAAACTGAACTCGGAAATTATAGGCCAGTAAGTCTAACCTCTACTGTTGTTAAAATCCTGGAGGGTATTCTAAGGAATGCTATGCTGGAGTATCTGAAGAGGAATAACCTCATGACCCAATATCAACATGGGTTTACAAGGAACCGTTCCTGTCAGACTAATCTGATCAATTTCTATGAAGAGGTAAGTTCTGGACTGGACCAAGGGAACCCAGTGGACATAGTGTATATGGACTTTTCAAAAGCTTTTGATACGGTGCCACACAAAAAGTTGATACATAAAATGAGAATAATGGGATAGGGGAAAATATGTGTAAGTGGGTTAAGAACTGGCTCAGGAATAGGAAACAAAGGGTGGTTATTAATGGAGCACACTCGGACTGGGTCACGGTTAGCAGTGGGGTACCACAGGAGTCAGTATTGGGCCCTCTTTTTAACAAATTTATTAATGACCTTGTATGGGGCATACAGAGCAGAATTTCAATATTTGCAGATGACACTAAACTCTGCAGGGTAATCAATACAGAGGAGGACAATTTTATATTACAGGATGATTTATGTAAACTAGAAGCTTGGGCTGATAAATGGCAAATGAGCTTTAATGGGGATAAATGTAAGGTCATGCACTTGGGTAGAAGTAATAAGATGTATAACTATGTGGTTAATTCTAAAACTGGGCAAAACCATCAATGAAAAAGACCTGGGTGTATGGGTGGATGACAAACTCATATTCAGTGGCCAGTGTCAGGCAGCTGCTACAAAGGCAAATAAAATAATGGGATGCATTAAAAGAGGCATAGATGATCATGAGGAGAACATAATTTTACCTCTATACAAGTCACTAGTTTGACCACACTTAGAATACTGTGTACAGTTCTGGTCTCCGGTGTATAAGAAAGACATAGCTGAACTAGAGAGGGTGCAGAGAAGAGCGACCAAGGTTACTAGAGGACTGGGGGGTCTGCAATACCAAGATAGGTTATTACACTTGGGGCTATTTAGTTTGGAAAAACGAAGGCTAAGGGGTAATCTTATTTTAATATTATATATATATATTATATATATATATATTATATATATTATAGTATAAATATATGAGGGGACAGTACAAAGACCTTTCTGATGATCTTTTTAATCATAGACCTGAGACAGGGACAAGGGGGCATCCTCTATGTCTGGAGGAAAGAAGGTTTAAGCATAACAACAGACGCGGATTCTTTACTGTAAAAGCAGTGAGACTATGGAACTCTCTGCCGTATGATGTTGTAATGAGTGATTCATTACTAAAATTTAAGAGGGGACTGGATGCCTTTCTTGAAAAGCATAATGCTACAGGGTATATACACTAGATTCCTCGATAGGGCGTTGATCCAGGGAACTAGTCTGATTGCCGTATGTGGAGTCGGGAAGGAATTTTTTTCCCCAATGTGGAGCTTACTCTTTGCCACATGGGTTTTTTTTTTGCCTTCCTCTGGATTAACATGTTAGGGCATGTTAGGATAGGCTATGGGTTGAACTAGATGGACTTAAAGTCTTCCTTCAACTTTAATAACTATGTTACTATGAATTAGCTTGAATAAGGATTCTATGGCGTTTTTGGCCTATTTCCGAGTGGAAAAAATGCAGCAAAAAACATCAAAAATGCACAATGTGCACATAGCCTTAAGGTGCTTTACAGGAATTACCCCCTTAACGCCGGGGCCATTTTCCATTTTCGTTTTTTGCTCCCCTTCTTCCCAGAGTCATAACTTTTTTATTTTTCCGTCAAAGGCACAAGTTGTATCTTTGAATGACACCATTGGTTTTAACATATCGTGTACTGGAAAATGGGAAAAAAATTCAAAGTTCGGTGAAATTGTAATAAAAGTGCAATCCTACAGTTCTTTTCTGTTTTTTTTACCATGTTCACTAAATGCTAAATCTGACCTGCTGTTATGATTCTACAGGTCATTACGACTTCATGGACACCAAACATGTCTAGGTTCTTTTTTACTTAAGTAGTGAAAAAAAATTCCAAAATTTGTTAAAAAAAAAAGTTGCGCCATTTTCCGAAACCCGTAGCGTCTCAATTTTTCATGATCTCAGATTGGGTGAGGGCTTATTTTTTATTGCCAAGCTGAGGTTTTTAGTGATACCATTTTGGTGCAGAGAGGATCTTTTGATCACCTGTTATTGCATTCTAATTCAATGTTGCAGAGACCAAAAAAAGTAATTCTGGCGTTTTGACTTTTTTCTCATTATGCTGTTTAGCAATTGGGTTAATTTTTTTTATATTGATAGATCAGGAGATTCTGAACACGGCAATACCATATATGTGTATGTTTAATTTTTTTATTGTTTTATTTTAACTGGTGTGAAAGGAAGGTGATTTGAACTTTTATATTTTTTTATAGTTTTAAAAACATTTTTTTTACTTTTAGCATGCTTCAATACTCTCCATGGGAGGCTAGAAACTGCCATAATCCGATCAGCTCTGCTACATACAGGCGATGATCAGATCACCTGTATGTAGCAGAATTTCTCCCCCACCCCCAGGCGGCGCTCATAGCAATCTGGCAGAGACAACCATAGAGGTCCGCTGGAGACCTGTGGTTGTTATGCTAACCCATCGGTGACCCACGATCACGCTACGGGGTCACCGTTGGGTGGGATTTCTGGCGCGCTTGCAAAAAGTTCGAGTTAAATGCTGCTATGAGAGATTGACAGCGGCATTTAACTAGTTAACAGCCACGGGTGGATTGCAATTCCACCTGCGGCTGTTAGAGGCACGTGTCAGCTGTTTAAAACAGCTGACATGTGCCGGAAAAGATGTGGGCTCAGCGCTGGAGCCCACTGTTGAGGGCAGAGTAAAGTACTGCAGTGCACAGGCACTGGGCCTCTTTGAGCTTTCCTGGCGCCTGCGCACTGCAGTACTTCGATTTGCCCTCAACAGGGCAGAGAATTACGCCTGCGCATGAGCTGCGACAGAAGCAAGGAAGAGGATGTCATTGCATGAAGATGGGAGGACCCGGACCTGCGACGCCCATCGGACCCAGACCGCACCGGGACCGCACCTGGGTGAGTATATTCTAACTTGTTTTTCTTATCTTTCAGGTTACATCGGGGGCTTATCTACAGCATTACAGAATGCTGTAGATAAGCCCCTGATGGCGGTGGCCGCAGCTTATATGCGAAAAATGAGGTGACAGATTCCCTTTAAGTGATCCCATTTTGGAAATTACACCCCTCTGAGAATTCATCTACAGGTGCAGTGACAATTTTGACTTCATGGGTGTTTGTCAGAAACAAGGAACAAAGAATGCTGCTCAGTTAAAATTCCAAATCTGCCATTGTAGTTCCCATACATTATGCCCAGCCCGTGTTTCTGCAGAAGTGGACCCTATAAATTAGGCAGGCCCTCAGCACTACAGAATTGCCAAACATGTAGACGCCAAATGTGGTTTAGGCACACTGGGGCTCAGAAAGGATGGGGTTATTTGGATTTGGGAGTGCTGAACTTACTGGATTTCTTTAAGGGGATGAGGAGCCATAGCCATTTTCCAGAACCTTTCTGCTATCAGTAACGTGGAATCCTTCTATATTTCCATTGACGGATGACAGACCTGAATGAGACTTGCTTTTTTGGGGGGGTACCTAGTTGAAGCTTTTATTGGGATCATTTTACATAAAATTTTGGATCACATTTATTCGGCGCTCTATGCTGAGCACTTACATTGGTGCTTCCATCTGCGGAAACGCACCTCCGTACATGTACGGTGGATGTCATGAAGGGGTTAAAGGGGTCTTCTGATAAAAATATGCAATCACTATGTGACACAGATTGACTGAATCCTTATTGTGTGTGCACCACATGCTGTCAGGATTTTTCTGTATTGCTGGGAAGAGCGGATGGTCACATGACAGCAAGTATGTGATTTGCCGGATTCTGACTAGACATGCTCGGCCTCACTCAATACAGGTGAAGATGTTCACTGACTTCTAAATCATGTATTTTATGACAATATTGCTGAATATCCTCCGACAACGTATTCCACCATATACTCTCACTCACGTAAATGTTATATGTTATCTTAATTAATATTCAACACCAAGAATTCTTATTTGACTGTGTTTGACTTAATAGGGAAGGTCACAAGTTCATTCGCTCAGCTTGCTTTTATTTAGGATTGAGTGGGATTGTCATTAGAGATTAATGAACGTGGGAGGCAACCGGATGGGAAGACTGGCTGAAGACAATGATCTAGTGATGAGTAGAACTGGCCAGTACACCTGCATCTCACTGACCGGGGGTCACACATATGCAAAAGCTTTGCTAGCAGACATCCTGATCCTTCTCTGTAAGGTACATCAATATTCATTTGCTAGCCACTTTTCGGAGTCATTCTTGACAGTATGATCACGGTATAATATGACAGCGGGATTAAGATTTTCTGAAAAGATTATACAGACTGGTAAATGTAATTTGTCGTAAAGTGTAGGTTTACTTGATTAGTATTATTCAGACACTGTAATAAGCAAAAGCAGAAACAGAAAGAAAATTACTTAGGATACAGATGGCTATACAGAATACACCAAAACCCTCAGGCTTATAGCCCCAGCCATACATTCAGAACAAGCATGAACAGTTTGGATTTTAGGAAGATTGTTGAAAATTAGAAAAAAGGGTCTGCTTCTTTAACATATTATATAGAACCAATCTAGACCATGAAAATTCCAACATGCTTGTTTCTAGAGGAATGAAAATATACTGGTGGCCATCTTGCTAACCTCTTATTGTTTTTAGTGTCTCACATAGGTAACCCACCCAGCCCATAGATCCTTCGCACAGTAGCATTTGTGGCCATAGACCTACAGCAACTTGAAGTTGCTACGACCCTTTGGGTGTTCCTAAACCCGTTTCTCTTTGATTGAACTAAATGGGAAAATGGCCATAGGAAGAATTGGCCAGTCGCCCAACCTCCCGGACTGAGCTAACTGCTTTATATGTGCCCATGAAGCATTATCTGAGGTCACGAAACCCAGTGGTTGTCCTGGATTGTCCACTGTGGGAACTGTGTGTGTTTCACAGTTGTCTGAAACCAGTTTTACATGCATTTTATCTTGTATTTTATTAGGTAAAGAGAAAGATAAACTTATGAACCACTGCCAGAGAATGTTTTCATGGCCACAGTCAGTTTTTTTGATTATTTCTTTGATGATTTTATCCCTGTCTCTTCTATGAAACCAAAGCAGCAACAATAAATATATTAACTGTGCTGTAAAAGTTTACATTAATAATGTTATGCTATGATTTCCACTGTTTGACCTTAAAAAAACACTAAACATATAATATAATTTCACTACTCACCTCCTCAAACTAATTGCTTTGTTTGATTCTATTTTGTTTCTCCTTACAAATTAAAAGTGAGAAATTTGTTTAAAAATAAAAAAAGAAAAGGAATAAGATCTTTGTTCTGAGGGATCAGTTATTCCCTCTCCATCTCTTTACTGTCCTGTCAGACTGTAGGACAGCTGGCTGCAGCAGGAGCCTCCCCCTCTGCACAGGATGCAGTAGGACCAAGATTATCAATCGTCCAGAATTCCAGGACAGGCCGTAAAAATAAGTAGGAAAATAAAGTCAGGCATTCCGACTAAGGAAATGGGTGTTCAGTGGCAGGAAGACTTCACGGTATAATGGAATACACCGCACTCAAATAGTCCAATATGATTCAAATTGAATAGAAGAAAATGCAGCGATATGGCTGTATATCAGAAATGTTTCACTCCATGGAGCTTGGTCATGGCCTGAAAAATATATACGATAATAGAAAACTAAGTCACATGATGCTAAGCTGCATAAAAATAACAGGAAAAAATAAATATGTGTAAAACATATCATGATTGTAAATAAACAGACAAAATTACTGTATATACTCGTGTATAAGCCAAGTTTTTCAGTGCTTTTTTTGTTCTGAAAACACCTCTCCTTGGCTTATACACAAGTCATTGTCCCAGAAAGACGGCAGGGGAGGGGGAGCGGCTGAGCAGCGGGTCACAGAGGCAGGCGCCAGGAGCTGCAGCTAAAACCTGTGCCCACTGCTAAAGAGAAATGAATATTCACTGCACTGGCAGTGAATATTCATTTCTCTTATACCGCGCAGCTACAGCTGCAGCCGCCGGCTTCCAGCACACATCCTACATGCCTTTCCTGTGCGCCCTCGCTGCATCTCATTCCGGCCAAGCGATCACGTGTCCCCATTCATTAAGGTAATGAATATTCACATCTCTCCACTCCCATAGGCGTGGAGTGAATATTCATTACCTTAGTGAGGGGTGACACGTGATCGCTCGGCAGGAAGAGTTGCTGGCGCTGGCCGAGACGAGATGCAGTGAGGGAATGCAGGGAATGTAAGTAGGATGTGTTTTTTTTTATAGGAACCATGCATACAGGGACAGAGGATAAGGAGCTATGCATACAAGGACGGGGATAAGGAGCCATGCATACAGGGACGAGGAGCCATGCATACAAGGACAGGGATGGGGAGCCATGCATGCAAGGATAGGGGATAAGGAGCCATGCATACAGGGACGAAGAGCCATGCATACAAGGACAGGGATGGGGAGCCATGCATGCAAGGATAGGGGATAAGGAGCCATGCATACATGGGTGGTGAGCTATGCATACAAGGACAGGGATGGGGAGCCATGCATGCAAGGATAGGGGATAAGGAGCCATGCATACATGGACGGTGAGCTATGCATACAAGGACAGGGTTGGGGAGCCATGCATACCACGATAGGGATAAGGGGACAATGCATACCCAGCTTATACTCAAGTCAATAAGTTTTCCCAGTTTTTCGTGGCAAATTTAGGTGCCTCGGCTTATTCTAGGGTCGGCTTATACTCGAGTACATATGGTAATATGACATGATAGATGTGTAGATACATGATGAATAGATGAAACAAAAAAATTAATTTATGTACACGAATAAGTAAACAAATAACATTTCACAGACCAAATGTTAGGAGTCGAGTTCCCGCCGCTGCACAGGGGGAATCTCGAACCATGTCTGCTGCGGTCTCCCATTCTGCATCGGCCGCAGTGGAGCCTGCTCAGTCCCAGCGTCTCACTGAATCGGATACTGTGCAAAGGGTTACTGCTGCCTCTCCAGGCTTTACTACTGTACCCTGCACTGTTCTGCGGCGAGCAGGCTTTTCTGGGACTAAGTCCTGCTTTGCACACACTGAGCATGCCCAGGGCAAGATCTCTCAGTGGAGATCTAGGGTCACATGCTCAGGTACTGCAGCAACTTCCATTGGTCCTTCTTGGAAGGTCCTGTAGGTGCTACAACTATAAAAGGTCCTCATGACCGCACGGCCATGCGCTAGTATCAAATATGTACGAGCTCAGCGCCAGTGTGGTCATGTGTGTGGTCAGGGACCCGGCTGAAATAAGCCCCTAGAATGCTGGCACCTCCGGCGAGGAGTTTTTGTGTGTATGCAGTCAGGGACCCGGCTGAAATAAGCCCCTAGAATGCTGGCACCTCCGGCGAGGAGTTTCTCATGAGTGAATTCAGGGCTGGCTAATAGCCATTAGAATTCCGGCTCCACCGGAGAGGAGCAGCGTGTTTGGTTGGGACTGCATGACCACTGTCGGCTCTACTCAGTAGCTGTGTTCCCTGTGAGCTAAACAGGGCACAGCGTTCTTTTTACTATGAGCTCTGTGAAGTAACAGAGTTCATTTATTCTAATTTACTTCACCGCCTTACTTAGCAGCAGGTTCTTTCCTGCACGGTGGATCCCGGGTTGCGAACGCACCTATCTCATTAATAAATATATTCGGTGCATTCCGCCAACCCTAACAGTATACTAGCGCCAGGATCTGGCTAAGTAATGGCGGATGAACAGCGATTGCAGGGGTACATCCAGCTGCTGGAGGGCCGGTTGGCGTCTCTTGAGCATGCAACCTCGGCGGTGGATGTTACCGCAATAGCTGTTCAGGCTGCTAGCGTGGCTGCAGCAGCTTTACCCACTGCCACCTCTGTTCCGACTTTATCTCACCTCCCATTGCCTGAGAAATACTCTGGGGACAGTAAGTCCTGTAGGGGTTTCGTGAGCCAGTGTGGTATACACCTCGAGCTCCTGGCTGCACGTTTTCCCACAGAGCGGGCAAAGGTGGGATTTATAATCTCTCTCCTGTCGGACAGAGCTTTGGAGTGGGCTACGCCGCTGTGGGAGCGCAACGATCATGTGGTGCGGAGTGTTCCTCAGTTTCTGGACACTCTGAAACAGGTCTTTGTGGGACCTAAAGTCACTCATGATACAGCGCTCCAACAGTTGGCTTTGACTCAGGGTTCAACCATGGTCAGCCATTTTGCCGTCCATTTCCGGACATTAGCGTCTGAGTTGGAATAGTCAGATAAAACCCTCATTCCTGTATTTTGGAGGGGGCTGGCTGACCATGTGAAGGACGCTTTGGCCACTAGGGAGATACCCGCCACACTGGAGGAGCTCATAGCTGTATCAACTCGCATAGACCTTCGTTTTCACAAGCGTAGGTTGGAGCGAGCCCAGTGTAGGCAGAGGTTTCGGCTGGCTCCCACCTTCGCCAGACCTTTGGAATCTCCAGTCCAGACGTCCGAGTCACATGAGGCCATAGAGGTGACACGAGCGGGATCCAAGTCCCAGTCCGCTCGTGCACTTAAGGTCTGTCATGTTTGCCGGCAGTCAGGACATCTTGCCTCCAAGTGTCCTCAGCGGTCGGGGAAACGTCAGCGTCTAGTGGCAGTTGGAGGAGGTACACTAGACACGGCGACTTTTGCCTCTAAGGTGTCCTTCAAGGGGACAATTACCATAGGCCCATCCACTCTTATGGTAGAGTTATGCATGGACTCTGGGGCGGAGGGTAATTTTATGTCATCCGCTTTCGCCCAGCGTCACGCAATACCCCTGGTGATGCTCGCCAAACCTGTAACCGTTCGAGTGGTAAATGGGTCGACACTACCCTCACAGATTACCCACCAAACCATTCCTTTCACTCTATCTGTGTCTCCATCACATCAGGAGATTATCTCTCTATTAGTCATTCCTGAGGGAATTGATGAGGTCCTGTTGGGGATACCATGGCTACTCTATCATTCTCCTCATATAGAGTGGTCCTCAGGGAGAATTTTGGGATGGAGTAAATCCTGTGAGGGTAGATGTCAGAGGGAGTGCGTTCAGGTTGCTACAACAGAGGCACCCGCAGATCTTTCCTCTCTCCCTAAACACTATTGGCTCTATGCAGACGTGTTCTCCAAAAGGGCTGCGGAGACCCTTCCGCCTCACCGCCCCTATGACTGTCCTATTGACCTCTTGCCTGGTGCTGAGCCTCCCCGGGGTCGAGTCTATCCGTTATCTCTCCTGGAGACTGAGGCAATGTCTCAGTACATCCAAGAGAATCTGGCAAGAGGATTCATTAGGAAGTCAGTGTCACTTGCAGGGGCTGGGTTCTTCTTCGTGCAGAAGAAGAGTGGAGACTTACGTCCATGCATAGAATACAGGGGTGTTAACGCCATCACCGTTAAGAACAAGTACCCATTACCCCTGATATCTGAGCTTTTTGATAGGCTACGGGGAGCAAGGGTATTTACAAAATTAGATCTGCGGGGTGCTTACAACCTGATTCGCATCCGTGAGGGGGACGGATGGAAGACGGCTTTTAACACCAGGGATGGGCACTATGAATATCTGGTGATGCCCTTTGGGCTCTGTAATGCCCCAGCCGTTTTCCAAGACTTTGTGAACGGCATCTTCCGGGATATGCTCACCACCTCGGTCGTAGTCTATCTGGATGATATTCTCATCTACTCTCCAGATATTGACTCCCATCGGAGAGATGTTCGCAAAGTCTTCGACCTCTTACGGGCAAACTTCCTCTACGCCAAGTTGGAGAAGTGTGTGTTTGAGCAGGAGTCCTTGCCTTTCCTTGGTTATATCATCTCTGCCCAGGGTTTGGCTATGGATCCTGCCAAGCTACAGGCTGTGATGGACTGGCAGGAACCCCATTCACTTAAAGCGGTGCAGCGCTTTATGGGGTTCATTAATTACTATCGTCAGTTCATCCCACACTTCTCAACTTTGGTAGCTCCCTTGGTTGCCCTCACCAAGAAGGGAGCAAATCCCAAGTTGTGGTCGGAGGATGTCTCCAAGGCCTTCCTCTCGGTTAAGTCACACTTCGCTAGCGCTCCCATTGTACATCGCCCCAATGTAGATAAGCCATTTATCATGGAGGTGGATGCCTCATCCGTTGGTGCTGGAGCAGTCCTTTTCCAAAAGGATGCTCAAGGTCGGAAGCATCCTTGCTTCTTCTCCAAGACTTTCACACCGGCGGAGAGGAATTATTCCATCGGGGACAGGGAGTTGCTAGCCATGAAGTTAGCTTACTCAGAGTGGAGACACCTCTTGGAGGGAGCTCGTTTTCTCTTCCAGGTTTTCACTGACCACAAGAACTTGGTATATCTACAGACGGCCCAGCGGCTGAATTCTTGCCAGGCTAGATGGTCCCTGTTCTTCTCCCGGTTTCATTTTACTCTTGATTTTCTCTCCGGGGAGAAGAACATTCGTGCCGACGCTCTCTCCCGCTCCGTAGTGTCATCTGAGGAGGAGGAGCCTCAGCTTATTGTCCCTTCTGAGAGCCTGAGAACTGTAGCTCCGGTTTCGCTAGAGTCTGTGCCCCCGGGCAAGACTTTCGTGCCAGCGAATTTGTGACCGGAGGTTCTCGCTTGGGCTCACTTGTCCAGAGTGGGTGGGCATTTTGGGACCAAAAGGACATCTGAGCTTTTGGCGAGAATGTACTGGTGGCCGCATATGGCCCATGATGTCGGGGACTATATTCGTCTATATGCATTTCCTGCGCCCAGAATCGGTCTCCTCAGCAATGGCCTACTGGGTTGCTTTACCCCCTACCGGTGGCAGATAGGCCCTGGGAAATGGTCGGGATGGACTTCGTGGTGGGCTTACCCAAGTCTCGTAGCTGCACCGTTATCTGGGTTGTCACCGATCATTTCTCTAAAATGGTGCACTTGGTGCTGCTTCCACGGTTACCTTCTGCTCGGGCCTTGGCGGCGTTGTTCATAAAACATATTTTCTGTTTACATGGAATGCCTGATAAAATTGTCAGCGACCGAGGTCCCCAGTTCGCGTCTCGGTTTTGGAGAGAGCTCTGCCGTTTACTCAGCATAGAGTTGAATCTCTCCTCTGCATACCATCCCGAGATGAATGGGTTGGTAGAGAGGACCAACCAGACTCTGGTGACATACTTGCGGCATTTTGTCTTTGCTAGGCAGGATGACTGGGCATCTTTGTTACCTTGGGCAGAATTTGCCTTGAACAACGCCGTAGCCGATTCCACTGGGCAGACTCCTTTTCTCCTTAATTATAGCCAGCATCCACGTGTCCCTGTGCCCATGCCCGTGTCTTCCACCGATTCTAGGGTGGCAGACTGGGCGGTGGAGGCACTTGACATTTGGGACCGCACACATGATGCCATCCGGGCCTCCAAGGAGAGAATGATGGTTTCTGCTGATACACACCGGCGCCCCGCTCCGACCTTTGCTCCTGGCGACTTAGTTTGGCTCTCCGCCCATAACATCAGGCTGCGAGTTGAGTCCACTAAGTTTGCGCCTCGCTACATTGGCCCGTTCAAGGTTCTGGAACAGGTCAACCCTGTGGTCTACCGTTTGGATATTCCTCCACGCCTTGGTATCACCGACACTTTTCACGTTTCCCTCTTAAAGCCCGTTCATATGTCCCGGTTTTCTGAGTCATCTGCCGGGACATCGGGTTCATCCACGGATAAGTTTGAGGTGAATGCTATTGTGGGGTGCAAGGTGGTACGTGGCAAGAAATTTTATCTGGTGGACTGGAAGGGTCATGGTACAGAAGATAGAACCTGGGAACCTGTGGAGCACATTCGGGCTCCGCTGCTCATTGCAGCTTTTGAGCGTAGCGAGGCTCAAGGAGGGGGGGCCCTAGGAGGGGGGTAATGTTAGGAGTCGAGTTCCCGCCGCTGCACAGGGGGAATCTCGAACCATGTCTGCTGCGGTTTCCCATTCTGCATCAGCCGCAGTGAAGCCTGCTCAGCGGAGACGTCGGTCCCAGCGTCTCACTGAATCGGATACTGTGCAAAGGGTTACTGCTGCCTCTCTAGGCTTTACTATTGTACCCTGCACTGTTCTGCGGCGAGCAGGCTTTTCTGGGACTAAGTCCTGCTTTGCACACACTGAGCATGCCCAGGGCAAGATCTCTCAGTGGAGATCTAGGGTCGCATGCTCAGGTACTGCAGCAACTTCCATTGGTCCTTCTTGGAAGGTCCTGTAGGTGCTAGGACTAAGTCCTGCTTTGCACACGCTGAGCATGCCCAGGGCAAGATCTCTCAGTGGAGATCTAGGGTCACATGCTCAGGTACTGCAGCAACTTCCATTGGTCCTTCTTGGAAGGTCCTGTAGGTGCTAGGACTAAGTCCTGCTTTGCACACACTGAGCATGTCCAGGGCAAGATCTCTCAGTGGAGATCTAGGGTCACATGCTCAGGTACTGAAGCAACTTCCATTGGTCCTTCTTGGAAGGTCCTGTAGGTGCTACAACTATAAAAGGTTCTCATGACCACACGACCATGCGCTAGTATCAAATATGTACGAGCTCAGCACCAGTGTGGTCATGTGTGTGGTCAGGGACCCGGCTGAAATAAGCCCCTAGAATGCTGGCACCTCCAGCAAGGAGTTTCTTATGAGTGAATTCAGGGCTGGCTAATAGCCATTAGAATTCCGGCTCCACCGGAGAGGAGCAGCGTGTTTGGTTGGAACTGCATGACCACTGTCGGCTCTACTAAGTAGCTGTGTTCCCTGTGAGCTAAACAGGGCACAGTGTTCTCTTTACTACGGGCTCTGTGAAGTAACAGAGTTCGTTTATTCTAATTTACTTCACCGCCTTACTTAGCAGCAGGTTCTTTCCTGCACGGTGGATCCCGGGTTGCGAACGCACCTATCTCATTAATAAATATATTCGGTGCGTTCTGCCAACCCTAACACCATATAATTGGGTGAAAAAATTTGCAAAGAGATTACTGTATTTTTTTGGACTATAAGACGCACCGGACCATAAGACGCACCCCAATTTTTCAGAAGGAAAATAGGGGAAAAAAATGAATGTGTCAAATGGGGGTCCGTCTTACAGTCCGAATTCAGCGCTGGTGGAACGTGGTCACAGGGGGTGTTCGGTGGTCCAGTGATATGTCTCCCATCCCAGGCTGGTGCGGCAGGTGTGGTGGTCTCTGGGAAATCCCATCCCAGGCTGGTGCGGCAGGTTCAGCGGTGGTGCTCTGTGGTGCAGGGGGCTCCGCCAGAGCTCCTCGGAGGCCCCCGCACATCCATTGCTGTGATGCAGTGGCTTCCGGGAAAAGGGCCACCAGGGGCGGCACATGCTCAGATTGGGAAGGGACTGTGATCATCCCCCTGCAGCGTCGGGCTGGGACTGCCGCACAATCACCCAACTAATGCTGCCACCACAGTATTTGTAAGTATATTCAGACTATAAGACGCACCCCATTTTCCTCAAAAATTGTTGGGGGAAAAGGTGCGTCTTATATTCCGAAAAATGCGGCTTATGGAAATTCACCTGTGCCTAATCATGTAAGATAATAGGGAAGGATAAGGAATGTGAGTATAAAAAGGATGTGACATAATAATAAGAAATACTGTATATGCCAAATGTATGTAACATGATAAATATAAAAAAAAAAAAAAAAAAGATTCTATTTATGTACACACATGTATATGTGAATGTAAATCAGGCCACATAATGAGGGAAGAACCATTGTAAAGGGAATATATGGCGATAATAGAGGTAATACATATGGTAAGTAATACATATGTTCCAAATAGTTTGTAGGGCATAGGATATACAGGTGAAAGGTAAGTGCAAGGAGGATATCACATTGTAAGCATTCTATAGGAGTGGGTAATAGAACCATTAGTACATGAGTACTTACCAGACGAGTGGTACAGGTATGTGCTTGTGGCGCCCCTAGGGGTATTTGCCACAAAAATAGTTATTGACACCAAATACAAATATTAAAATAGCAAGACTGCACTACCATCTCCGGCCAGAAGGGGGAGCTCCAGAGACTCCCCTTGATCTATTCTGGTCTGAGAAAAGGACTGGCAGTTGGGTTGAGGAGCTGAGAGTGAGAGGTCGTATAACTGAACTCCTAACAGCCCTATGACGGATTATAGGCCCGTAATACCCATAGTAGGAAAAGAGGAATAGAGAAAAAGGACATTGTGAGAACCGGGTAGCAATAATTTCTACCCAAAATAGGCGCAGAGAAGGATACCGGATCCGTGGCTATATTCGTTATATATAATACAGCAACCGGAAGAAAGTGAGGTGATATCAGCCTCACCAGGGTAAGACGCAGCAACAGACACAGAGTTCAGCGGTACTCCCAAAGGGGGTAAGCCGACAAAAAGGACTCGGGTTGTCCGTCGAACCAGAGCACAGAAGAGACAGATTGGGTCGGCAGCCAGTTCACATACAGCAGCAGGGCCATACAGAAACTGCGCATAATAAGAGGTGGAAATCCTGACAGGGTCAAAGTAATTCAGAGTTCTTATACAGACTCCGGTGACAGTATTGGTTGCAAATCCCTTTTTGTTGAAGTAAACTGGTTAAATGTTTCAGCGCCTCAGTCTTTCATTTGGACAATAGCCATCGATCCAGGATCGGGGTCATCACAGCTGAGAGGACCTGCTGCTGATCAAGTAAGTGTCTGTTCCTTCATGATATCCCTTACACTGTGCATCGCCTGAGGCCACAGCACCGGGTCAAGCCACTAGTGACATCCCCCTCAAGAGACGGACCTCTTTGATCTGGTGCTGGGTACCTCGGTCTCCCGGGCGTCACAACTGGCGTCACGAACAGGATAGGGCCAGCCCGTACACTGGGTATTGTGTGCCGTAATTGGAGTCTGAAACTGTGAAAATTTGGATGAAAAATCTTGGAAATTGACTTTGTTAAAGAAAATCCCGTTCCCCATTGAAAACTATTGAAAGTGACTTTTCTCCATTGGTTATAATGGGGTAAAAATGGCCACCATCCCCTGATGTGATCATCTCATAACCGTTAGGCACAAAACTGTTAATCGAGCTACGTCATTACCCAAGCCCCAGTCTAACTGAAAAACTTCAAAATCCATCATCACAGAGCGTGCGGCAGTTAGAGGCAGCAGGGGGCGTGTCATTGTCATCCTGCTGCACAGAGGAACGAATCTACATTATCTAGACGGAAGCTGGGACCGTAGGGGTCTGGATTGACTAAGGGGGTACAGTATGTCGCAGCACAGAGACGCCGCAGCACCCGGCAATGCTAATGCAGCTGAAAGACAGAGTGTCGATAGAGAGCCTGGCAGCGCAGCAGTGCAAGGAGTGGCGCCCATCATGCCGGTGTTGATGCCATATACCCCGGGTGGCCCGTGGCTTCCAATGTATGAAGGTGAACCTAATACCCTTGACGGTTTCAGGGAAAAGATGCTGGCTCATTTTGATATGTTCCCCGTGGGTGAAGCTCAGCGTGTTAGTCTCCTGATGATGCAGTTAAGTGGCCATGCTAAGCGAGAAGTCACGGCATGGGCAACTGATCTAAAAGGTACTGTTGAACGCATATTTGCTGGATTAAAAGCTACATTTGAAACCACTGCCAGCAGCAAAGCTAAAGTACAATTCTTTAATTGCAAACAAAAAGCTAATGAGGGTGTGAGAGATTTTGCCTTAAACCTGCAGGAAGCCCTTAAATCACTTACACTGGCTGAACCCATTTTTAACACAGGAGCCGATAAACTGCTAAGAGATCAATTTATTGAGGGACTCTACACCCCTTCTCACCGGGGGCATGTGAGCATGCTTGTTTTTAAGAACCCTGAATTGACATTTGCCCAATTAAAGGAGAGCGCTATACGTCTCCAGCTGGCAGAGGCACCTCGGGATCAGGATCTCACACAACCCATGGCAGATGCACTTCAGCAACGGGGAATGCCAGTGACATCAGCTACGTCCGGTGCCAGTGCTAAGTCCCTGGGGCCCATTACTAATAAGACTCTTCAGCAAAAGCTTGACTCTTTAACTGATGTTGTTGCTTCAATGGCTAAAACCATGCAGGAGATGAGAGAACCCAAGATGGAGTTGGTAAACCGTAGAGAGGATGTTCCATGGATGAGGTCCCGGAGATACCCGACATGGAGAGGATGGCCCCGTGACCGCTACCAACCGGATGGACAGCCTATTTGCCGCCATTGCCAGCAACCAGGCCACTTTGCACGAAATTGTGATTTAAACGGGAATCCCCTGGGAATGCGGGCCGCTTCGCAGGAATGAATTTTCAAGGCCCAACACCCTGGCACGACAGATACATCGGAGGACGACCCATCATCCCTATCGTGCTGGACGGAATTCCCCTCAACGCTTTGCTGGATACAGGTTCCCAGATTTCATCTATACCATATATCCTTTATAAGAGGTACTGGGCTGAGGTAGATATTGATAAGGGACCCTCTGATGTTGAACTAGATATATGGGCCAGTGTTCTGTCTCCGCCATCTAAATTGTTACCTCCATTATCTGTTTGTATAATTTGCAGTTTCTCAGCCAGTATACAGGACTTGATATATTCATACCTTTATCTGTAGTGCTTTGGCTCCCTCTAGCGGTCAGAGATATGTTGACTGTTCTATTTTTCTGCTATGTATTTTTTATGTCTGATCCTCCTTTGCAATGCATTATGGTAGCTCAGCCCACATTTCCCTCCAGTTTTCATTCACTTCCTCCAGTTTGCCTTCCAGGAAAGACGCTTACACTTCATTCCCCTTGCGATTGCATTGCCGGTATGTCTTTATGTTTTTTCTCTAGATATTTCTGCTCTATATTAGCCTAGCTTAACCAGTTGCACTCCTAGTTCAGTTACTAGCCTTCTAAATGTAATGCATAATGTTTATCATGTGTAGTATGTATCGTTCTATACCATGTACTGATTCCATGTATATCATTGTTCACAGTTTCACCGCATCAATATACCAATACGTTTAATAAAGCACAGACTCAACCACAGTCTCCTTATTGGACCCGGTATAGCGGTTTAGCTGACTGGATAGCTACATGAGCCTGCCTCATTTAGTGAGGACAGAACAGTGAAACGGCAGCCATCCAACTAGTGGGATTCAAGTCACCGGCTACTCAGAGACTAAATACAGCTACAGCAATCTCTGCACAGCCAAGCACTTTCCCAAGACACCATGTCTCACAAATCGCATAGAACAAGATCTGTTACTTCCGTTTCCTCAAAGACAACATCCATCACCAGCGCGGTTGCCATTGCCCGCGCAAATGCTGAAGCCGCCAAAATACGAGCGAGCTTTGCTGACCAAGAGATGCAACTTAAATTAGAAAAAGCACGCCTAGATGATGAAGAGAGAAGGTCACGCTTAGAGAGAGCACGCATAGATCATGAGAGAGCCGATCAAGAGAGAAGGATGCAGTTAGAAAAGGCACGTGTGGATGCCGCCTTAGAAAGCCTAGCAGCAAAAAGGGAAGCTGCCGCAGCCCTCGCTGAAGCGGAATCGCTAGAAGCCGCGCAAAGCCCCAAGCTGCATAGCCAAAGCAGTACGTCAAGTCTGGAGTTTCCACTACAAGACACACCACAACGCACATCTCAGTATGTTAATGAACTTCCTGATCCAAACTATAACCCTGAACCAGCACCAGAACGAGAATACGACGTCTCCAGCGAAGTGAGCGAGAGTCACCACGAGGCTCAGCTCCAGGACAGAAACAAACTCGAAAACGTGAGACAAAACGACTCTGCTAATGACTACCTTGCCCCTCACCAGGTAACCAACGTGGATCACCCTGCTGACACACCGTACGTCAGACCGAAGCAATACGACACCGGCTGGCGCCACCCTGAGGACACTAACAGGTATGAACGCACCTCACATCACTATCAGGGCGATCCATCACCAGTGTACTCCACCGACAACCGGTTCACAACAGAATTTGCCAAGTTCTTCACACGACGTGAACTGGTTGCCAAGGGTCTCATGAAATTCACTGACCAAGCTGAAGGTTACAGAGCTTGGAAAGCTTCCTTTCAAAATGTCATTAGAGACTTGGGGCTACAACACAGGGAAGAGATAGACCTGTTAGTCAAATACCTGGGAGGAGAGTCAGTCAAACACGCAGTAAGGATCAGAGACATTAATATAAACCGCCCTGAGACCGGCCTCAAAGAGATCTGGAAGAGGCTGGATGAGTGTTACGGCTCAGCAGAAGTAATAGAAAGAGCCTTGTTCAAAAGAATCGATGACTTTCCTAAAATTTCTAACAAAGGTCTCCAGAAACTTAGAGAGCTAAGCGACCTACTAAAGGAAGTCCAAGTTGCCAAATACGAGGACGACCTACAGGGACTTGCATTTCTCGACACAGCCAGAGGTGTTAACCCTATAGTCCAGAAGTTGCCCTACAATCTACAGGAGAGGTGGCTCACACATGGTTCCACGTACAAATACAAACACAGTGTTCCTTTTCCCCCCTTCTCCGTTTTTGTAGACTTTATACACCAACAAGCGAGAATTAGAAACGATCCCAGCTTTGACTTTGCAATGCCATATGCCACACCGTCACCACCTGCAAATCCACGCAGAACATCTGTGGCAGTACACAAGACTTATGTTTCTTCTCCAGGTTCTAATTACAGGTCTGCTGGCTGCTCCCAATCAGAGACAAAGGTGCAGGACCCTGACAAGCAGTGCCCACTTCATCAGAAGCCTCATCCTCTCCTGAAATGCAGAGCCTTCAGAGGAAATTCTATGCCAGACCGCAGAAGCTTCCTGAAAGAGAACGGTATCTGCTACAAGTGCTGCTCGTCCACAACTCATCTCGCCAAGGACTGCAAGGTCAGTGTAAAATGCACAGAATGTGGCACCACAGACCATAACACTGCTCTACACCCAGGCCCAGCTCCATGGAGTGCACAAAACACGCCAGCTGACAGTGAGCATGGCGGGGAGGAAAGGAACACTGATACAGCTACGCCAGAGATCACTTCACAATGTACCGAGGTCTGCAAAGGGACAATAGACAGTAGGTCCTGTTCAAAAATATGCCTTGTCAGAGTATACCCAAAAGGCCATAGAGACCAGGCTGTAAGACTGTATGCTATCTTGGATGATCAAAGTAATCGATCCTTGGCTAGATCAACTTTCTTTGACCTATTCAACATCAAAGGGCCAAGCACTCCCTACTCATTAAAGACATGTGCAGGTACTGTGACAACAGCGGGCAGGAAAGCTACAGACTACCAAATCGAGTCATTAGACGGACAATTCTGCCTACCACTACCTACGATCATCGAATGTAACCAGATCCCAGACAACAGATCTGAAATCCCTACGCCAGATGTAGCAATCCATCACGCTCACTTAAAGCAAATAGCACACCTTATACCAGAACTCGACCATCAGGCCCAGATAATTCTGCTGTTGGGGAGAGATATCCTGCAGGTTCATAAAGTAAGACGTCATATCAATGGACTCCACAATGCTCCCTATGCCCAAAGGCTAGACCTAGGATGGGTCATAATTGGCAACGTATGCTTGGGACGCATGCACGCCCCATCCTCTGTAACAAGCATGCTGACAAATACATTGGAGAAAGGACGACCATCTCTGTTTCAACCTTGTAACAATGAGTTCTATGTCAGGGAACTGCCACACAGCATCCAACTGCCCAATCATTTAATAGACTTTACTCACGACAGCAGTATAGTGTGGGAAGCTATGAGGATCAGTTAGGGTGCACAGTCTTCCAGAGAACTAAACAGGACAACCAAGTGGCAATGTCGGTAGAGGACAAGTTGTTCTTAGAGGTAATGGACAAGGGACTCGTTAAAGATGAGACCAACAGCTGGGTCGCACCTCTTCCCTTCAAAACCCACAGACCACGTCTACCGAACAACAAAAATCAGGCATTACAACGTTTCTCCTCTCTCAAACGTAATCTGCAAAAGAAACCAGAGATGAAAGATCACTTTTTCTCCTTCATGTCAAAGATTTTTGAAAACTGTCACGCAGAACTAGCTCCCACTCTCAAAGACTCTGAAGAATGCTGGTTCCTACCCATGTTCGGAGTATACCACCCTAAGAAACCAGGCCAGATTAGAGTCGTGTTCGATTCCAGTGCCAAATTTAATGATGTCTCCCTAAATGACGTTCTACTAACAGGACCAGACCTCAATAACAAACTGCTGGGAGTACTTATGCGCTTCCGTAAGGATTCCATTGCCTTCATCGCTGACATCCAGCAAATGTTCCATTGTTTCCTTGTGAGAGAGAGAGACAGGAACTTCCTAAGATTCTTCTGGTACAGAGACAATGATCCTACTAAAGAAGTCACAGAGTACCGCATGAGAGTGCACATCTTCGGCAACAGTCCTTCCCCTGCCGTCGCCATTTACGGACTCAAAAGGTCAGCTCAGGAAGGAGAAGCAGAATACGGAGAAGATGTCAGAAGATTCATAGAAAAGGACTTTTATGTCGACGACTGTCTCAAAGCAATGCCTTCAATTGAGACTGCCATCAGTCTTCTCAGGAGAGCCCAGGACATGCTTGCCTGCTCGAACCTTAGGCTTCATAAAATAGCCTCAAACAGCCAAGAACTCATGGAAGCGTTCCCTTCTCAGGACCTATGTAATGGTCTCAGAGACCTGGACCTGGGGTCAGACCCCGCACCAATGCAACGCAGCCTTGGGCTTCTCTGGAATCTACAGTCAGACACTTTCACCTTTCAGGTCAACCAGGAAGAAAGGCCTTTCACACGTAGAGGCGTCCTGTCTACCATCAACAGTCTGTACGATCCCTTGGGTTTCGCAGCTCCTGTTACTATACAAGGCAAGGCCCTACTAAGAGACTTAACTAGGGAAACATCTGACTGGGATGCACCTCTGCCACCTGATAAGAGGATCCAGTGGGAAGAGTGGAAGAACTCGTTAGCGGCACTCTCCAACCTGAATGTGCCAAGACCATACGCCCCTGTGCCATCTACTGAAATACAAAGCCAAAGACTGTACGTATTTGCAGATGCTTCTGTCAAAGCGATTGCCGCTGTTGCCTACCTGAGAACTGTAGATTCCAAATGTCAGTGCCACATTGGTTTCATTATGGGAAAGGCCAAACTCGCACCACAACCAGAGCACACTATACCCAGGTTAGAGCTTTGTGCCGCATCCTAGCCATTGAGTTAGCAGAGTTCATCACATCCGAAATGGATATCGACCTGACACAGGCCAAGTTCTACTCGGACAGCAAAGTAGTCCTGGGATATATCCACAACGAAACCAGGCGATTCTACGTTTATGTCAATAACAGAGTGCTACGAATCAGGAGATCAGTTCATCCAAAGCAGTGGCATTACATACCCACAGACCAGAATCCTGCAGATCATGCAACTAGAGCAGTTGACGCAAGTCGACTAGGAAGCACAACGTGGCTCTCAGGACCAAAACTATTGTACATTGAGGAATGTTTTCCAGACACCTTTAAACTAGTAGGAGAGGACTCAGATGCTGAAATCCGCCCTCAGGTGTCTACACTTCATACAATGACCTCTGTTATCCAGCTTGGATCTTGCAGGTTCGACAGATTCTCAAGTTGGAAGTCACTTACTCGAGCTATTACCTGCCTGACTCATATAGCTCGCTCATTCAAGACCACCAGAACTTGTGGCACAGAAAAATGTAAAGGTTGGCATCTTTGTAAAAATACCTATGTTACCTCCGACTTAGAGTTCTCTAGAAATCACATCATCCTCACTGTTCAAAGAGAAACCTACTTTGCAGAAATCCAATGTCTTATCAACAAAGCTCCAATACCAGTGAGCAGCGTATTGAGAAAACTCGACCCATTCATCGACAACAGTGGCCTATTGAGAGTAGGAGGCCGACTCAAAGAAGCTGAGATGGGGTTTGTGGAGAAATTCCCTCTTATACTTCCCGGAAAATGTCATGTTGCCTACCTAATCGTACAACATTACCACAATCTGGTCAAGCGCCAATGGAGACAGGTACAAAGTCTTGCAAATACTTTCTGGGACAGGTGGCGCAAACAATATTTGTCTACCCTGCAGCCACTTACGAAGTGGCAATCTACTAAACCTAATCTGAACGTAGGTAACCTTGTTCTTGTGAAAGACTGTCAAATTCACCGGAACCAGTGGCCACTTGGTCTAGTTACCGCAACGTTCCCCAGCAAGGATGGCAATGTCCGCAAAGTTGAACTAAGGATGACCAAAGGGAATGAACCTAAGACATTTTCCAGACCGGTATCTGAACTGGTCCTATTGTTGCCTTCGGAAGAAAGGAGTAGTGACATCCGTTGATGTCAGACGGGGAGTGTTCTGTCTCCGCCATCTAAATTGTTACCTCCATTATCTGTTTGTATAATTTGCAGTTTCTCAGCCAGTATACAGGACTTGATATATTCATACCTTTATCTGTAGTGCTTTGGCTCCCTCTAGCGGTCAGAGATATGTTGACTGTTCTATTTTTCTGCTATGTATTTTTTATGTCTGATCCTCCTTTGCAATGCATTATGGTAGCTCAGCCCACATTTCCCTCCAGTTTTCATTCACTTCCTCCAGTTTGCCTTCCAGGAAAGACGCTTACACTTCATTCCCCTTGCGATTGCATTGCCGGTATGTCTTTATGTTTTTTCTCTAGATATTTCTGCTCTATATTAGCCTAGCTTAACCAGTTGCACTCCTAGTTCAGTTACTAGCCTTCTAAATGTAATGCATAATGTTTATCATGTGTAGTATGTATCGTTCTATACCATGTACTGATTCCATGTATATCATTGTTCACAGTTTCACCGCATCAATATACCAATACGTTTAATAAAGCACAGACTCAACCACAGTCTCCTTATTGGACCCGGTATAGCGGTTTAGCTGACTGGATAGCTACATGAGCCTGCCTCATTTAGTGAGGACAGAACAGCCAGTAATGGTAAGTTGGTACCGAAACTAGGATTCAGGGAGATGACCATAAAGATTGGTAAAGCAGAATTGAAGAAACAGGGTATAATTGTCGTTGATGTTGATCGGCAGAACTGTGAACCAACTGTATTGATAGGGATGAATGTGTTAGAGAATTGCTTTTCCGAAGTTATTTCTGTCTTACAACAAATTGCAGAAACTGCCTGATCCTGCCAGCAGAGAGTTCTCCGGAGGGAAATAAAAGTATTAATGTTAAGGCAACAGATAGAAGTTGCAGGTGGAGAAATCGACAGTGTGAGGGTGAGTGATCCAACGTCTATTGTAATCCCACCAAAAACAGAAATGCTGGTATGGTGTAGAGCGGCCATTGGTACTAAAGGACGAGACTATCAAGCCTTAATAGAACCAGCATACACCGATAGCAGGCCCACTATACTCACGGCACGAGGGGTGGTCGAGGTACACCGGGGACGGGTGCAGGTACGACTTTTGAACTGTGGAGAGGAAGAGGTCACTTTGCCAAGGTACGCTACAGTGGCAAAGTTATATACTGTTGACAACAATGCCATCACAACCGTTGAGCCCTTAGAATCGACCTGTCAGGTGGAAAATAACGGCTCAGATGGAGAATCGGAGGATTGGTGCCAACAGCTAGACGTGGGTGTAGATTCAACACCTATCCATCAAAGACAAGGGTGTCATGATTCCCCAATGGCATGGGAACATCAGAAACACAAAAATAACAGACTAGCTCTCGGGTGATGGAAACTCAAGCTGACCGTGACCTAAATCTACCACACAACTAACAGTAGCCAGGAAGCATTCCTACGGCTGCCTAGATGCCATGCGCCAGCCGGAGAACTAACTACGCCTGGAAGAGGAAGGAACAGACCTGGCTTACCTCTAGTGAAATTCCCCAAAGATGATAGTAGCCCCCACATATATTAACGGTGAGTTCAGAGGAAAAGACATACACAGTATGAAGGTAGATTTAGCAAAGCGAGGTCCACTTACTAGATAGAGGAAGGATACAAAAGAGGACTTCACGGTCAGCTGAAAAACCCTTTCAAAAACCCATCCTGAAATTACTTTAAGACTCCTGTGTCAACTCATCACACAGGAGTGGCAATTTCAGTCCACAAGAGCTTCCAGTAACAGGAAATGACAAA
Source organism: Ranitomeya variabilis (assembly GCF_051348905.1). Taxonomy (NCBI): domain Eukaryota; kingdom Metazoa; phylum Chordata; class Amphibia; order Anura; family Dendrobatidae; genus Ranitomeya; species Ranitomeya variabilis. Next base: position 96,799,420 of record NC_135237.1, read on the forward strand.
ACTGTAAACTGGACAAAAAATACAAAACAAAAGGACAAGAGTCCACTTAGCTGATCAGCAGACTAGTAGCAGGAACATGCAACTGAAAGACTCAGGTTACAATGATGACCGGCAAGGAAGTGACTGGAGAGCAAGGCTAAATAGGGAACTCCCAAAACTGATGGAAGCAGGTGAGCTAAGGCAGAAAAGCACACACAAGTTTCCAGTACCACCAGCCACCACCAGGGGAGCCCAAAAAGCGGATCACAACAGTACCCCCCCCCTTAAGGAGGGGGCACCGAACCCTCACAAGAACCGCCAGGGCGACCTGGATGAGCCCTATGAAAGGCACGAACCAAATCCGAGGCATGAACATCAGAGGCAGTTACCCAAGAATTATCTTCCTGACCATAGCCCTTCCATTTAACCAGATACTGGAGTCTCCGCCTGGAAATACGGGAGTCCAAGATCTTCTCTATAACGTACTCCAATTCACCCTCAACCAGCACAGGAGCAGGAGGCTCAGCAGAAGGAACCACCGGCACCTCGTATCTCCGCAACAACGACCGATGGAACACATTATGGATAGCGAAAGATGCCGGAAGGTCCAAACTAAAGGAAACAGGGTTAACAATCTCCAAAATCCTATAGGGACCGATGAACCGAGGCTTAAATTTAGGAGAAGAAACCCTCATTGGGACAAAACGGGAAGACAACCACACCAAGTCCCCAACACGAAGGCGAGGACCAACCCGACGCTGGCGGTTAGCAAACCGCTGAGTCCTCTCCTGGGACAAATTCAAATTGTCCACCACTTGTTCCCAAATCCGATACAACCGATCCACCACAGCATCTACTCCAGGACAATCCGAAGACTCCACCTGACCAGAAGAAAAACGGGGATGAAACCCCGAATTGCAAAAGAAAGGGGAAACCAAGGTGGCAGAACTAGCCCGATTATTAAGAGCAAACTCCGCCAACGGCAAAAAGGCAACCCAATCATCCTGATCCGCAGACACAAAACACCTCAAATACGTCTCCAAAGTTTGATTAGTTCGCTCCGTCTGGCCATTAGTCTGAGGATGGAAGGCAGACGAAAAAGACAAATCAATGCCCAACCTGGCACAGAATGCCCGCCAAAATCTAGAAACGAACTGGGTACCCCTATCAGAAACGATATTTTCAGGAATACCATGCAAGCGAACCACATTTTGAAAAAACAAAGGAACCAACTCAGACGAGGAAGGCAACTTCGGCAATGGCACCAAATGAACCATCTTAGAAAAACGGTCACAAACCACCCAGATAACAGACATCCTCTGAGAGACAGGAAGATCAGAAATAAAGTCCATCGAGATGTGCGTCCAAGGCCTCTTCGGAATAGGCAAGGGCAACAACAACCCGCTAGCCCTAGAACAACAAGGCTTGGCCCGAGCACACACATCACAAGACTGCACCAAAACACGCACATCTCGAGACAGAGATGGCCACCAGAAGGATCTAGCCACCAAATCCCTGGTACCAAAAATTCCAGGATGACCCGCCAGCGTAGAAGAATGAACCTCCGAGATGACTCTACTGGTCCAATCATCAGGAACAAACAGTCTACCAGGTGGACAGCGATCAGGTCTATCCGCCTGAAACTCTTGCAAAGCACGTCGCAGATCTGGGGAAATAGCGGATAATATCACCCCATCCTTAAGGATACCTGTAGGTTCCGAATCACCAGGGGAATCAGGCTCAAAACTCCTAGAAAGGGCATCCGCCTTCACATTCTTAGAACCTGGCAGATACGAGACCACAAAATTAAACCGAGAGAAAAACAACGACCAGCGCGCCTGTCTAGGATTCAGGCGCCTGGCAGACTCAAGGTAAATCAGATTCTTGTGATCAGTCAAAACCACCACCTGATGTCTAGCACCCTCAAGCCAATGACGCCACTCCTCAAATGCCCACTTCATGGCCAAAAGCTCCCGATTACCGACATCATAATTTCTTTCGGCGGCAGAAAATTTTCGAGAAAAGAACGCACAAGGTCTCATCACTGAGCAATCGGAACTTTTCTGCGACAAAACCGCCCCCGCTCCGATCTCGGAAGCATCGACCTCAACCTGAAAGGGGAGAGAGACATCGGGCTGGCGCAACACAGGGGCAGACGAAAAGCGGCGCCTAAGTTCCCGAAAGGCCTCCACAGTGGCAGAGGACCAATTGGCAACATCAGCACCCTTCTTAGTCAAATCCGTAAGAGGCTTAGCCACACCAGAAAAACCAGTTATAAATCGACGATAAAAATTAGCAAAGCCCAAGAACTTCTGAAGACCCTTTAGAGAAGTAGGCTGCGTCCAGTCACAAATGGCCCGAACCTTGACAGGGTCCATCTCAACAGAAGAAGGGGAAAAAATGTACCCCAAAAAGGAAATCTTTTGAACCCCAAAAACACACTTAGAACCCTTTACACACAGAGAATTCTCCCGCAAAACCTGAAAAACCCTCCTGACCTGCTGAACATGAGACTCCCAGTCCTCAGAAAAAATCAAAATATCGTCCAAATACACAATCATAAATTTATCCAGATATTCACGGAAAATATCATGCATAAAGGACTGAAAAACTGAAGGTGCATTAGAAAGGCCGAAAGGCATTACTAAATACTCAAAGTGGCCCTCAGGCGTATTAAATGCGGTTTTCCACTCATCCCCTTGCTTAATTCGCACCAAATTATACGCCCCACGGAGATCAATCTTGGAGAACCACGTAGCCCCCCTTATGCGAGCAAACAAATCAGTAAGCAGCGGCAACGGATACTGATATTTGACAGTAATTTTATTCAGGAGTCAATAATCAATACAAGGCCTCAGCGAGCCATCCTTTTTAGAGACAAAGAAAAACCCAGCTCCTAAAGGTGATGAAGAAGGACGAATATGTCCCTTTTCCAGGGACTCCTTAACATACTCGCGCATGGCAGCATGCTCAGGTACAGATAGGTTAAACAAACGACCCTTTGGAAATTTACTGCCTGGAATCAGATCTATGGCGCAATCACACTCTCTGTGGGGAGGGAGAGACCCAATTTTAGGCTCTTCAAAAATATCCCCAAAATCCGACAAAAATGCCGGAATCACAGAGGGAATAGATGACGAGATAGAAACCAAAGGTATGTCCCCATGAGCCCCCCGACATCCCCAGCTTAACACAGACATAGTTTTCCAGTCCAGTACTGGGTTATGAGATTGTAACCATGGTAATCCAAGCACTAACACATCATGTAAATTATGCAACACGAGGAAGCGAATCATCTCCTGATGGTCTGGAGTCATACGCATAGTCACTTGCGTCCAGAACTGTGGTCTATTACAAGCCAGAGGTGTAGAATCAATACCCTTCAGAGGTATAGGAACTTCCAGAGGCTCCAAATCAAACCCACAGCGCCTGGCGAAGGACCAATCCATGAGACTCAGAGCGGCGCCAGAGTCCACATAGGCATCCACGGTAATAACTGATAATGAACAAATCAGAGTTACAGACAGAAGAAATTTAGACTGTAAAGTGCCAATAGAAACAGACTTGTCAACCTTCCTAGTACGTTTAGAGCATGCTGATATAACATGCGCGGAATCACCACAGTAGAAGCACAAGCCATTTTTGCACCTATAATTCTGCCGCTCGCTTCTTGACAGAATTCTGTCACATTGCATTTTCTCTGGCGTCCCTTCAGAAGATACCGCCAAATGGTGCACGGGTTTGCGCTCCCGCAAACGCCGATCAATCTGAATCGCCATTGTCATGGACTCATTCAGACCTGTGGGCGTAGGAAACCCCACCATGACATCCTTAACGGCATCAGAAAGGCCCTCTCTGAAATTTGCCGCTAGGGCACACTCATTCCACTGAGTAAGCACAGACCATTTACGAAATTTTTGGCAGTATATCTCAGCTTCATCTTGCCCTTGAGACAGGGCTATTAAAGCTTTTTCAGCTTGAATCTCCAAATTAGGTTCCTCATACAGCAACCCTAAAGCCAGAAAAAACGCATCCACATTGAGCAACGCAGGATCCCCTGGTGTCAATGAAAATGCCCAATTTTGAGGGTCACCTCGCAGCAAAGAAATCACAATCTTAACCTGCTGAACAGGATCTCCAGAGGAGTGAGGTCTGAGAGAAAGGAATAATTTACAATTACATTTGAAATTCAGAAACCGAGATCTATCTCCGGAAAATACCTCTGGTGTAGGAATCTTAGGTTCAGAAATAGGAGTACGTATAACATAATCTTGTAAATTCTGAACCTTCGTAGCAAGATTATTTAAACCTGCAGCCAAACTCTGAGGGTCCATCCTTAAACCGGAGAGATCAGAGCCATTCAAGGATTAGAAGGAGAGAAAGGCAAGGCTGTAAATAGAGCGGAAATACAACTGAGCCAACTAAGTAACAAACATGAGAGGAAAAAAAAAAAAAAAAAAAAAAATCTACAGACTTCTTTTACTCTCCTTTCTTCTGCCAATTACTTTAACAGTGGCCGGTCATACTGTCATGATTCCCCAATGGCATGGGAACATCAGAAACACAAAAATAACAGACTAGCTCTCGGGTGATGGAAACTCAAGCTGACCGTGACCTAAATCTACCACACAACTAACAGTAGCCAGGAAGCATTCCTACGGCTGCCTAGATGCCATGCGCCAGCCGGAGAACTAACTACGCCTGGAAGAGGAAGGAACAGACCTGGCTTACCTCTAGTGAAATTCCCCAAAGATGATAGTAGCCCCCACATATATTAACGGTGAGTTCAGAGGAAAAGACATACACAGTATGAAGGTAGATTTAGCAAAGCGAGGTCCACTTACTAGATAGAGGAAGGATACAAAAGAGGACTTCACGGTCAGCTGAAAAACCCTTTCAAAAACCCATCCTGAAATTACTTTAAGACTCCTGTGTCAACTCATCACACAGGAGTGGCAATTTCAGTCCACAAGAGCTTCCAGTAACAGGAAATGTCAAAACTGTAAACTGGACAAAAAATACAAAACAAAAGGACAAGAGTCCACTTAGCTGATCAGCAGACTAGTAGCAGGAACATGCAACTGAAAGACTCAGGTTAAAATGATGACCGGCAAGGAAGTGACTGGAGAGCAAGGCTAAATAGGGAACTCCCAAAACTGATGGAAGCAGGTGAGCTAAGGCAGAAAAGCACACACAAGTTTCCAGTACCACCAGCCACCACCAGGGGAGCCCAAAAAGCGGATCACAACACAAGGGGTGTATAGATTAGTGACGGAATATGAACAGGTCTTCAGTAAACACCCATTGGACTTCGGACGGATAGAAGGGGTGGAACATACAATCCCCACCGGTGACCATCCCCCGATAAAAGAAAGATATAGACCCATACCGCCCGCTCACTATCAATGCGCGAAGGAAATGCTGAGAGAGATGAAACGGGCCGGGGTAATAAGAGATAGTTGTAGCCCTTGGGCGGCCCCTCTGGTGATTGTCAAAAAAAAGGACGGAACCATGAGAATGTGCGTAGACTACCGGCGGATTAATAATATCACCCATAAAGACGCCTATCCCTTGCCTAGGATAGAAGAGTCCTTGACTGCTTTGAAATCTGCTAATTATTTTTCCACCTTAGACTTAACAAGCGGGTATTGGCAAGTCCCTGTGGCTGAGAGAGATAAAGGAAAAACGGCATTCACCACACCAATGGGTCTAAGCGAGTTTAATCGCATGCCGTTCGGACTCTGCAACGCATCCGGTACTTTCCAGTGACTGATGGAATGTTGCCTCGGACACAAGAACTTCGAGACCGTCCTCCTGTACCAAGATGATGTGATCGTCTACTCAAAGACTTACGAACAGCATTTAACAGTCCTGGCAGAGGTGTTCGAAGCCTTATCCAAGTATGGTATGAAAATCAAAACATCCAAATGTCACCTTCTTAAGCCAAACGTACAATACTTAGGGCACATCGTGAGTTCGGAGGGAGTAGCACCGGATCCGAGAAAATAACTGCCATAAGGGATTGGCCAAGACCTACCAACGCAAAAGAAGTGAGGCAATTCTTGGGATTAGTGGGTTACTATCGTAGATTTATAAAAGGATTTACCAAATTGGCAGCGCCCTTGCAAGATGCTTTGATAGGGCAGACGAAGAAACCTTCAAACCGAAACCCTCCTTTTCAGTGGAACGACGAAAGAGAAAACTCCTTTGAACAACTAAAGAAAGCACTAACCGGAGAAGAAGTTCTGGCGTACCCGGATTACCATCAACCTTTCATCCTCTACACCGATGCCAGCAATGTGGGATTGGGAGCGGTGCTGTCACAAAAGCAAGAAGGTCGGGAGAAAGTCATCGCCTTTGCAAGTAGAAAACTCCGACCTACTGAAAGAAATTCAGAAAATTATAGTTCCTTCAAATTGGAGCTACTGGCAGTAGTTTGGGCTGTGACTGAACATTTCAAACACTATTTGACTGGTGCAGAATTTATTGTCTATACTGACAACAATCCATTGACCCACCTAGACACGGCTAAATTAGGTGCGTTAGAACAGCGATGGATAGCCCGGTTATCTAATTACAACTTCGTGATCAAGTATCGAGCAGGTCTAAAGAATGGAAATGCCGATGCCCTATCCCGGATGCCACACTTGAGAGATATAGAAGAAGAAACGGGGGAGCTTGAAGAAATTGAACTACCAGCCTTTCATCAGCCCAAAGCAAAACATTGTCAGTCAAATACCTATCAGAAACAACAAGAAGTGAATTGTAATCCGTTAGCACACCATAGATGGGCTGACACCCAAGATAGCAATCCGGCTGTGAAGCTAGTGAAGGAACTATTGTCTGAGCAAAGTGCATATCCCGTTGAGGATGCCCCAGAAGAGACGCATCAACTCTGGAAAGAGAGAGGCAAAATGTTCCTGTATCAAGGGAAACTCTGTAGAAGATACACCAATCCGAAAACACATGAATTGGTTTGGCAGATTATCGTGCCTAAACAAGATGTGAAGATGGTCCTCGAGGCTTACCACAATGGTGCTGGTCACTTTGGTTGGAAAAAGCAAGAAGTATTTCTGAGAGAAAGATTTTATTGGGTCGGGATGAGAAAATCAATCGAACAGTGGTGTAGAAACTGTGGCCCGTGCAACCTCAGAAGGAACGATCAAAAGAGCCAAAGAGCACCACTGCAGCCCATAATCACCAAACAACCACTTGAACTGATAGCCATGGACCACGTGAAGTTGACACCGAGCCGGTCCGGTTACGTCTATGCCTTGACCATCGTGGACCATTATTCACGCTTCTTGGTAGTAGTACCTGTAAAAGATCTAACTGCAAAAACAGCAGCCAAAGCGTTCCAAACGTACTTTTGTAGACCCCATGGATATCCGGAACAGGTTCTCACTGACCAGGGTACAGCCTTTGAATCAGAGATCTTCAGAGAATTCTGTAATATGTATGGTTGCAAAAAGATCCGGACGACGGCCTATCATCCGCAAACAAACGGCTTATGTGAGAAGATGAACCATATTGTGATAGACCTACTAAAGACTTTACCTGAAACGGAAAGGAATCAATGGCCAGAGAAATTGCCTGACTTGGTGGATCTGTATAATCATGTCCCGGTGAGCTCTACCAACTGCAGCCCAGCTTATCTTATGCGTGCAAGACCCGGCCAATTGCCAATCGATCTAGAAATGGGAATTCTGACACCAGACGCAGAAGTTCAAGGCTCAAATTGGGATGTCGTACGGCAAAAGCAGTATCACCAAGTGCAAGAGAGTGTGGAAAGAAGCCTCCAGCAAACCAGAGAAAGACAAGAGCGAACTTTCAACCAGAATGCTCTAGCAACTCCATAAAGACCGGGTGACCAAGTACTCAAGAGGAATCGTCGAACCAATAAACTGGATAATCAATGGGAAGCCGTACCCTACACAGTTTTACCAACAAGAATGGATAATCCTAAAATGTGTTTCATTAGCAAAAACGGAGGTTTAACATCTGTACTAGTGTCAAGAGACAATCTTAAATTATGTCCGGAAACGTTGAAAGAGCCAGAAGTTGTCCAGCCAGAATCAGAAGTTATTCAACCTATACAGGTTCAACCAGTAAAGGAAAAAGAGGAGGAAATGTATCACACCTGTATAGGAGACTTTCCCAAAACCCTACTAACATACCATGGTGCAGTAGTGGTTCCCATGGTGGCCTTTTATCCAACACCGAACCCAATATTAGAAGTCCCAAGACAGGAAGAGGCTGACCCCGTACTACAAGAGGTTCCAGGTCAGGAAGAACAGATTCCTGATCAGAGTGATCCCATTCATGGTGGACTTGCCAACCCCATAGTGGTGGAATTATCTATAGCAGAGAGGGCAGATACTATATCCGCAGTAGACAGTAGTACACCACATAAAGAGACACCGTTATTAAGTAGATCCCAGCGTAGTACCCAGGGTCAATTACCGGCCAGGTATGCGGATTACCAACTATAAGACTATAGTCATTGTTATCGTTCTGTAACGTTTAAGCCCAGTACCTACAGAGACTTACCTGTATGAACTTTTTGCATATTCTTGAACTTTTTATCAGCCCGGAAACACTAAATCAAAGCTCCGGAAAGACTGCTTTGTGAACTTTTCTTCCTAGTACCTTCAAGGATAGAACTGTATTAATGGACGCTATTTGAAGTGACTTTTTACAGAATTCCATTTTTTTTGTTTCTTTGAGTGGTTTTTGTAACTTTTCATTTTTAAGACTCTGTACATATCAATTGTTATTTCAAAATGTTATCGTCCCACAGTCCCGGAGTACTGTTCTTAACTAAGGGGGAATGTGGCGCCCCTAGGGGTATTTGCCACAAAAATAGTTTTTGACACCAAATACAAATATTAAAATAGCAAGACTGCACTACCATCTCCGGCCAGAAGGGGGAGCTCCAGAGACTCCCCTTGATCTATTCTGGTCTGAGAAAAGGACTGGCAGTTGGGTTGAGGAGCTGAGAGTGAGAGGTCGTATAACTGAACTCCTAACAGCCCTATGACGGATTATAGGCCCGTAATACCCATAGTAGGAAAAGAGGAATAGAGAAAAAGGACATTGTGAGAACCGGGTAGCAATAATTTCTACCCAAAATAGGCGCAGAGACGGATACCGGATCCGTGGCTATATTCGTTATATATAATACAGCAACTGGAAGAAAGTGAGGTGATATCAGCCTCACCAGGGTAAGACGCAGCAACAGACACAGAGTTCAGCGGTACTCCCAAAGGGGGTAAGCCGACAAAAAGGACTCGGGTTGTCCGTCGAACCAGAGCACAGAAGAGACAGATTGGGTCGGCAGCCAGTTCACATACAGCAGCAGGGCCATACAGAAACTGCGCATAATAAGAGGTGGAAATCCTGACAGGGTCAAAGTAATTCAGACTCCGGTGACAGTATTGGTTGCAAATCCCTTTTTGTTGAAGTAAACTGGTTAAACGTTTCAGCGCCTCAGTCTTTCATTTGGACAATAGCCATCGATCCAGGATCGGGGTCATCACAGCTGAGAGGACCTGCTGCTGATCAAGTAAGTGTCTGTTCCTTCATGATATCCCTTACACTGTGCATCGCCTGAGGCCACAGCACCGGGTCAAGCCACTAGTGACATCCCCCTCAAGAGACGGACCTCTTTGATCTGGTGCTGGGTACCTCGGTCTCCCGGGCAACACATGCTGCTGTGAGGTGCGGTAAATTTCAGTGTGTACAGTTTAAATAGTCAGCACTTTTTTACCCTGTCTGTAAACAAATAAAAGTAAGGTGTCCACAGAAGAAACTGATACCGATTATTTTGATTGTAATTATTATTTTACAGTATACGGTGAATGCAACTGATGTCTTCATATCAGAATTATGAGCTGCAGATATGTATCACTTATAACCACAATGATTTATTATGATTTTCCAATGTGTCCATAAGAAATGTTATCTGATTTTTTAATACGTTGCCCAGAAAAAGTGGCAACCCAGAGTAGGACACAAAGATTGATGTACACACTTGTCTAAGCCTCGTACCTGGCCTGAACCACTTCATGTCTTCTCACTGGCTTTTTACATTTTATGTTAAGATTTTAATCAATATCTCATTCACACCCTGTTCTTCTTCAGAAATGCACAGGTGTGTGTTTTGGAGTGTTGTCATAGTGGAAAAGTGCACGTCTACCAAGGGCAGGAATGATAGTAGCAGCTCCTCTTTCAATATAGCAAAGTATGTCTATGAAGTCATGATCCCATGAATGAAATGTAGTTCTTCGACACCAGCAACACTCATGCAGCCCCACATAAGGACACTGCCACCACTATGTTTCACTGTCCTTATGTGGAGCTTCAACTAGATATACTGGAAGAGGAGATGTTGGATCCCACTCTAAAAAGCCATAAGACTTAACTTTTATTAAACTGACTAAAATACATGCGTAGTATTGATAAAAATGTCCCTAATCTACCTTCTGTTCATAAACTTTAAGGAGAACTTCTTCATTAACTGGTAGAACAGGACATACAATAAGTTCACAAGTCCCCCCAACATGCTTCATAGTGTGTGTGGCGTCATCATGGGATGGGACACTTTTTATCAATACTCTGCATGTATGTTAGTCAATTTAATAAAAGTTAAAAGTATATTTTTGAGTAAAATGTAAATTGTTCTTTTATTCTATAAACTTCTGACAACATTTCTCCGAATTTTCAAGCAATAAATTTTTTATTTTTTTCTGACAAAGAAAAATGGTCAAAATAAAAAAAACCCACAGTGCTTTTGCAGCGCCCCAGAGTCCTGGTCGTTGCAGTACTGATGCTCCGCCACTAAGGGGAGTGATGGTACGTCTGATGGCACTTAAGGAGTTCACCTGACCAGGTATCACAGACACCAATACACTTCATAGTCTGGCCTCCAGGGGGAGCAAAGGGCACTATGTATTAGGCCACTCCTCACAATCTGGTAAAACTGGGGGTTGGATAGAAAGTTAGACAGAAGCTGACTGGGTTGGAACCAGGCAACATCCTGTGGCAGAGGGTGTTGCAGGGGAAGATTCAGGGGGGTCCCTGTCAGGGGTGGGATCCTGACAGAGGCCTAGCGAAAAGGACAGAACGTTAAGGAACCGCGCCTGCACTACATCGCGGCGGTATCTCAAGAAAGGACAAGAAGCGAGGTTTATTGTGAAGCAGTGAGAAACGAGATCAAAGCAAAAAGGAGATAACACCAGTAGGAGTCGTGCTGTAAGATCGAGGCAACATCCTACTGAGGCGCGTAGCCGGTGTCTGGAACGCCGAGGAAGTATTGGGCTCCAAGCATTACTTCAAACCAATGGCAGGACAGTTAATTATAGGTTGGCTGTCTCACCTAAATCACCTAAGCAGACATAGGGGGCAACTGTGGGAGAGGGGCGTCACTAGGGTCCCGGAAGAACTCCAGGCCTACCCGTCATACGGGTGCGTCCTATCCATATCATCTGGGGGACGGAGAAGAACATCAGAACAGACATAAGTTGTGGGAAAGAACATCAAAAACAGACACAACAGTTGTGAGGACTATCCCGTGGTGCTCAGCAGGGAAGTACTACAACACACAGGCGCTAGAAGGTAGGCACAGATTTCCACCTGCAAAGGAAACTCTGGAGGTGCCATCGGACCGGCCGTTCTCAGACAGCCCTGTTAACCGTACTCTGGATTGAGGATCTTGAAGCCTTCAGTAAAGAGGTAAAGAGACTGCAACCCTGTGTCCTCATTATTCATTGCGACCTGCACCACGCACCACCACCTACAACTTTCATTGGACGCCCCTTAGCAGGGTCACGGACCGGATCTAGCCACCGTGACGATCCCAGAACCGAGACAGAGAGGCCCGGTACCGAGTACCCCGCGGCCCTGCGTCTGGGGGCGCTCCAAACTTGGCGTCACGAACAGGATCTACTTAAGCCTGAAGAATCAGGTCATGTGTGCCTTGGAACTGTGTCTGAATTGTGCTTGAACTGTGATTTATTGCAAAGACTGTGAATTGCCACTTGCCGCCAAAAGTTCCCGCCAAAACCGCCGCCATTACAGCACTAAGAGGAGAACAGGAGAAGAGGAAGGGCGTGGAAGTGGGCGTACGCAGGCTGGAGAGCGCGAAAGACAATGGCCGCCCAGTCTAAGTATTTCTGCCCCTTGAGGACGTGTCCGTCAGCGGCCAAGATCCGCCTCCTGATTCTCAATGGAGGGCGGAGACAAAGAAAGCAAAACCGCCCACAAAGGAGAGAGCGGGAAAAGGACAAAGAAGAAGTCAGCCACGTGGAGGACGCCA